>NW_026535869.1:1237929-1854393 GCF_028551555.1 Melozone crissalis
ATGAGACAATAAAAACAAAGGGTTATGGACAGTCTGGGTCCCTCTTTCTGGGCAAAATAAGCCAGAAAAAGGACCCACATTAACAGAGGATTAACCCTTAAAAGCAACAGCCTGTTGCATATTCATGCAGCTCATCCATGCTGCATAAATTCCATTCAAACACAGGATTCTGTCTGGCTAGTGTCAGCTTCTTCCTCTGAATCCTGACAGCATCTTTAGGGCTGAGCAAGGCAGGAAGAAGTTCATTTCTTCTATAAGGGAGCAATAAATTCTCTTTCTCTGAAAGACTGAGGTGTCCTGTGGCTGCTGTCTCAGTGTGAGTACCTCATTTCTCCCTTTCAAAAAGTCTTACACAGCATCATTTCTATTGTAACATTATAACCTGAAACTATATATAACCTAAAACTTATAACCTAATAATACCTAATAACCTTATAACATTAACTTATAACCTAACATTATAACCTAAAACGATATACAACCTAAAACTTATAACCTAATAATACCTAATAACCTTATAACATTAACTTATAACCTAACATTGTAACCTAAAACTATATTTAACACACTACTTAAGAAAATTAACACAGCGTCACTTTCTAACACAACACATATAATATTCATTTTAATATTTGTGACAAGCCAATCATAAAGTACGCATTTTTCACAACTTACAACCCCTTTTCTCCCACGGTTTTCCCAGAAGGTCACTCTGCTAAAACCCACAGGACTCTGGGGGGTTTTTGGCCTCTCACCTTTCTGCACAACCCGGAGCCGCACCTCCCCGATGGTGCCATAGACGTCTGGCCAGTTTGTCACCTGGCAGGTGAAGGTCCCGTTGTCACTGGGCTTCAGGTTCCAGACCATGATGGAGACGTCGTGGCGCTCAATGTTCCCATCCCAGGTGACTCGGTCCTTAAACCTTCCCGAGGGGGGCTGGTAGGGCTCCTTCAGGTAGTAAAATACCTGCAAAAGTCACAGATGGTAAAATACCTGCAAAAGTCACAGGAACACCCAATGGCCTGGGCTGGAAGGGACCTGGGAGATTCCTGAAGTCTCACCAGCTGCAGGATGTCACCAAAAACAGGGCTCAACTGTGGCTGAGCAGGTCCAGCTTTGTAAAGCCACAAATATTTTAACCTGACCACCCAAAACTAAACATGAGAGTGTTTTTTAGGCAAGGACTATAAACAGGACTCAGATTAATCACTGCAAGTGACGAAAGCTCAGATGTACTTGTGGGTTTGGGGTGTGTCTGTATCCATTTACTGCTCACCCAGTGTTGGGTTTTGGGGTGAGAGGAACCCCTGGAATGGAGCACAGGGGTCTCACTGCTCACCCAGCTCTGGGTTTTGGGGTGAGAGGAACCCCTAGAAGGGAGCACAGGGGTCTCACTGCTCACCCAGCTCTGGGTTTTGGGGTGAGAGGAACCCCTAGAAGGGAGCACAGGGGTCTCACTCACCGGCTCGTGGGCGCTCAGGTCCTCGGGCTGGAAGTTCCAGCTCACGGACAGCTGCTGGCTCACGGGGCTGCTGCTGGAGAAGGTGCATTTCAGCCGCTGGTTGGTGCCGTTCACTGCCACCACCTCCTTGGCAGTGTGAACTTCCACTGCTGCCGCCAGCCACAGCGCTGCAGGGCAAACACGGGGGGAAATCAGTGTCAGAGTGAGCTCATCCCTGCTCTTGTCGCCTTTGGATCCCCGGGAGCCTTATCTGCGCTGGCAAGGCATGGCCTGAGTGGCTCAGGCATTCCAAAGGGGGTGATCCTGCCGGTTTATTCAGAAAAACCCATTCAAACTGGACTGAACTCACCCAATAATTGCTGTTTCCCATGCCAGAACTTCCCTTTCTACACTTTCTACTCCCTTTCTACACTTTCTACACTTTCTCCTCAGCCTCGTGCACACCACAGTGGAACTGATCCTACAGGTATATCCAGAGCCAGTTTTAGAGGCTTTATAAAGCTGGGCAGCTGCAGGTTAATTCAGTCAGGCCGAGAGGAAATCCTCAAGGAAAACGTGGATTTGTTTTTCCAAGAAACATCACCACAACCACCATGGCCGCTGCTTTAAAAATAAGTGAGCATCGAGGGAACGATGCTCTCCTGGAAGAGGGATAACCAGCAGGAGGGAGAGCATGGAAAGGAAAGGAGGAGAGTGAAAAATAAGAAAAAATAATGGTTTGCTAGTGAAGGAAATAGAAAATATTAATATCCTGTCACATTAAGAAGATAACTCAACCCAGTGTGATTCAAGCAAAAAACCAAAAAGCTTTTCTAGGGTTTTAAAATATAGCTTCAAAATAAAGATGTATTTGGAAGTAATTCATGACTAAATACTTCCTTCCAAATAATTCCTTATCTCAAAGGGAAAAATACTTGAATGCCAAAGCACTGAAAGCATTCCCACATGAAAAACCTCATTGGCAGAGATCACGTTGCTCATACACGGATTCGGTGCCAAATCTTTTCGTTTTAAACTCATTGGAAAGAACTAAGCGAGAAATAAGAATATAATACTTTTTTTCAAGCCAGATTACATCCATGTGCTGATGCATTTAGGAAAGGAGGATATGTTTTGTTAAAATCCAGTTGTTTTGATATAAACCAGTGAAAATTCAGGTGAGTTTCGTGTCAGTCTGGAACCTTTGCTGTGTAAAGGATCTGAGGCCGGAGCTCCTGGACAATCCCCGACTGTTTAGGAACAATGGTAGCACAAAAAAAAAAAAAAAAAAAAAAGAAAGAAAGAAAGGCTGGGTGTAAAGTTCAGATTCCCGGCAGGAGAGAAAAAGACTTTGAAAGCGGAGGTGAGGAGGAAATCAGCGGAGGAGATCGGTGCTTTCCTCCCGAATACGCCCAAACCTGTTGGGGAAGAAACGCAACCGCTTCGTGCCACTTCCAGCGAACCCCGCGCAGGAAGAATGGCAGCAGGGACGGGGAAAAGCCTCAGCCTTGGGGGTAATTTCAGTAATTTCAGGGATCGGAAGAGGGGAGCGAGGGCAGCACGGCCGGGACAGGTTTCCTTCCTTACCTCGGAGCTGCGCCCCAAGGACGAGCGCAGCGCGCAGCCAGGCGCGCATCGGGGACACAAATCCGGGCTGCAAAGGCAAATCCGCTTGGGGGAAAAGATGAGCTTCTCGAAGTGTTCCCAGCACAACGGGGCAGGTTCCTTGCCCCCAGCCCGGCCTGTGGCTGGGGACGGTGAGCGCTCCCTGCCCGAGTCACGGCGCGCTCCTTGCCAAGGTGTGCCCGGCCCCTCCTCGCTGGCTCCTGCCGTAAATCAGCGATTCCCAAGGTAAGATTAATTTCTTCTCCCTCCCATATTGCCCTGCTCTTTGGTGTTGCAATCATTCCTCCTCCCAGCCGCCGCCCGAAACCACTCCCCTTTTGTGGGAGGTAAAAGAAGATTTGCCTGGAGGTGTTCATAGGTGGCTCGAAGGAATGAGGGCCATTTGTTCGGAAAAACAAAAAACTGCAAACGATCCTAAAAAGAGCAGCCCAAAACTGACAATCCGTGGCCGCACTGCGGGCCCTCACCCAGAGGATGGAAACGTCCCACCGAACACAGACACCCACCCGAAAGGGATTTGAATGTTCCTTGGTTGTAGCCAAGGATTGGAACCCTGGTGCTGGGGAAGTTCTGGGAAAAATCAGGTGGCAAATGGGCCCAGCCCGGCCATAAGTGAGAAATTCCGTGGGACATGAAATATTCCGCAGTCGGCACGTGGCTGTTGTGAGAGTGAAACCAATCAGAGCCTGTGTGTTGGCAAAATGAGAATGTTTACACTCGAGGGCCATAAATCACTGGAGCGGCAGTGTTTGTGTCTGGTTCATCATCCGTCCCACAAGTCATCCCAGGTCACCGCTTCCACTTGTGCCTGGGGCCGATTTCCCTTGCAGGGGTGCAAAGGGAGGGTACCCCAACCTCGGGGTGTTTGAGGGTTCACTTCAGCGATTTGGCGATGGAAAAACAGCGCTGAGGCCGTCAGCTCCCTGGGCTGTCCCCAGAACAGAGCCGGGAATCCCGTGTGTGCTAACATACCCCTGCTAACGCCTCCGGGACACCAAGGATCTCCATTTTCCTGGAGTGATTTGGGACACCAAGGATCTCCATTTTCATGGAGTGATTTGGGACACCAAGGGTCTCCATTTTCCCGGAATGATTCGGTCCCGCGTTAGCCCTCCATCACTTCACGTCCCCAGATTCCCACTCAGTTACAGTTCCAGCACATCGCCTCCTTTTGTTTCCTCGCCACTGTGAATATTTATCACTCCGGGGCTTTGTTCGGGGTGTGTTTAATGTTTAGCAGCCAATTTGCTGCCACTTCCTAGTCCTGTTTCTGCACAGGGCTGGGAACAGCCCCTTTGCCTGCAGACTTTTGTTAATCTTTATCTTTTAACAAAACACGTGGACTCCAACTTTTAAGAGCAGACCACGTCCCTGGCACACTCACCAGTAACCTGAATTCTCTGATGTTCTACTCGGAAACATAAATAAGGGAAAGAAAGGCCTGACAAAGAGAGCACCGCAACAAAGGAAATGGGGCACAGCAGCACCCCCCTGTCCCTTTGGAGCCTTTACAGGTACTCTGCATCTGCGCTTCATCCTAAGGCAGCCGGGCCAGGAGCCCCCTCTAGCGGGGCCAGCCGCGGCCACGGCAGCGCCCGAGCGGGAGAACATCCCAAAAATGCGGCTGGAACAGGGGCTGAGTGCAGGGGATGTGTTACAGACGTGTTTCATGGAAAATCCTTTCTTTAGGATTTTTTCTCTTGAGAAGCCTCAAGAACAAAATGTAAACAATAACCATCTGTTGCTGTAGAATGCAGCAAGTGTATCTTTGATTAGTTTCATGTAGTTGTTTGTAATTAGTAGCTAATCACACTCTAGCTGTGTCTCTCTAGTTGGAGACAAGATTTTGTAATCATTCTATTTTTCTCTTTTGCTTTCAAGTTTTCTAATAAAATCTTTTCTTATATTCTTTTAGTTTAGTTTTAATATGTATAATAAAATAATAAATCAAGCTTTTTAAAGTATAGAGTCAACATTCTGGTCTCTTCCCTCATCCTGGGAGCCCTGTGAACACCACCATGGGGATGGGCAGGGAGCCGCAGCCTCGGCTCTGTGCCCGTGCAGGACTCTGGGTGCTCAGCTTTGGGGGCAGCTCCTGCTCCCCTCATTCCAGCCTGCCAGTGCCTGAAGGGAGCTGCAGGAGGATGGAGAGGGGCTCTTGGCAGCAGCTCTGGGGTGGAACAAGGGGGAATGGGCTCACACTGCCAGAGGGCAGGGCAGGATGGGATATTGGGAATTAGGAGTTGTTCCTGGCAGGGTGGGCAGGCCCTGGCACAGGGTGCCCAGAGCACCCCTGGATCCCTGGCAGTGCCCAAGGCCGGGCTGGGTGGGGTTTGGAGCACCCTGGGACAGTGAAGGTGTTCCTCACGGCAGGGATGGATGGGATATTGAGAATTAGGAATTGTTCCTGTGAGGGTGGGCAGGCCCTGGCACAGCTGTGGCTGCCCCTGGATCCCTGGCAGTGCCCACGGCCAGGCTGGACAAGGCTGGGAGCACCGTGGGACAGTGAGGGTGTCCTTCATGGCAGGGGTGGCATGGGATGGGCCTTATGGTCCCTTCCCACCAAACCACGCTGGGATTCCACGTGAAGTCCTTTGCAGCACTTGGAGCTTCTCAGACTCTCACTTTGAGGAGCTGTTGGGAAGGGCCTGGTGGCCAATCTGATTCCAGCCCGTTTCTCTCTCCTCGCCTCCCAGGGCAGTCCTGAGCCTGCAGAGCTGGTGCAGAGCAGAGCAGCCACCCCTGGCTGCCGGTGACGTCCCATGAAGACATTTTGAGCCTCCGCACTTCCTGACCTGGGCTTATTTCACGTGTGTGCCTCTGCCCCGGCTGCTCTGGAACGAGTGAGTGCCCCAGCCCTGCTCGGGTGGGCAACAATTCTGGGAAAAGCAATCCTGGGCTTCTTTCTAGGAAAGCCACCGTGTTCTTTCCTGCCACGGCCATGGCAGTCTGATGTGGTGGAGAGCAGCAGCAGCAGCAGGAGGAACATGAGGATGAGGTTCGAGCAGTGCCTGCCCCTCCTGGGGCTCCTGCTCTGTGCAGGTGAGTCCCCAAACTTCAGGCAGCTGGGTTATAGCTGTGTGATCTGTAAGGTTCCACACTCCTAATTTTGGGGCTTTTATCCTTTATCCGTGCACTTTTCTCAAAGCTTGGTGATCCTGGGTGATTCAGGCTTGGTGGGACATCAGGGGTGGGGTGGCAGCTGGGGTGCCCCCTGGTTTAGGATGAAGAGCAGAGTACCTGGAAAGGCTCTAAAGAACCCAGTAATGAGGAGAGATGAGTGTACAGGATAATCCATTAAGAGTTGTTACCAGACTCCAGCTACTCTGCCCAAGTGCTGCGAGTACCAACTTTGTGAAGATAGAAAATGTGGTTTATCAATGGCCTGTTCTTTTTCCACATTTACATTTGTCTCTGTAAAATAAAAACCATCAGGTCACCTTCTCTCCAGCCAAGTCCGCTATGGAATTAAAATCTGCAATCACTTATTCAAATCTGCAGTCGCTTATTTACGTTACTTTTTGCAAAAGGACAAATGTCTTTAAAGGAAATCACGACTGTGATTCACACCTCCTAAAACTCTTTCTTTAATATTCCAGCTCCAGAGCCTCTCATGGAGCAAGTTGTTTCCTACAAGGCAGAAAAACCACACAGATAAACAGTTTTACAGCCTGAAACCAACGTCAGGCTCCCACTCTTGCAGAGGTTCTTACCAGGATTTTCCAGCAGTGTTTGCTCCACGATAATAAAGCAGAATTTCTGGGTTTGCATCTTGCAATAACAACGTTTTTTCTGAACTGGGTTGGAAAATGATTCAAGTTTCCATTCTGTGTTAGGCTGTGTTGAAAATGGCTTCCAAGTTCAGAACAACATCCTGTCTCACCAGCAGAATATTTCTGATGCCTTCAGCATGAATGTGGGATTGTAAACATCTCTTTCAAGCTGATTCAGAAAGGATGTCCTGGGAGTAGGAAAGGTGTGTGATAGCTCAAGTTCAATTATTTAACATTTCTTATTCCTTTTTTTTGCAGTTGGCACCACAGCTCAGCTGGGTAAGTGTATTTTACTGCCATCCTTATCTATTTATCATGCTAAAACCCCCAAATATGCCTCAAAAGTGAGGACTAAAAGTCAAATAGAAAGATTTGAATTTTGTAAATATTGCAGGATAGGAAAAAATCACTGTTCCTTAATTGACAGTGGTCTTACTGATTGGAGGAATTGGTCCCTAATTATTACCAGTGCTGGGCATTTCCAGCACTGTGAGGCAATGACGAGATGATTTTTTAACACTCTTTGTTTTCTGTTTTGCAGATGAAGAACTGGAGGGTAAGTTAACTTTACCAGCATTCTCTAGTATTTCGCGGGGTATAAAAACTGTGGCAGACTAAAAACCAGGTGGAAATATCTCACTTTTGCCCTTGCTTTCCTTTCTCATTGGTGCGTCCTCCCAAGAGGAATTCCTGGTGGAGATTTCTGGCACCACGGTGACCATCACGTGTCCCTTGGACGACGACGACAACATCCAGTGGGAGCTGTCTGGGAAAACCCAGGACACCAAGGAGAGGAAGTTCATTATAAAGGACCACGACAGCTCCCCTGCCAACCTCAGCTGCTCCTTGGGTAACGTGAAGCGTCAGCTGTACCTGAATGCCAAAGGTGAGCGCTGCCCCCTCACCTGGTTTGGGGCTGACTCTGGGTTTCCAGTGGGGTGGGTGAATGTGGTGCTGCTGAGGCCAGTCCCAGAGCCCATTTTGGGCAAATCCTCCCTCCCTGTTTGCCCTTTTCCCCTTCCCAGCTGCCCATAGCCCCGTGCCAGGCTGGGCTCTCCTGGTTCTGAGCATCCCCTGCCCTCATCCCTGCAGTTTGTGCCACTTGTGAGGAGCTGGACGCCCTGATCGTGGCAGGGATCATCACTGCAGACCTCCTCATCACCCTGGGCATGCTGATCCTGGTCTATTACTTCAGCAAGGGCAGGAAGGGACGAGCCAGCTCTGCTGGGGACAGCCGGCCGCGAGGTGAGAGCCACTGCAGGCACCCCTGCTGCCTGTGCCACCCTCTGGGCACCCAGGTGTGGTATTTTTGAGGTCCTCAGATGGAGGAGCAAGGAAATGGTGTATCTGACTCCATGGTTTTAGAAGGCTGATTTATTATGATATTAATATATTAATTATGTTAATTATATTAATTACATTAATTATATTACGTTGTACATTACATTAATTATATTATGTTGTATATTATATTATATTATATTATATTATATTATATTATGCTATACTAAAACTAAACTAAAGAATAGAGAAAGGATACAGACAGAAGGCTACAAAGAATGATAATGAAATCTTGTGGCTCTCTCTTCAGAGTCTGACACAGCTTAGCACTGATTGGCCATTAATAAAAACAATTCACGTGTTGGATAAACAATCTCCAGCCACATTGCAAAGCAGCAAAACGCAGGAGAAGCCAATGAGATAATTATTGTTTCCTTTTTCCCTGAGGCTTCTCAGCTTCCCAGGAGAGAAATCCTGGGCAAGGGGATTTTTCAGAAAATGTGATGGTGACACCCAGGGAAACCCTCATTGCATCCTCTGCTCCCCATGAGCTTCCAGGCAGTGCTCCTGCATCCCAGGGGTGTTCTCCAGGTGTTCTCTGGGCAGGGATGGGCTGGCTGCTGCAATGGAACCCATTTCCCAGGCCGCTGTGCTGGAGCCAGCCCTGCAGCTGTATGTATTCTGAGCTCTTCAGGAGCTCAGAATGAATCCATGGAGGTTGATCTGTGGTGTGCCTGGCCCTGGGATCAGCCTGGAGGCCCCTCATGGCAGGGACTCACCCTCTCTGTGCCTCTGTTTCAGGTCCGAAGATGCAGCGGCCTCCCCCTGTCCCCAACCCGGACTATGAGGTGAGGACAGTCCCTTTCCATGCTGCTGCTGGGGAGGGACAGCCAGGTCATCCATCCCTGACGGAGCATCCAGCCAAGCTCCCAGATTTCCTGGCAGGAAAAGGGAAAAAGGTGCTGGGGGTGCAGCCCCTTTCCCTGGTGCTGCCACGGGGATTTATTTGGGGGCAGAGCTGCAGCTCCCTGGGCACTGCCCCTGCTCTGCTGTGCTTTTCTCCATGCCCTGTGTGGGCTTAGTGAGGGCTCCTTAGAGCTGGTGCTATGGAAGAATGATGAGGAGGACTCCATCTTATCAGAATGCTAATTAATTACTTTATTATACTGCATTATTCTATACATCTAAAACTGAACCTGCCAAGCATTCAACTCTGCACACACTGCACAGAATCTCGTGACTGTCGCCCTCAGTCCTGACACACACACACACCTGGCCTTGACAGTCCAAGGAAACAAAACACCATCACTGTGGGGAAACAATCTCCACATTGCTTTCTGCTATTGCACATTCTACTATTGCATTCTACTTTGGCACAAAAACAGGCACAGCAAATGAGATAAGAATAATCTTGGGAAGAATTGTGCCTTGCTTTTGTCTGTGAAATGTGGGGCTACACGCTAGGCCCTGACAGGCCATGGAAAGAAAACGCCATCACCGTGGGGAAACAATCTCCACATTGCATTCTACTTTGGCACAAAAACAGGCACAGCAAATGAGATGAGAATAATCTTGGGAGGAATTGTGCCCTGCTTTTCTCTGTGAGGGGAAGTGTGGGGCTCCAGCTCCTGACCCAGGATCTCATGTCTCCCCACAGCCCATCCGGAAGGGGCAGCGGGAGGTGTATGCAGGCCTGGCCCCCAGGGCCATCTGAAACTGCTCTGATGGCAGCCTGGACCAGCAGCTCGGGGTGAAATGCTTCTGCCCACCTTGTCCCAGCTCTCTGCAGCTCTGCTGAGCCTCTGGTGTTCTGGCCACAGGACAGGGATGGGCTGTCCCACCCTGGGGTGTGCTTGGGTTTGCCAGCCCGGAGCAGAAATGAGCACATTGGCACGAGATTTCCTTCTCATTAAAGGACTGCAGCCTCACTGGGCCTCCCTGGTCTCCTTTTCCCCTCAAACGTCCCTCTGCTCCTGCTGCTTTCCCCTCAGGTTTAATGTCTGCCCTGAGTGCCCCCACTTGGTTCTGGTGTTCCCTGGGCTGAGAACGGATCCTCCTCAGAGGGATTTGCCTCTGACCTTTTCCTTCAGGCTTAATATCTACCCTGAGTGCCCTCACTTGGTTCTGGTGTTCCTTGGGCTGAGTATGGATCTTTTGCAGGGGGGTTTGCCTCTGACCTGGTCCCGCTCTCCCCTTCCCAGCCTGCCCTATTGCAGCAGTGCTGCTCACAGAAGGTGACAGCGTGGCCCTGTGTGGGTTTGGGGTTCTGGGGCTGGTTGGTGCTGTGTGTATCTCGCCATCTCCCCGCCGGGGTGTGGGGCCTGCTGTGGTGAGGGAGCCCAGCTGCGCTCTAAACCGCATCCTGGAGCTGCTGGGGCGCAGCTCAACGCCCCCAGCCCTGCTCTGCTGCTGCTTCCTCTGCTCAGGGCTGCCTCAGCCAGGCTTCGAGCTCAAACAGGCACCAAAACAACCCACGGGCCCCTCTTCACTGCTGCACCCCCACTTTGGGGTTTACTGCCTGCAGGGCTGCAAATTTCCTCATCCTTTCAGGGTGAGGTGATGCTGGCTGGCCCTGTTGGTGTCTGTGTGCTGTTTTGGGGGCTCAGAGCACATGAGCTGTTTCTGCTTGGGGCTGGGGAGTGGAGACCTGGCATTGCCATCCCAAATCCCATCCTGTGTACCTTCCCAGTGACCAGACCCCATCCCTGTGAACCTTACAAGACACCAGATCCCATCCTTGTGCACCTTCCCAGTGACCAGACCCCATCCCTTTGCCCTTCCCAGTGCCCAGACCCCATCCCTGTGCCCTTCCCCAGGAGCTGCACACAGCAGATGGAGCAGGGAGCCCGTGGGACAGGCTCATCTTTATTGGCATTAATACAGAAGTGCAAGAGGTGTGCAGTGGGCACAGGGCTGCAGGCAGCCCACCCTGGAGGGACTCCAAGCAAAGCCAGCACGCTGATGAAGACAGTCCCAGAGTCTTCCTCCTCACCTGCGCGCACGGGCGGGAGCCAGCCGGCTGTACTGATCCTCCTCCCGCTCTCCCAGGGGCTGCCAGGGGGAAAAAGGGGACATGAACCCAAACTGCACCTGCCAAACCCTGGGAGGGTGAGCTGGGTCAGCCTTGGGCAAGATTCTCTCCACGCTGAGAGGCTGAAGGTGCACACACACACACAGGGGAGCTGAAGGTGTCCCGAAACACACACAGGAGTGCTGAAGGTGTCTCCAAACACACACAGGGGTGCTAGTGGTGTCCCCACACACAGGGGTGCCCCCACACTCACCTGGTAGAGCTCATTGGAGATCAGGTTCTGCTTGTCAGAGGCTGAAGGAAAAAAGAAGAACAAGCTCAGAGACCAGGGGAGCCTTGGGCAATGTGGGGAACATTTCCAAACAAACCCAAGAGCTGGCTGCAGCCCCCAGGAGTGCCACACAGAGCTCCCAGGGGTGCCAGGCACAGCCCCCGGGCTGTCCCCATCCCTCACCTCGCGAAGTGTGTCCCCTGTCATGGCCACTGATGCAGTACACGGCCACTGCCAGGAGCAGCGTGGCCACCAGGTCGGCGACGACGATGCCCGAGATGGTGGGAGCGTCCACCTCGATGCAGTTCTGGCACACTGCAAACCCAAAAGGACACAAACACTGAGGGCAGGGCCAGCTCTGCCAGTGCAACAGAGCCCAGCTGGCTTTGCTGTGGGATGCCCGTGTCCCCCACAGCAGTGCAGGGCAGAGGAGCAGGTCGTGGCACTGAACTGCAGGGCTCTCACAGTGACACCACACGCAGAGGAACCGCTGGAGACACTCCCAGATGAGGGGAAATTCTCTCAAGGCTTGGCTTGGGGGAACACTCCGAGCAGCCCTGGCTCTGGCAAGGCAGCAGTGAACACTTACTGCGGTAGTGCACCTGCAGGCTGCTCCTCTGGCCTCCTGTCTCACACGTGTAGAGGCCTCTGGGGTCGTCATAAACCCCGCTCAGGTCCAGCTGTGCCTCGTGCCCAACAGGGCTCCCATCTCTCCACCATGTGATGTTCTTGCCTTGGCTCCTCACACACTCCAGGAACACCTTCCCGCTGAATTCCTTCACGAATATCTGCCCTGTGCAAGGAGAAGGGAGCAGAGAGCTTCACCTCTGAGTGATGACAGCAGGGCAGAGCTCGGAGTTCCTTCCTGGGCAGGAAGAATCACATCAGGCTGTCCCAAAAGAGCTCTGGCCAAACTCCCCCATCCTCCTGCACCGATTCCTTTTTCCCCATGGACATTCCAAACCTTCCCTGCTGGAAAAGGGAAGGTTTGGAACGTCACCAAGCTCTGGGGTTCCTTCCCACCATGTCCAGGCACCACAGCGAGTGTTCGGCCACTGACCCCACACCCCCGGACTCACCTCGGACCCCCCAGCTGGCCAGGGCCAGGCTGGCCAGCAGTGCCCAGGCACTCAGAGCCTTTCCCCCCAGCATGGCACGGCGGTGGTGGCTCTGTCCCCGCTCCGGGACGTGGGGACAGCTGTCACCACGAGGCACCTCCCGCCCGGGCTGCGTCAGGCACCGGATGCCGGGGGCTGATCCTCCCTCCCCCGGCAAGAATGGATGGGGGCTCGGTGCCTGCCTCCTCATCCCAGCACCCACAGAACCCTCTGAGCCCCGATCTCCCTGTCCCCCTGCAGCCATGGACATTCACTGATGGATCCCCCAGCCAGGAAACACTGCAGAGCTGGGGAATTCCCGGAATTTCCACATCCCCTGCAGCCACTGGTCCCCCATAGCCACAGACCCCGGCATCCACTGGTCCCCCATAGCCACGGACCCTCAGCATCCACGGCTGTCCCCTGCAAGCCATAGACCCTCAGCATTCAGTGAGACTTAGACTCCAGCAGCCACCGGTCACGCCATCCACAGATTCCCCGGCATCTCCGTGTCCCCATAACCGCGGTCCTCAATCCCCATGGGATCTCCGTGTCCCTATAACCGCGGTCCCTGCTCCCTCTCATCTCCGGGTGTCACCATAACGGCGGTCCTCTCTCCCCCCCCCATCTCCAGGTGTTCCCATAACGGCGGTTCCCGCTCCCCGGTATCTCCGTGTCCCCATAACCGCGGTCCCCGATCCCCATGGGATCTCTGGTTGTCTCCATAACCGCGGTCCCCTCTCCTCCCCCCATGTCCGGCTGTCCCCGGTCAGTCTCGAACCCGCGGCCTCCCGATCGAGCTCCGCGCCGCAGTCCCGTGTCCCTCGCGGCCGCCGTAGGGCGCGCAGCCATGGCGGCGCGGGCGGGCTCGCTCGTGGCGGCCGTGCTGGCGCACTCGGGCCGGCTGGACAAGGAGCACCTGGGGGCCCGCGTCGGGCGCCTCTCCCGCCGCGTCGAGGAGCTCAAGGCAAGGGACGGGGAACGGAGGGGGCGCGGGGAGAGACAGGGAGCCGGCGCTGTGGCGAAACCGGTCGTGACTGGGTGTCCAGCTGTGTGTCACTCGGGTGTCCAGATGTCCAGCTCTGGGTCAGCTGGATCGGGGTGTCCAGCCCTGGATTATTTCGGGTTCCGAGCCCTGGTTTGGGCCGGGTGTCCAGCCCTGGGTCAGCTGGATTGGGGTGCCCAGCCTTGGTTCAGCCTCGGGTGTCCAGCCCTGGTTCGTCCCGGGGTGCCCAGCCCTGCTCAGGGGTGTCCCAGCCCTCTCCATCCCGCAGTGCCCTAGCCCTGGTCAGAGATGTCCCAGCCCTGCTCAGGGGTGTCCCAGCCCCCTCCATCCTGCGGTGCCCCCGCCCTGCCCTCTCACGCTGTCCCTGTGTCACTGAGGTGACGCTGTCCCTTTGCTCGCTGTCCTCAGGGAGAGGTGTGCACCATGATCAACAAGAAGTACAGCGAGTTCCTGCCCAGCATGCAGAGCGCAGAGGACCTGGTGGCGCAGGTGGAGGGGCTGTCCAACAACATCGACCTGCTCAAGGCGGGCATCGAGAACGAGGTGACTCCCAGGGACATCCTGCTCCATTTCAGCCCAAATCTGGAGCCCCCACCCCACCGTGGGGTGCTTGGTCACAGCCCCAAACCTGTCTGAGCTCAGGGAGTGTCTGGACAACACTTTCATGATGGGATTTGGGGGTTTGTGGCAGGACTCGATGATCCCGTCCAGCTCAGGGATTCTGTGATTCTCTGGCTGGGATCCCTGGGTGATATCAGCCCTAAAGAATGGCTTGAGGTGACACCAGTGTGCACGTTAAGAGCTGTCATTAAGGGGTTGTCACTCCTGTATGGGTGGAAAAGTGTGTCACAGTGTCCTTCAGAGAGAAGGACCAGCCTTGGCTGGGGCAGGGGGTGGGACACAGGAATAAAAAGGATGGAGTTTTTTCCTCCTCACCAAATCATTCTATGCACAGAAATAAATGATAAGTGAAATTTAAGAGGAAAATGTGTGTGCTAACCAATGCTGTCAGTGAACTGAGAACTTCTGTTGTTTTAGGTCCAGCGAGATCTAAACGTGGCTGTTGCTGAGTTCACAGAGCTGAAGCAGCAGCTGGAGAGGGACACGCTGGTCCTGAGTGTCCTGAAAAAGCTGCAGGAGGTGAGGAGGGGGAGCAGAATAATCCTGCTCCTCAGTGTGAGCATTGTTCTGGGCTTCTGATTTCAATGAGTGTCTCACAGGTTTAGTGAGTGTCTGTAACTCACAGATGTAGGAGTGTCTGTAGCTCACAGGTCTGGGAGTGTCTGTAGTTTAGAGGTTTGGGTGAGGGTGTAGCTCACAGGTCTGGGGGTGTCTGCAGTAGCAGAGCTGCAGTGACACCCCCTGTGTGTGTTCCCCTTTGCAGTTTGACACAACTATCAAGGAGTGCAGCTCTGCCCTGCAGGAGAAGCAGTACGTGGCAGCAGCTCAGCAGCTGGAGAAGGTAGCAGTGCCCCTGGCAGGGGGGTGGGTTCCAGGGGATGCTTTCCCTGGCAGGGCAGTGCCCACCTGAGCTGTGTCTGCTCTCCCCAGGCACGGAGCAGCCTCAGGAGCCTGGAGTCCCGCAGGGGCTTTGAACTGAAGATCCTGAAGGCCCTGGGCACAGAGCTCACAGTGCAGACACAGAACATGATCTACCACCTCGGGGAGGAGTGGCAGAAGCTCATTGTGTGGAAGCTTCCCCCTTCCAAAGGTGCTCACAGGGGTTTTTTCACTCTTTCTGCCCCACTGAAGTTCTCGCCTGCAGGGTGGGACACGCAGTGGAGCTGTTGGGCTGAGGGGGCTGAAGGAGCTCTGGGGAGGGTGGATCTGCTTCTGCAGTGCCCTGTGGCAGTTCTGAATGTGCTTTGTGTGCAGGGAGCAGCGGCCTGGAGGCCCTGGTGCTCTCGGAGCTGCACTTGCACACGGTGCCACCCCAGGACGAGGACACTGCTGTGCCCCCCGTGGCTGCTGTGCTGCAGGCCCTGGCTGTCCTGGGAGAGCTGCACTCCAAGCTCAAAGACTTTGGTAAGGCAGACCCCAGGAACAGCCCCAGTAGCTCGGGAGGATACTTCAGGCTTGTTTTAACATGGATAGTGAGGCACACTTCACTCCAGCAGGACACTGGGAAACTCCTTCCTCTCCTGGCTTGTGTTTCCCACTGAGGTGAATGCTGTAGCTCTTATTAATAGGAAAATATTTATCCCATTATCCACCTGGAATTATTTCTCCTTTCCTGACAATTCAGTGTATTTCTGATCTGTGTCTGTGTGGTTTCATAGCCTGGTGCTTGAAGAGTTTTACCTCATTGGTAATTCCCTGATAGAGCTGATCAAGGGATTATTCCTCCCACTTCTTGCAGTTTTTAAATCTAGAACAGTCAGGGCTGGACCTCACTGGAGCCATCTGCTGTTGGAAAACCTCTGTTTTTCTCTTTCCTCAGGCCACTTGTTGCTGCAGTACATCCTGAAGCCTCTGATCTCACACCCGTCTCTGGAGCCAGTCCCAGAGGAGCAGCCAGATGTGTTCATCCTGAGGTTCAGGTCCCAGGAGCTTGCTCTGGACGAGTCCTCTCCCATGGAGGTGTTTGAGAAGATCAAGCTGGTGTTTGAAGTTCTGCACAAATACCTGCTAAGTATGCAGTTCTTCTCTTCTGGAGTTAGTTATCATCAGTACCTTGTTCATTTAATGGGAGTTTTCTAGAATATCTGATTGTTAATCAGAATTATGGGAGAGGTAAATGGAGGAAAGGCTTTTGAGCTGATGGAGGGCCTGGCCCAGAAAGCAGCTGTGTTAAAATCCATTTTTCTTTTCTGGGATGCAGATGTGCCTCTGGAGCAGCCTGGGGAAGGCAGAGTCAGCCTGGCAGAGCTGCTGGGGGAGCTCATCTGGGAGGAGCTCTCAGACTGCCTCATCCACAACTGCCTGGTGAACTCCATCCCAACCAACAGCAGCAAACTGGAGCAGTACAAAGAGGTGGGTCCCAAAAACCCTCCCAGGTTTGAACACAGAGCCCAGGCACTCCAGTGGGATGGCATTCCAGTGGTTAATGCCCTCCAAAACCTCCTTCATCCTTTGCTTTCAGCCTTTATACCCAATTTAACTTTGTTCCCTGATTTTTGGGGGCTGTGCTAACATAGAACACATCTGCTCTCCTCAGGTGATCGAATCCACAGAGGAGTTTGAGAAGGCCCTGAAGAAGATGCAGTTTCTGAAGGAAGACACAACTGCCCTGCTGAAATACGCCTGCAACGTGGATTCCCACTTTGCCAACAAGAAGTGCCAGGATGTGATCATGGCAGCCAGGAACCTGATGACCTCAGAAATACACAACACTGTCAAGGTGACTGGGGATGCCTCACACAGTTGTTCCATGTGGAAAACAATCTCTAAATATTTTTTAACAGTGCTGCAGTGTTGTGTTTATCTTGAGTCTTAAACCTCTGCCATTGAGTGCTTTTTAGTTTTGCAGATTCTCCTTTCAGAGCTCCGAGTTCTGTTACCCTATCTCTCTGTTTCCCTTAGATCACACCTGATTCCAGCATAGCCCTCCCAGAGCTCCCTGATCCTGGCTCAGGAGACCACATGAAGCTGCCCAGAGCCTGCAGCCCGGTGCCCAATGGCACAGTGAGTGTGGGCACTGAGGGCAGGCTGAGCCCCCTGACGCTGTGCCTGCCCTGCTGCCGCATCAGCTGCTCCGTGCAGCAGCTCGTGGAGCTGGCTTACCACACCCTGCTGGAGGCCACAGCCAGCACTGACCTCTGGTAGGGATTGCTTGGCGTTCCTCAGTCAGCATCACTTATCAGAGCAGTTTATTTATTGTGTGCCAGCCCCTAGCAACGCCCAGCACCTGGGAATAGATTTAAGGAACTTGAAAAATTGGACTCAGGCATTGCTCTTGTTTTGGCTGGAGGATGTATCCGTGGGTTTGGGCAGGAGGCTGACACTGCTGCAGGCTGTTCCTTCAGGTTTTTAGAAAAATCAGTTGTTCAGAAAAATCAGTTGTTTAGAAAAATCAAACCCATCTCTTTTTGCCAAAACCAAGTGCTGGCCTTGGTGTGAGCAGAGTTGTTTGTGCTGATGAAAACAAAGAGCTCCAGGCTGCAGCTGGCAGGGCTCTTGGGGATAAACAAACAAGATCCACATAAACTTAACTTTAACCAGAGCCCTGAAGCAGGAGAGTTGCCCAGGTAACAGCTGCCCTCGAGGGGCAGGGACAGTGTCCCTGGGTAATCCTGCCCACCTGGAGGGACAGGGACAGTGTCCCCTTTGTTCTGGGCTTTCATGGATCTCCCTTCCACACTGACCCTCAAGGTCAGCACAGCCTTTGAGAGTTTTCCAGAGTGTTGACAGTGCTGTCATTGATCCTGACAATCCCCTCTTTGTGCCAGTGCTTCACTGCTCCTAAAACCTTGTTGTGGGCCAGGCTGAGGGTCAGCTGGGAGCAGGACATCAGTGCCAGGCTGCCATGAGCCCTGTTTGGGCAGGCTGAGGGTGAGCTATGGGCAGGACATTAATTCCAGGCTGCCATGAGCCCTGTTTGGGCAGGCTGAGGGTGAGCTGTGGGCAGGACATCAGTGCCAGGCTGACATGAGCCCTCTTTCCCTTGCAGCTGTGTGCAGCTCTTTGACTGTGTCAGGAACATCTTCCAGCTCTTCTATGAGGTGGTGCCCACATACCACAGGTGAGTGTGTCCACATTTCCTGTTCTGAGGGGGAATAGTGCTGTTGGAACAGTCCCACTACAGCTCCATCAGCAAAAATCAATGACTCAATCTCTAACTAAGACTTGCCTGTGCAAAGCAGGTGCTGGAGAGTTTCTGTGTTGGCAGTCTGTGATCAGGGGTGTGGGTGAAGTTCTCACACAGCTGTAATTGTTTCCAGACATAACTTTGACCTCAGATCTGATGCACAGATTTTTCAGGATGTTTTTCATGTGAAAAAAGGAGCAACAGTGAAGATGGAAAGTTCACAATCCTGTCAGAGACCTTCTCTCCCCTTTCCTCTCTGTGACTTTGCTCTAAGAAAATACATTCCTGTTTGAAAGGCCATGGCTGGAAACTGTGGGATAACACAGGGTTCAAGTGCCTCAGTGCCATTTCAGACTCTTTCCCTGCCAGTTCCTGTGGGGTTTGTGAGATTAAATGTTTTCACTCTGATGTCAGTCAGGCCTTGCCAGCACCAGACCGTGCGTTTCTCTAGGATAGACGCAATCATTTTTTTTAACAGAACCAGCTCTAAATAAACCCATTTCTCCTTTTCCCTTCTTGCTGGGCCAGGGAGAACCTGCAGAAGCTGCCCCAGCTGGCTGCCATCCACCACAACAACTGCATGTACATCGCCCACCACCTGCTGACCCTGGGCCACCAGTTCCGCTACCGCAGCACCGGCGTGCTCAGCAACGGGGCCGCCACCTTCGTGGACCTGGTGCCTGCCTTCAGGAGGCTGGGTAACTCCCCTGCCCCTTCCCCTCTCCAGAGGTGCTTGTGCCTCACCTGGGAGCTCACCCTGCTGGGTGCTTTCATGGGGGTTTGGCTGCTCACTCGGTGCGAGCAGTGGGTTGGTGGTGTTTGGACAAGTGGCACAAACATTTCTGAGTTAGGAGGTTTTGGTTCTTTGAAACCTGTATCTTCTTGTGAGCTTAGTCCCAAGAACAGCTCAGTATGCAGCAAGATGTGTTCTGGGATCTGCTGCTCAGTCCTTTGATATTTCCCTTAGTTATTCCACAGAAATAAATTCAGAGATGGGTTTGTGTGAGCTAACAGGAGCCATCCACAATTCCTTCTGCTGCTCTGCTTTTCTTCCAGCAGTGTTGTAGCAATGCAAGCTGCACAAGAGCTCACTGGTTAAACTGGCTCTGGGAGACTGTTTGGAGACTGGAAATTGATTAAAAATAAAACGTTGTAGCAAGTTCATTATTCAGCACTCGCAGTCATAAATAGGCAGAGCAAATTTAGTAATTGTTTAATTGCTTCTCTCTGCTTGTTTTGCTCCTAAAGGGATGGAGTGTTTTCTGGCCCAGATGCGAGTGCAGAAGGGAGAAATCCTGGAGAGGCTCTCGAGTGCCAGGAACTTTTCCAACATGGATGATGAGGAGAATTACTGTGCAGCAAATAAAGCCATAAAGCAGGTGAGGAAGGCAGAGAGAGAGCATCCCAGTGCCTGCAGGTATCCTGGGGAGGGTGCACTGTGGAATCTCAGCCCTTACAGCTGTGCAGCTGCTAAAAACCCTATTTTCTGACTGATGGTTTGGGGTTTTGTCCTGGGCTGTGTCTTTAGCAGGATTGCTCACAGTTCCTCCCCACCTGTACTCTCCTGATGCCCTGGTGCCTTTCCCAGGGTTCTGGTGTCACACTGAGCTGTTGTCTTGCAGGTGCTGCACCAGCTGAGGAGGCTGGGCATGGTGTGGCAGGATGTGCTCCCTGTGAACGTGTACTGCAAGGCCATGGGGGCCCTCCTGAACACAGCCCTGGCAGAGATTGTCACCAGGATTGCTGCCCTGGAGGTAACAGCCGTGGGGGTGCTGGGGACAGCGTTTGTCACCTCCAGGAACTCTCCCCACCATCGCATTTTAGGGGAGCAGTTCATTCACACAGAAATTACAGCCATGAATCCACAGGAAATCTTCACAATCCCAATTTTTCATTTCACTTGGCACTCCCAAAATAAGCCTCACTTAATCTCTGTTGATGTTCTCCCCATCCCAGGATATCTCTGCAGAGGATGCAGACAGGCTGTACTCACTCTGCAGGATCATGGTGGAGGAGGGACCCCAAGTTTTCACCCCTCTGCTTGAAGAGGACAAAAACAAGAAATACCAAGAGGAAGTTCCAGTCTATGTGCAGAAGTGGATGACATTCAAGGAGCTGATGATCATCCTGCAGGCCAACCTCCAAGAAATTGTGGATCAGTAGGTGTTTCCTTTCCAGCAGCTTCTCCAGCCTGTGCCAGGGAGCTGCAGTTCAGGGGAAGAGCAGGAACTTTCCTTTTCCTTTTCCTTTTCCTTTTCCTTTTCCTTTCCCTTTCCCTTTCCCTTTTCCTTTCCCTTTCCCTTTCCCTTTCCCTTTTCCTTTTCCTTTTCCTTTTCCTTTCCCTTTCCCTTTCCCTTTCCCTTTCCCTTTCCTTTCCAGAGGAAAGGGTCAGGATCAGCTGCTGGCACAGGTCCTTGGAGGCTTGCTGGAAGTGCCATTTCTGTGCAGATTGGTGCCATAAAGCTCTGCCTGTCTCCCCTGCAGGTGGGCAGATGGCAAGGGGCCTCTGGCAGAGGAGTTTTCAGCAGCTGAGGTGAAGAGTCTGATCCGAGCCTTGTTCCAGAACACAGACAGGAGAGCAGCAGCCCTGGCCAAGATCAAGTGACTCCAGTTTACACCTGCACCCTGTGGCACAGCAAGAGCAAACTGACACTTCCAAATACTCTTTTGATTTCACCTTTCTTATTTCTGCTGGCCTGGGAAACGTTGGGATTGGGTTGGTGCTTCCTGGAGCTTGCTCGGGGGAAGGAGCATTTCCTGCTCAGTGTTCTGTAACCTCATCTCAGGCTGGGCCCTTCCAGTGCTCAGCTGGGACTCTTCTATGCACTGCTGCATGTGGGAGCTGCAGCCCCTCCGTGGCCTCTGCTGTCCCCCAAAGCACACGTGGAACCCAGAGATTGGGGAGTTCCTGATGTCCCTCCAGGTGTGCCAGAGTTTCCCACCTCAGCTTCCCCTGAGACCTTCAGGGAGAGACACTTCAGAGGGAGTGGGGAAAGGAGATCCTGTGCTGGGTGACCACGGGTCAGGTCACAGGATTTCTCACAAAGTAGGAAAATTCTCTTCTTTCTCATGGAAAATATCCTCAAACTGATTTAGAGCTTTCCAGTGTCACTTTCCCAAGTGTAGAGGGCAGTTCAGCTCCATACTTTGTGTTGGGTGTGCACTGCACACCTCTGTGTCTTTCTGGTGTGTTTTCTGTCCTTCAGGAGTGATGAGAGAAATGCAAACCAAAATACAAAGGGAATGCAAGGTGCCCTCACAGCATGAAGTCCCAAAAGGCTGTTTGGCACTTGCATTGTTGTACATTTCTTTTAATTGAAAACCTCACTGAGCTCAGCCCAGAGACCAAGGTGCTGCCAATCCTTCCTGCCCTGTAGTGCTTAGAAGAGTTTCAGTCACAGTTTAATGTTTTAATTTGTTGTTTCCTGTTAATGTTTTAATCTGTTGTCTCCTGTTCTGTCCCACTCCTGTTCCCATTCCCAGGCATTTGTGCAGGGGCTGAGCCTTTCCTGTGTCCCCAGTCCTTGCAGAACCTTTGTGTTTTTGTTTTCCCACAACACCTCATGGGATCCCCTGTCCCTTCAGACACAGTCATCCAGAATGGTCTATTTTGAAAAACACTTCTCCCCCGTTGATTGCTCACAGAATTGGAATTTGCTATTTTCTTTAATAAACTATTTATACTGAGCACGTTTGGGAGTCTGTTTGGGTTAAGTGAGGCAGGAGGAGCCAGTCCTGGGCTGTTCCTCACTTGTGGGAAGGGCAGGATGCTGCTGTGTGCAGTCTGTCCTTTCCTGAATTCTAGTGGGTCTAAGAAAATCAGACTGGAAGAGCTGTCCCATGCAATAAAGGCATTTTCCCCCCACTCCTCCATCCCCGACAGCCACAGCTGCTGGCTCAGTGCTCCAGTGAAGCCCCAATGAGTTTTTAATGCTGTTTAACCAAAGGAACTCCCATGAATGTTTCATTACCTGTTCTGCAGTTTCAGGTGGGTTTGTTCTCCCTTTGAGCAGCACCAGCTGTGTTGTGGCACAAACCTGGTGTGTTTGCTGCTCTGAAAATGGGAGTTTGGGCTTGGTTTGGGTTTTTTTCCTCCAAGGTCCCTGTCTCATTTAGAGTTCAGGCCAGAAATGTCCCCCAAATCACCCCTGGCCCAGCTCCTGAGCCTTCCTGTGCCTGCGCTGCGCCCTGAGCCCCTGGAGCGCCCTGGCAGGACTGTAGATGGTGCTGGAGCTCCAGTGGGAGAGGAGGGAACAGCCCGGGCACAGAAGCCAGCCCCAGCATCCTGTGCCAGCCCTCCTGGGCACACAGGGACTCGCCAGGCTGCTCCTCCAGCCCGGGGCTGCTGCTGGGCACCTCCCGGGGCATCTCCCCTCCGAGATCTGCCAGAAACTGAACCTTTTCAGGGTGAAAAGAAGACAAAAAGTTAAGGGGTGTGAATGCCAAGACAGAGACATCTCCCAGCACAGCTCCTGGAGGATTTTCCTGCTCATCTTGGGCAGAGCAGCCCCCACTCCCTGCTCTCTCCCGGGGCAATTTCCCGGGTAATGATTATGGAGCTGAGAAGGCAATTTCAGCAAAACTGGTTTCTGCCTGGCAGGAATTGAATGGAGGCACTGCTATAACCTGCTACAATAATCTCTTTAAAAAGCAGCTGGCAATTTCCAGGCAATTCCCTGCAGGGATGTGCCAACCTCCTCAGAGGGCACAGGAGGAATGTCCTGACCCCTGTGATGCTGTGGCTGTGGTGGGGACACCTCAGTGCCCACCCTGAGCAGGCACTGCCACCTCCCTGTCACCTGGCACATCTGATGCCCTCTGTTGTGTTTCTGCAGAGCCAGGAGAGGGCTGGGCCCTGGCTTCTCATCCATCTGCCAATAAAGGGAGAATTTAGGGATGGCAGGGATGAAATGTTTTCATTCTCTGCGCCGTGTTCCGGCACAAAGATATCCCGGGGGATTTATTCTCGGAGATGAGTCAAAGAGGAAGAATAATTTGTTACAGAGAAATTAATTTATGCTCTTTTCCCTCCCGTCTCCAAACAGTTTATTTGTCACTTGTCAGCTGAACCTTTGCCCTCGCAAGCTGCTGAGAACCCAAATCATGGAACAGAAGAGGAAAATGTTTTTCAGGAGGCCGGATGGCGTTTCTGCTTTGCTGTACCCTCAATCCCTGCATTGAAACCAGAGCTTTTAACAGTGGGGGAGCCACCCCAGGGTGACATTTGCCACCTCGAGGGGGAGCAGAGCTGGGCTGGGCTCACAGCCAGCCCAGACAGTGACACAGGGGCCACTGAGCCCGCATGGAGTCACAGCTGATGTCACCGGGGCTGGCGGGTCCTGCAGCATCTCCGTGTGCAGGAGCAGCCTCCTTTTAATCCAGTTTCCAGCCACATTTCCCTTCCCTCCTTCCCCATTCCTGAGCTACTCCAGAGGTTCAGACTCCCCAAAACGCCTAATCCTGAAGATTCCCCTCTAATGTATAACCTTCCTTTTTAATTTTAATGGAATTCAGGGGGTTTTCCCCATTTCTGCGGTACCTGAGAGGTTCAGACTCCCCAAAACACCTAATCCTGAAGAATTCCCAAAGATTCCCCTCTAAGGTATAACCCTCCCTTTTAACTTTTAATTCTTATGGAATTTAGGGTTTTTACCCATTTCTGAGGCACTTTCTCAAGTGTCTCGGTTCAGACTCCCCAGAACACCTGATCCCAAAGATTCCCCTCTTATGTATAACCCTCCCTTTTAATTTTTAATTCTTACGGAATTTAGGGGTTTTTCTTCCCCATTGTTTCTTTCATCTCTCAATGTCCAATTTCATTTCTCAGCAAACCTAAAGTTTATTTGTAAAAGCAAATGTCTTTTTCCATTCATCAATCAGTGGAATCCTTCCCATTGTTTCTTTTCTCTCCCAGTGCTGGTTTTATCCCCCAGCAGACCCACGGCTTGTTTGGAAAGACAAATCTGCCATTCCTCTCATTTGAGACAGAAATCCAGATTTCCCCAACCAGCAGAAGAATTCTCCTGCTCTCAGTTCCTCCTGGATCCCAACTTTCTTCCTCTCCACAAAGTCTTGGCCAGCGCTGCTCCCCACAAACATCTGCCTCGGAGCTCCCTCCCACAGCCTCATTATGGATCCTAATTAAATAATTGCACATTTGCATTCTCTGTAATTACAGCCACTGCTGATGTAAATAAATACTCCGCCTGCAATTACAAAGGTATGAAAAGCTATTAGAAAATATGGATTTGGTTAAAGACAAAATCACTTCAGGAAGATCCCCCAGGTCCCCTTCACACCCCGACACCTCCTTTGGCACCAGGAGCCCCTTCCCACCTGGAATTCTCTGTATTTCCCCAGGCTACAAAGGGAAACACCTTTAATGCATCTTGGCAGAGAAACAACTCCCCTTGTGCCAGCATTCACCAGCAAGAGTGCTGCAAGGCACAACATTTGGGAGTAAAGGTCCAAACCAGCCTTTCCTTATTTATTTGCCCCACCTTCCTTATTTATTTCCTCCCATAAATTCACTCTGGGGAGTTCCTCAGCACTTTAAAGCAGCAGCCTCGATATCTCCCTGAAGGATCACTTAAACCTCAAAAAAAAATTAAAAATTCCACATTTCTCTTTCTGTTTCATTTCTGCAGCACTTTGGGAATCACAGCCTTTCCTGGGCACGCAGCTTCCTGCAGCTCTGAATGCTCAGGTTTGCAAAGCAGCCCGAGCCGACTGGAAAAGGGGAGAAAATAAATAAAAGGGATTTTATTTGGGAAGTGCCTGAATGGGAGAACAACGATCCTGAGCCCTGGGATTGTGTCAGCATAGTTTTTGTGTGGCTCTGAGAATGTGCTTGGCTTGACAGAGCTGCCACATGTGACTCAAAAATACAACGTGTTTTAGGAGGTCCTGACAACCCAAAATCTTTTCTTTTCCTCTTCTCTTCTCTTTTCTTCACTTTTCCCTTATTTTCTTTCCTTTTCCCTTTCCACGTTCCTTTTCCCTTTCCTTTCCTCTTTCCTTTTCCCTTTCCTTTCCTTTCCTTTCCTTTCCTTTCCTTTCCTTTCCTTTCCTTTCCTTTCCTTTCCTTTCCTTTCCTTTCCCTCCCAGCACAGCTGTAAAGCCCACAGGAGGCCACGCTGACACACGCACAACGCAGGGGCTGCAGTTTCTCACTCATTAATTCTGTTTTTCCAGCATCTGGAGCCGTGCAGGGCTCAGGGCAGTGACTCAGCCCGGCTCACCCAGCTGTGAATCCTTGTTTAACGCCGATGGAGCCGCGGGCAGCGCTGCCTGGCCAGCCCAGAACGGGGAATTTTGTCACTATAAAACACAAATAACACAACGTGGGCACGCAGCTCTCCCAAGGTAAAACGACAAATTTTTAATTTCTGACTCCAACATTTATAGATTTCCAAAAGTGACCGTGGATTGGAGGGTGACAGTGCCACCTCTCCAATGACACTGGACAAACCAACAGTTTATATAATTGCTCCACCTCTATAAAAGAATGCCAAACAATGAGTTATTTACAGAAAATGTGTGAGAAAGTTCGCTGCAAGAATGCAAACATAGAAGGCTTAGAAGAACTTAAAAAATATAAATAATAAATATAGAAATAATAAATAAATAAACAGGGTGATAGGGTCCTTCTGTGGGCTCTTGTTGCTTTAGAACATGAAATAAAACCACGTGGACACTGGTTTCCCTTTAAAAGTCAAATTTGATCCCTCCTGGGCAAGGTGGAGGGAGTGTCAGACATATTTTATGAAAAATTCTTTTGCCAGGATTTTTCTCCTGAGAAGCCTCAGAGGAAAAAAAAAACAACAATTATTGCTGTGAAATGCAACAGGTGCATCTGTGATTGGTTTCATGTGGTTGTTTTTAATTAATGGCCATCACAGTCTGGCTGTCTCAGACTCTCTGGCCAGTCACAAGATTTTATCATTCCATTCCCTTCTATTCCTTGCTGGGCTTCTGATGAAATCCTTTCTTCGATTATTTTAGTATAATTTTCATGTATGGTTTTCTTTTAATATTAATATATTAAATATATATATTATCTATATCTATATATATATTTTTATATTATTATATGTATTTATAAAATATATTATTTTATATATTTATATATTAATATATTTGTATATAAATATATATAATGAACATGTAATATATTATATATATTATAAAATAATAAATCAGCCTTCTGAAACATGGAGTCAAGATTCTCATCTCTTCCCTCACCCTGAGAACACCAGCACAGTGCAGAGCTGATTTATCCCGTTCTCCCTGCACAGAAAGCAGAATTCCAACCCTTCCTGCAGCAGGGCGATGTTTTTAACCCACTGTGCCCCATGCCCTTGGAGAGCCCCTCAGGAACCACTTCTGCAAGGGATTTGTGTCCCAAAAAAAAAAGAAAAACAAGCCCAGCTCGCATCCCAAAGCAGCCTCCAGAGCTGCCTGCCAGCCTTTCCTCAGAGCAGCTTTATTGCTTCCTCATTTCAGAGGTGATGATCTAATGAGTCATTAAAGACAAACAAGAAACAGGAGAAAGCGTTTGACTTAGCACTTCTCCTTCCCAAAAAATCCTGCAACTGCAGAATTTTAAGCAGAGCGAGCCAGAGCAATTTTAATAATATTAAGCTCAAATTGACAGCGAAAGGGGTGAATACAAAAGAGTAACAAAAACCCAAATATATATAAACCATAAGGCTTTGTGAAAAGAAGATGATTAAGCTTTCAAAGTTATACATCGAAAATTGAGCAGTGCTGGGAGTGAGGGCTTGTTCTTCCCTCCCATGGCAGCACAGAACAAAGGCTGCAATAATCCAGATAAAGGGACTTGGAACCTTCTGATTTCCATGTCCAGCTCGGGTGTGTCCTGTGCCATCACAATTGTCACCTTCTTGTGCCAGGGAAACCAAGAATTGGTGCCCAGCAGTGAAGGCAGAGCCCAGCTCTGAGTGCCTTGGCCGCTCTCCCTCAGCCCCAGGAAGAAACTGCAGATTGGCAGTGAAAAACAACAAAAATAAACGAGCAGTTTTACTGTGCAAATTCACCTGAAGGTCCCTGCACACGTTCCCTGTGTAAATGTCATTGTTAATAATTGTAATTGTCAATTGTCGTTGTTAATAATTGTAATTGTTAATTGTTGTTAATTGTGGTCGTCGCAGCCCTGCAAAGCAGAGCCAGGCTGTCGCAGGGGCTGGATTCCCCAGCAGCAGCAGAGAGGCTGCAGAGCACGGGGGATGCTGAGGGGCAGGGCTGGACCAGCAGCCCCCAAAATCTCCCTGGGGATGGAATTTTGCTCCTCAGCTCTGTCCTGAGGCTCACTTTGCCGAGCTGGACAGAGAAAAGCATCCACGCACCAAGAAGAGCCTTTTGGTCCCTGATTGCACCTCCAGAGCATCTCCACACCAAGAGGAGCCTTTTTGGCTCCTGATTTCCTTTCCAGAGCATCACCACACCCAAAAGAGCCTTTTGGCTCCTGATTGCACCTCCAGAGCATCTCCACACCAAGAGGAGCCTTTTTGGCTCGATTTCCTTTCCAGAGCATCACCATACCCAAAAGAGCCTTTTGGCCCCCCGTTTAGGACAAACCCCAGCATTTCCCAGGGACAAGCCCAGGAGCTGCTGGCACCACTCCCTGCCCAGCCCCCGAGCTCTTTGTGAAATGGCTCTATTGATCCCTGCGGGTCATTACTGATTAATGATGGCGTTCCTGCTAATTGCAGCTCCTGTCGCTTCTCTCCAGGTGAGGTTTGATGAATCGTCACCTCCTGTTTGACAGCCTAACAGGTTTGCAGATTGTTTGTTAGTTAGTTAAAGGATGGTGGAGGGATTAAAAGCGCAGAGTGAGGCTGTGGTGTCCCTGTCCCCTCCTCAAAAGTGTCACCTGTCCCTTTGTGACCACACTGGGGTGGCACTGCCCAGGGTGGCAAGAGAGCAATTGGGATTTGGCAAATGAACGGTAACTAATTAAGGATATGACTCCTGCAGGTCTGATTTTTCACTGTCACATAAACAACAGCCACAGCAACAACAATAACAGGCCAATATTGCCAGATACCAGGGGGATTAAACATCAAATTAATACTTAGCAAGGTTGGGATTAAACAGAAATAACAGCTTTATGATTAGAGCCTGAAACTGCCGCTGATAATGACTGATTATGCTCCTGCAGAGGAAGAATTACAAGTACTTAAGGACAAATAACCCTCCCGAAGTCGCTGGCAGCCTAAAGCTGAGAAGAACAGCCATAAATCGTCTGTGTAATGGGGCTGGAGCTCTGCGGACAGAGCAGGGAGGTGAGGGAGGATGGCAGTGGTTTCCAGGAGATAAAACACTTGCTTGTCTCCATGTCACCGCCACCAAAGTGCCGGGGAGGAGTTAAACTGAGCAAAAAAGGATGAAAAAAAAAAAATCTTCTCAAGTCCCCTCTCTGCGCGGGATTTGGAGCCCTTGTGGCACAGCCCTCGTTTGTGTGAAATGATTTTATGTGGAGCTTGGCAGCGTCTGGCTGCAGTTCCCAGCCCAATGGGTTGGTGTTCCTGGAGCTCCTCTGGGCTCCTCTCCACGGGCTGGACTCCTCTGGTTTGCTCCTGCCAGCCTGGGCACGGCAGCCAGGCAGGGACAGCACATCTGTGCCCTTGGGCAAAGCTGGGGATGGGGAGAGACACTCCTGGGGTGCCAGGGCAGTGACTGTGGTACCAGGGAAGTGACTGTGGTACCAGGGCAATAACTGTGGTACCAGGGCAGTAACTGTGGTGCCAGGACAATAACCATGGTGCCAGGGCAGTAACCAAGGCATTAACTGTGGTACCAGGGCAATAACTGTGGTACTAAAGCAATAACTGTGGTGCCAGTGCAGTAACTGAGGTACTAAAGCAATAACTGTGGTGCCAGGGCAATAACTGTGGTGCCAGGGCAGTAACTGTGGTGCCAAGGCAATAACTGTGGTACTAAAGCACTAACTGCGGTGCCAGGGCAGTAACTGTGGTACCAAAACAATAACTGTGGCACCAGGGCAGTGACTGTGGTACCAGGGCAATAACCATGGTGCCAGGGCAGTAACCAAGGCAGTAACTGTGGTACCAAAACAATAACTGTGGTGCCAGGGCAGTGACTGTGGTGCCAGGGCCAGCAGAGAAGCTCCGTGCCAGCCTGGTGAGGAGGAAGAGCTCTTTCTCCGCTCGCTGGTGTCTCCCAGCTCTGGATTTTCCAGCTTTCCTGCAGACACGTTTCCTTTCCCCTGCCTGCCTCTCCCTGCCTGATTTACTGTCCCCACGACAGTCTGGCCGTGCAGCTTGGCTCGTCTGGCTCCAGCTGGCTGCTGTCCCTTGGAGAGCCTCCCTCAGCCCTGTCCCTGTCCCCACATCCTGCCCAGCCCCTCCTGAGCCTGCCCAGCCCTGCTGCTCCCTGCTCTGGGGAAGGAGGGCACAGGAGCTGGCATGGACGGGCTCTGTGTGCTCCAAAACCCCCTGAGCCTGGCACAAGCCCAGCCTGAAAAAAAAAAATGGGTTATTCTCCATGATTCCATCAGGGACACAATAATGGGTTAGTCCCATGAATCCGTCAGGGCACTGGGTTTGGGCAGGGACACCATAATGGGTTATTTTTTGTGAATCCGTCAGGGACACAAGAATGGGTTATTGTCCATGAATACTTCAGAGCACTGGGTTTGGGCAATGACACAATCGTGGGTTATTCTTGGTGAATCCATCAGGGACTGGGTTTGGGCAATGACACAATCGTGGGTTATTCTTGGTGAATCCATCAGGGACTGGGTTTGGGCAATGACACAATCGTGGGTTATTTTTGGGTTTGCTTTGCTGGGGCCACCAAAGGCAATGAAAAGGAATTTATAGGAATATAGACTGGGCTGCAGTCAGCTGGGCTAATGAGGTTACACAAGGGCCTGGGGATGGGGTGGTGCTGCCAGTGCAACGGCATGAGGGGACTGGAATTAATCTGAGCCCACAGGGCCCAGTGTCTCCCCATGCAGATTCGATTGCTTTGATCTTTGTCAGCAGCAAGGATCGATTTTATTAAAAATGATGCAGAGCAAGAGCCCTTTTCCTCATTTACTGCAGCTGCGTCCCACCAGGCTGTGTGAAAACAACTCCCTGCTCCCTGGAAAGTGCCCTGCTGGAACTTTGCTTTTGGGATTTTGTACCAGTTTGGGCTGGATTAGCCAGAAACCCACGCAGGACAGTTTTCTTTCCCCACTCCTGGATTACCATGGATAATCTGAATGTTTTCAAGCTGAGAAACAAAATGACCAAGACAAACATCCCTCCATAAGCCTGAGAGCTGAGCTCTGCTGCTTAATTACTGTGCAGATGTTAATGGTCCTTTCTCTTATTTAATGACCCCTGTGTGCCAAGCAGGAGCAAGGGCAGCCCCCGTGCTTTGAGGAGAGCTCTCCCAGAGGAGCTGCCAGCAATCCCTCCCCTGCCAGGAGCCAGCATCCCCATGCAGCTGGGTGAAGAGTTCTCCCTCCTGCCTACACAGCCAGGTAAACGTGGGCTGGCAATTAAAGTCCGGATTTCAAACTCTGAGCGAGTTTGCCTTTGATTGCCGTGCGTCAGTCGCAGAGCACATCATGTTTATTCATGATCTGCCTCCCAGCCTCGGGCTCGGGGAGCTGCTGCTCCCTCCTCACCCTGGGCAGCTCCTGGGACCCCTTTGGGCAGCTGGAGCAGCCAGGCTGGGCTGGCACAGCACAGAGCCCTGCATGGATATTTACAATTACTTCCCAACACCCATCACCTATGTTAGACAGTGAGCTTCTACTCTAAACCAATTCCAAAAGTGTCAGCATCACAGCAGAAGATGGAGGCCAAGAAGAAGAAGAAGGAGAAAGGCTGGACATGCCCAGATCCCTCCATCTTGCCCCCTGAACCCCCATACCAAAAACCACAAAATCTACTTTTCCACCCCGTGATAACTTCACTATCATTCTGCCTAAACTGTTGAGGCTTGCTGATCTTCATACAAGGTTGGTAATTTGCTCCAGGGGTCATAATCAAACCCAAATGCCCACACAGGGGCATTTTGGGCTCTGTGCCAGGGTCTCTGAGCCCCCTGACTGGGTCCTGGCCATCCTGGACAGCCAGAGGGATGCTCTGGGTTCCCACACCCATGGAAGGGGTGCAGCTGGAAATATTTCATGTGCTTCCACCCCAAACCTTCCTGTGGTTCCATATTTCACACAGCACCTTCTCTGTGCCCCTCCTGCCCGGGCTGTGGGGTGCAGCTCCTGCTTTCCACACCCACTGCCCTTTGTTCTCCCCCAAAAGGGGAACATTTCCAACAGTGCCCAGCCAGAGGTGTTTGCAAAGCCCAGCCTAGCAGAGCTGGACATTTGCTCTTGGTTATAAACCTGGACATTTGCCCTTGGTTGTAAACCTGGACATTTGGCCTTGGTTATAAACCTGGACATTTGCCCTTGGTTACAAACCTGGACATTTGCCCTTGGTTATAAACCTGGACATTTGCCCTTGGTTATAAACATGTGGTGGAACAGAAACCTGCACAATTGAACAGCCCTGGCCTCTTTTCTCAGGCAATTTCCTTTCACAACTGCTGGTGGAAATTACCCAGGGCAGCCATGGGAAATCAGAGCCTGGACTGATCACAGCTTTGTCTTTCATTCATATTTATACATTTGGCTTCATTTCCTGGCTGGTTTGCCATGTATGTGTTTGCTCCAAGGCCTGGGCACCCCAGTTTTGGCATTTTGCGCGCCACAATTCCCAGGGTGGGCAGAGCCTTGCCTTGCACTGGGAATTTTTGCTGCTGTTTGCATGTGGGGATGAAAATCCAGACACTGAAATAACACCCAACAACAACCAGAACAAAGGCCAGGGTGAGATCCATGGATTTCTCCAATATTCCTTCAGAGCACTGGGTGGGATCCATGGATTTCTCCAATATTCCTTTAGAGATGGTGTAAAACAAAAATTAAAACCAGTTTGTGTGAAGGTCTGCGACAAGGCCAGAGTGCCACAGGCTGAGCTGTGCCTCGCTCACTGCTCTGGGAATACTGGAAATGGAATATTGGGAATGGAGAATTCTCAAGTGGCTGGAAACCTTCTCCACCTCAAGAGGTGGAACTACATCCTGCAAGCTTTGCTAAGAGATTTCAGAGATCCCTCCTTCCATACAAATCTGAATTGTCAGAACATTTTTGAGCCATGGGAGCCAATAGTGTCAGGTTTAATTCTGGTCTTGGTGCAGCCACAGCATCTGTCCCTTGGGAGGGGATGAAGGAGCACCTGCGGAGATTTTTTCCCCTAATCAAACCTTAGTCCTGATTTTCATTTGTGAAATATTTGGTATTTTTTTGTGTGAGTCTGATGCAGTCCTTCACACCTGTACATCACCCTCAAGCAATGCCCAGCAGAAAATCCACATTCTGCTCCATTCACCTGCTGTTTTGGAGAGCAGAGGAACAAAATATATATTTTATTTTTTTTTTTTCCTGCAGGCTTGAATCCTAATCCTTATTCTCCCAAGATCCACAGAGCCCATAATAAGGAAATATCACCTCTTTTCCTCAAAAAATGAGGAAGAGATTTCTCACTGGGGAGGTTTCTGAGCTGTCTGGCAGCACCTGGAGAGATTTAGGAAGTTTTATTTTGTTGTGACACAGAGAGAACCCCGATCCTGGGCTGGGAGGATCCTGAGAACACAGCCCAAGGTGAAGCAGTGGACTGAGGCTCCACCTGGGCAGTGCCAGAAAAGTCCTCTGAAAACCTCCCATGCCTTATTTTAATAACACACAAAAAAGTTATAATTTCTGTCATTTGAATTTCAAATCCAACAGAAAGATCTACCTGATGCTGCTATTTTAAAATGCAATTCTTTCTTCTCTTTTCTTTTCAACTCCTTTGCAGAACCAAACATCATGTTTCATCTCCAAGCGCTGAGATTAAAAAAAGCCAAAACAATTAGTGGGGAGCTGATGAAGGTGACAGGGTCATAATTAGTGCTGTTCCTCTCCAGCATGTGTTTATCATGCTAACAGAACAAGTCACTCACAGTGCCAGAGTCATGAGCTGCAGGAGCACACATGCCTTGTGCAGCTCTCACTCTGCAGGGGGAAAAAAGGCCCAAATTTCATGTTTTAAATCCAGTTGGAGAGGTAAATAAACAGGGATGGTTTGGATGCTGCTGGTGGCTGAGTTAAAGTGGCATTGCACAGCTCCCAAATTCTCTCTGTGTGGTGTTTTGGGGGTGGTCCCTGGTGATAATTCTGGGGTATTCAAAAAGGAAATGTGTTTGTGGCAGCAGAGACCCTGCAGCATCCTGCACAGAGAATCCACCAGGGTTTGGGTTTGGTGAGCACAGAGAGTAGGGGGAGACAAATCCCTCATCAGCCCCACACCAAACTGGGGGGAAATCTGGGTCATTAAATAAAGAACCCCTTGTAAATCCCTCCTTTCCACCCTCCCCACTCAAACACTGCGTGCTCCTCGCAGGGTTTTGCAGGGAATTGAAAAATTCAAATTTAATAAATTCAAATCAAAACAAATTCAAACGGAATAAATTCAAATTAAATAAATTCAAATGGAATAAATTCAAATCGAATAAATTAAAATGGAATTAATTCAAATGGAATAAAGTCTCCCTAAAACAATTTTGTCTTCCTGAATCCGCAGCTGAAAATGAGCAGCAATCACCCTGGGAGGACGTCCCTGTGAGAGTCCCTTGCTAATTAGTTCTTAAGTGATTAGTTCCCTTCCCATCCTGCCCTAAATCTCTGCATTTTTCCCCCTGGTGTTGGAAAGTCAACAGTTGGAGAAAAAGAAACAGTTGGGAACTCTTATTGAGGACAGGCAAACAAATGTCCAGAAGGAGCAGATCCAGTGGGAAAAGGGAATTGTGGCAGATGTGGAATGAGCTTTACATGGAATGTAAGGTCTTGCTCTGAAATGGGATTAAAAACTGGATGATTTCGGATGATTTTGGCTCTGAAATGGGATTAAAAACTGGATGATTTTGGATGATTTTGAAGAGATAGTGACATCTCTGCCTCAAGATGCACCAGCCCTGCACTGAGAGGCCAAGGGAAAGCTCTCCCTGCTTTACCCATCCTGCACTCCAGTGCCACATCCCCCTGGCAAACTCCAGAGCCACCCCAAAACTGCATTTCCATGGTAAATCCTCCCTTTTGCTGGGTGTTTCTGCGTTTGTTTGGCAGAAATCTGCAGGAGAACACCCTGGGCCACCAGAAACAGCTTTGAATCAGCCCAGCTCCATCTGCCCTGCTGCAGGATGGCTCCACATCATGGAAATGATAATTAACACAGGGCCATGATAATTAACACAGGTCCATGACTGCCTTAATGAGCGGGTGGCTGTCACTGCTGCCCCTGTGAATGAAAGGTGCAGCTCTGGAGCTCTGATCCGAGAGGAAAAAGATTAATTGAGCTCATTGACACTTGCCTCCCAAACCCACTTTGCATTGGGGATTTCTTGCTGTGATATTTGGGCAAATTTTAGTGCAAGAAAAGTGGGAATGGGGTTCCCAAACCCATGGAGCAGGCATTTGCATTGGGGATTTCTTGCTGCTATATATGGGCAAATTTTAGTGCAAGAAAAGTGGGAATTGGGCATCTCATCCGCCACCAAATTATGGCAGAATTGGGGCAACCCCAGCTTCTCTCTCCCTGCCTGGTGTTTGTATGGGGTTGCTTGGAGAAGGAGCAGAGGATGCTCCAGGTTCTTGGTGCAGGAGCAGAGGATGCTCCAGGTTTTTGGAGCAGGAGCAGAGGATGCTCCAGGTTTTTGGAGCAGGAGCAGAGGATGCTCCAGGTTCTTGGTGCAGGAGCAGAGGATGCTCCAGGTTTTTGGAGCAGGAGCAGAGGATGCTCCAGGTTCTTGGTGCAGGAGCAGAGGATGCTCCAGGTTCTTGGCGCTGGAGCAGGGGATGCTCCACTCGAGGCAGGACACGGTGCTGGGGCATTCCAGAGCTGCTCCCAGCCAGGAACAGGCAGATCCTGCTGGATTTGCTGCCCACAGAGCCTCGTTTGCCAGAGCTCTTCTGTTCCTGTCACCTGCCACACTTTGGAAATGCCTTTGGGATGGGATCCATACTGGGATCGATACTGGGATCAATATTGAGATGGATGGGGCTGGGGTGACAGGACAAAGCAGGGATGGGGTTTGGGTAACCAGGCAGCAGAAGAGGTGACAGGCAGGGAAAACACCTGGATGGATCCCACAAAAGCATCTCCTGCTCCCCGAATTCCAGCCCAGCAGCCAGACAAGAGCCCTGCCAAGCCCCACAGCTCTGCTCCCAAAGACAGAGCTTTCCTGTGTGTTGGTTCAATAAACAGCAGCCTGTTATCATATTTATTTGCTGATTGAATCTAAATTACAAGCGAGCTGCGAGCTGCAGAATGGCTCTGTGGAATTAGCAGCTCAATCCTGCTCCCTTTTAATAAGGATTCTGATTGCAGCAGTGATACATCCTGCAGGCTGCACGGGTAAGCCTGAAATGAATTCAAAATAAAAGGGAAAAAACGAGAGTGGAGATAATCTCCAAGTGTTAATTTGCCTTTTAAACCCGATTTGCCAGCTCCTGGAACAGCCCTTGGCTGGCAGTGGAGGAGGCAGCGAGCTGGAACGCTTTTGAGGAGATGCTTTATCCCTAAATCAGCTGGGTTTAAAGGTTTAGCTGGGCAAAACTCGGGGAAAAGCCGGGCCTGGGGGCTGCCAGAGCCCTGAATCAGCTGCTGTCCCCTGGGCAGAGCTGCTCATCAGCCATGCAGAGCTGACCTTTCCTGTTTTATTGCCGAGCTGCTCCGCAGGGAGGGCACAGGCAGCAGGTGAGCTCTGGGCAAACGCAGGTGAGGCTCCTCCTGAACTTTGCACAGCTTCCCACAGGGGACCTGAGCCAGGGATGAGCATCCCGGCCCTGTAACCCCTTCAGGGGTGCCCTGGTGAGAGGAAAATGCTGCAAATCCAACCCCATTTCCTCCCTTTTCCCCGTGGTTGTTGGGAGGAGATGTCCTCTGAAAAATCTCCTTCAAACAGAGATCCATGATACGTGGCTTTTCTCTCCTCGAGGATGAAACAGGCAGGGAAAAAGGCACAATTTTGTGGAAATTTGCTTTGAATTTCCCACCCTCAGATCCCAAGCACAGAATTTTCCCCAGGCTACCCCAGCACAGCAAAGTGCCCCGTGGATAAAAAGCCATCCCAACCCCAAGGAGAGGAGCCAACAGGAGGAAAAGAAGTGCCAAGTTCACCTCCCTGCATTGTGACAATCCAGAGATGTAATTTCCATGACAGTTTTCCTCCCTAATCAGAAGCGTAATTAAAAATTACACCTGGGAAAAAAAAGGAAAAAGGAAAAAGAAAAAAAAAAAAAGGAAAAAGAGAAAAGAGCAGTTTGTGCTTTCCCACCCCACCCATTGAAGGGAACAAAATCCTTTGAGGATTGGTCTGAAAGCAGGATTGAGTCCTTTGGAAACAGAGTGAGGTGAACCCTTGGGAATTCACCTCTCACTGTGCCCACTCCAGTTTGGGAGGGAAAGCAGTGGATGGACATTGGCTCAGTGTCAAACCCTGCCCTTGTTTGCCTTTTCCCTCCTTTTCTTGCCCAGAATTCTCCAGGGCACAGGGAAATTTCCTCTCAGAGCACAGCCCTCATTAGACACTCAAAAACTCAACAGTGAGGGCACAAAGTGCAGGGAATGAGGCAATTTCTGCTGCTCTTTGGCAGTTTGGGAGCACCAGGACACCAAACCTGGTGGGGTTGGTGTCAGTGGGAAATGCAGGGAGGTTTTGGGCAGAAATGCAGGGAGGTTTGAGCAGAAATGCAGGGAGGGCACCTGAAATGGAGCTGAAATCAAAAATCAGCACTGCAGGCAAATATCTAAAGTGGAGGAATTTGAATTTTCAAACCCAGCCTTCCTCCTCTCCATCCTGCACAAAACCATAACAATGGAACACCCCTGATGAGCTGCTTTATTGATTTCTGCCTCCCGTGTGATGGTTTTACCAACAAACACTCGAACCAAGGATTGGAAAACTCAGACTTGAGGCAATGAAAGAGCCCATGAGCGCTCACCCTTCCACGGGAGCAGCCCCATTTCTGTGATGACAGGCAGAGCTGCAGAACACTCAGCTAATTACACGGTGAGGGTAATTATTGGTATAAAACCGATGTTAGAGGCAGATGAAAAGTGCTGGTGTCGTTTTTAAGGCACTGAGTTACAGGGCTCAGAAATGTCAAGTCAAAATTTCGGTTTGAAACACAGCTCCCAGCCTTTTTTTTTTTGCGTGTGTGGTTTTTGATCTAATGGCAAGCTGGAAGCCTGCACTCAGAGAAATCTCATTTCCAGAGGGAAGATCTCAGGTTTTATGGGTCCTGTTCCTTCCTCACAAGGGCACATCCAAACCACCCCTGCTCTGGGTGTTTTTTTGGAATTATTTGGGAATTAAGGGAGTTTTTTTGGAATTATTTTGTTTAAAGGGGAAGCCATTCTGTAGTGTGCAGCCTGGGCCAGTGCAAGGTGTTCCTGCTTGTGGTAAATTGGAATAAGATGATTTCTAAGGTCATCCCCCACCAAAATCATGCTGGGATTCCCCATATTTATGAAATCCTGCCTGTTCCAGCTGCTGTTCAGGCACTCAGGTGGGTCAGGGCTGCCTGTGCCCCCAGCAGGCTGACGCAAAGAACTCCCCATATTAGCGTAAATTACACTTAATTAGTAAAAGACAGCAAACTTTTGCTGTAGGCAAAGAGACACAAGATGGGTGCAACCACACACACCAGGGCCATCTGCTGAGAGCCAGCCCTGCTCTAAGGACTCCATGCCTTGATTATGCAAATCAGGGCGATTATTCCGTCCTCAAGACTGCTGCAAGATAATTAGCCAGCAATAAATCACCCCAACTCCAGCGGCTGCAAATGAATTTTCGGCTTTATGGCCATCATTGCAATTGGATGGTGGTGATGAAGTGAACAGGAGAGAGGACATCAGGCCCCAGAGATCCCTCCTGCTGCTGGGGAGGGGAGTTGGAATGGTTTGGCTTTGCTCAGCCTGCCAGGAGGCTGCAGAGGCTTCATTGGCAGGAAAAAAAATTATAATATATATAATATATTACATATAATATTTATAAATAAAAAATATAAATATATATATAATATATAAAACTATATATTATAAAAAATAAATAAATAAGTGTATATATATATATATATATATATAAAATTTTCTATATATTTTCAGCTTCTCTATGAATACAATTTTCACCTGCCCACTAGGCTGGTTTCTGCTGGGTCAAGTTCTATAAATATATAGAATATATGTTTAAATGTACATAATATATATAATATATAAAAATATATAAAAATTATAATATATATATATTGTAATTATATATATATGGAATAATACATAATTTTCTATATATTTTCAGCTTCTCCATAAATACAATTTTCACCTGCCCACTACGCTGGGTTCTGCTGGGTCAGGCTCTATAAATATATATAATATATAACAAAATATATATGATATCTATAAAATATCTATATACATATATATATATATAAAAGATTATGTATTCTTTCATATATATATATATATGAAAGAATACATAATTTCCTGTATATTTTTGGCTTCTCTGTAAATACAATTTTCACCTGCTCGCCACGCTGGGTTCTGCTGGGTCAGGCTCTCACAAGGTTTGAAGTGAGGGGTTCAGCAAATCCTGAGCCTGATTTTGTTCAAATTATCAGCATTTGAGAGAAAAAGCTCAACCTGTCACCTAAACCTGGTTTGTGGTGACTCTTACCTGGCTGCAGCTCTCCAAGTTCCTGAGCACGAGAAAATAAACTCAGGAAAAATCTTAAAATCAAGCAAAGCACAGCTCCTACAATGAGCTCTACAAACAGAGGGAAAATCCCCAAGGCACGTTTTACGATAAAAGTTAAGAATTGTCATTTTTGGCTCAGTTTTCTTTGGAAAAAGCCACATTCCAAGGAGGAAGGAGCCCAGCCTGGAATTCCCTCCATTCCTCTTTCCATGTGTCACTGGTGCTCCAACAAACCAGACAGCATTTCCTCCGAGGTTAATTCAATTTATGTTCAAACAGAATCAATTATATGGATTTAGGACAGACATTTTAGGTGATAAAGGATGAGATCAATTACAAACACGTTTACAAAGGAGGGAGATGCCTGGTGGTTTGGGAAATTTAGAGATATTGGAAGTATTTGACGTCTATATTAACTCAAAGCCCTAAATGGGCTGGGCTTGTTTACATTGCTGCAGTCTTATTACAGGGTGAATTTTACCAGCTGTCTTGCTGAGCAGTCATTTAGCCTTAAACTATAGTTAAAACTGTCATGGTTTTAAGCAAATTATCTTGCGTAAAGTAATTATTTCCCCAAGTGCAAAGAGGATCCAGGTAGCTCGTGAATCTCATTGCTGAGCAGGAGCTGGGGGAGCGCCCTGGGTGTGAGAGCCTGGCTTGGGGAAGGGTTTGGTGCTCCAGGAAGGGCTGAGCCAGCTGGGCTTGGGTGCAGAGCAGGCAGGGAGGGAACAGCTCCTGCTGAGGCAGCTGCTCCCTGAGGCTTGGCCAGTGAGAGAGAAATGAGAGAGAAATGAGAAACTCAGGCAGCTCTGCAAAATGCAGTTTATTATAAAATGCAGTTTATTATAAAATGCAGGTTATTGCAAAATGCAGTTTATTAAACCAAGAGGTTACAGCAGTCCAGGGTGACAGAGCTGTGCCTACAGCTCCAGCTGCAGGCAGGCCTGGAGACCCTTGGTTTAGGTTACATTAAAAAAAAAAAAAAAAAAAAATATATACACACACATACATATATATTTACACACATACATATATATATACATATATATGTGTGTGTATATATATGTGTGTGTGTATATATATATATGTATATGTATATATACATATATACACACGCACACACATATATATACACATATACATATACATATATATATATATAGGTTACATTGGGAATTCACCTCTCACTGTGCCCACTCCAGTTTGGGAAGGGGCAACATTAGGTTACATTATATATATACACACACATATATATATATATTTTATATATATATATATAAAACATATATAATATTTTATATATATATAATACATATATTATTTTATATATATTATTTATTATTATTTAACATATATTCTTTATTATTATACATAATTATAATATATAAATATTATATATAATATAATATATATATTATATATTAGGTTAAATTATATATATACACACACATATATATATGCATTACATGCATTATATACTTTTCTTTTGGTTACACTGCATTATATACTTTGCTGAGCATTTTAATACAGTAGAACCAATCTATCCCTTAACTTTTATCTATAGCCTGGGATGTGCTGGGATTTGCTGGGACACACTGGGATGTGCTGGATGTGCTGGGATGTGCTGGATATGCTGGGATGTGCTGGGATTTGCTGGGATACACTGGGATGAGCTGGGATGTGCTGGATGTGCTGTGTTATTTTCTGTGATCTTTCCCAGGCCTGTCTGGCAGCCTCTCTCTCCCAGCAGCCTGTGGCCCGTGGGTGGCTGTCCCTGGGGTTTTCTCTCCTCCCCAGCTCTCCTGCCTCATGAGCAGCAGCCTTTTATTATTATATCTATATTGTATATATATAATAATATACAGAGCCATTTTCCCCAGCTCTGAGCCTCCCCAGCTCCCGAATTCCCCCAGCTCCCACTCCCAGCAGCTGTTTGGAGTTTCCCTCCCACTCTGGGGATGTGTGTGTGGCACCAGCAAGGGCCCATCTGTTCCCCTCCTCTCTGCTCTTTTCCCATCTGACAGTGAAAAAGGAGAATTCCAGCCCAGGATGGTCCCTGGGGTTTGGGGTTTGTGCTGCCCAAAATTCCAGCAATTAAATCCCCATCAGCACAGCAGGGCAGAGTGTCCTGTCCTGTCCATCCCCGGTCCAGAGTGGCCATACAGCAGCTCAGAATGATGTCAATTAGGGGTTTTGAATGCTATTAAAATGCCTTTTTTCCCCTAGCAAGCCAGGCAGGTTATTTAATGCAGATCCTCCTGAAATCCCAGCACGACAGAGGCAAAATTCCCGGAGGGTTCTGGATCCCAGAAAGGGCAGGAGCCAGCTCTGGGCTGGGTGTTTGGCTGTGAGATGTGACAAGAGTGGCTTTGATCATCCATCAAAGCCTTGTCACCTCCCCCTGGGCCCCGGGGAGGAAAAACTGCAGCTGGGGCATTGATCAGCACCAGAGATCTGTCAGCAGCAGCCTCAAAAACAAACAGAAAATGAAATGTACCTGCACGAGGTGACATTGCCACCTCCCCTGGGAGCAGGACAAGCCCTGCAGTGCTGTGGGGGCTCTGTCCCGATGAAATTTCCCTTCCCCTCCGAGTCTGAAGCACCCTGAAGTCAGTGGGGGGCTGCTGCATCACCGAGCAATCACAATTAACTCTAATTACACGTCTTCGCTGGCTGCCGAGCTCTGTGAGAATAACGAGGAGGCAAAAAAGAAAAACACCTCGGAAAAGGCAGAGGAGAGGCTCTTGCAATGCAGGTGAGTTCTGCCAAGCTGATTGCCAACACTCAGCGCTCCCAAGGGCCTTGGTTAGCAGAGAGAAAGCACCAGACAAAGAGATGGAGAGAACAGGAAAACTCATCTCCTTCTAAAACTCATCTACCTTTTAAAGTTAGGACCCAAAACTTGGGACGCTCAGGTATTTTGGGACCATCAGAGCCTGACATTTCGGTGCTTCCCTGGTGAGACACAGCTCTGACAGCACCTGAGCCACCCCAAGGGTGCTGGAACAGCGAGGAGCTGAATTTTCTTGGGTTGAATCAGAATTAATAACCTGGGCCCAGCCAGGTGCTTTGAAATCCTCCTTCTCTTGTGCTTATCTGTCCTGCAAAATATTGAATTTAGGCAGAAACAAAGGGCCTGCCGCGGAATCCCTTTCAGCAGCACATCCTTTATCCCTGTGCACAAGGAGGAAATGAAGGGAGGATTTCAGGTTCCAAAACGCTGCTCTGGGAGGGGGGTGTGTGCTGTGCCACCCTGGTGTGCCCACCCTGACCCTTCAGCATGGATAAACCATCACTGACTCTGCTCTGAGCCTGGCTTTGCCCTCCAGAGGCTCAGCCCATGGCTTGGGAACACCACCACAGCAAATCCTGTTTTATTTGAATGTGCACTGATGGCATTTCCCCAGTCAGATCCTGTGGGGATTGCACAGGCCAGTTCAGAGCATAAAAACAACCCTGAGAAACGGCAATTGATTGAAGAATATCAAATATGTGTCAACCCCATGCCCATGACAATCCAAAGCTCTGCCCTAACTTTGGGCTAAGACAGAGAAAAAGCCAAAGTGTGCCCAATGCTCCCCACGAAATCAGTGGCATGGGAAGATCAGATCCATTTTCCAGCCCTCCCTGTCAGATTAGAACTTTCTGATGGTTGCTTTTGGGAAAAATATATAAATATTTTGAGCCCACTATTGACATTATTGATTGATGGGAGTAAGAGCATCTCCTGGCCCATCCTGAGGAATGTGCGAGGAGAGGAGAATTCATTTCCTTCCCACAGATATCAATAGCCAGCCTGGCTCCTGCAGAGATCTCACACCCAGCACTATTGATTTCCTGCACTGGAAATGAACTGGGTCAGGCAGTGCCAGGGCTGGGTGGACACACTGGGCTGGGGCTGAAACACACTGGGAATATACTGGGAATATACTGGGAATGACTGGGAATGTACTGGGAATGCACTGGGAGTGCACTGGGAATGTACTGGGAATATACTGTGAATATATTGGGAATGCACTGGGAATATACTGGGATTGCACTGGGAATATACTGGAAATGCACTGGGAATGTACTGGGAATGTACTGGGAATATACTGGGAATATACTGGGAGTGCACTGGGAATGCACTGGGAATATACAGGGAATGCACTGAGAATGCACTGGGGATGACTGGGAATACTGGGAACACACTGGGAACGCACTGGGAACGCACTGGGAATGCACTGGGAATATACTGGGAATGCCTTCATTAACAGCACAGCTCGTTTGGTGGGACACTTCCACATCTGTGCCCAGAGCCTGCATTCCCCAGGGCTGCATTTCCCATCTGCAATGCACAGCCAGCCTGTGCCAGCCCTGGGTGCTTTCCCTGGCATCACTGAGGGCAGAGAACCATCCCACAGGGAGAATCATCCCCCAGTTCTGCCCAAAATTCCCTGAGCCCGTTCTGCTGAGCAAGGCAAAGGCTCTGAGTGTGCACAGGGGGCTGGCAGTGCTGCTTGTTTTGGCAGAGGAGACGAGAAAACCGCAGAGCATTCGAGTTCAGAAGGCTCATTATGACTAATCTGCCTTCCTGAGCTGCAGGTCTTTTATTCCAGAGTCAGATATAGGCCTGCCCTGCCAGGGAACATCTGCAAGGGATGCTAATTTGGAGATTTGTGGGAAAGGTGGCACAAGATGCAGCCAGATGAGTCTGCAGCAGGGCTGGGAGGGAGCTCAGGGTGGGGAGAGGAGCTCTGCCAGCCCCCGGAGGGGTCTGCACCAAAATCCAGCTCCAGAATCCAGCTCCAGCATCCAGCTCCAGAATCCAGCATCCTGCTCCAGCATCCTGCTCCAGAATCCAGCATCCTGCTCCAGCATCCTGCTCCAGAATCCAGCACCCAGCCTGGCTCTGGGGCTGCTGGAGAGCCAGGCTGGGCTCTAACTGGGGAACTGGGACCTGTATTTCCACCCCTGAGCAGGATTTTGCATTTCAGGTGTCACATTTGCTGCTGGAGAGGCAGGCTGGGCTCTAACTGATGAACTGGGACCTGCATTTCCACCCCTGAGCGGGATTTAGCATTTCAGATGTTGAATTTGGGTGCCACAGAGAAAGGCTGAGCAGCCTGGGCTGGCTGGGGCATTTTCCTCACTCTCCTCCTCATCTGCACAGCACTGAGCCCTGATTTTGGGAGCATGAGGAACTGGTGCTTTGGAGCATCTCCCACGAGATAACAGCACCCTGCAGGGAAACAGGGGGAGTTCAGCACCATTCCGGGCCAGTTTTTGTGGATTTGTGGGGTTTTCACTTTCTGTGATACCTGAGCAGCATTCAGGGGTGTGTGTGATGCTCTTGTACCAGTGAATCAGTGTTAAAGGGTTTGGGTGAGTCTGGTTTCTGCAGGAGGAGGAACTGAGTGCAAACTGAAGTGGTTTGCTCTGAAAATCCTTCCCCATTTTTGTATCTGTCGAATGTTGGTGCCAGAAAGAGACAGGCCTGACACAGAAAGCAGAAAATTTGGGGTAAACCTGCAGGGAAATTCATTCTGCAGTCCAGGACTGGCCTTTACAAACCTCTGCCTTATCCCAGACGTGTCAGAAACGTTTCCTCTTCAGCATTTGTGGCCAACTGTTCCTCTCATCAGAGGAATCAGGTCACCATCAGGACCTCAGAGCTCTCTCCAAAGCTTTCCACAGCAGCAGCCTGTGACAGAGCAGCAGAGGAATGAATTATCTCATGGTCAGGGGCTGATATCCCCCTGGCATTTCCCTTTTTCTGTGGCCTGGAGCAGTGCAGAGGCACCTGATCCCCTCCCAGCCCCTGTGCTGCTCTGAGTCTGCTGCTGCAGGAGCACAAAATGAGCTCATGGTCAGGAAATGCAGAACATTCGGGATATTCACCAGTGTTTGCCCCAGGAACAGCACCCCACAAACCAGAAAAGCCCCGAAAAGAAAAGATTTTGCTCCTTATGAGAAGGATGGACTCGTGGGTTTGGAGTTTCATTTTGTTTGGGCTTTGGTTTGCTTGTTATTGAGCTTTATTTTCCGCCGTGATTCATCTGACTCCAGGGCATTTATTGAAAACCTTGGTACGGAATGCAAGGGAAATGAATCTCACTTTAAACTTCCTAAGGACATCTCCATCACCTGATTAAAGTCTCCTGCAGCTTTTTCCAGCCCTTCCCATTCCAGACTCAGAGACAAGGAGCATTTCTGGCAGGGGCAGGTGTGATTTGTGGCACATCTCCCATCAGACCAGCCATTATTTTAATCCATCCTTTTCCAGGGGAAAGAATAAATTCTTCTTTTCTTTAGTAGGGCTGAAAAAAAACCCCACGCAGAGATGAGTTTTACAAGCAGTTAAATGCTGTAAATCAACAGGCTGAGGCAGATGGCAAAGAGTCAGTGAGACTCAGAGCTCGTCCATTAAACACCTCGCCCAATTCTCAGTTATTAAATTGCTCTTTCCTGACTCAGATTGGAGTTGATTTCCTTATGGATGGCTGGATGGAAAATATTCTTGTGATCCAGCTGGAAGCCCAAGGAGTCAAGGAGAGGACAGGTCCTTCTTGGCTTTAGAGAAAGCATAAACATCTCAAAGAAATCTTGTCCATCCATTAAATAAATATCTTTATTTAGAGGCAAGCAAAGCATGTGAGAGCTTTTGCTGTCCTGCTCTCCAGAAGAAATACTTGTTCTGTGCTGAGCTCATCTGGCTGCCTTGGCGTTGCAATACTCGCATAAATCCAATAAAAAGGAAATTATTGCAGCAACACTTGGAAAGTTCAGGAGAATTCAGTCTGACTTTAGCACTGAGGATGACTCAGAAAGTCAAGAGTGAGCACACAGCAACTCAGGAGTGCAGCATCCCAGGAGATTTAGGGTCCCACCACCCAGAGAGGTGAAAGCAGCATTTGAGATTCACTGGTTTTGAGAAAACCCCCCCAGAAACTGAATTTCTTTAAAGCCTCACCACAGAGATGGGTTTCACTCTGTTCTCTCTGTCTAGGGCTGTTTGGTGATATGAAAAACACATTCAGAAAAGGTTTTGAGCCATTACAGGAGAAATAAAGAGGAGATTTCTCAGGAAACCCTTGAGATGAGGGACTGCCAATGCTCTGGAATGAGCTGGTGTCAGGGATATTAAACTATGAGAAGATATGAAGATATTGCAAGTGCGGCCACCCTTTCAGGAAATGGTTTCTCTTGGTGTTTGAATGGCACAGAGATCTCTTTGCCAGCGCAGGGAGGGTTCAGACAAGGAGCACAGCTGAGAATTCCAGTGGTGTTTTTAGGGGCTGGGAAGGACGCGGTGCTCTGGTCCTGTTCCTTACAGCGGGGCTGTACGAGCTGCCAACAGCAGCAATAACAGCTCCGGGCGGGTTTTTACACAGAAATCCCTGCTTGCCGTGCTGGGGGGCTATTACAGCGACTTGATGAAGGTCTCTAGGGTGAGAGAAGGATGAGAATCTTGTTTGATGATCAGAAGGCTGGATTTATTGATATATGATATATAATACATTTTAACTATACTAAAAAGAATAAAGAGAGAAGTTGCAGAGGCTGCTAACTTAAGAATAGCATAGAAAAGAATTTAAAACCAAGAGAGTTCTCTGTCACTGTGTTCTAGAGAGCTTGCCCTGCGATTGGCCCTTAATTGTACACATGGAACATGAACTAATCACAGGTGCATCTTATTGCATTCTACAGCAGCTGATAATCATTGTTTACATTCTCTTTCTGGGGCTTCAGCTTCCCAGAAGATGAACAAATCCCAAAGAAAAGATTTCTATGAAAAAATGTCTGCGACAAGGGGCCACTCTGTGCTTTCCTTCCCGTGCTGAGGGGCCACTCCGAGCTTTCCCTGTCCTTCTAGGGGGCCATTCTGTGCTTTCCTTTCCATGCTGGGGGGCCATTCCGTGCTTTCCCTGCCGTGCCACGGCTGTGCACACGAGGACAGCGCTAACCTTGGTGCTCAGAGGGTGCCAGAGCTCCAGGAGCACCAGAGCATCCCGGGCCGAGCATCCCTGTGCGAACCTTGAACATCCCTGGCAGAGCATTCCTGACTGAATATCCCTGGTAGAGAATCCCTGGCTGAACATCACTGGCCGAGCATCCCTGAGTGAGCAATCCCTGAATATCCTTAGCAGGGAGAGAATCCCAGGCCGAGCATCCCCAGCTGAACATCCCTGAGTGAGCATCCCAGGCCGAGCATCCCTGAGCGAGCAGAGAATCCCTGGCAGAGCATTCCCAGCCGAGCATCTCTGAGGGAACATCCTGGGCCGAGAATCCTTGTCCTAACATCCCGGATCGAGCATCCCTGGCAGAGAATCTCTGACCGAGCATCCCCGGCCGAACATCCCTGGCAGAGCATCCCTGACCGAACATTCCTGACCCAGCATCCGTGCCCGAGCATCCCTGGCTTTCCCTGCCATCCCTGCCCGAGCATCCCCGGCGCTCACCCGGGAGCTCAGCGCGGGGCAGGGCAGCGCTCAGGGAAGGGCCGCTCCCCCCGAGGGGTTCCTGGGGGTGGGACCCCACCTCGCTCCTCTCTCCGGGGCTGCGCTGGGGGCGGCCGAGCCCCTCCAGCCCCCCCGGTCCCGGCCCCGCGCTCCGCCCGCCGCTGTCCCGGTGCCGGGGCCGCATCCCCGGGGCTGGAGCCGCCCATCCCCATCGGCCGGGCTGAGTCCGTGGGATTCGGGGGAGGAAACTTCGCACCCTCCCCTCCCCTCCCTCCCCTCCCTCCCCGCGGCAGCGGCAGCGGCAGCGGCGGGCGAGGCAGAGCGGGAGCGCTGCGGGAATTCGCATCCCGCGGCCGGAGAAGGGAGCCCGAGTGGAAACAGGTTGTTGGCATCTGCCCGCGGGAGGAAGGGGCGGCTCTGCCCGGCCGCTAGCCGAGCCTGGGCTCCGGGAGATGGAGCCGGAGCTGCTGCCTCGCCCGCCGGCCGTGTGCTGAAGGGGATGGACAGCGAATTGCAGCGGGGGAGCCCGGCCCCGGGGAGCTGAGGCGCTTCCCAGGGGGCTGAGGAGCTTCCCAGGGGGCTGAGACGCTTCCCAGAGAGCTGAGACGCTTCCCAGAGAGCTGAGACGCTTCCCGAGCTCCCCAAGTTCCATCAGTGCCCAGCCCGGGGTGCCCACGGCGAGTCCCACCCGCCCCGCTCCCAGGGGTCAGGCAGGTGATTGCCTTTCTTTCTGCTCCTCTGCTTTTTTTTGCGTGAATGCTGGACAGCGAGAAGTCTGCCTGAAAGCCTGGGAGAGCTTGGGAAAAGCCACGGTGGAGAGTTGTGGTGGTTTGGATTTATTTGGCACAAAGTACTCGCACCTCTGCTCGAGGGATTCGTATGGCTTGAAGGTAAGAGATTGGTGTTGTGCTTTTCTTCCAGAAATAGGGATGTGGTGAATATCCTGGTGAGGGAACACAGACAGCAGTGGCTGCTGCGATCACCACTGCCTAGAGATGTAAATAAAGACAGGAGAAAAGGGAAAATATTTGTCATTACACCAAAAGGATCCATTAAGCCGTTCCTTTCCGCGAGACAAGAGGCGAGAGAGCGGCTTTTCAAACTGAAATTCAGGCTGTCTCATTTCTCCATCTAAACCTCTCACTGCAAAGCAACAAACAATTGTTATTGTATGCTAAAGAGGCATTTGGAGTTGCTGAGAAGCTCGGCTGGTTTTTAGAAGTTTGATGTTTAACGCTGCTCTCAGGCAGACACAATGGAGAGAGTGACAGGGAGAAGTGGAGGAGGATGTGTGCAGAGGATATAATGTGGGTACACTCCAGCTCCCCAAGGAACAAGAGTGTTCAGTCTAATGATTTGAGGGAACTCTTTTCTCCTCTTACCACACTCATTCTTTTACATCTGGTGAGGCAAAGCTGGCATCCTGTCAGACTTCGTGCTCAGCACCAGTCCTGATGCAGAGCAATCCTCCCCAGTGGGGAACAGGGGATCTGTCACCCTTTCCTGAGAACCCCTGGAAGGAAACCTCTCAGAAATTCTCCTCTGAATGCTGCAGGCATATTTTGTGTTTACAATCACCTTTGTCTCGACCTTAATTCATTTTTCCATTCCCCCCAGTTCTAAGCTCCATCCAGCCTTTTGAAACCAGTGCAAAGTGTGGCTTTGGGGCAGGGAACCAAACCCCAGGCTGGCGCTGGGTCCTGCTCAGCCCCGGGGTATTTTTGGTCCAAGCTGTTGTCTGTGGGTTGTTTCTACCCCAGATCACACTTCCCCACTCTGCAGTTCTCAAGTCTCTCTCCCATGCCGGCTTTGCCACATGCCAGGCGTGGAGCTGCACCGCTCCCAGCATGTGTGTGGAGCATGAATCACTGCTGCTCGAGTTGCTGGAGCTCCGAGTTGGAAAGGAAAACAGCCTGGTTTGTTTTATAAATACCCAGGTTACAGCAGGGCTGGTCAGAGAGGTTACACATGCTGAACAGCGTGGGCTGGGTCTCCTACGTGCTCCGGCTTTCCTGGCATTATTGTTCTTTACACACACAGTGGTATTAAAAACTCAAAGCCCTGGTTTTTATCTCTTTTGAAGTAATTGCTTGTAGTAATCTAGGAAAAAACTCTTGGCAATATTTCTGATTCCATCAAGTAAAGATTGTTGTAGTTCTTGTTATCCCCCCTCCCTTTAACTTCTATCCCATGCTGCAGAAATTCTGTTACGTTCAAGGCTCCCTTGCTTACTTCTGAACAGAGTTTGTAAAAGAGTTTCCTACTGATTTATGAACTCTGTGTAAAATCTGCTGCGCTTTCCGCATTTCCACCTAACTTCCATGTGCACACACACGCACTGTGTGTGGAAATGAGCTTCCCTGCCACACTTGAGCAGAAAGTGTGCAAGCTGTAGGCTTTAGAGAGCAGCCTGTGACCCCACAAAAGCAGGGGAGCAGTCGGTGTGGGTGTGTTTGAGAGCTCCTTCCCTGTGAGATTCTGCCCCTGTGTCGCTGCCACCCTGCAGGAAAGGCTTGGGCAGGGTCTGGGTGGGATCAGTGGCCCCACAGTGTCCCCCGTGCTCATCCTGACACTGCTCCACACCCCAGATCTCCCTGAGCTGAGGGGGATCCCCCCCTGAGCCTGCCTGGCCGTGGGGATTGGGTGATTTGTGCCCACAGAGGGACCAGCAGAGGCACAGGTGTCCCCTCTGTGCCCCTGTGCCAGGCAGGAGGACACGGGGTGCCCTTGGCGTGCTCAGGAGCCACACACCTGCCTGGCAGGGACACAGCTGTGCCCTCCTGGCACCTCATGGATGGGCCTGGCATTGTCCCCTGGATGTCCCCTGTCCATGGATGTACCTGGCTGCTCAGGCATGGCCACATTTCACACTTCACAAGGGGATAAACAAACCCACTGAGCCACCTGGGGAAAGGTAATCACGGAGTCACCTGAATAAAACCCTCTGCTGGGCATCCTCCTGCTTTTGGAGCGCCTTTAATTTATCCCAAATCTCTCTGTAGCCTCGGCTGTTCTGGTGTGCCAGGGTCTGCAGGCACTCAGGGGCTGATAAATGCACACAAAAATACAAATATTGGATCCTGCTCGCTGCTCCAGGCTGCGGGGGCCAGGCAGGATTCACAGCAGAGACATCACAGCACCTCATGGATGTGCCTGGCATTGTCCCCTGCCCTGCCCAGGCTGCTCCAGGCTGCAGGCACCAGGCAGGGTTCACAGCAGGGACAAACGTGCTGGGAGATGCAGCTGCAGCAGCAGGAGAAGCTCACAGAGCAGCTCAGAGCAGGCAGGGCTGTGTCACAGCTGTTCCCGCTCTGTGGCACAGGCCTGGCACAGAAAGGGCCATTCTCTGGGTGTTCTCCTCAAACCAAACCCATCCTTTGCTCCAAACCAGCAAATCTCCACCCTCCCTGCTCTGGGTGCTTCAGCTCTGGAGCTGCAGGGGAAGCTGATGGAACCAGGAATGTCCTGAGCTGGAGGGACCCACGAGGTTCATTCTGCGACAATCACCAGACACAAATTCCCTAAAACAGCAGCCAAAAAAAACCCTTTGAAAAACATTTCTCTTCAAGGTTTTGTAGCTCTCCAGTTATGAAGAGGATGGGTTTGGCTCACACCCCTCACAATCCTTTCAGGATAACTCGATTTCAATTTCACCCTCTGTGCACAAATTCCCTGTGAGCACGGAGGAAATCTGGGACTCAGCTTTGGATTTCCCTCGTGCCCAGAGCTGACATTCCCTGCCAGGAGGTGCAGGGCACTGAACCCTGAGCTGGGAACCCTGGCACTGATGCAGAACGTTCCCGAGTGCTGGGGACCCTGGGGAATTGCAGTTCCAGGGGAAAGGAGTCCACAGATTGTTAATGAATGCACAGCAAACAGTTGGGTGATGGGGGAGTGTTTGCAGAAACATCACAAACATTTCTCCATTCTCACACTCCTGCCCAGGCAAACGCAGAATTGGATAAATAAAAAGATCCCAGACTGGTGGAACTTCGGCCTCCCTGGGGTATTTTTCTAAGAGAAAATTCAGTGGGCTGAAGGTTAAAATGTATTGAGGCTTGGAATACAGGTTTGGAAAGCTTTGTCTGGGATCAAACTTTGCTGGTTTTCACAAATAAAAACTTCCAGCAGCTCCTGAGGAGCAGGGACCCAGAGCAGTGAGAGCCAGGCTGCTGCCAGCGAGATCCTTTGGGGAAGGGGGAGGCAATTGTTTAAGTCCTGTCAGATGCATCATCCCCTGTGCTGTTACAAAACCAACCTATATTCAATCTGGAGCGATTGCTAATAACCATTAACTCCTCTCCCAATTGTTCTGCTTCAATCATGTTTTCTCTCGCTGTCCTTCACCTGGGTATTTTTAGCATTGTAATTTTTTTAATTTTTTTTTTTTTTTTTTGAGATGTGACTGTGCGTTCAGTTGCTGCTTCTCTGTACGTCCCTCCCAATTATCCCGGTGGGTATTTTTCTCTCAACCCCCCAGAATGGGTTTATTTCTGGTTTACTCTTCCCTGTTGGTTTCCATGTGGTTATGTGGGAGGCTGCACTTTCTTTATCAAAGCAGAGAGCCATGATTAGTCCATTCAGAAAATGTAAATGCAGCTTTATGTGTTCTGGAGCGCTGGGGAGAGGGAGAGGCTGCAAGGAGCAATAAAAGCTGCGATAACAGAGCCCTGCAGGGAGCTCAGGCATGGCCGCACTTCACACTTCACAGGGGCATAAATAAACCCACAGAGCTGCCTGGGGAAAGGTAATCACGGAGTCACCTGAATAAAACCCTGAATAAATCCCAAATCTCTGTGTAGCCTCGGCTGTGCCAGGGTCTGCAGGCACTCAGGGGCTGATAAATGCACACAAAAATACAAATATTGGATCCTGCTTGCTGCTCCAGGCGAGGTTCACATCAGGGACACAGCTGTGCCCTCCTGGCACCTCATGGATGGGCCTGGCATTGTCCCCTGGCATTGGGCCTGGCATTGTCCCCTGTGCATGGATGTACCTGGCTGCTCAGGCATGGCCACACTTCACATTTCACAGGGGCGTGAATAAACCCACTGAGCCGCCTGGGGAAAGGTAATCACGGAATCACCTGAATAAAACCCTCTGCTGGGCATCCTCCTGCTTTTGGAGCGCCTTTAATTTATCCCACGCCTCTCTGTGGCCTCGGCCGTGCCAGGGTCTGCAGGCACTCAGGTACTGATAAATGCACACAAAAATACAAACACTGGATCCTGCTCGCTGCCCCAACTGCCGGGGCTGGGGATGGATCAGCAAAATCAGCGCCATTGAGAGCTCTCTGCGCAATCTGCAGCTCCAGGGAGAGAAATGAACCCTTGAGCAGCAGCTCAGGTTGTTCAATCAGCTCCCCTGAATGCTGCAGCTGACACACTCCAGCAGAGAACTTTGAGCTATTACCTAAAATCTGGCACCTTGCAAATCACTTGCCTAAACCCCCTCCTATTTTGATGTCTCAGGCAACGTGGAGCTCCAGCAAATTAAGACTCTCCACAACGAGCACTCTCTGACCCCCAGCCCCTTTGTATCTGCTTGTTTCAAGCGTCTGCATGTTTGTATGACAGCTGAGAAAAATGCGATTATCTCTGGGATTGCTGGAATCTGGTATGAGGTGTCCTGCACTTGATCTGTCTCCTCCTTTCAGCCCCAGCCTTGCCTCCATCCCTGGAAGCCACCCCAGAGAGGGGCCAGGACACCTCCAGCCTCCCTGAGACGTCCCCACACAGAGCTGGGAGGTGAATCTCAGCCACCCGGCTTTGAAAAGCCACAATTATAAAGAACTTGCTAATTTAAAAAGCCCTTAAAAATAGAAACACCCCCCACACTCACATCCACATTGTTGAACAGGAAGAATCACTCATGTCCCAGTACATGAATCATTCATCATCCCCATGAGGTTATGGATGCTCTAAAAATGTGTTTGTGAGTACTAAAATGGGGATTATAATAAATACTACAGGAATACATCAGCCCACCGTGTCCAGGCATGTGTAAATCTCCTTATTTGCACTTTGATGGCAAAACTGTAAGAATTAGGGGGAGTCTAACAAGGGAGTCAAAAAGTCAACCCCAGAATTTCCATGTGAGTGGAGTCCCACACATTGGTTTGTTTTTATTTGTAAAGCAGGCTGTGATCCATGCCCGGGGCCTGTGCTGTAAAACAGGAGCTAATTAAAGCAGGACAGTTATTATTATAAAGCACTGCCATTATTATTATTGTTATTATTATTATTGTTATTATTATTGTGAAATGGCACATCAGGTACCAGTGAGATCCAGGCTGCTGCTTATCTTTCCTTTCTAGAAAACCAGACTGGAAGAGGAGCCTTTCCCTCAAATTCAGCAATGGGATGCAGAGCAGGATTTGATATTTCCAAGGACAGCACTGAGGGAACAGGTCAGGGATCCCTGGCTCTGGATTTATTTATTTCCTCACTGAGGCCAAGGGCTGAGGTGAATTCCAGTTCATTTGGTCACAGAGCTCCCACCCACAGGGATTTCCACCCAGGAAATACTGCAGGGCTCCCTCCTGTCCTTATAGGACACAAAATAATGGTGTGGACACTCAATGATGTAGACACTCGTCTTTACCTTTTTCTAAGGTAAAAAAGAGAATTTTAAATTTCTGATCCCAACATTTATAGATTTCCAAAAGTGACAGTGGATTGGAGGGTGACAGTGCCACCTCTCAAACCAACAGTCCATCAGATTTCTCTTCTTCCATAAAAGAATGCAAAACAATAAGTTATTTACACAAAGAATGTAAACATCAGAAGGCTTAGAAAAAGTTACCATGCCCTGGTGTGATGGTGTTTGAGGGTCTCCAGCACAAGATGAGAATCCTGACTCCATGTTTCAGAAGGCTGATTTGTTATTTTATGATATATAGTATATTTTTAAAAATGCTATACTAAAACTATACTAAAGAAAGAGAAAGGAGACATTAGAAAGCTGGAAAGGAATGAAAAATAAAATCTTGTGACTGACCAGAGAGTCTGACACAGCTGGACTGTGATTGGTCATTAATTAAAAACAATTCACATAGAACCAATCAAAGATGCACCTGTTGGTGAGCAACCCCCAAACCACATTCCAAGCGATCAGATAATTATTGTTTACATTCCTGAGGCATATTGTTTATGTTTCTGAGGCCTCTCAGCTTCTCAGGAGAAAAATCCTGGCGAAAGGATTTTTATAAAATATCATGGTGACACCCTGCTCCCCAGCCACCCTCTCTGGAGGCCAGCCTGCATGTCTGTGAGATGTTCCACTAACTAAAGCAGAAATCCATGTGCAGGAACCCAGTTCTGTGGGAGGATGTTTGTCTACATGTGATGTCTGGTGCTCTGCACTTGCCTTTGCCATCCTTTCCAAGCGTTATTTTTATTTATCTCAAGATTTGTAATTTTTTTCCTCTCTCGGTGTGAAGGAAGAATCAATTAGGAAACCACAAGCCTAACAGAAAATGACAAGGAAGGATGATAACAATAACAATAACAATAACAATAACAATAACAATAACAATAACATTACCAACATCAATAATAATAATAAAATAAAAGGAAATATAATAATAATGATGATGGTGATGTCCAATTTCTTTGGATCTACACTTTGCAATTTAATTTTTACTCTTGAATTTCTGATTCAGGAGCCATCAGAATCACAACTATCACAATTTAGCTTAAGAGGTCTTGTTTGTAGGGAGAATAAACACATAGTAGGAAAAAAATAATGAAAAAAAATAACAGGCAGAGCAATTACTAAAGAGGGAGTTCAATAACTTGCATGTGTCCATCATGCTTGTAGTGTTCCCATAAAAATATTATATTTAATGGGTCAGGTGGGACAAGACAGTGACCATTACGAGTGGGTCTGATTCCTGGAAAAAACAAAGTCACAGGAGAAAGAGAATATTTATTTTAGTATGACCAAGAGCAGCATCTGCAGGAGGCTTTTCTTGGTTTCACCCTCACCAAGTTGGGCACCTGCCTTCAGATCTGATTTTAGTCCCTGCAGCCTGTGATTTTTATTGCTGATGAATTAAACAGTCCTGGCTTTAGTCCTGCCTGAATTTGCACAATAACTCGCACCCAGCACCTTAATTAAAAACATTACAGCTCCTTGTAATGCTTCATCTGAAAGGAAATCTGCTCCCTGCCAAGCAGGGGAAAATATTCATGGCTTTGTGGAGCCCTGCTAATGACTTTGTGGATTAAAGGGAAATGGAAATCATGTGCAATTCACTGGCCCAGGCACTGGATTTAGGAATTGGGTTCATAATGGATGGAGTGTGCACTTCCCAGCAGGCTGGAAACTTTGCTGACTGTGTAAAAGTCAAATAAAATTCAGGAGAGCAGCAGCATGTGCAGTGATCCCAGGGACAGGGAGAGAGAAATTCTGCAATCAGCCAAAAAACGCAGCACTGAAAGTTCACATTTTTCCCCTGCCTGGGGATTTGTCAGTGATGCTCCCAATGAGTTTTGTGGAATGGGGGAAGAAAATATTTGTCTTTTCAAAGTGGTTTTTTTTGGGCATGATCAGCCCAAAACCATGAAGTGAGCAAGGGATGCTCTGTCAGGAGGTTGGAGACACCTGGAAAATCCGATCTGTTCTTGGGTGGCTCCACTGCAGCACCTCCAGGTGTTTGCCTGAATTTTAGTGAGGTTTTAATGGGAGAAGTTCAGTTTGGTGGCTCCTGCTGGTGGAAACAAAAGAAAACCCTTAAACACTTTTGTAACAGGCAAAAGGCAAAATAGCCATCACTTCACCTGGAAAATAGCTATGATTTCACCTTAAAATAGCCACGATTTCACCTTAAACTAGCCATGATTTCACCTTGAAAATAGTAATGATTTCATCTGAAAATAATAATTATTTCACCTTGAAATAGCCGCGATTTCACCTTAAAATAGCCATGATTTCACCTTGAAAATAATAATGATTTAACCTGAAAATAGCCACAATTTCACCTTAAAATAGTCATGATCTCACCTTGAAAATAGTAATGATTTCATCTGAAAATAGCCACCACTTAGCCTTGAAAATAGTCACAATTTCACCTGGAAAACAGGTGGTACCACACCTGATGGAAGCAAAATCCTTCCACTACCAGAATTCACTAAATATGAGAGAATTTGAAATGTTGTGTGGGACCCCTCTACTCTTGGGAAGTTTGATTGATCAGTAAAACAATTCCAAAGGCCAGGAAGGGAAAAATATTCCCCAAAATGCACAGAAACACCCCCAGGGTGCCCAGCTGAGCATCTTTCTTAGGGAAAATGAAAACCCTCCCTGGGAGCGATGATTTTCCCAAAAACGTGAGTTTTGTGGCAAAACAGGGAGCGGCAAAGAAGAGAATTGGTGGCTCTGTGGGTGGGACGAGCCGAGCAGAGAGGGGACACGATGATGCAGCAGCACCAGGGTGGGGACACAGAGCAGGGAGGGATGAAAAATTGAAGATATCAGAGGGAATGAACCTTTCTGTGCATCTAGGGAAGGTCAGAGCAAGGAGGGCAGGCAAACACTGGTGCTGGAGAGGCCCCAGGGCAGAGCAGGAGCTCCCCAGGAGAACAGAACAGAACAGAACAGAACAGAACAGATGCTGCTTCCCAGAGCTGCTGATCCAGCACAATTCCTGCATGGCTCAGTGCCCGCAGCAGCTGGGAAAGGACAGATCCAGGAGGAGAGGTGGGTCCTCCTTGTGAGAAACGCCAATCAGGTGGTTTTAAAATGTTGAAAGTTTAATGGTAATAAAATGGTTATAAAAATAGCAATATAATTAGAGTAATAAAATATAGTAATATAGTATAAAATAGTAATATAATTAGAGTAATAATAATTTGGACAATTTGGATTAGGACAATATGAGACAATAAAAACAAAGGGTTGTGGACAGTCTGGGTCCCTTTTCTGGGCAAAATAAGCCCAAAAAAGGACCCACATTAACAGAGGATTAACCCTTAAAAGCAGCAGCCAGTTGCATATTCATACAGCTCATGCATAAATTCCATTCAAACACAGGATTCTGGCTGGGCAGTGTCAGCTTCTTCCTCTGAATCCTTACTTCAGGACTGAGCAAGGCAGGAAGAAGTTCATTTCTTCTGATAAGGGAGCAATAAATTCTCTTTCTCTGGAAGATTCAGGTGTCCTGTGGCTGCTATCTCAGTGAGAGTACCTCATTCCTCTCTTTAAAAAAGTATCTTACACAGCATTGTTTCTATTTCAACATTATAACCTAAAATGATATATAACCTAAAACTTATAACCTAATAATACCCAATAACCTTATAACCTTGTAACATTAACTTATAACCTAACCTTATAACCTAAAACTGTATTTACCCCACTACTTAAGAAAATTAACACAGCATAACTTTCTAACACAGCACATATAATATTCATTTGAATATTATATATATACACATATAATATTCATTTAATATTTGCGAAAAGCCAATCATAAAATGCCCATTTTTCACATCCTCCTCTCCTTTTCCTGCAAAGATGACAGAGGTGGGTGCTGGAAATCAGGATTTGAACAGCTGAGCTGCTGTAGCCCAGGGATGAAATGATTAAGGATCATTAGGATTTGAAATTTGAGGAGAAGTGGATGGGGGGATACTCAGAGCCTTCCCTGTGAGATGGGAGCTGGCTCTGCTCCTTGGCCACGAGGGACAGGCAATAATTAATTGTGTTTTCTCGGGGTTTTAAATGCAGGGAATGGCACTTGGAGCAAGGGCTGTGCTGATTGACACATCCCCATCAAAGCTGATGCACGGGACTGGGGGCAAATCTTAGTCAGGGATGGTTTGGGGCAAACTCCCAGAAATCTGAGGAGAACAGGGAGGAGGGAAAGGGGAACCAAAGAGCTCTGGAACTCGCTGCTTTTGGCAAACATTTCTGCAAACAAGCTCAGGGGGAGGAGTGGCAATGCAAAGAGCAGATGTTCAACGAGTGCTCCCTGACATAAGTGGAGGGCAAATATTTGATGGCTTCAATCTGAATTATTATTATTTACTTTTAATAAAGTGTGGCTGAAGGACTTGAGAGCTCACAGTATCCCTGTGCCAGGTGCTGCATGAACAGGGGAAGCCTGGGAAGCAAAAAGGGTTTGTTCGGGCAAGGAATTAACACAACCTATTTCTGCAATTAAATTGCTTTACACTTCAAATGCCAAGTACCAAAGTGTGAACATTAGACGGACAAAAACAAATAAAAAAAAAAAAACCCTCAAATATTTGCCATGTTTTATCCAGTACTTTGTTCAAATTTCAGCCACTTCTGTACATATCTAAGGGGGGAGGGAAGTGAAGAGATTCAACTTTTCCAATTCCTCAAAATTAATACAATTGGCTGTGATTAAGAGTTATTTGCAGACATTGGTGGATGATCTCAAACACAGCACAGATTCTAAAGGAACACAGATCCCCAGCATTCATGAAGCTGGGAATTTATTAGATTAGTCAGAGGCTCAGATCTCGTCAGAGAGATTTGGCATTAGGATACAGATAAAGGAATTATGAGCAGAAAAAAGAGCTTTTGTGGTGAACAGGATGTTGGGTCTATAGCAATGCAATGTTTAATAAGAACCAATATCTTCAGGCTGAAGAGCTGCCTCTGACAGGGACCATCCCTATGTGAGAGCACAGGGGAGGAATAAATCCTTCCCTTTAGCCACTGAAAATCGACATGTGCTCAGTGTTTCTGGTTGTGTGTCCAAAGCTGAAAGCACAGAGTGAGAAATGATTCTTAAAAAGCCTTTCCTGCCCATCCTCTCCACCCAGCTGAGAAGGGCTCCAGTGGGCTGTGTCTGGAGCAGCTCCAGCTCGAAAAATCCATCTGCCAAATGTTGCAGAGATCAAAGCTTGCCCTGCACCCACAGATTCTGAAAGAACAGCAGGAACCCAGGGCTCTGCTCTGCCTGGCAGGCAGGACCAAAGCTCTCCTGAATTCCAGGTGGGCAGGGGCAGTGCTGGGCTTTCCTGGGAGCAGATTGTTGCAGGAGGGAGCTATTTATACCCCAAAGTGGTCCAAAAAGGATTATTCATGACAAAAACCCCAAACCAATCCACTACGACCTCTCCTTGTTGAAGTTTAACATGTTGGAGTGAGAAAATGTTAAAATTGGAGGATTTCTGATAAAACCATATTTGGCTGCAAGTCTTGAATGAAGGCAAGGCCTTAATCCTTAATTTTAAAGATTCCTTTGAAAGTGAAGCCTGTTTTTTATTAGCAGAAGGACAGGTTAAGGGAAGTTGCAGGAGCATTCCTCCCCCTCTAGGGAAGATATGCCTGAATTCTTCCTTTCTGTGAGGGCTTCGTAAGAAACCTGGGAGGATGAGATTTTCAGAGGGCCTGGAAGCAGCAGCCAGTGAATCCCCAGAGAAATTCAGCCTCAGGACATCCTTCTGCAGGGCTCCAGCCTGATGTGTGCCTGGATTCCAGCGGGGAGGGCAGAGCACGGTCCTGGGGAAGGTTCTGCTCCATCGCAGGCATGATGGACAAATGCTCTGGGATGAAACTTTCCTTCCTGTGACACAAATTCAAACTCAGGCAAAAATTCCATAGGGAAAGAGGGATGCTTGAAGGAGCAGCACCACAAATGGAGAACTGGGAAATCTGCCTTAAAAGCAGGGCTCAGCCTGGAAATTCTGGAGCCACCAGGAGCTGGGATTGTCCTGCCACCCTCTCCAGAGGCAGGAAACCCTTGCTGATCAAGAACAGGAAAACCAGAGATCCTGAGGGTCTCTGCTGCCTGGGAGGGGGTGAATCACAGCCCGGAGTTGGTGCAGGGAGCTCTGAGCAATGTGATTGTGATTATCAGCGCTGGGAACAGAGAACGCCGCGGTGGCATCAGCGAGAACAGCTCGGGTGGGTGACTCAGAGGCCGTGGTGGCAGCGGGGTGGTGTCACCCACAGGGCCCTCTCAGAGCCCTGGTGTCACCCACAGGGCCCTCTCAGAGCTCTGGTGTCACCCACAGAGCCCTGGTGTCACCCACAGGGCCCTCTCAGAGCTCTGGTGTCACCCACAGAGCGCTTTCAGAGCTCTGCTGAGCACCAGGAAAAGCTGGGACCAGGTGTTCAGGGGGGCTGTGAGCACCTTCCAGCAGAAGCACCTAGTTAGGGATTATTATGTGTGGTATTTTCTAGCAAAAGCACCCAATTAAGTATTACCTGTGGTATTTTCGGGGTCCCTCGTGGCAGGAAGGAAATGATGAATCTGACTCCATTTATTTAGAATGATGAATCTTCCTCCATTTAGAAGGCTCATTTATTATGATATGATATGATATGATATGATATGATATGATATGATATGATATTGTATTACATTACATTGTATTGTATATTATATTGTATTATATCACATTATATAACATTATATTCTATCATATCAATCATATCATATATCATATATCATATCGTATTAAAGAATGCTATACTAAACTGTACTAAAGAATAGAGAAAGGATACAGAAGAAGGCTAAAAGATAATAATGAAAAACTCCTGAGTCAATTGTTTTGATTTAATGACCAGGTTTGGTCATTAAATCAAAACAATTCACCTGTTGGATAAAGAATCTCCAAACCACATTCTAAAGCAGCAAAACACAGGAGAGGCAAATGAGATAATTATTGTTTTCCGTTTTCTCAACTTCCCAGGAGTAGAATCCTGGGCACAGAGGATTTTTCAGAAAATGTGATGGTGACAATTATACAGAACTAGGAATGTTTGTGAATCAGAAGTGTGCAATAGCTGCAATTAATACACCCTTGATATCTTGGATAGCAGAGGATCAGGGGAGCGGGGAGCCAGGACAGAGGCAGAGGAGGAAGATTTTCCAGAGGATTTTGGAAGGAGCTGATGGCAGAACTGTTGGTTTGATCGATTTGAAGGCTGCAGTGCTGAAATTAGAATTCAGCCCCCTGAAAGCCCAGCCTGGGAAGGAGTTTTGTAGGAACAGATCTCCAAGAGCTCATAAGACCTGACTTAAGGAGATCCCTGTATCAGATTTTGTCTCTAATTCTGCCCTTGTGTGTGCAGAGGTACCCAAACCTCCTGCTCATGAAATTTGCTGGTTCCTGCAGAGCAGAGAGGGCAGGGCAGGGTGGGAAGCAGAGCTGTGCCTCCCCCAGCCCTGCTCAGAAGCACTCAGGTGTAATTACTGCCAGGCCTCAGTCACGGCTGTCACCTCCCCTGTCACCTCCCTGCTGCATTTGCATCAGCCACAGAGAGCCCGGGGGAGTTGTGGTTATTTAAAGCCACCGGGACTGTGCTGGGTGAATTCTGTGCCAGCTGCTCCTGAGGAGCCCAGGGCAGGGCAGGGCATTTTCAGCAGAGCTCTCAGGTCAAGGCAGGATTTACAATATTTTCCTCATTCCTGGCCTCTCCTCCTCAGAGCCTGCAGACCTGTCCCCTGAGCAGAAATGGGTAGGAAAAGGTTCTCACTCAGTGTCAGCTGCTCCACACCTTCCCTGCTCTCCAGGGAACCACAACCAGGAGTCCACAGCAATTCTGGGCTGGCATGCAAAATAAAAAACAGTGAAACTGCTCCAGAAGAGGCTTTTTTCCCCCTCCAAAACCCCCTGAGCAGGGACACAAAGCAGCTCCTCTAACACATTTCCCCCCTTCCCTTTTCTTCCACTTTCTCTGTGCCCCAAAGAAATGCTGCTTTTTCCTTTGAGTGGAATATTTTTGTTGCATTCTCAGCGAACACCTTGAGGACAGAAAGGAATGTCAGTTTGACAGCTTCCCATGGCCCATTGATTCCAGAATTCCAGAGCAAAGTGACAACACCCAGGGAGGCAGCGTTCTGTGCAAATCCCAGTCAGGCATTGATTTCTGTGCCAGGCCTGTGGAGAGGCTCTGCCTGGGAGGGATGGGCACCTCTGGGCAGCAGCAATGAGCAGGAAATTTCAATCTGGCAACACCTGCAGGCCAAAGGCCTTGGGGACAGCAGGTGGGAGCTGATCTGAGTGGGACATGACCCTCAGGGATGCTGTCTCTGGTGGCTTTGGCTGCTCTTTCCCCCATGGGTGCACAATTGTGTCCAAAATTGGGTCTGGAGCCCAGAGAAAAGCTTGGGCCCTGAAATCTCACTCTGAACTCCTGATTTCATCTTAAATGGGTCATGTCTGAGGCAAAACCTTGGGGGCTCCATGCAGGAACCAAGGCTGGCTGAGGTTTTAGTCCAAGGCCCCAAACCTTGACCAGGATCAGCCCTGGCAGGGTTTTGTTCCTGGAAGAGTTTGCAAGCAGGGTGAAAACCAAAAAGGAGAGTTGCAGTTTCTGAGAGGAAAAAGGTGCCAGAGACACGAAGGAGTTTGCTGGGCCGTGAACATCCCGCATTCACTCTCTCGTGCTCTTTGCCACAATCCTGATTAGAGGATCCATCACGAGGAGCCATGGGGAGATATTGGCACAGCAAATGGACATTTTCCAGTTTGATCTCTGGAAAAGCAGGGGGAGCTGCCAGCAGAGGAGGGCAGAGCCCTGGCTCTGCACTGCAGCCCCTCTCCTTGTCCCTGGGAATTCTGCAGATTCCCCCCCTGCTCCAACACAAACACACAGGACTCTGGATTTCTTAAGCAGAAAAGCTGAATCATTATCATATATCTTATATTTTTATAGGGGTATCAGAAGGCACTGTGTTAAATCAAATTGATGAATAATTTTTTTGCTCCTTAATTTATTGGTTAGAAAATATCTGTTTGTGTACCTGCCAAGAGCTTTTCTTTACTTAGGTGTTTGCATTTTTGTTTTGCAGATTCTTATGTGACAGAATTTTGTTTTTAGAGGTGTGAATTGTTTCATTACTAGAATAGACTGTCATGTTAACTGATTTTTATTTTCATTATTCTTTTGCACAGTAACTTACCAGATAGCTGCTAGGTCAGTCAGAGTAGCAAGGCTTAAACTGTATTTTAAAAATAACGGTATGACTGTACTTTAAAACTGTATTAAAAAAATATATATATAAATAAAAATTAATTATAAATAATAATTATAAATAATATAATAAAATAATTATTATAATTATATATAAAAAAGCCTTTTAAAAGGCTTTTTTTTGGTAGGGTATTAGTGAGATGTCCCACCCTCCAGCTGCTGGGGAACTGCTTGCAGGGAGGTTTTTCTGGAGCAGGGAGGATGGTGAGGATGATGAGGATGATGAGGATGATGAGGATGATGAGCAGCAGGGTGCTGCTGCACTGCTGCCATCGAACAAACACGAGGCTGCAACCTTGCATTCCCTGTCCTGCCCTTGACCCTGCAGCTAATCCATGGCTGGATCAGCTCAGCCACCCTGGAAATCTCTGGGGTGGGAATTACAGTGGCTTTGCTGCCCTTAATTCCCGGGGGAATTTGTTCCTTTTTGGGCTCTTTCTCCCCCAAACCAAGGCTCTGTTTTACCTCTGTACAGGAACTTCAACCAGGCCAGAGCCAGGTGCTGTTTGTGCCTTTTCCCCAGGAAAATGCAGCTTTTGGGCAGAGCAGGGAAAAGCCTCCCTCTCCCCCCCAGCTCTTTAAGTGCTTCTTTCTTTATTTCTCCTTTCTTTCCTCTTTCTGAGGAACTGTCAGCACTGAAATCAAAATTGCTCCTCAAAGCAGGACTGAGACTCACAAACCTCCCTAATGGCCACCAAGAATGCTGCCAGCTCTGGGCTGGGGAAAAGAAGGTTCTTTTTAGGACTAAAACTCAACTGAAAGTTCTTTTTAGTTCTAAAAACTCAAACTTTCCAAAGCTGGGAATTAACAGAGTTGTCCATGTAACTGTAGTTTGTACCACGAGGATGTGTGCTAAATACAGCCTTTAATTGTGTGATCACACAATTTTAATTTAAACAGTTTTAATTTCTAGGTTTTGGTGTTTAAGTTTCCCTATTTCATGCAAAATATTTGGAACTTCTCTTTCATTTTCCCAAATTAAAACTCTTTTTTTTTATTTTAATAGAAACACCAAATCTTTTCCTTTGTACAATATTCAAACATTAACTTTCCCCATGATGCATATAAAGGCAAAAATTATTCCTGTGAAAATAGTTCTATTTAAAGAAAAAAAAAACCTCTTGAGGAAGACAGAGAAGGAAATGAAAGGAAATGTTGATTGCTTCACCCAGGGATTTTTACACCCTCCCTGAGCACCATTGAGGAAACTCCTGATGAATGGACACGAGATGAGCTATAAATGCCTCCTCCAATCCAGCAGGGAGCTGGAGCAGCCTGGGAAGGGCTGGGATTGCTGAGCCCATCTCCATCTGTGGCCTTTCCTTTCCAAAGCCAATTTCCTTCCTGCACTCAGAGCAAAACCAGCCCAGGCCCAAGGGGCTGCTCCTGCCCCTCTCCAACCCTTTCACACCTCAAACACACTTCTCCATGCCCCTGCTTTTTTTAAAATCAATTTTTTTGTCCCACCCTGCATTTTCTGCATGGTTCTGCCTCCTTGAGATAGTTTTGCATTATGAAAGGGCAACAGGAGAGGAGAAAAAACTGTTGCTGTATTTAGCATTGATTTTTCCCCTTCACTCTGAGTCACAGAAGCTAACATTTAATTAATTTCTGACACTTTGACAGCTCCTAAGAAGACATTTGTAGAGCTATCAAGTGCTGCTGATAGCACTGTCAGACAGACACTTTTTGAATTATCAGCTATTAAGGACCCATATGCAACAAATTTCCAAGGATTATTATCCAAATTGTTCTCTGAATGAGAAAAGCACACAAAAGCTCAGTGAAACATAAAGAAACCATTGTTCCCAGGTGAATTTGATATTTGCAAATGTTTTGCTATTTTGATCACTTACGTGGTTTAATAAATCGAAGTCACTTTGTCTTTTTATTAAGGAAATTAAGTGGCCAAGGTTTGGGGTGTCTGAGAGCAGGGCCAGACCTCCAGTGTGGTCTTGGTGGAGATGCAGCTTGGGAAACGTGGAATATTTGATCAAACATGGAATATTTGATCAAACATGGAATATTTGACCCTTCCATCAAATGGAATACTTGTTCCTTCCCTCAAACATGGAATATTTGATCCTTTCATCAAACATGGAATATTTGATCCTTCCATCATACATGGAATATTTAATCCTTCCATTAAACATAGAATTTTTGGTTCTTCCATTAAACATGGAATATTTAATCCTTCCATTAAAAATTGAATGTTTGGTTCTTCCAATAAACACGGAATGTTTGACCCTTCCCTCAAACATGGAATATTTGATCCTTCTATCAAACATGGACTTTTTGACCCTTCCCTCAAACACAGAATTTTTGATCCTTCCATTAAACATGGAATTTTTGGTCCTTTGGAATTTAGAGGTTTTTCTTCCCCATTGTTTCTTTCATCTCTCAATGTCCAATTTCTCAGCAAGCCTAAAGTTTATTTATAAAAGCAAAATATCTTTTTGCATTCACCAATCAGTGGAGTCCTTCCCATTGTTTCTTTTCTCTCCCAGTGCTGGTTTTATCCACCAGCAGCCCCACAGCTGGTTTGGAAACACAAATCCCCCATTCCTCTCACCAGGAAATGCTGTTCCCAGTGCCAGGAGCTGCTGAGGGCTGTGGGGTGGCAGCAGTGCTGTCCCCACCGTGTCCCACTTCACTGTCACCTCTCTGGGGCCGTGGCAGAGGCAGCACAGCCCAGCCCTGCCTGCAAAAGCTGCTGCTGTCAACTTCCATCATTGTCACTATCCAGGGTTTAAAATTTATTTATTTCACTGCTGGAGGAAAAAAAAAAAATATAAGGAAAATACAGAAGAAAAAAATGAAAGGAATACAGCCCAAAGCCCCACGAAGCACATGGAAAATAAACAAAGTGGGTCAAGGCACTTGTGCCGTGAACTGTGCACACCTCACAGGGAGCAGGGGATGGCAGGGACAGAACATCAGAACAGCCCAGGCACCCCGAGCCAGCTGGAACACACAGGAACTGCCACAGAAACCTGGGCTGAGCTGGAAATAAAAACCAACTGCTGCAATCCCTGCCTGGGTCAGGGAAATAAAACCAAATTCTGCAATCCCTGCCTGGGTCAGCAGCTCTGCATCCATCCCATTTCCAGCCAAACATTTCACCAGGGCAGGGAGAACAGGCTCCAGGGAATTCACAGAATCACAAGGTTGGGAGAGACCTCAAAATCATCAAATCCAACCCAGCCCCAACACCTCAGCTAAACCCTGGCACCCAGTGCCACATCCAGGCTTTGTTAAACACATCAGGGATGGTGACTCCAACACCTCCCCAGTCCCTGGGAATTCCCAAAATTCCCAGAATTCCCAGAATTCTGAGAATCACCAGGTTGCAAAAGACCTCAAAGATCATCGAGTCCAACCCATCACCAACATCCCAACTAAACCCTGGCACCCAGTGCCACATCCAGGCTTTGTTAAACACATCAGGGATGGTGACTCCACCATTTCCATTCCCTGGGAATTCCCAAAATTTCCAAAATTCCCAGAATTCCCAGAATCACAGAATGTCCAGGTTGGAAGAGACCTCAAAGATCATCGAGTCCAACCCATCCCCAACACCTCACCTAAACCCTGGCACCCAGTGCCACATCCAGGATTTATTAAACACATCAGGGATGGTGACTGCACCACCTCCTTGGGCAGACCATGAGCGAGGCAGCAGAAACCTGATTTATTTTTTCCATTTTCATTTCCCATGCTGACCCAAGGGCCTGTGCAACACCTGTGTGGCAGGGTGGAGCTGGCGGCTGGCACTGGGGCCCCCATGGATCCCCTCAACCTCTCGTGGTACGACGGGGACAGGAACTGGAGCAGGGCCCTGAACGCCTCGGAGGCGGCGCACAGGCCGCACTACAACTACTACGCCGTGCTGCTGGCCCTCCTCATCTTCATCATCGTCTTTGGCAACGTCCTGGTGTGCATGGCAGTGTCCAGGGAGAGGGCCCTGCAGACCACCACCAACTACCTGATCGTCAGCCTGGCCGTGGCTGACCTGCTGGTGGCCACGCTCTGCATGCCCTGGGTGGTCTACATGGAGGTAAGGGCTCAGAGCTGGCCTGAGGGAGGGTGGGGAGGGTGTGGCAGCCTGGAAATCGGCCTCCTGAATTCCCCACAAGTGATTTTCATGCCCTAAATACACGGGTTTTGTTCCTTGAAGTGCAGGTCTTTTCGTTCCCAAAATTGCATTTTTTTCCATTCCTGAAATTGTAGCTTCTTCATTCCCAAAATTGCATTTTTTTCTCTACCTGAAATTGTAGCTTTTTCATTCCCAAATTTGCATTTTTTTTCCATTCCTGAAATTGTAGCTTTCTCATACCTGAAATTGCATTTTTTTCCTGAAACTGTATCTTTTTCATCCCCAAAATTGCATTTTTTCCCATTCCTAAAATTGTAACTTTTTCATTCCCAAATTTGCATTTTTCTCCATTCCTGAAATTGTAGCTTTCTCATCCCCAAAATTGCCATTTTTTTCCAGGAGAAGGATGGGAGAGCAGGTAGCTTGAAACCCCACTGCTGCTCAGGGCACTAAATCACAACCCAATTGCACCAGAAATTCGAGGTCAAGTGGGAAAAGACCCCAATTTTGTGTTCAAAACTCCACCATGGATATCACACTGAAACCACAGGGAATTTGTGGAGGTGGAAGGGACCCACAAGGATCATTGAATCCAGCAATCAGAAAAAAAAAAAAAAATATATATATAGCAATCAAGGCCCTATTTCTGAAGGGCTGCAGGAAGACAGTTGTGGAAGTGGAAGCAGGATGGGAAAGCACAGCTTTATATCACAATATAGGGGGAAAAAATTCACTTTTCACAACTCAAACCATGCTGAGTTTCCCATAGGAGGGATGATAACACAAGGAGGAGAGCAGGGGAAGGAACCATCATCAGTGAGCCCAGTGAGTCCTGATGCAAAGCAAAACAAAGCCAGTGATGTGGCACAGGCTGTGGGAGAGCACAGTGCTAATTATCCCCGAGTTAATGATTGTTTTCGTGGCACTGGAGGATAACTCAGAGCCTCTGCTGAAGCTCATTAAGTGGCCACGGGCTGGTGGAGGCCGGCTCTGCCTCTGGGGCTGCATCTCCTTCTGTTCTGCTCCTTTCTATTCCAAAAATCTGAAGCAGAGGCTGATGCTGGGAGAAGCTCCTGCTTCCTCAGGTCCAGCCAGAAGAATCTCTCTGACCATTTTAATTTTAAGGCAGAAGAATAAACCACAAATGATGCAAAATTCTCTCCCTTTTCTGGGCTCACGTGCAGCTGCCTTCATCTACCATTTGGGACAGTTTCCTCCAGATTTTGTGAGACAAACTTGGCCTAAAACTCAAAATCAAAATGAAACACTTGAGAAAACCCCAGCCTTGGTGCAAACAGATCTTTTACCCCCAAATTTTGGAGGTTTCTCCAACACAAATGAAAACACCAAGAGAAAGAACTGTGCAGTTCCCAGCTTCCCCCAAACCATGCCCTCAGGAAATCGGTTTCCCAGAGGTTTGGATCTGGCTGGAAACCTTTGCCTTTGGGCAAATTCTCCTCAAAGTTCCTGATGTAACTGTCTCTTAAGTGCTTTTTTAATCACTGAGTATTCATCTGTCACTCAGGCTTCAATGCAGTCATTCTCCCTTCTTTATGCTGCCTATGGTTATGTATATCAGAGCAGAAATAACTGAAGAATAGATATCTTATTCATTCTATTTTCAAATGCAGTAGGGCTCTATTTTTGTTAGAGGGAAATATACTTTTTTTCATCACATGTCAAACACGGCAGTCCGAATAATTGCTATTAAACTTAATTGGCAAAGTTCAGCTTCAACAGCAAGAGAAGTGAGGAGAAAAAAGGCTACTGGTGCCTGGAAGTGTTATCATTAGTTCTTTGTCTTTGGCACTTCGTGTGGAGTGTTAAAGGCTTTTCACTCTGAATTAAACTCATTTTCTTCACCAAAAATAAAAGAGATAAACGTGAGGAATGCCTACCCCGATTTTTTAAACTAAGAAATGAAGGGAAGCTCTTGCTTGTCTGACCTTTGCTGGGTGTAATTGGAAAAATTGTCTGGGAAAAAGCTGTGAGTAAAATCAGAGGTGCTTGGGAATGAAAATGAATGTGTTTCCCTCCTCATTCTGCCTTGAAATGCTTCAGGGAGCTGTTTAAGCTCCTTTATCTTCCCTTGTGAGCCCAGGTTTGTGCTGGGGCTGCCCAAACCCACAGAGAGCAGCAGGGTGGAACCACAGCAGCTGCAGGAATTGCTCTCCAGCCCCAGGGATTGCTCTCCAGCCCCAGGGATTGCTCACTAACCCCAAGGATTGCTCACTAACCCCAGGGATTGCTCTCCAACCCTAAGGATTGCTCTCCAGCCCCAGGGATTGTTCTCCAGCCCCAGGAATTGCTCACTAACCCCAGGGTTTGCCCAAGGATTGCTCACCACCCATCCTCTCTCCGCAGGTGGTTGGGGAGTGGCGGTTCAGCCGCATCCACTGCGATATCTTTGTCACCCTGGATGTCATGATGTGCACTGCCAGCATCCTCAACCTCTGTGCCATCAGCATTGACAGGTGAGGGCTCTGTGCCAAACCCAGGCTGTGCCAAACCCAGGGTGGCCAGTCCCAGCCACCTCTGTGGGACTCAGAGGCTGGAAAACTGTGGGAGTTTTTTGAAGAGCATCCTAGAGGATCCCAATGAGCTGTGAGCAGGGAGTTCTGTCAGGAGGCACAGAAACTCTGCTCCCGGGGGTGCACATGGAATTGCTCTGTGCTCCCTGCTCTTTGTACTCTGGGATGGTGCAGCAGGCGTTGGTGGGAAGGTGGGAGGAGAACACCAGGAGCTGACCCAGCCTCACCCTCCTGGCGTGGCTGCAGCCCCCTGGCACACACAACCTGTGCTTGGCGGGCAGTGGCAGCCCCGGCAGGGTGACAGCAGCCTGGGGGATGTGTCCCCTGCAGGTACACGGCCGTGGCCATGCCCATGCTCTACAACACCCGCTACAGCTCCAAGCGCAGGGTCACCGTCATGATCGCCGTGGTCTGGGTGCTCTCCTTTGCCATCTCCTGCCCGCTCCTCTTCGGCCTCAACAACACAGGTGAGGGCTCTGGCACCTGCAGCTGCCTCCTGCTGTCCCCCCAGATGGGCAGGAATAAAGGTGGGATCAGGTCTGAGGTATTGGAAGTGTTCTTTCCCTCTGCAGCTCCCTCCTGCTGCCCTCCCAGTCAGGCAGGAATAAAGGTGGGATCAGGTCTGAGGTGTACTGAAGTGTTCTCTCCCTCTGCCACCCCTCACTATTTGCATGCTGATTCTGGGTCTGTTTCATCTCCAGCTGTTCCAGAGCAGGGGTTCAGTCTCACCAGAACTGAAGTGATGTAGAAGTTCACACAACACCAATCTGTGTTTACCTTAACATTTGTCCACTAGAAATTCAAAATCCTCCTTCTATTAAAGCACACAAAAAGGACCTTTCCCTGAGGCAGCAGAGGAAAGGTCTGGCAGTCCAGGCAGCAGTTTCCTGGGAATATTGGTTGGATCCAGCATGGGATCTGCAGTGCTGAGTGGGGGAAAAAGGGGAAGACCATGAGGTCACAGGATACAAATCATGTGAACAGTGCAAATTACTAAAACACCCAGTGCAAACAACTAAACAACTATTTAGTGCAATACAACACTTAGCTGCAAGGCAAGGAGCAGCCAGGACTTTCGGGGTGATGTGACCCCCTCCAGCCCGAGGGCAGCCGGGGACGCCAACCCTGAGAGGCTTTCTCTTGCAGATGAGAAGGAGTGCATCATTGGCAACCCTGCCTTCGTGGTGTACTCCTCCATCGTGTCCTTCTACGTGCCCTTCATGGTGACGCTGCTGGTGTACGTGCAGATCTACATCGTGCTGCGGCGGCGCAGGAAGCGCGTCAGCACCAAGCGCAGCAGCCACGTGCTGGACTCGGACACGCAGGCCCCCCTGAAGGTAGCCAGCCTCCACAGCCTCCCCCTGCCCTGCTCCCCCTGCCCCACGCCGCCCTGCCTGGGGCAGAGCTCCCACAGCTGGGTGCTGGGGTCACTTTGGGGTCCCAGCTGCACTCCCTGGGCTCCCGGCTCGCTGGCTGCGGCTCCTCGGGCTTCCCTGGATCTCAGGGCTGTTCCAGCAGCAGATCCGCACCAGGAGCTGCTGCAGTGACCCCCAGCATTGCCGTGGGCTGGGCTGGGGTAGCCAAGAACAGAGGCTGCACCGCTGTGTGAGTCAGTCCTGCAGGATCACAGGCTCCAGGAATGGTTTGGGTCAGGAGGGACACTAAAGCCCATGGGCAGGGACACCTTCCACCATCCCAGGTTGCTCCAAACCCCATCCAACCTGGCCTTGGGCACTGCCAGGGATGCAGGGGCAGCCACAGCTGCTCTGGGCACCCTCTGCCAGGGCCTGCCCACCCTCACAGGGAGGAATTTCTCCCTGATACCCAATCTAAACCCATCTCCCTTCTTCAGTTTAAGGCCATTTCCTCGTGTCCCACCACTCCAAGCCCCTCTTCAGCTCTTCTGAACCCCCTTTAGGGGCTGTCAGGTGTCCCCAGAGCTCGGTGGCAGCGCCTGGGTTGCACAGCTCCTCTCTGGGAAGCACAGCTCTGCAGCACCAGCCTGTCCCTGCAGGAGCTGTGTGTGAGGGAGCCCAGCTGGGCGGGCTGGCTGTGAACCCACTTGTCAAAGCAGGGCTCTGGCAGCACAGGCAGCACAGCCCGGGGGATGCTCCAGCTCCACACCCTGCTGCCTGCAGAGGAGGCAGCCAGACAGGGACACACAGACACAGCAGAGCTCCGTGGCCCCTTTGCTCTGGTGGCAGCCTCCATCCCTGCTCCTCCACAGCATTCTCCATCCACCTCTCCATCCTGCTCGGCTCTGAGCCGCGCTGCTGAACTCCTGACTCATCCCTTTGTGTTCCCACGTGCCTCCCTTACCAGCTTCCCTTCCCAACCCCTCTCTGCCTATGTAACCTCTGAGCTGGTGCTTGCCCCTTAGGACAAATGCACTCATCCAGAAGACGTCAAGCTCTGCACAGTTATTGTGAAGTCCAATGGGAGCTTCCAAGTTAATAAGCGCAAAGTGGTGAGTGTTAAAGAGAAGTGGGAGATTTCCAGAGCCTTCAGCCTTCCCCTTCTCCCTCAGGACACGAGGTTCATTTATGTAGGGTGGGAGAAAAATAAACCTAAGAGCAAAGGTTACCATTCAATCTCAAAATTTAAATAGTCTTCCCATTCCTTGGAGTGAAGCAGGGGGTTTAAGCTCACAGAGCTCACAAAGCCAGATTAAGCTCACCGAAAGATCAGCTCTAAAAGCCACGGCATTTGAACATTTTTATGCTTTTGATTTCCTTCTTCTCTCTGTTATTTAAATCTTGTACTGCATTGGCTTTGTTAGGCTTTGGTTGCTGATTCCATTTTTATTTATTTTCACTCTGAAAACCTGAACAAAATCTGTAGAGAGTGGAGACAGCATCTCCCCCATTTCTGAGCCTCTTTGTGCCAAAAAGGAGAATCCTCCAGTGCAGCTCTGTCCGTCCCATCTGCCCAGAACACCCCAACACAGCACAGCCCTTTCTCCAGGCAGGGAGGGAGAAGAGGGACTGACTGTTCTCCAGCATCATCCAGCTTCACTCTGTAAGGAATGCTCGTTGCTCCTCTCTGTGTATTTACCTGTCATTATGTTGTGGACATTTGATTCTTGTCCAGGAGGCAGAGAGTCACATAGAAGAGATGGAAATGGAGATGGTGTCCAGTACCAGTCCCCCTGAGAAAACGGCCCTCAAACCCACAGCACCAAGTAACCACCAGTTGATTGTGCCAGTTGCTTCTAATCGGGGCAACAACTCTACCCTGCAGGCACCCCTGAGCAGCCCTGGGAAGGTGGAGAAGAATGGCCATGCCAAAGAATCCCACCACACAGCCAAGGTCTTCGAGATCCACTCCCTGCCCAACGGCAAGACGAGGAACTTGCTCAAGGCCGTCATCAGGAGGAAAATGTCCCAGCAGAAGGAGAAGAAAGCCACGCAGATGCTGGCCATCGTGCTCGGTGAGAGCGTGCCCTGCCTGCCCTGGGCTCCCTGCAGGAACCCCTGTCCTGTGCAGGCTGATTTTCCAACCCCCCCAGAACTCATTTCCCTTCACACACGAGAGGATGGCAGGCAAAGTGTGCTGGTGTTCACAGGGGTCTGAGGATGAGGGAAGAGATGAGAATGTTGACTCCATGTTTCAGAAGACTTGATTTATTATTTTATTGTTTTATTTATTTTTATATTTATTTGTTATTTTATTGATTGATTATTATTTATTATTTTATGATATATATTATATTAAAACTATACTAAAAGAATAGAAGAAAGGATTTCATCAGAAGGCTGGCTGAGAACACAGAAGGAAGGAATGATAACAAAGGTTTGTGACTAACCAGAGAGTCCAAGCCTGCTGACTGTGATTGGGCATTAATTACAAACAACCACATGAGACCAATCCCAGATGCACCTGTTGCATTCCACAGCAGCAGATAACCATTGTTTGCATTTTGTTCCTGAGGCCTCTCAGCTTCTCAGGAGGAAAAATCCTAAGGAAAGGATTTTTCATAAAAGATGTCTGTGACAGGCAAAGTGCACTAAGCTGGCACAGGGCTGCACCAAGGGTGCCCAAAGCTGCCCCACTCAGGGCCAGTTGAGATCCCAAAACCAGGGAATACTCCTGGGCTTTCTGAAATAAAAGGCAGCAGAGCTCTGCAGAGCTGGCACCTTGAAGGGCAGAGTTTCTGCTGTGTCTCGGCTCATTTCTTGAGCAGAGGAGTTCGTTAGTGCCAGGGCAGAACGCAGAGCAGGACACTGAGCACACAAACACAAATCCCATTCCTCTGGGAAATAAATTCCCCTTCCACCAAAGAGAACCTCGCTGTTCTCCCAGCCCGAGAGCCCACCCAGCTTTCAGCCATCAAACTCCTCCTCTCTCCTTTTCCCCCCCAGGTGTTTTCATCATCTGCTGGCTCCCCTTCTTCATCACTCACATCCTGAACATGCACTGCGACTGCAACATCCCGCCGGCCATGTACAGCGCCTTCACGTGGCTCGGCTACGTCAACAGCGCTGTCAACCCCATTATCTACACCACCTTCAACATCGAGTTTCGCAAGGCTTTCATGAAGATCCTCCACTGCTAAAGCCACAAACAGCGCCCGCTTTTTTTTAGGAACGGAGGGGGAAGAGGGAGCGATGCCATCCGTGCCGGGGAGGGGGCTGGAGCTCTGGAGCTGGGCACCGCGCGGTGCCCGGGCACCTGGTGGGGCTGGAACGAGGTGGGAGGGTGTCTCACCTCTCTGGGTGACCTCTGGACCGGCCCCCAGGGCGCTTTTCAGAGCCAGCCTCGCGCTGTGTTGGAAGTGGAGGTGCAGGAACCGAGGAGCTCTCGCTCGGTTCTCGCCCGTGGCCACCGCCCGGCCTGGAGGGCACTGTGGACACGGGGTGGCCACGGGGCAGCAGGAGGTAGCGCTGGGTACAACTCTCACCAAAGACAAGGCCATGCTTCCCCCTGGCAGCCGGAGCCAGCCAGGGCCTCTGCAAGCTCTGTGCAATAGCTTTGCCTTCACCTCGAGCTGACCCACCCGGTGTTTAACTGCTGAAGCCTTCAGAAATCCCACAAAAACCAACCCAAGAACTTTCAGAGGTCCCCAGATGGGTCGAGAAGGTTCTGCCACCCCCAGACCCTGCAGCAGTGGGAGCCTACGAGCCATGGGTGGAAGGGAGAAGGGGGCATCAGTCTCACATCAAACCATCGGTGTAAATAGGAATGAATAGGATGGATTGTGGAGCCCCAAGCCAAAAAGAACAAAGAGATGGAGAGAGAGAAACTCAAGGAGTGGAACGTTGTCTTGCATGGTGTACATCCAACAGGACCCCCTCAGCTCCCATCAGCGATTTCTGCCCACCAGCATCTCATCTCCAGGCTCTGCCCAGGTGACTGCAGGGCAGGGTGGCAGCGTGGTGAATGTACAGACACGAGGACACTGTGCCAGGGGGGCACCCTGAGCACCCAGCCAGGCCAGGGCTGCTGCTTCTCACCTGAATCAGGGGCCCAAGGAGCGCCTCGGGTCTGATTTGCCTCTGTCTCTCCCCAGAGAGTGCAGAATAACATTGTGCCTAATTTAAATCAACAGTCAAGGAGATAAAACTGTGCATTTTGGAAAAAGCCAGAATAAAAACCCAAGAAAGCCCCTGCCTGGACCAGCTCCTGTGTCCAAGCTGGACTCTGGGAAGGTCTGGATGTTTCCAGCATCCCTTACTCTCTGCTATCTATTTTTCCATGGATTCTAGGAATGGAAACCCCACAAGAGCATCATTCCACCACGCTGAATCTGGCACTGCCAAAGCCACGCTCTACGTGCTGCTTGTACTCAGTTCACATGATTTTGCAATATCTCTGTAAATAAAACACAGCAAGGTGAATAAAACAACGTGGAAATAGGTCTGGCTAGAAATCCCTGCAGGAGGTGGAGCAGCAGAGGGTTGCAATAGCCATAAACAGGGGCAGACTCCCAGGGTGCAGTTTCCTGCTGCTTTCTAAAGGAGTAAAATCACAATTGGGAAAGCAATAGAATCCCTTTTTTTTCTCTATGCAGTTTGTGGAATATTCAGTCAGTTCCTGCTTCAGATGAGGTGAAGCTCTTCCAAGGTTTCCTGTAATTCCCTGGATTTCCTGTGTTGCTAGCAGAGCACTCTCCTGTGCTGGCAGGATGAGTTCCAGCCCTGCTTCAGGAGAAGATTACACCAAGCAGCTCTAGCACATAATCCCAGCTGTTTTCTGAAATGGGAGCAGCACTCCCACCTTAATCCCCAGGTTTCTGTTCCAAACCTGCCATTCCTGGAATGGGCTGCAATCCAGGACTTTGATTTTCAGCCCACAGCCTTGTGTAACATTTGAACCTGGCTCTTCAGAGCTAAAAACTGCAAAACTGGGAACTCCAGCTCAAGGGATCTCAGGCACACATGAGCTGTTCTTTCTTCCAAAAAGAAGTATAAACCAAACGAATTTTTAACCAAACAAATTTTTAACCAAACAAATTCACTCAGTGATGGGAATTCGTTCAGACTTGTACCCCAATATCCACAGCATGATGCAAAGGCAGGAGGTTTTGGGGCAGAAAAATAGCAACAAGTCTATTTTTAAATGTATTTACAAGCAGAAAGGTCTGTTTGACTTAGGGAATTAACAGCTGAGGAGCTGAACAAAAATAGCAAATATGACATATATAGACCAAAAAAAGCTTTAAAGCATTTGGAAGTTGCCATAGGTGATGTTTGCCCTGTACTGAAGGCTGGTGTGAGCTCTCAGAATAAATGGAATAATAACAGGATAAATGGAATATTAATACCCCTCAGGATAATGTGGATAATATCTTCACTTTGTGCCATAACTTTACTTTGTGTCCAGTTTAAAAATCCTCATCTCCAGTGCTGTGAACCTCGCTCCCAATTTTTTTTTTCTGAATCTAGAAGCAGAACCTTAGAGCTCAGCCCACCTGAAAAACTCGTCCAAAATGCCATGGGGGGAAGAAGGCTGCAGGAGAAGGCAGTGTCCTTCATGTGGAGCAGACCCCAGGTGTGATTCCCGGAGCTGCAGTATTGGCTGTGAGGAATCACCTGCAGCCTCCATCCCCAGGACACTCGAAGCTGCTCCTTCCCACCGCTCCAGGCTGAACTGAGGGAGTGTGAAGGTCCCCAGTGCCCTTGGGAGGGTGGCAGTGCCAGGCCTGCCCAGCTCTGCAGCAGCTTTTCCCTCCCCAGAAAACTCCTGCACTTCCAGACAGCAAACAAAGCACTTTGACACCCAGGACTGAGCCTTCCCCGCTTGGAGACAGCACCAAAGTCATCCTCAGCTCTGGTGCCCAAGGAGTGAGGCAGTGCCAGGAGCAGGGCAGGGTGTGCTGGCACCAGGAGAGCACTGGGAGCTCCTCAGAGCCCAGCACAAGGGATTTGGGAGCCTCTCCCCAGCTCTGAGCCTGCCAAACCCAGACCTCACTGTTCCTTCCACCCTGGAAAAATCAACCCCTGCTTCCCCAAGGACCTCTGCTGCTGATGGAGAGGGCACTGAGCCGGTTTGTAAAACCACCTTAACCAGAAGATTTCATTTCTTTGTTCCTCCAGACCTTCAGAGCCTTGCTCTAGCCCCTCTTTTGGGATTCATGATTTATAATTGAAGCTTTTGTTCTGCTTATTGAGTCTTCCTGGTCCTGCTTTCCCTCCCTGTGGTTCCCAGCTTGCTGAAGCCCTGGCTGGGGATCTCTGCACCCCCAAACAGGTTTGAATTAAAAGCCAGTGAATTCTGCCTGCACTGTATTTGCTGCTTGCCTGCTTGCTCCCACTCCACAGAACTCTTTATCTTCCTGGCTGAAGAGTAAATGAACTCCAGTAGGTCCAACCAGCTTATCCAATCCTGCTGAAATAATATTAATAATAAAAAAAAGGAAAACGGGAAAAATAAAGCCACTACCTCTTGTGGTGAACATCTCCAGTGCAAACACGGCTCCCCTGGGAGTCAGGAATGTATAAAATGCCCATCACAGGTACATGTGACACCAACAATGTCTTCATGCAGCACTGTCATTAAATAGAGACTTGCACAAGCCACCCTGATGTCGATCTGGCTGTTTTGTTCTGCTTTCCTCTGGGCTCAGGGAGCCCTGGTTCTGCTGCACAGCTCAAAGACACAGAGCAGGAGCTGCCCTCACATGAGATTTGCCTTTTTTCTGACTGGTTTTTCCTTTTCCCTCCCTTACCCCAGTGTATCCTTGAGAACTCTGCTGTTTGTCTTGCCTGCAGCCACGAGAGTCAGACATGAGAGAGGAAAGCTGCAAAGGGCACAGCCAGATGGGAAATGGTCTGAAATGTCTCTGCTCCCCCAGGCAGGAGTGGGCTGGGGAGGGTGGGAGGAGGAAGGGGAGGAAGGCAGAGGTGCCCAGCTGGATTCATGCTGGAAGATTTCATTATTTTATTTTGGAATATTTTAATTTATGTTTCTCAAGCTGCACAGTCAGGTTTGGTGTTTGTGCAGGTGGACCCTCAGCCAGGCTTAATCAGCACTTTTAAAATAAAGATTATTTTCTTTATATAAAAGAAGAAAAAATAATACAAAGAAATTCCTTCCCACTGCTGGGAAAGAAAGCTGTCTGTCCATCTCCAAGAACTAACAAGCTGAAATTTCAGTTTAATGGCGTTTCAGATCCAAAGGTCTGAGCCAACACAGAATAATCCCTGCCCCAAAGCCCTCGTTTATGCAGAAACCAGAATCTGCAGAACTGCTGAGTTCAGATGAGGCTGAATTCCCCTGTTGGATGATTCACCTCAGTGCCACCGTGACAGAGGGAAAATGAGGAGCTCCAAGCCCCCTCCCCTCCCAAAGTGAGCAGAATAAATGATATTTTCAGATCAAACAGGACACACCAGGCTGTTCTCAGCCAGTCTGGCCTGAGCCTGGCAGGATCAAAGGCAGCTGCTCTGAGCTTCACCCTCACAGCCAAATTTCATTCCTGAGCCTGTGGAGAAAAGCCACTCACAGCACCCAAAAGAGATAAAAGGGATGCTCTGCCCATCTCCTGGGGCAGCTGAGTGAGTCCTGCTGCTCCAGGTGAGCCCTGACACATCCGTGGCTGGGCTTTGTTCTGCACCAAAAAACAAAAAAGAGAAAACCAGTTACTCTTGTTAAATTAACTCCCTGTCTTTAATCAAAGCTTCTTTTAATAATTCCAACTGCTCCCCCAAGCCTTTCTGACGATACCAGCCTGTCTGCTTCATAAAGAGCTTTTGACTCACAAATAACAACTTTCCTCACCAAAGAAAGAGTGATCACAGTGGACTAAACATAATCACGGCATCATGAATAATTAACAGGCCTAGAAATGCCTTTAAAGAGACTTAAGAAGCAAAGCAAAAAACCCTTTTAAGGGAGAGGAAAGCACTGTGCCTCCCCAAGCTGCCATGCTGGGCTGGGGAAGGAGGAGAGGCTGATGAGAGTGAGTGAGTGAGCACATTTATCCCGAGCAGCTCTGCCTCCCTGCTGCCATCCTGCCTGGCATGCAATCAGCTCAATGATGAGCGTGCCAGGGGCAGGGCACCCCCAGCCCGGCTGCAGCATCGCTGCCAGGCTCGGGGCAGGGAGGGGACAGCCCATTATTGTCCTTGCACATGGTGAAAAGCAGTTTTTGTGGTTTTACCCAAGCCTCTGCCTGCCAGGGCAGTTGGTGAAAAGCAATTTGGTGAAAAGCACATGGCGAAAAGCATTTTTTGTGTTTTTACCCCAGCCCCTGCCTGCCAGGGGAGCTGGTGGCACACGGCAGGGGCACGAGGAGTGGCACAGCACCAGAACAGGCACAGAGTGCAGAGGAAGCTGGGGAAAATGGACTCTGCAGGGAGATGGGGCTCAGCTGCTGCCCCTACACTGAGCAGGCTCAGCTCAGAACAGAGGGGGGAAATCAGCCCCCAGATAAATCAGATAAATCTGGGGGAAATCAGTCCCAGGTAAATCAGATAAATCTGGGGGAAATTAGCCCCCAGAGCTCCTGGCTGGCAGGGGACACACTCCTCTGTGCCTGCTGCCTTTGGAGGCTGAGGGAGGCAGACTCTGCAGGAACAGGAGCCTTCATCTCCTCCTCTCCATCACCCCACACATCACTCCATCGCAGAGGATTCTTCTGCCAGGGCAGCCCTGAGCCCCTCTGGGCAATGCCACCCCCAGCTCCTCACCTGCAGCCTGGGAGCCTTGGGATGGGGAATTTTTAAGGATATGAAGGGGAATTTTTAAGAATATAAAAGGTGAGCAGTTCCTGAGCACAGTCTGCCCCATCAGCCTCTGCCCTGACCCCAGGACAGAGCAGCAGGCACCACCCAGATCCTCCTTGCCTTGCTGATCTTGTGGGGCTTTAATGCTGGGAAAAGACAAACCAGCAGAATTCAGGGGTCCTCATGGCTGTTTCTGCTTCCTGGCTGTATCCAGCTGTTCATAAATCCTTCTGAGCTGTGTGCAGGGCTGCAAACCTCACCTGGCAGAAAACCAGGTCATAACCTCAGCCCTTGTCACTGCATCAAATGTTTCCTGACAGCCATCATTAATATTTACTGCACAGTGCAGCCTCAGAGCTGATTGTTTTTATTCAGGCCGTGTGAAAAAAAGCAGGAAAAGCCCGAACTGACATCAGCCAGAAATGTAATCTCGTCTCCAAGTGCTAACAGCAAGACAGAGAATCTCTGAGCAGCTCCTGAGTTCAGAGAGCTCTGTCAAATCACCAGCTGGAAAATGTACAAAGCTTCAGAGGGAAACCCAGGAGCTGCAAATCTGATTGAACAAGACAGGTTATGAGCTGGGAGCTCGTCTGTGTGAAGAAATGGGCAGTCAGCGCCAGTCTAAACAAATATGTACAGCTCCTCTGAGCACCTCCCTCCCCCTGGGACGGCTCCTGGCAAACACTGAAGTGACTTTGAGCTGGCACCGTTCTCTGAGTTTGCTGGGAAAAACCCAGCAAAGATGGGAAAGCAGCTGCTGTGGGGCCTGCAGAGGATGTGACACAGGGGGGTGTGCTCACAGCAGGGCCAGCTCTGGGGTCACACCAGGTGTGTGACGAGTTCTGGGGTGACACCATGTGTGTGATGGGCTCTGGGGTGACAGCAGGTGTATGATGAGCTCTGGGGAGGGGTGAGCCCACCCTGGGTGAAATCCACAGCGTGAGATGATGCCATGGCACAGAGCAATGACAATTCTGTGACATTAAAGAGCTGAGCTCCTGCCTCTGCCTCCCTCTGGGCCGTGGGCTGCGTTCCCTGCCAGGGAACCGCTGGGGGAATGATGGAAATGGGAGGGTTTGACCCAGAACTGAGCTGGGGATGGGCCCAGAACCTGCTGAGGGGGGCTGGGAGCAGAACACGGGTGTGAGAGATGAAATGGGGGATGTGGGACTCAGGCAGCTCTCCAAAATGCATTTATTACAAAATGCAGCTTATTACAAATGCAGTTTATTGTATTCAAGGTGTCACAGCAGTCCAGGGTTGTGGGTGATAGAGCTGTGCCTGTACCCATCAGCTTTCTTTTGATTACAAATGCATTCTATACTTTTCTTTTGGTTACAATGCGTTCTATACTTTTCTTTTGATTACAAATGCATTATATACTTTTCTTTTAGTTACAATGCATTCTAAACTTTTCTTTGCTGAGCATCTTAATGCAGCAGAACGAATCTATACCTTAACTTTTACCTCTAGCCTATCATAACTACTGTAATTACCACATCCATGTTACTGTTCTTTAATCACTAAAAGTCAGTGCATTATCGTTTAAGCCAGAAGTTGTTTTTCAGTTTTCTTGCAGTAGAAAATTCTTTTTTCTACTTGCCACATTTGCTGCCTTGTTTGCCTGTGCTATCTTTGTGCTTGGTAAAAACATCTTCTTTTTGAGGTACGTTTATCCTCTAAGTCACAAAACCCCCTTCTAACTAACACACCCTTTGCCTCCTTGGTTATACAGTGAGACTGGCTCAGCAATTCTTTTCTTCTGTATCAAAACTTGCTTCTATTTCTATTCCTTCTTCAGATCACAGAATCACAGAATCACAGAATCACAGAATGATGAGGTTGGAAGAGGCCTCTAAGATCATCGAGTCCAACCTGTGCCCTAACACCTCAGCTAGACCATAGCACCAGGATTATACATTGAAAAATCTTCCTGCCAAGCACACACACATCTGTGAGATTTTAATTTTCTAACCTGGCCCTGCCCTGCCCCACTGCCAGGCCAGCAGCAGGGCTCAGCTCCTGGAGGCTGCAGCCAGAGCCAGAGTCACAGCAAATTAACCTTGAGGATGCAGATTTATGTCTGAATTACTGGGACTGGCAATTTCCTGCTGCAGTAATTGAGTTTGTGCCTGTTCCCAGCTGGTGGCAGATGCTGCAGGTCACATTCCTGCATGGTGTTTACATTGAAATGCCCACCTGGAGCTGGCTGGGAGGGCAGGGCTGGGCTCAGGTGGTGCCGGGTAACCTGGTTAGCTCTGCCTTTGTGTCTGAGCCCCCCAGCTAAGGGAACATTCGGCTCCCTGGCAGTTCCAGGGTGTCTGGGAAGGAGCATGTCTGATTGCCTGTGTGATAAACAAGCCCTAAATCGCTTCAAAGCTGAGGCCAGGATGGCTGGGGAAGATTGCAGACAGTGGAATTGCAGGGCCTGGAGAGTGATTCAGAGATACCAGGGAAAATCACAGTCAATTCTACCTCCTTCTTAATTACAAAAATAAAAAAAGCCAAAAGGAAGTGTTCCATGAGTAGATTGAGACAGTGCTTCACCCAGGCAGGCTGGCAGAGCTGGGAACAGGCATTTAAACCCCAAGCCCTGGGGAAAGCTGTCCCCCACTGTGGGTGACATCCCAGGGGCTGCACAGCTCACTGACAGCTCTAATTCATTGCCAAAAAAGATTTTTTTGCAGCCAGACTCATCCTCCAGCTGTCCAAGCCTCCGAAATCCCCAAACCCATGCTTGTGTTTCAGGCACAATTTGAATTTCCCCCTCAGCCTACAAACCCAGTGGGGCCAGGTGAATTTTCCAGGTGGATTCCAGGGCTGGGCACCAGCCCTTCCCTGCTGTCCTGACTGGGATGGAAAAAACTTTGGAAAATATGATCTGGAGACCTTTCTTAGCATCAGGGATCTGTGGGGCCAAGGAGATGCAGCAGGAAGCCCCAGGAGCTGCTCCAGGCTCCCAAAATGTCTCAAAAGCAGCATTTTCCAAGCTCGTGGGATTTCAGATGAATTCCACCTTTTCTCTGGTTTTCTCTCTCTCTCTTGTTGATTTTTCCCTGCCACTTTTTAATGTCTGAGTGGGCTCATGGTCCTGTGGCATTTTCCAGCATTCCCTGGAGCAGAACACGACCCTGCTCAGCCAAAAGGAGCAGCACATTGGGCAGCAAAGAGCCCAGCTCAGCTCTCCTGGGAGAAATCCTGCGAGAAATCCTTACAAAACAAAGACTTAAACCAAACAACGGCAGGGCAGCCTCAGCAAAACCTTTTGGTGGACTGCAGTCTTTTCCAAGGCGAGAAAGTGAATTCCCTGAATGCCTTGTAAGGATTTTTTCCTTTTCTGCTTGGAGCAGATATGAAGGGTTTGCCCAAAGAATAGCAATAAAACCTTGCTGCTGATAAGAAGGCTGGTGCTGGAGAGCAGTGGAAATGCAATGGAACCAGGCCAGAAATGCCCCAAACCTCAATTCTGTCCAAGCTGAATTTTCTCTGTCTGTAACATTTCCCTTTTCTGTCTGAAGCAATGGCCTTGTAGCCCAGCAGCAAATAAAGGTTCATTTTAGCCCTTATTGCATCTAATTACTGCACCTCCTGATTGCTGACCTGGCCTAATGCTCCTCTCTGTAATTGCTCCAGATGGACTTGGAGTCTTTAATAGGATATTTTCTATCCAGCAAGGCTGCTGGGGATTTTTATTTATTTATTTTTGTTCAGAAGAAATTCCCTCCAGGATGGGGAGTTCAGTTGGTTCTCTGCATTTTCTCCTGGATCATTTGGAGGTGGTCTCTGTACCTGATTATTTTTCTAAAGGGAAATTCAGAGCAAGGATGCTCCAGGGGTGGTTTTCTGTTCCTCCCAGCACACTGCTGTGGGTAGCACCAATCCTTGCCACACAAAAAGCTCTTTGGACTCACAAATTCCATGGTTCCACGACCCCCAGACCCAGGCTGGGCAGCAAATTTTGGGCTCTGCACCTCTGAGGGATATAAATCTTTTCCTGGGCTTTGTTTGGGTACAAAAGATTTTTTCCCAAGGCCACAGAGGGTGTGAGGAGCTCTGACTTGCCAAAGTGAGAGCCTGAACTGTGATATCTCCTCCCCAAGCTGTCCCCACAGAGCTGAACTCCACCTCTCACTGCCAAGAACCTCAGGCTCTAAAAACAATCACTTTTGGGCTCGGGTTTGTGGGGATTTTTTGATTTTTTTTCCCAAAAAAGAGAAGGAGGCCAGCAGCAAATTGCACAGGAGGAGAGTTCCCTGCTGTGCTCTGAGGCAGAGGAGAGGAAAGCAGCAGCTGATCAAAAGATGTTGAACTTGCTGGGGATGAGCTGCCTGCTAGGAGCAAACAGCAAGATCTCCTTGATTCCCAGCCAGGCCCTTCCCCATTATTCTAATGGAAGTGCAGCTCACACCTGCACTGATGGAGCTGGCTGGGGAGCAGATTTTGGAGGGGATAACGTGGTTTAATTGTGAAGGAAGGGACAGGTTGGGGGAGATGAAACAGGAAAGCCTTATCAATATGATTGCCTGGCAAAAGATTTTGAGAATATAGAAACTATAAGCGAGATTGAAATGGAAGCAAGCTTTGAGATCCCTAGTTACTGAACAACTGGAAAGCAATGGTGTGGCTGGCTGAAGGTGATCCCCTTTTGATGGAACAACACCCTCTGCTTGCAGACAGGCCCAAGGGTCAGAGCAGACCCTACAGCTTGGCAGAAGGGGCCCAAAGAGGAGTTTTTAGGGTTTAAAATGCAACACAGGATGGTAATGTAATGATTCTTATAGGCTGCATGGAAATGCTGTAGGATTTGTATCTTGTACTAGATTAGTTAGTGAGAATCAAAATATTCAACACAGAAGAAGATTTATTGTATTGGAACGGGAATGTCGCTCTCTCTTTACCTTTTTATGCTCTTATCCTTCTACTCTCTTTCCCTCTCATCCTCTCTCCCCTCTCTTCTCTCGGGCCTGCTCTGAGCTGTGGCTGGCAGCTTCCAGCAGGGCCCTGCACCCACATCCTTTGCAATGAACCCCAAATTCCAAGACCAGAAGAAGATTTATTGTATTGTAACTGGAACCTCACCCTCTGATCCTCTCTTTTACTCTCTCATCCTCTCTTTACCACTCTCCTGCCTTCTTTCTCTTTACCTCTTTCTCCCTCTCTCAGGCCTGCCCTGAGCTGTGGCTGGCAGATCCCAGCAGGGCCCTGCACCCAGGCCCTTTGCAATAAACCCCAAGTTTCAAAAGGTCCCTGCACCCTTTGCAATAAACCCCAAATTCCACCACCAGAAGATTTATTGTATTGTAACAGGAACCTCACTCTCTCATCCTCTCTACTACTCTCTTTATCTCTCTTTCTCTCTGTCAGGCCAGCTCTGAGCTGTGGCTGGCAGATCCCAGCAGGCCCTGCACCCACATCCTTTGCAATGAACCCCAAATTCCAAAAGGTCCCTGCACCCAGGCCCTTTGAAATGAACCCCAAACTCCAAGCCCTGGCTTCAGAGATCTCTCATCCTCTCCCTGGGGCTGGGAGGGCACAGGGCAGTGCTGGCTGGCCTGGGGAGGGAGCAGAGCGGGAGGAATCCTGCCAGGCCAGGGAGAGGCTGAGCAGAGCCAGGCACGTCTCACACTGACGTCTGCCACAGCACAGAGCCTACAACCACCTCCTTGCAAGAAAAAGAAACACAGAGAATTCACTATTCCTTCTTACATTAAAATCACTGCCTCCTACATTCACATCACTGCTGTCAGAAACATCTTGATTTTCCACACCTAAGGGGCTATGGAAAAAAACAAGCATTTCTGCTAAAAATAAGGGTTTTTTCCCCCCCACAAGCTGTATTTATTCAGATCTCTTTTCCTCTAAAACGCAGCATTATTTTAATTTTAATTTAATCCCATATCTGCATAATTGCAGCACTGCCAAACAAACAAATCATAGTCTCTGGGAAGCAGGAGCAATGCAAAACGTGGATTAAACCAAATTCAATTCCAAGCATTTTCCTGTGAGCATTCCCTCACAGAAGAGCCACACTTCTGACTGAAACGTCCACGTTTTCATCACAACAAGCATCTCCCCTTCAAAGGAATTTTACATCAGAGGATTGATATTACAGTCAGATCCAGCGCTGAGAGAGCACTTAGGAAATCAGTGCCAGCCCCTCGTGAAACCATCCCCTGCTCTGCTGATTGATTTGCTCTGAGTTTCTTGGTGTGCTGCTTGTGGGGAACACGGGCTCCTGACAGTCCCATGCCTTTCCCAAAGGTGTCCTGGGTGGAGGTGATGCAGAGGGAGTGCAGGCAGCCTGTCAGGAAAATGAACCCACAAACACCAGAGGTTCATGTCCAAAAAGGAGACAGTGGAGTCCTTTGGATTTATTCCAATCAAGGGAGAGGCCATGGGGCATCCCCTGGGGTCTCTCCAATTTTTGGAGGATGCAGCCTCCTTTTTATCCCAATTTCCAGCCACATTTCCCTTCTCTCTTTCCCCATTTCTGAGGTACTTGAGAGATTCAGACTCCCCAGAACACCTGATCCCAAAGATTTCCCTCTAATGTATAACCCTCCCTTTTAATTTTTAATTTTTAATTCTTATGGAATTTAGGGGTTTTTCTTCCCCTGTTTCTTTCATCTTTCAATGTCTAATTTTGTTTGTCAGCAAACCTGAAGTTTATTTGTAAAAGCAAATCTCTTTTTCCATTCATCAATCAGTGGAATCCTTCCCATTGTTTCTTTTCTCTCCCAGTGCTGGTTTTATCCACCAGTAGCCCCACAGCTTGTCTGGAAACACAGATCTGCCATTCCTCTCAAGCACACCCAGGATTTACAGAGCTCGAGGTGACTCCAGCAGGGAGCAGGGCTGTAACAAGATCAGCTTGAAGGGACCTTAAATTTCCCCCCTCTGGTTTTCTGTCTTTACCACCCCAAACCATGCTGGGATTCTGTGAGGGTTTTGAAGAGCAATTGGTTTGGAAATATCCGCGTGGTTTGGAAATATCCCCGTGGTTTGGAAATATCCCCGTGGTTCAGGATGTCAGGAGCTGCTGCAGCCCGGGGATGCTCAGAGTCATTCCACAACTCCCTGCCAACATCAGAACACCACCCTGCTCACCAGGCAGCTCTGGGTACCCCAAAACCATAATTTTTGAGGCATAACAATAATTTTGATCTCTTTGAATCTAAACAAGCTGTTTAGGTGGTTTCTGCCCTGCTGCTGCTGCCATGCCCTGCCTAGGCTGTGAACTTTAAGAACATGAGATAATCAGCAGGGACAAAAGACTGAAATGGAGTTGAAAAAGGCAAAAGGAAAAAAAAAAGAAAGGGGAGGGGGGATGGAGATCTACGAATAATTTTAGAAATAAGCTGCAAGTTGCACAGTCACAAAGCGGAGGCTGGAATGCACTTTTCCAGAGTTTGTAAAGACTCATTTAATTTCTATAGAAACTGAGCAGCAAACAGGTAATTTTCTCTGCAAATTGCTTCTATCACCTCTGGAATGCTCTGCAAGAGCAATGTATTTCCCTCGTGTCTTCTCAATCCCCTGTTATTTTCATTATAAATTTAATTAAGCTCTTGTAGAGAACATTCCATGACATACGAGCTGAGTTTTGTTTTTCTGCTGGAGCAGGGACAGAAAGGAGCTGCTGAATTATGTGGCAATTGGATTTCTTCTTTTCTGGGTAAATATTTCAAATGACACCAAGCAGGGGAGGCATTTGCTGAATCAATAGAGCTGAAGCTGAGGGAAGGAGCTGCACAGGAGGGTCTGAGCATCCCAAGAATTCCTTCAGCCAGGCCTTTCCTCCTTGGAGAAAATTAGGGAATATCAAGAGCAGGTAAATAAGGGAAATGCCAAGATTTTTGGGTTTTTTTTTTTTTGTGGTTGCAATAAAAAAGTCAATTTTTTACACTCCCTGCAAGCCAAAATGTCACCAGCATTTCATTTCATAACCTGCCCAGCTCCCCACTTCACCAACGGCAAATGTTAAAAATGAATCATTTCATTACAATTTATTTTAAATTATATCTAAAGGCTCTGGTGCCAAAGCATTGTGAAAAACTGGGTTTGAATACAATACACATCAATACTTTAAGTTAATATAACATGAAAACCACATTAGCAGAGGTTTGGCTTTTTAACCCCTCTTTTTAACCCATTTAATCTCACATTATCAGGCAACAACAGCTCCCCTGCAGAGCTGGGGTTGTTTGTTTCTATTTCAGCCTCTTCCCAGCTCAAGGCCATGACAAGTCACCCTCCCAGCAGGCACGTTTGGGGACTCAGGAGTCACAGCAGGGCTGTCAGAGCTGCACACCAGGGCTCTCACTGTCACCAGTGAATCAAATCCACAAGATGATGTTTTTCACAGGACTGATTGAGCTGGAACATCCTCCTGAAGGAAACCAGGAATTATTTCCCCCCAGAGACACGACTCAAACCTTGACCTGCAAGCAGCCAGATCTCGTGTGTGATAATTCTGGAATTTCTGTTCCCTGTGCTGCATCCATTTCAATACTCTCTAGCAGTGATTTTTCCTCCCTGCCTTGTTTTATTTCATTCTTGTTACAGAAAGGAGATGTCAGGAAATCTGACACATTGCTGTGCCAGCAGCAGGTGAGAATCTCACGATTCAATTCCCACCTGTGCCAGGGCCATTTTACACCAATTTTCTCTGTAGGAAAACATGGAATGAAAGCAATAAAAGCTGTGTGTGCTGTGCACAGCTTCAGCACTGCCTGCATGAACAGGGGGTGCATAAATCCCTGCTCAGGAAGGATTCAGTAGGAAAGCACTGCCTAGAGTATAACCAAGCCAAAACGCTCTACAAGCTTGGAAAAGACCTTGTCATCAAATAACTTCATTTTCTTTTACTCTCTGAGTGTTCACGCTTAAAAACGTCAGTTTAAAAAGGGCAAATATTTTCCTGCAATCAGCAGGGGACAGGACAAGGTGCTTTGAGGCATTAAACGCGAACGGGAAAGCTTGGGAAAGCTCAAGCTGCAGATTTTGGAGCTGGTGAATTTACAGATCTGTCCTTCCTGGGATGAGCCTGGGCATCTTCACCTCGTTCAGAGTCCTGCTCCCAGCTTTGCTGCCCGAGGCCTCCTTGCCCTGCAGCAGGGTGATGATGTTCTCCCGCTGGTGCCTCACGGCCAGCTGCAGGGCCGTGCACCCCGTGATGTCTTCCACGTCCAGCAGGGCCCCCGCCTTCAGCAGGGTCTTGACGATGGCCATGTTGCCCTTGAGCACCGCCAGGTGCAGCGGGGTCCGGCCCACCTTGTTCCTGGTGTTGACATCGGCCCGGCACTCCAGGAGGTTGATGACGCTGAGGAAGGAGCCCCTGAGCACGGCGAAGTGCAGGGGGGCCCAGCGGGACCGCTCGGCCGTGTTGGGGTCGGCCCCGCAGCGCAGCAGCTCGCTGACCACGGGCTCGTCCCCGTAGCGCGTGGCCAGGTGCAGCGGCGTCCAGTCCATGCCGCCCTTGGCGTCCAGCCGGGCGCGGCTGCCCTTCAGCAGCCGGATGATCTCGATGTGCCCCTTGAAGGAGGCCAGGTGCAGGGGGGTCCAGCCTTTGTCCGTCCTCAGCTCCACGTTGGCCCCATACTTGATGAGTTTCTCGCAGATCAGGTACTTGCCCCTGGCCACGGCCAGGTGCAGGGCGCTGTAGTGGTTCTGGTCCAGGCTGTTGACGGAGATGCCGTTCTTCAGCAGGTACTGCACCACCCTGAACTTGCCCCTCTCCACGGCCACGTGCAGCGGCGTCCTGAGGTTCTTCTGCTTCCTCTCCAGGTCGGCCCCTTGGCTGGCCAGCAGCTTGACCAGGCCCACGTGCCCGAAGCCCGCGGCCACGTGCAGGGCGGTCTTGCCGTCCACCTCCTGCGCGTTGGGGTCGGCCTGGCGGGACAGCAGCACCCGCGCCACGTTCTCAAAGTTGTTCTGGGCCGCCAGGTGCAGCGGGGTCCACCCGTCGCGCTCCTGGGCGTCGGCGCGGGCCCGGTGGTCCAGCAGCAGCCGCACCGTGCGGTCGTCGCCGTGCTGGGCCGCGAAGTGCAGCGGGCCCCAGCCGTCCTCGTCGGCCGCGTCCACGTCGGCGCCGTGCTCGATGAGGAGGGCGCAGATGTCGGGGAGCCGGCGCTGCACGGCCAGCAGCAGCGGGGTGCAGCCGCCGCCCGCCGTGACATTGGCGCCGGCCCCGCGGCCCAGCAGCGAGCGCACCTTGGCCGCGTGGCCCTGCAGCACCTGCAGGTGCAGCGGGGTCAGGCCGTTCTCCTGCACCCTGCCCAGCTCCTCGGGGCACAGCTCCTCAGGGCTGCCAGCCTCCACATGTGGAGGTGGGACAGGAACCTCCTGCGGGTCCTTTCCTAAAGGCAGGGATGGAAAATGGGAGAAAAAGAGTGAAAAACTGCCAGGAAGGGAGGGAGAGCCAGTAACTTCGTAGGACAACATGAAATGAAGTAATTTGAGAGATAAGGAACGTAAAATAAGGCCAGACGTGACCTGGGACATTTGACCTCTCCCTCACAGTACCTATTTCCTTAATAGTTCATTTTTCTTAACTTAAACTTTTCCTTAACTTAATATTTTCCTTAACTTAAACTTCTCCTTAACTTAAAATTTTCCTTACTTTAAAATGCCCCCACAAGGAAAACCTTATGAGCCACATCCTTCTACAACAAAACAAACAACTTTTATGGCTTCCCCTTCTTTCATTTTCAATTCTAAAGCCGGTCCCCTACTTACCCCCACTCCTGGTGTCTCGGGGGAAGGTGAACTCCTCTTTGTCACCCTTGTTTTCAGAAAGGAGGAAAGGAAAAGGATAAAACAGTGTTTATTTGCATTCTGTAATGTTTGCACAAAGCCCTTTGCTGCTGCTCTGCAGTTTTGTGTTTTCATTTGAGAGTTTTTCATGCAATCCTGTTTTTGCACCCTAAACTCAGCTAAGCCAATCACGACACATCAGGAATGGAGGAGCCTGAAGATGATCTCTGGATATCCATGAGCTTTTCCTCCTTGTGCTCATTTGCTCCCAGACACATCCATATTCTGCTTCCTGACTGCATGGCAGCATCTGAAAATTATTTCCGTTGTTGTTTAGGGACCCCCAAGCCCGTACTTCTTCAGCATGTGGTTTTTTTGCACAGCTTGGCAAAACCCTCTAAACGCCAATAATTCCCAACTCCTATCTCTCCCTGTTTTCTAGGCATAATTACTCCAGTAGCTGGGATTACATCGTGACTATCCAGAAGCCTGATTTTTTTCTTATCCAGAGAAACACGAGGATTTAAAACTATTAAAAAAAATCTGTAAGAATTGTTCAAAGTGGAACATCCTCAGTTTTGTACCGTGAACAGAACCCTGTGATTCTGTGTTTGCGTGAGTTTCTTTTAGTGACTGAGGCCACCATGATAAACCCAATTCACCTGGGCAGGTCCAAAAAAGGGTTTTCCTCTTGGACTATTTATCATTTAGTACATTTGTTTGTGAATTAGTTAATTAATTTGCAGGCATCTCATCCCCATAATTGAGTTACAGTCACAGCCTGTGCAGACAGCCTGTGAAGGTGCTGAGGGGCACCTTTGGGAGGAGAAAGCGCCTCAAGGTCTGGTCAGAACAAGGAGCAGGCTCAGAGGAGTTTCCTGAGAGGCGCAGGGGGGCTCTGCTCACCTGCTGGCTCCTGGAGATGGCCGGTTTGTGGGACATCTTCCTGACCAGGCGCTCGTTCTCCGGGTCCTGCACCAGGCTCTGGATCAGAGCCAGCAGCACGTCGGTCTCCACAGGGATATCTGCCAGGGCAGAGCAGCTCAGCTCAGCTGTGCCCCAGCTCCAGACCCACGTGGGAAGGGAGGGAGAAGGGATGAGGGGATGTGCGACAGCAAAAGGGCACCCAGCTGTTAAACCTTGGAGGTGGAACTGGGAAAACAGGACACAAACCCTGCTTGTCAACCCATGGATGACCCTTGGCTGATCCATGTCGGAACCCAGGAAATTCCTCTGGCTGCCCTGGAGGACTTGAGACCCTGGCAGGGGGCTCAGAGACCTTGGCATGGAGTCAGAGATACCTGTGCCTTTGATTTTAACCCATGGAAATGATTACCAACTTTGTGTAAGGAGTTACAAGCCACAGGATTTGACTAGAATGGTAGTGAATTTATCACCAGTTGAAAATGTAGAATTTTGGGGTTTTTAGAATGGGGGTTCAGGAGGCAAGGTGGAGGAATCTGGGCATTTCCAGTCCTTCTTCTTCTTGTCCTCCATCTTCTGCTGTGATGGTGACACTTTTAGATTGGTTTAGAGTAGAGACAGACTGTCTAACACAAGTGATAGGTATTGGAAAGTAATTGTAAATAAAGTACAGGTAGTCTTAAGTATAAAAAGATAACTGCCCTGAGGGCGGTCAGTGTTCCACAACCTGACTTGCTGGACAGAGCTCAGCAGGTTGGAGAAAGAATGGTAGAGATAACATAAAATAAACAACCTTGACAACAAGAGCCAAGGAATTCTGCCTTCTTTGGTTTGGGGGCTGGGAAAAAGAGACTTTCTAACACCTCGGGGTCATCTCAACACTGGAAACCCCATCAGATCCACGCCCCAGTCCCACCTGCAAAGCTGGGTCTTTGCTTGGGGTCCTGGTCCCAGCACCTCTTCATCAGGTCCACCATCTGGTGGCACTCCCCGGGCCAGTCGTCCCTGACGAGCTCCAGCCCCGGCCTCTTCCCCGCCGCAACCTTCACGATGATGGCCATCATGTTGGCCCCTGGAAAAATCCAGCACCTCTGGGTGTTCTGCCTGGGAAAAGGGCTGGGACAGACATTTTAGGGTGCAGGGTTTATGCTTACCTGTGTAAGGCTTTTTCTGCATGAGCACCTCCCAGATGACGATGCCGAAGCTGCGGGAGAGGAGAGACTGTGAGCACTTGGACATGAGATGCTCTTATTGCTTCTGCCTTCTGGGGAAATGGGGAGGTCAGGAAGGAGGTTCTTCAGGAGGGGAGGATTTCAGCTCCCAGAGCAGAAGGATTTCATCCCCCAGGCCAAAAGGATCAGGACTTGTGGTTCTGCCTCATGCATCTCCCTTAGGAGTGGGGTCATCATCCTCCAAGGGGTCTGCGCAGGCACTTAGAGCCTTTCCTGGCAAAGTCAGGCTCTCAGTGCCTTTCTTCCACTTTATTCACACTGAGGTTTCAAGCCCTTGGCTCATGCAAGTTCCTGTGGCCCTGCAAACCCTCCTTTCCCTCTTCCCTCTACCCTCTGTGCTGCAAAGGCCAAGGAGCTGAGGAATTTCCAGACATGGACTTGGGGCTCATGTGAATGTGCTGCAAAGCTCCTCGCCTAAGAGGACAAAAGCCAAGCTGAAATCTCTGCTTTGCCTGTTCCTGACCAAAATGAAGCTGAACACTGGGGCAGATAAGCCAACATTGGAATTGTTTTAAAATCAGTCTCAGCAGGGACTGTGATGAAAGAGCAGCACTGGCTGTTCGGGCTCTGCTCTCACTCATTTTTGGGAATAGGGTGTGATGGCACCTGGGGCAGAGGGTGCATTGGGATGATGATTATCCACAGAAAACCCCCTCCCTCTGTCTCACCACTGAGGCTGGGGCACCCCAGTGTGTTCCCCACGTTCTAGGAGGCAGAAAAGCAGAACTGAAACAAACTGAGGCAGTGTCCAGCCCCCCTTGCTGGTTGTCACAGCCCGGGGACACCCCTGGGTGCCCTGGGCCAGCCCTCACCTGTACACATCGTACTTGATCCCCGGGGGCTTGCTGTTCTGCAGGAACATTTCGGGGGGGATGTAGCTCAGGGTGCCCCTCAGAGCTGAGCTCTCGATGTACTGCATCCTGCTGGACTGCTCCATCCACTTGGACAGCCCAAAGTCGGAGATCTGCAAGCAGGAACAGGGATGCTGCCCCAAAATGCTCACACTGTCCCTCCTGCTGTCACCCAGACATCTCCCCATCTTTGGGATCGGGGGCAGGAGGTGGTGGGAGCAGCTGGAGCTTGACAAAACCCTGATAACCTGCAGCCACTGAGTGCAGCTGGAGCCTTAAATCCCCAGAGCTGGCCCAGAGTGGCTGTGTGGTGCTGAGAACACCACCAGTGTCATTTGCTCGGCAGCTGCTGGTTAACCACCCCACAGGTCACTCTTTCACAGGATGTTCCTGCAGAACCTGATTTACTGCGGTTCTGGAGCTGTCTGGCAGAAATAACCCGGCTCTGGTGTGAGCGATGGCCGTACCTTGACGTGCATGTTCCCATCCAGGAGGACATTCCCTGGCTTTAGATCCAGGTGCAGCAGGGGAGGGCTCATGCTGTGCAGGAAATTCATGGCCAAGCCCATCTCATGGATCACCCTGAATTTCAGCTGCCAGGACAGTCTGTGGGTGGGGAGGATTCTCTCCAAGGAGCCCCTGGCCATGTATTCCATCACTATCCCCAGGGGGCTGTTGCACACCCCGTAGATGGTGACAATGTGCTGGAATTTGATTTTCTCCATCTTGCTGGCCTCCTCCATAAGACAGTTCATGCTGGTCCTGGAAAATGGAAAATAAAAATAAAAAATAATAAAAAATAAAAATAAATAAATAAATAAATAAATAATGAAAGAATAAAAAATAAATTTTAAAAATACAGTGGGAGCCAGAAATTTTATCAGTTGATTCACAGGCTCAGTAACTCTGTAGTAACTTAGTGACACCCAGCCTTTCTGAGCACTGCTTCACCAAAAATATTCACCCCAAATTCCCCCTTGAGTTGATGGTAATGCTGCCACACAGGGATCTTTTGTAGATTAAAATCTGACATGGATGATGGTGTGACTTCTCAAAATGAGCTGAGGTTTATTTGGGCAAAATCAGCCAGCACAAAGGAAAGATGAAAAGCTTGCACTTGTTTCAATCCTTAGCAGTGAGGACAGAGAGCCTGTGCTTGTGACACTGCTGAAATGGCTTTAAAGTGCCCCAGGGCAGGGTTAGATGGGGAGGAATCCTCCCCTGTGAGAGCGGAGAGGGGCTGGCATGGAATTCCCAGAGGCTGCCCATCCCTGGAAGTGTCCAAGGCCAGGCTGGAGCAGAGGAAGGTGCCCCTGGCCACAGCAGAGAGGATTCAGATGAGCTCTAGGGCTGTTCCCAAAGCACTCTGTGGTGCCATGAAATTCCCAGGATGCCAGGAGTGGGCAGAGAGGATGGAGATGAGCTTTAAGGTTCCTCCCAGCCCAAAGGACTCTGTGGTCACATGAAATTCCCACTCTTCCCTGGCAGCAGGATGCCAGGAGCAGGCACAGCTCCGTGCCACACCTTGGCCACTCCTGCAGCTCCTCCTGTGCCTGCAGCTCTGTCCCTGGGCACGGTGACTCTGCTCCCAGGGAAGCCTGGCACTGCTGCAGGCTGCCAGCTCTGGCAGACCTGTTCCTCCAAACTCTCCCAAGGCTCACCCCTCCCGACCTGCTGAACGAGTTTGGGGGAGCAGCCAGGCAGCAAAGGGCCAGGAGTGCCTTCAAAAAGCACACCCTGGGAATGGAGCTGAGCTGCCAGCAATCAGGCCAGGCATCTAAAATGGTTCAGCCCAGCAAAATCTCCCCACAGTAAGACCTACTCACGGGTTGAGGAATCTCAGGTATTTTACTACAATTGATAAGACACAGAATTAAAACTGATTGTTTGACTCTTTTTTTCCCTCCACAAACAAGAACAAAATGCAAATGTGGAATCTGCAGAGCAAACTGAGGACAGGCAGTGCTCAGCCTGAACTCAGTTGTTGTCTGCAACAAGAAATCACAAGAGTGAGATTTTTATTCTGGCAGGATCCTTCCAAATTGAAGGGAATAAATTTTTAAATTAAGTCCATCAACTCTGCTGTTTTTCCATCAGCTCTGCCTGTATTGGATGTGTTATCAGCAGTGGTTGTGATTGCCTGGCCCTGCTCCATCTCCAGACTCAAGGTGGGCACCAGAAGAGTCTCTGCTGGGAGAGCAAGAGGCAGAGAGGAGCTGCAGGTGCCCCACAGAGTGGAAGGAGATGTCTGGAGGCTACAGGAGCAGGGCAGCAAAACCAGCTGTAAATCCTCTGCCCCTCATCTTTAACTGGCGATTAATTCAGTTTGATGGATACACCTCAGCCCCAATGTCCAGTGGCAGCTGTAAATAACCCACCAGGCTGCTTTAATCTGTGTTTAAGGTGCTGAGCTCAGCCCCAGGCTTCAGCCCTGCTCTATTCTCTGCGTTCCTTGTGCATCCACACGGGACAGGGAAAGGCAGAACTCCTATTCCCCACTCCCTCTGGGTACCCAGCCCTTCCCAAGGAGCAGAAGCTCCTTCCTGCCAAGTTTTATCTCCCAATCCATCCAGCTGGGATGGCCGGAGCAGATCAGGGGTTACCTGTCCATGCTGGAGTCCTGCAGCAGGTACGGGGAGCACTTCACCGCATAGACCGTCCTCCACCTCCTGTGCTTCACCTGGTACACGTGGCCAAAGCCCCCGCTGGCCACTCGCAGCCACTCATCCTCGAAATCCTCCTTGCTGAACACGGTCAGGCTGCCCAGCCCGCCCCGCTCCGTGCCCATGGCACAGCTGGCTCTGCTGCCTGCTGGGGAGGCACAGGAGCTCCTCTGCCCTGCCCTGCCCTGCCCTGCCCGGGGAGGTGGGGATTCACCCCAGGGCAGCCCTGTGCCAAGAGGTGGATCCTCAGTGGGGCTGCTCACACATTCTGCTTTTCACTCAGGCTCAGCTCCAGCCTGGCAGCGTGGCTCTGCTCGCTCATACCCAGAACTGGGTGGGCAAATCCTCCAAGAATTCCAGGTGCAAAGGACAAGCCGGCAGTGAGTGCTCCGTGCTGAGGGTGGGATTCCTTATCTGGGGCATCAGCACAGCCTGGGGGAAATTAGGTGGGGACTGGGACAGGGTGAGGCTTGGAGGGAACAGAGAATTCTACCAGGTACCATTGTACCTGAGAGATGTGGAAAACACTCCAGAGAGAACAGAGGGGGGAAAAAAAACCCCCAGAAACAGCTGGATGGAGAGGTGGAAAAGACTCCAAAAAGATGAAAACTGAGTTTAAAAAACCCTAGAAGCAGCAAGATGGAGAGGTGGAAAACATTCCAGAAAGAACAGAGGGAAAAAAACCCAGAAGCAGCTAGATGGAGACATGGAAGACACTCTAGAAAGATGAAAAACTGAGTTTAAAAACTCCCCAGAAGTAGCTGGATGGAGAGGTAGAAAAAACCACTCTAGAAAGATAAAGAACAGGAAAAACCCCAACCAGAACTGGCACATGAGTGCAAGAGGCTGGGAAAAAACCTCAGCAGAAATACCAGAAATGTGGCAAACCAGAGCAGTTCCCTCGGGGATAAAATAAAATCAAATCTCCCTGGAAGTGGGTGTTGGGAGGAGCACAGACTGGTCAGAGCAGTTTAACCTCACCATGTGAGCACAGGAGCAGCACACACACCTTCAGCTAAAAAGGGGTTAAAAACTCTCGGTGCATTTGTGGCTTTAATGCCTCAGCTCTCTCTGGAGGTAGCTCAGTGTCAAATACAAGGTGCTGCTGATTTCCTCAGAGCTACTGCCATACAAATAATAATTAGCACTGCTGCAGGGTAATTGTCTCACTGCCAGCAAGCCTTGACCTGGGGTTTTCAGTTCTGTGGTAGAATTTTGAGGAAATCCTTGGAGGAAGGCTGGCCCAGGTGGAAATGTGAGTGAGTGGTGTTACACTGAGGGGTTCTGGCAGTCCCTTCTTTGAAGGAAAGAGGGGAAAAAAGGCTCTGGAGCTTTTTAGGGAGTAAAACCCCAATTGGAAGGTGATTGCTGCCAATCCGCTGGCACTGCCCACCCGGAGTGATGCCCTGCTCCCCTCCACTCCCAGCACAGTTCTGGAGCTGGGGGCAAGGAAAGGACGCCCCATTCCCTCCCCTGCAGGCACAGACCAGACCAACACTGCAGGCTCAGGTTTATTGCAGAGCTCAGGAGGAGGGGAACACTCAACCCACGCTGCAGAGGGGCAGCAGCTGCTGCTTCTCTCCCTCCCCACACCTCCCAGGGGCAATTCTGGGCCAGCAGCTCAGGAGTTCCAGCTCTGGGGGCAGGAGGAGCAGGAGCTGAGGTCCTGCTGGTCATACTCAGCACAGGCACATCCCCAGAGGTGTTTCCTTGCTCATTCTCCCACTGTTGCAGGTCCTGGGCAGGATGGGGCAGCCCCAGCTCCTCTGGGACTGGGGGATGTGGGGCTGGAGCCTGGAGGGGGCTCTGCACAGCTGCCCTCCCACAGCCACCCCCTGAAGCCCCAGGAGAGCCCAGTTTGTGTCCCCTATCCCATGGATGCCTTTCCCCAGTGCATTCCAGCAGATTCTGGAATTCTGCTACTACTGGGGTTCTCTGACCATCAGTGGGGACTTGGAGAAAACAGCGTTAAAGGGCAAGGAGGAAGGCACTTGGCTCCTCAGAGGTGAGAGAAGCTGTAAATCCCAGGGCACACATCTCTGGGGCTCTGGATCCTGTCCAAACACCCAATTCCATCCTTTTCCTCACCACCTCTCCCTGGTGGCAGGGAGAGCACAGCGCTGTGTTTCCATCCCAGAGCACAGTGCTGCATTTCCCCGGTGGCAGCTCCAGGGCACAGTGCTGTATTTCCATCCCTCTCTGGTGGCAGTTCCAGAGCACAGTGCTGTATTTCCGTCCCAGAGCACAGTGCTGTGTATCCATCCCTCCCTGGTGGCTGTAAGAGCACAGTGCTGCATTTCCCTGGCTCTCCTGCCCCCTGCCCTCCCCTCTGCTGCCCTTGCTGTGCCAGCCTGGCCCTGGCAGCCGGGGCACTGCAGCCCTTTCTGCTCTCCCTGCAGTCTGTGGGCTCTGGTGCTCAAGGGAAGGGAGGGAGGAGAGGCAGGCTCGGGGCAGGGGTGGCATCTCCTGCTCCCTGTTCAGCAGGAGCTCTACAGAAGCAAAGCAAACCCAGCTGCTTCTCTGGTGGCCGGGGGAGCTGCAGGAGCAGTTCAGCTGCTGGGATCACAGCCCGGGGACTTCTCCAGGCAGGGGATGACGGCTGGGCTTGGCTCTGTGCCGCTGGTGCAGCCACAGCCCCATGAAAGCAGCGCCCAGGACAGCACAGCCCGCCAGGGCGCCCAGCAGGATGGGCAGCAGTGCGGCAGGAGCAGCACCTGGGCACACAGAGAGGGAATGGAGAGTGAGAAATGTTCTTTGCACAAACAAGCACAGCCATAAGGAGTCAGGGATTGTTCTTTGTACAAACAAGCACAGCCACAAGTAGTCAGGGATGGTGCCAGCAGGTTTTGAGAAGTCTCTCATGTTTTACCAGCTCTTTTCTAATAGGTACAAGCATCTAATTAACATCAAACATTTCTGTGTTTCACCTATGAACACTCCTGACCTATGGGCAGCCTCATTCTGCTCCAAAATGCTGCAGTTCTTTACAGACAGAACATTCTGCCTCATTTTTCTCCCCTTCCCTCCTCCTAAAGCTGGAGTTCCCTCTCAGGGTGCCTTTGGAACTCTGTTGGATGTGACACTGATTAACCCCAACCTGTGGGATCCAGGGAGGCCAAAGCAAAGGTCCGGAGTTGTTGGATATAACCTAAGCAATAAAGTTATAAAAAATGTGCGGGTTTTCCTGCAGCAGGAAAAGCTGAGCAAAAACTTCTGTGAGAGAAATGAGCCCAGGAGAGCCCCACCTTCCTCTGCCTTGTACAGAAACCTGTTGTCCATCCTCCAGACGGGCCCGAGGGAGACCAGCCTGTGCAGGTTTCCATGGCTGGTCCTGTCACTGGGCTGGGCAAGGGGCTCCACACTTTCCAAGCAGTCCTGGGAAAGAGATGGAAACACCTGGCAGTGTCCTGAACAGAACCCCAGGTTCTGCCCCAAGTTCTGCCCCAGGCCCTCCTCAGTCTTTTCCACCTCTGCTGTCGTTCCTAAAGGTGAATTTCCAATACTTGGACCAGCACATGTGTAAATCTTTATTCCCTGATTTTCTTTTCTTAGGGATTACCAGCTATTGCCACCCTTCCACACCTTTACCTCCTCTCCCAGATTTCAACCAGGGATTGGCCATGGGGTGACCTTGGTGTGGAGGCTCTGGAAGCAGCAAATCCCTCCTGGTTTGGTGGGATCCCCCCTCACTACCTGCTCACATCCTGGCTGGCCGGGCAGGCACACCCTCAGCTCGCAGTGCAGGTAGGCCACGGAGTGGTTCAGCATCTGGAACAGCTGGATGGAGAAGCTGGTGGCCCTGGAGCTGCCACCCTCCAGCAGCTGGATGTGGCTGCACTCCAAGGGCAGCCTGGCAGGGGCAAACAGCAATCAGCTCCAGATGCCAGCACAAACTGCACAGCCCAGCCCTGCAGCCCTGTCTGAGGGGCAGGAAAATCCAGCAACAGCAGCACTCCCTGCTGGAGCTCCCTGCTCAGAGCCCACAGTAGCAGAGATGTTTCCAGAGATTGGTTTAGTAGTACTGTGCCCATCACCCCCTGAGCTGCTGGAACCCACATTTCACCCCACTGTGGGTTCACTAACCCTGAGCAATGACCCTCCCATGTCCTGGGGGGGCTGAAATAAATGGAGTGTGGGGATCCAAATGGCTGGCACCCCTGGGTGTGCCTCCCCAGCAGGAAGGGGATGCTGCACCCCTGTGACAGCCCCTGGGGGAAGCAGGATGGGTTATTTCCACAAAATACACAAAAATGCAGTTCCTCCCTACACAAAGAGAGGAGTTCCCCATTCCCACCTGCGGAAGAGGCAGCACTGAGCCCCCGCAGCCCCCTAGGAGAAGCAGGATGGGTTATTTCCACAAACCCTACACCAAGGGAGGAGTTCCCTATTCCCACCTGTGGAACAGGCAGCGCTGAGCCCCCGCAGCCCCCTAGGGGGAGCAGGACAGGTTATTTCCATAAATCCTAAACAAAGGGAGGGGTTATTTCCACAAACCCTACACAAAGGGAGGAGTTCCCCATTCCAACCTGCGGAAGAGGCAGCACTGAGCCCCCGCAGTCCCGGGGCTGGCCGAGGGGGTCACGCAGCACGAGTGCAGCTGCAGCAGGGCCCGGCTGCTGTCGCTCTGCAGGGCCACCAGAGCCACGAAGGTGTCGTGGGGCTGCTCCGAGCGCGGCTCCGCGGCGGCTGCGGGGCTCAGGCTCAGCCGCACCGAGTGGTTCCCGGCGCCGCAGGAATCGCTCACGACGGCGAGCCTGGGGACAGAGGGGAGAAGGGAATGGGATGGAAGGGAATAGGATGGAAGGGAATAGGATGGAAAAGGGAATGGGATGGAAAAGGGAATGGGATGAAAGGCAGCCAGGCAGCAGCAGCCACAGGGAGCCAGCCCGGGTACTTGCCCGTCCAGCGCGGTCACAGCCGAGCGTAGCCCCCTGTTCTGGTGCCACTCGCTCCGCAGCGCTCCGGGCTCCGGGGTCACCGCTGTCCCCAAGGCTTCAGCTGCTCCGTCTGTCACCTCGCTGGTCCTGCCCTCCTCCTCCTCCTCGGCCCGCTCCGTGCCCGGCAGCAGCCCCGGGGCCGTGCCCGCAGCCCCCAGCCCGGGCTGCCCCGGCACTGTGCGGGCGCCGCTCCCGGCCCGGGGGCTCTGCGGGCCCGGGGACACCGGGACGGGCTCCGGGTCCCTGTCCCTGTCCCTGGCAGGGCCCTCGGTAACCAGCCTGTCAGCAGGGACTGCTGGCGGTGGCACTGCCCGGGCAGCAGTGCCAGGGATGGAGGGACCAGTGACAGGTTCCAGGGCACCCTCCTCCAGAGCGGGGGACACCTCGTCCAGAGAGAGGGACATCTGTTCCAGAGGGGGGGACACCTTGTCCAGAGGGTGAGATATGTTCTCCAGAGGGTGGGACATCTCCTCCAGAGGGTGGGATACATTCTTAGGGTGGAACATCTCCAGAGGGTGGGATATGTTCTCCCCCGGGTGGGATACCTCTTCCAGGGGGTGGAACATCTCTTCCAGAGGGTGGGATACATTCTCCTGAGGATGGGATACCTTCTCCACAGGGTGGGACAGCTCCAGAGGGTGAGATACGTTCTCCAGAGGGTGGGACACCTCCACAGGGTGGAATACCTCCTCCAGAGGGTGAGATATGTTCTCCAGAGTGTGGGACACCTCCAGAGCATGGAACATCTCCAGAGGGTGGAACACCTTCTCCAGAGGCTGGGATGCATTCTTCTGAGGGTAGGACATCTCCTCCAAAGGGTGGGATACATTCTCCTGCAGGTGGGACACCTTGTCCCGAGGGTGGGATAGATTCTCCTGAGGGTGGAACCTCTCCAGAGGGTGGGACATGTTCTCCAGAAGATGGGACATCTTCTCCAGAGGCTGGGATGCATTCTCCTGAGGGTGGGACACCTTCTCCAGAGGGTGGGATACATTCTCCAGTGGGTGGAATGTCTCCAGGGGGTGGGACACCTCCAGAGGGTGGGATATGTTCTCCAGAGGGTGGGATATGTTCTCCAGAGGATGGGACACGTTCTCCAGAAGGTGGGATATGTTCTCCAGAGGGTGGGACATCTTCTCCAGCAGGAGCCTGGTTGATGGTGGCGGTGCAGCTGGCACGGGTGCCTGGGTGGGCAGCTGCCTGCTGGGGGCTGCATCTCCTCCTGCTGCCCCCTCTGCGCTCCCCAGTGCCACAGGGAGTTGCCCTGAGGGCTCCAGCCCCACCCTGGGCTCGGGCTGCCCGGCTGGGGCTGGCAGCAGGAACAGCTCTGTGCCTGTGAGCGGGGACAGTGCCAGCTTGGCCGCAGAGACATCAGTGCCCGCTGCCTGTGTGGCTCTGGGGTGTGCCCCCAGTGCAGGGACAGGAACAGGGCCTGGCTGGGCTGCAGTTAAACCCAGTTGCTGTCCCAGGGCCACTGGGGGTGGCTGAGCTGTGCTGGGGCCGGCCGTGGCCGATGGGGACACGCTGGTGCCCAGGGAGGCAGCAGCTCCTGCCCCACTGCTGGCTGCAGCTGGGCTCGAGCTGAGCACGGGGGAGAGCTCAGGAGCTGGGGCAGGAGGGCTGGCAGCCAGCCCTGCAGGGCTCAGCACGGCCAGAGCCTCCCCAGAAATGGCTGCTCTGGTTTGGGTCTCCGTGGGGAGCAGAGCCTGCCCTGTGGGGAGCAGAGCCTGCCCTGTGGGGAGCAGAACCTGCCCTGTGGGGATCAGAGGCTGCTCTATGGGGTGCAGAGCTTGTCCTGTGGGGTGCAGAGCTTGTCCTGTGGGGAGCAGAGCTTGTTCTGTGGGGAATGGAGCCTGCCCTGTGGGGAGCAGAACCTGTTCTATGGGGTGCAGACCCTGCTCTATGGGGTGAAGAGCTTGTTCTGTGGGGAGCAGAGGCTGCTCTATGGGGATCAGAGCCTTCTCTGTAGGGATCAGACCCTGCCTTGGTGCTGCTGTTGGGCTCTGGGTGTTTGCCAGGGGCTGAGGCACAGCAGGGCTCAATCCCAGCTCCAAACCTTGGGTGGGACCAGGTGTCCCAGCAGAGATGGGTGTTGGAGCTGCTGTGGCAGGAGCAGGGAGTGCAGCCCGGGCTGTGCTGACCCTGATGGGCACTGGAGCCGCAGTGGCAGACACGGGGAGTGCATTCTGGTCTGTGCTGTTCACTGTGGGCACTGGAACCACAGTGACAGACACAGGGAGTGCATTCTGGTCTGTGCTGACCCTGATGGGCACTGGAGCCGCAGTGGCAGACACGGGGAGTGCATTCCGGGCTGTGCTGCCCGCTGTGCGTTCCCTGATGGGCACTGGGGCCTCTGTGGCAGACACAGGGAGTGCAGCCCGGGCTGTGCTGCGCACTGTGGGTTCCCTGATGGGCACTGGAGCTGCTGTGGCAGGAGCAGAGAGTGTATTCCGGGCTGTGCTGCCCACTGTGGGTTCCCTGTGCCCAGCTGGGAGCACCGAGGAGGCTGAGGACGTGCTGGGAGCTGCTGGAGATGGCAGCAACTCAGTGCCTGGCATCCTCTGAGGGAAGGGCTGCAGGGCTTTGGTGCTGGGGAGGGCCCTGGGAGGGGGTTTGGAGGGCAAACATCCCGGGCAGGGGGCATGGGCTGGGCTGGGGGTGGGCACTGAGCCCTCCTGCCCTGCAGCCCCTGTGCTGCCCCCAGGCTCTGGGGAGCCCTGGGGTCCCTTTGCTGCCAGGAAAGCAGCTCCAGGGGAAGGTTGTGGCCTTCCAGTGGTGAAATACCCTCTGGGAGAAGATTGGAGGCTCTGAGTGGGCACAGGGGAGTTGCCAGGCTCTGCTGCCAGGGAAAGCAGAGCAGTGCCTGTGGCTGGCTGGGGATGGGGAGCAGCAATCTGCATCTCCTGGGGCAGCCTGGGCAGGGGCTGCAGCGTGGGGCTCACCCTTGGCACCAGGACATGGCCTGGGGCTGAGGGGACAGCTGGGGACAGGGGGGACAGGTCTAGGGCTGAGGGCACAGTTGGGGACAGGGGGGACAGGCCTGGGGCTGGGGGGACAGCTGGGGACAGGGGGGACAGGCCTGGGGCTGAGGGCACAGCTGGGGACAGGGCTGTGGAAATAGGAGTAGCTGGCACTGGCTCAGAACTGACTTCTGCCCTCCCTGCTTGCTGCCTGGGCACAGTGGGCAGGGCAGGTCCAGGTCCCACAGAGTTCCCAGCGGAGTAAGGGGGACTGGTTTTCACTGGGCTGCCCTGGCTGCTCGCAGTTGTCCCCACGCTGGTGGCCAGGGGGGCCATTCTGAGGTCACCCTGAGCAGGGGACAGCCCCTGTGCCCCGTCCCTGGGCAGCAGGACAAACACAGGCCTGACCAGCACCAGGCTGGAGGGGCTCAGGTGGGAGTGTGCCAGGCCCAGCACTGAAGAGTTGGGCGCTGCCAGGACCTGCTGGATGGAGAGCAGCCCCCCAAGGCTGGAATTGGGGAATCCTGGGGGCAGAGGGGAATCCTGCACGGGCTGCAGGCAGATCCTGCCCTCAGCGCTCTGCAGCACAAAGGACAGCAGTGGGGCCGAGGGCAGCAGGGCCAGGGGCTCCTCTCTGGCTGCACCAGGGGCTGTGCTGAAGTGGTGCCCCAGAGCCTGTGCCAGGGCTGCTGGCACCTCCCCGGGCACCCCTGGGCCAGGCTGGGCTGGGGGGGAGCCGGGGTGGCCTCGCTGGGCATGGGAGGAGGGCAGGGCAGAAATTGCCAGCTCAGGGGGGACAGGGCTGGGAACTGCCTGGGGCCTGTGGCTGGGGGCTCCAGAGGGGCTGGGGACAGCGCTGGCTGCTGGGGACAGGGCTGGAGAAACAGCTTTGGGGACAGCGCTGGCTGCTGGGGACAGGGCTGGAGCTTTGGGGACAGGGCTGGCTGCTGGGGACATTTGAGGAGGATCAATTTTGGAGATAGGGCTGGCTGCTGGGGACGCATCTGGAAAATCAATTCTGGGAACAGGGCTGGCTGCTGGGGACACTTGAGGAGAATCAGTTTTGGGGACAGGGCTGGCTGCTGGGGTCAGGGCTGGATAATCAATTTTGGGGACAGGGCTGGCTTCTGGGGTCAGTGGTAGAGAACCAGGTTTGCTCCTTCTCCCTGTGCTCACCTGCAGCATCCCAGCCAAGACTCCGTGGGGCACTGGAGGGGCAGAAGCTCCCTGGAGCTGGGAGCCAGAGCCTGGAGGTGAGGGTGAGGTCCTCGGGGTGTTGGGGCCCGTGGGCTGCATCCCAGCAGCAGCAGAGGCAGCAGGAGGCTGGAGCCTTGCTGGGACAGGATCCCAGGGCAGGAGGTCACCGTTCCCAAAGGTGGGCATGGCTGCAGAGTGGGCAGGAGTTGCTGCTTTGGGAGTTGGGGAAGGTGTGGGTGTGGAGATCCACAGCTGGGTTAATGAGGATGAGCTCGGAGGAGGCTGTGGGGTCCCAGGTGAGGGAGGTTTCCCAGGTTTCTCTGTCACTGCCCAGGGAGCAGCATCTCCTGGGAGTGCCATTTCCTGGGAGCTCCTGTTGCTCTCAGGAAGGTGCTCGGTGCAGTTGAGAGGCAAAGCGAGGGGCTGCTGTCCATCGCTGGTGCCAGCTTGGGATGGAGAGGGAAGGGATCCCTCAGGAGCTGGGGCTTCCACCCACAATGAAGAAGGGAGGCTGTGAGGAGCAGGCAGCTGGGCTGGGTGTTCTGAGCCATCTGTGACAGCTGAGCTTGAGTTCCTGCCTGTGCTGCCCGTGGTTTCCTGCTGCAGAGGGGAGAGCTGGCTGGTTCTGGAATAGTCTGAGCCCAGCTGCCCTGGGGCTGGCTGGGCTGGGCTGGCAGAAGCTGTGGCTCCAGCAGCCGAGCTCTGAGTGCTCCTCAGGCCAGCAGGTGCCACCCCTGCTGTGGGGTTGGGTTGGGATGGAGGGTTGGTGGCCATGGGCCCTTTCTTTGTGGGCAGCACCCCCGTGGGCAACACTCCTGTGAGCCCTTTCCCTGTGGGCACCATTTCCATGGGCAGCACTCCTGTGGGCAACACTCCCATGGGCCCTTTCCCTGTGGGCAGCATTCCCATGGGCAGCACTCCTCCTGTGGGCTCTTTCCCTGTGGGCAGCATCTCTGTGGGCAGCATTCCCATGGGCAGCACTCCTCCTGTGGGCTCTTTCCCTGTGGGCCCTTTCCCTGTGGGCACCATTCCTGTGGGCCCTTTTCCTGTGGGCAGCATCTCTGTGGGCAGCATTCCTGTGTTTCCTTTCCCCATGGGCACCATTCCTGTGGGCAGCACTCCCATGGGCCCTTTCCCCGTGGGCACCATTTCCATAGGCACCATTCCTGTGGGCCCTTCCCCCGTGTTCCCTTTCCCCGTGGGCAGCGTTCCCTCCCCTGCCCTTGCCAGAGCGATCCCAGCTCCTGGGGGAAGTGCAGACGCTGCCATTTCTCTCCTTGGAGGATGAAAGTCGAGTGCTGGGCTCAGAGGAGAAGCTTTAGGGCTCGGCAGCTTGCTGTGCTCCATGGCAGCAGGGGAAGGGAGAGCCGTGAGCTGGGGAGAGTCCTGTGCGTCAAAGGGCTGGGGCAGCCCTGAGCTGGCGCTGGGATGGCTGGGACCAGCCCCAGGAGCAGCTCCTGGTTCTCCCTGCAGGGCTGTGGGGGGCTGTGAGCCCTGTGTGGAGCTCCAGAAGCTTCCAGGAGATGAGAGTCCATGCTGGGCTTTGGGGGCTGCTGTGTGCAGCAGCTCAGCCCCTGCCAGGCTCCAGGGCAGCGGGGCTGTTCTGTTTGCAGCTTTCCCCGGCTGGGACACGGGCTCAGGGCTCGTTCCAGGGCTGGGAGCAGCTCCTGGGCTCTGCGAGGTGCCCCCAGCCCAGTCCCCCTCAGTGATGGGCTCGGGGCTGGGCTGGGCTGCTCCAGCAGGGCTCAGGGCCAGCGCCCCACTGCCAGCATGGCCACTTCTTGAGGCACCTGGGGACACAGGACAGCCCTTGGGATCTGCTGGAGTCAGCCCTGAGCTGCTCCAGCAGCTCCTCAGCATAGCTGAACTGGGCACTGCCAGTGCCAGTGCCAGTCCCAGTGCCAGATCCATTGCCATTCTTGGTCCCATTCCCAGTCCCATTTTCATTCCCATTCCCAATCCCATTCCCATTCCCAATTCCATTCAAATTCCCAGCCCAAATCCCATTCCCATTCCTGCTCCCATTCCCAGTCCCATATTCCCATTTCCAAACCCAGTTCCATTCCCATTTCCATTCCCATTTCCATTCCCAATCCCATTCAAATTTCCAGCTCCAATCCCCTTCCCACTCCCATTCCCATTCCAATTCCCAGTTCTATTCCCAGCCCTATTCCCATTCCCATTCCCATTCCCTCCTCCTCTGCTGCTGCCATTCAGCACCACCTGAAGCACCCAAGGCTTGAAGCAGCCAGAGAGGAGCCCTTGATTTCCAGAGAGGAATCCCCAAGGCTGGCCCAGGACAGGCAGGAAAGCAGCGAGAGCAGAGCCAGAGAGGCAGAAAAGCAGCAAAGCAGAAAAAGCACAGCCAGAGAGGCAGGAAAGCAGCAATAGCAGAGGCAGAAAAGCAGACAAGCAGCAGCTCTGTAGAGCAAACCAAAGCCCAGCACTCACCAGACAGTTCCAGCAGTGCAGCTGCCAGCAGGACCAAGAGGGGGAATTTTTCCTGCATGCCCTGAGCCATCCCAGCGAGGAATGTCCCAGCTGGCAGCAGCTCCCTGGGCTCGCTGCTGCCTCCCAGCAGCGGGCAGGTGCTGCTCTGCAGGGCAGCAGAGGGCTGGGTCACTTTATAAGAGCTTAGGCCACACACTGACCAATGACCTGGTCCAGGAAAAAAAACCCTGCGCCAATTGGAATCAATGGGTTTGAACAAAAGAACAGAGCTGGGCAGGTTTGCATCCAAAAGGTGGAAAATGGGACTGTGAACAGCAGAGCAGCCCTGGGGAAGGGCTGGGGGAGGATGTGGAGGGGTTTGGGTACAGCCAGGGGAGGGAACAGAGCTGGGAGTGCCCCTGCCAGGCTCAGGGCTCTGGGGGTGCCCACTTTGGAGAAAAGCAGGATCAGGAGAGACCTCCTGGCTCTCTGCAGCTCCCCAGGAGGACGTGGAGGGGAGGTGCTGAGTTCAAGCTGGGTATTAAGAAGCATTTTTTAGCCAAAAAGGGGGTAAAACACTGCAAGGGCTCCCTGAAGAGGGGATTTTGTACAATGCCCTGAACACACTTTGATTCTGCTCAGCCCTGGAGTGCTCAGGCAGCTGCACTGGGTGAAGCTGTGGGTCCATTTTAACTCAACTATTCTATAATTCTGAATTTTTTTTTTTTTTTTTTTTTTTTTTTTGCCAGTTCGTGGCAATAAAAACATCCACAGGGATCAGGCTGGATCCCAGGGAGGAACAGAAACCATAGTGAAACCAGCACAGAACTCAAACCTTTCTGAGAGCCCAGAGGCTCCCTGGGCACAATCACAGTTATATCCCTTTTGGTTTTTTTAGCCATAAAGCCCCCAAATAACTGTAAACATTCTCTGCAGGCAGCAAGCAGCCCCCAGCAGGAATCAGTGCCAGGCACACAAACCTGCAGCCAGGCTGAGAGAGGATCCTGACACTGCCCTGCCTGTGTGAGGGCACTGAACACCTGAGCAGGGGCAGATAAGGGCCCTAATGACAGCTGGGAACAACGATATTCCCCATCATTCAACAACACTCTCCATTATTCAACAATATTCCCCATTATTCAACAATATTCTTCATTATTTAACAATATTCTCAATTATTCAGCACTATTCTCCATTATTGAACAATATACTCATTATTGAACAATATTTTCCATTATTGAACAATATTCTCCATTATTGAACAATATTCTCATTATTTTGCAATATTCTCCATTATTCAACAACATTTACCATTATTTAACAATATTCTCGTTATTGAACAATATTTTCCCCACTGTCCAGGCTGTGCCAGGGGTCCAGCAGGAGCTCCCTGACCCCAGTGCCAGCCCAGTGTTTCTCACAAGGGGAAGCTGATCCAGCTGCTCTCTCTCTCTCTCTCTGGAAAAAGCTGCTGGATAATTTGGGGGGACAAAGTTCCCCCCAGAACTGCCACCCCCAGGTGCCAAGGAGAGGACCCAAAGAGCCATTTTATACTCAAACTGGGCTGGCCTGTGTTTATTCTGCACAGAAATGTCATAAATTCTTCTGTTTTCTGTGTTCAAAACCAACAAAAAAAAAAAAAAGCTACACTGTATTAATGGCCGTTTATTAAATTTATGCCAATTATTAAAGCAAAGGCAGCCTAATGCAAGGGGATATTTTGGTAACTGAGATAATAAATTAACTCCTTCCTCCTGATTTTGCTTAACTGGCTTCTGTGGGGTACCAAAACCACTCCAAAAAGCCGCTGAAAAGCTGATGTGCTTTGAATGAATTTTATTAAAGCAAAGAAAACTCAGGAGCAGTGAATGGAGGGCACTGGGGAGGGCTCTGAGGAGCTCAGCTGCTCTGCACGTATTTCATGGAGGAGTTCAGGATGGCCAGGCCATTGAGCTTCCTCAGCTGCTGCATGTGCCTGCAGAGACAACAGGGGGACAGCTGGTGACTGAAAATCAAAGTTTTAAACTCTCACTGCTCTGCCCAAGCTTGCAGGGGTGCTTAATGCTAGAAATAGTTCAATATATTCAATATAAAATAGTCAACATTTTATATATTATAAAAAATATAATTTATATGTTTTATATATTTATATAAATATAATTTATTCAATATAAAACAGAGTTTCTAAATAATAGTAATAGTAATAATAATAGAAATAATAATAACACATTATTAATTTCATGTTAACACATTAACATCCAAATTAATGCAGATACTCTTAATAAAGTTTCTAGGTTATTATTGCCCTCAGAAAGGCACATAAATGACATTCTACAAATAGGTTAATTTCAGATTAACAAAACTAAGAAAAGAAAGAGTTTCCCTTCTATCTCTGCTGTTTCAGACAAATCTCAGGGCTGATATTTTCTCTACTGCTCATTTGGGATTTACAGATTTTAACGGATCTGTAGATCCCAAGTGAGCAGCATTCCTTCCAGCACAGGACAATGAATTCCCTGAGAGATGTGGGGACAGAACTGGCACCTCAGGAGCCCTAAAGGGATTTGGGGACAGATCACAGGGAGGGATTCTGGCTGGAGAAAGGAATTAGAATGGAGTAATTATAAAAAATAACCTAACAACTCTTGGTTTGGCTTACCCTGGTTGCTTTCTTAGGGATAACAGAATAGGGAAATAAAAACTATAACAGAATAAAAATAACAGAATAACAGAAAATTGAAATAACAGAAAAGGGAAATTTAAAAAGTGGATTTAGGGGCTTACCTTGGCTCAGCCACGCAGAGCCTGCCCAGGGCGATGGCCGAGTTCTGCTGCACCGAGGTCCTGGCAGCGTCACCCCCAGCGTGCCTGAGCAGCAGCTGCACCGCCCCAGAGCCCAGCAGGGACGAGGCAGCCCCGGGCAGCAGCAGGCACTGGCTGAGGCAGAAAGCTGCATTGCCCACAGTCAGCTCATCCGCGGAGTGCAGCAGCCCCAGCAGCACCTGGAACCCTGCAAGGGGGGAAATCTGGGTTAGACACAGCCCCAGCTGCACCTGGAACCTTGAAAGGGGGGAAATCTGGGTTAGACACAGCCCCAGCAGCACCTGGAACCTTGAAAGGGGGGAAATCTGGGTTAGACACAGCCCCAGCTGCACCTGGAACCCTGAAAGGGGAAAATCTGGGTTAGACACAGCCCCAGCAGCACCTGGAACCCTGCAAGGGGGGAAATCTGGGTTAGACACAGCCCCAGCTGCACCTGGAACCTTGAAAGGGGGGAAATCTGGGTTAGACACAGCCAGAGCTGCACCTGGAACCCTGAAAGGGGAAAATCTGGGTTAGACACAGCCAGAGCTGCACCTGGAACCCTGAAAGGGGAAAATCTGGGTTAGACACAGCCCCAGCAGCACCTGGAACCCTGAAAGGGGAAAATCTGGGTTAGACACAGCCAGAGCTGCACCTGGAACCCTGAAAGGGGCAAATCTGGGTTAGACACAGCCCCAGCAGCACCTGGAACCCTGAAAGGGGAAAATCTGGGTTAGACACAGCCCCAGCAGCACCTGGAACCCTGAAAGGGGGGAAATCTGGGTTAGACACAGCCAGAGCTGCACCTGGAACCCTGAAAGGGGCAAATCTGGGTTAGACACAGCCCCAGCTGCACCTGGAACCCTGCAAGGGGAAATCTGGGTTAGACACAGCCCCAGCTGCACCTGGAACCCTGAAAGGGGCAAATCTGGGTTAGACACAGCCCCAGCAGCACCTGGAACCCTGCAAGGGGCAAATCTGGGTTAGACACAGCCCCAGCAGCACCTGGAACCCTGCAAGGGGGGAAATCTGGGTTAGACACAGCCCCAGCAGCACCTGGAACCTTGAAAGGGGGGAAATCTGGGTTAGACACAGCCAGAGCTGCACCTGGAACCCTGAAAGGGGAAAATCTGGGTTAGACACAGCCCCAGCTGCACCTGGAACCCTGAAAGGGGGGAAATCTGGGTTAGACACAGCCAGAGCTGCACCTGGAACCCTGCAAGGGGAAATCTGGGTTAGACACAGCCCCAGCAGCACCTGGAACCCTGCAAGGGGAAATCTGGGTTAGACACAGCCCCAGCTGCACCTGGAACCCTGAAAGGGGGGAAATCTGGGTTAGACACAGCCAGAGCTGCACCTGGAACCCTGCAGGATGGGAAATCTGGGTTAGACACAGCCAGAGCTGCACCTGGAACCCTGCAGGAGGGGAAATCTGGGTTAGACACAGCCAGAGCTGCACCTGGAACCCTGAAAGGGGAAAATCTGGGTTAGACACAGCCCCAGCAGCACCTGGAACCCTGAAAGGGGAAAATCTGGGTTAGACACAGCCCCAGCAGCACCTGGAACCCTGAAAGGGGGAAAATCTGGGTTAGACACAGCCCCAGCAGCACCTGGAACCCTGCAGGATGGGAAATCTGGGTTAGACACAGCCCCAGCAGCACCTGGAACCCTGCAGGAGGGGAATCTCTGTTAGACACAGCCAGAGATGCTCCAGCAGCACCTGAAACTCTGCAGGAGGGGAAATCTGGGTTAGAGACAGGCAGAGCTGCTCCAGCTGTGACTGGCGCTGTTTGCCTGGAAAAGCTGGGGAATGAGGGCATTTCCTGGCAATTTCAGCAGCCAGGAGCTGCCTCAGCTCCACTTTCCAGAGATCTGTCTCTCAGAGAGCTGAAGGTGCCACATTACAGAATCACAGAATCAAAGAATCACAGAATAATGAGGTTGGAAGAGACCTCTAAGATCATTGAGTCCAACCTATGCCCTAACACCTCAACTATAGCACCAAGTGCCATGTCCAGTGTTTGTTAAACACATCCAGAGATGGTGATTCCCCCACCTCCCTGGGAAGAGCATCCCAGTGCTTTATTATTAACTGCCTTAAAGCTGAGAGGCTGTTGTGGAGAGAACAGCTGGAAAAAATAACATAAAAAAAGCAGAGATGCTGTTGTGGAAAGAACAGCTGGAAAAAGGAACATAAGAAAAGCAGAGATGGTGTTGTGGAGAGAACAGCTGGGAAAAGGAACATAAAAAAAGCAGAGATGCTGTTGTGGAAAGAAGAGCTGGAAAAAGGAACATACAAAAGGCTTCCTGCGCATCCAGAGCTACCAAAGCTCAGCTGGGAGCTGCCCCTAAGGATGGCAGAGTTTGGGCTCTGACACCTGAGAGCAGCAGCAATATCCCAGACCAGAATCCTGAGATCCAGGATCACTGAACATGGGCTGGATAAATCCAGCCACGAGAGGGAGAAACAGCCCCGAGCCCTGGAAATCAGGGGTTATTTTAATAGGATAATCAGGGGTTATATTAATAGGAAATCACAAGTTTCACTTACTTTTATCCCCCTTCATCAGCTCTTCCTGAGCTCTCCTGCTGCTCTTGGTGCAGACAGAAAGGGTCTTTATGGCATAGCTGGATGTGAGCTGTCCCCCAACCTGAGGGGGCAAACACAGTGAGAAAATTAAAGAAGAATTAGAATTAAGAAATTTTAAAAATTTAAGAAGAAAGAATAAAAGAAAAAAAATAAAAGAAAAAAAATAAAGAAGAATTACAATTAAGAATTTAAAAAATGTAAGAAGAGAGAATAAAAGAAAAAATTAAAAGAAAAAAATTAAAGAAAAAAATAAGAATTAGAATTAAGAATTTTTAAAAATTTAAGAAGAAAGGAAAAAACAAATGAAAAAAAATTAAAGGAAAAAAAATTAAAGAATAATTAGAATTAAGGACTAAAAAAAAATTAAGAACAATTAAAGAAAAAAATTAAAATAAAAAATTAAACAAAAACATTAAAGAAGAATTAGAATTAAGAATTTAAAAAAAATTAAAATGAAGCCTGGGAGCACTGTGACAATGGCCAAGGATGCAGACACAGCCTCCAGAAAAAGGAGGATAAGGCCAGGGGGAGGTAGATTTGCTCAGGGGACAATGCAGGCAGGAATAAAGGAAGTTGGATTTACTTTCAAGAATTTGAGCATTTTCTTCACCACTCCTGCTCTCACCACCTCCTGCACCGCTGAGGGAGACGCAGGCAGGACACGGCTCAGCACTCCTGTGGCTCTCTAAACCAGGGGGAAAGAGAAGCAAAACCAAACTTTTATTGCTCCAGGCAGCTTAATTGGTTTGTTCCTGCATGGTAAAACTGAAATAATTAAAGTACTGGAAGGAGAAATTCACAGGAATTAAGGAAATCTCAGAACTGCAGGATCTAACAAAGAACAGCTTTAGGATGTGGCTTTTTTGGAAACTGAGCCCAGCAGAGCTTCAGCACAGAAAGAGAGGAGCCCAAACTGGAACCCTGGGTGTTCATTCAATAGAAAATAAAAATACAAACTCCTGGCAGAGAGCAGAGGCACTGAGAGAGGTAAAACAGCTCAGAAGGGACTGAGAGCCCCCACCTGCCCCTGCTGCAGGAGCTGCTCTCCCTGGAGTCCCACCCCATCCCAGCTGCAAAGGGAACACTGAACCCCCAAACTGCTCTGCCTGCTTTGCTTCTCCACTCATTTTTAACGGTTCCACACTGGAGTGGTTTCTAAGAGCTTCTATTAAGCAGATTTCAAGGGAGCCTTGAAAACCTCTTGCATCAAACCATATAAAAATGAATATAAAAGTGGTCTATTACTTTTTTATTGCTATTGGGAGCGTTTGAGGATTCAAAGTCTCCTGCACAGGGCAGAAGTTGGCTCTGAGGAGCTCAGGAGAGCCCCAAACCCAGCTTTTGTGGGTGACTCACTGTGACAATCCTTCCGTCCTGGTGGCTGAGCAGAGCCAGGCACTTGCCACTGATGGGCACAGCAAAGTCCTGGGAAACACAGGGGAAAATCAGGGGAAAATAGGGAAAACTCAGGGAAAACACAGGCGAAAATCAGAGGGAAATGGGGAAAACACAGGGGAAAATCAGGGGAAAAATGGGGAAAACTCAGGGGAAAATGGGGAAAAATGGGGGAAACTCAGGGAGAACACAGGTGAAAATCAGGGGAAACTCAGGGGGAAAATGGGGAAAACTCAGGGGAAAATGGGGAAACAACACAGGGAAAACTTAGGGGAAACAACACAGGGAAAACGCATGGAAAGATAATCTGTGCCCTTTACACTGTTTTTTCCTCATGGCTGTTTATATATTGGAGGTGGTGGCAGAAGAGAAAATCCCTTTTTCACTTCTCAGCCTACTTAAATTATCACCCACCCTTAAAAACAACCTGCAACACTGTAATTTATTTATTTTATTTTAAATTCCCAGGTGTTGCTTACCTGGATGGTGCCATTGGATTCCAGCAGCAGGTTCATCATCAGCCCCAGCAGTGCAAACACGCAGTGCTGGTACCCAGGGCTGGCATCGGGGCACCCAGCCTGGCACAGAGCAGCAAAATCAGCGCCCAGGGCAGGCCAGGCCCTTCCTGGGCAGCTCCAGGGCAGGGAAAGAGCTGGGACAGGAGGAGCAGAGCTGGGGGCACCCCGTGACACCAACCCGCGGGTGGGACCCAAAGCTGCACCCCCAAACCTGGGGTGCTTGGGGTGTCACAAAGATCCCTCAACCTTCAGGGCTTGGGGACTGCGCTCACAGCACAGCCTCACCTGGGAGGTGCTAGAATCCTGGAATTTGAAATTTCCTGTGCTGAAGAATTTTAAATGAGAATTTGAAAGTCTCTATGCTGAAGAAATTTAAACTAGAATTTTAAACGGGAATTTTAAACTCTCTCTGCTGAAGGATTTGCAAACTCTCTGTGCTGAAGAATTTTAAACAATATTGTTAAACTTCATGTGCTGAAGAATTTAAAACTAGAATTTTAAACTTTCTGTCCTGAAGAATTTTAAACAAGAATTTCAAACTTTCTGTGCTGAAGGACTTTAAACTAGAATTTGAAACTTTCTGTGCTGAAGAATTTCAAACTTTCTGTGCTGAAGAATTTTAAACTGCAATCTTAAACTTTCTGTGCTGAACAATTTAAAACTGTCTGTGCTGAAGAATTTTAAACAAGAATTTTTAATTTCAGTGCTGAAGAATTTGAAGCTTTCTATGCTGAAGAGCACAGAGCCACAAGGAAATCCTTTATCTGACCTGAGGCTGTATTCAAAGCTCCCAGCAGGACGGGACCATGTGAAGGGGCACAGCTGAGGGGGGCAGCTCTGAGACCCCCCCCAAAAATCCCATTTAGAGGGAAGGGCCCAGGGCTGGGAGGGGAGCAGACAGACAGACAGACAGACAGGGGAGGGCTGGGGATTTCCCTTACCAGCAGCTCCAGGCCGGCCTTCCAGCACTCCCTGCTCTGAGCCAGCTGTGCCCGCAGCCCAACATCTGCACAGAGCCTGCCCAGCACGGCCAGGGCACGGGCCAGGGCTGCCCAGGGCACCTGCCTGGCACTCACCTGCCTGGCACACACCTGCGAACACAGCAAGGTGAGGGAAATCAGCACAAACCAGCACACGGCACATCTGGGTGTGTGTGCCACCCCCCTGGCACTCCAGGAGCTCTCTGCTCAACACCAGCTGCCCAAAGTTTGCAGATTTCCCTCATTTTCACTTTAGCTTCAAGGCAAAACCAACACAAAGCACCAGCAAACAGCACATCTGGGTGTGTGCCACCCCTCTGGCAACTCCAGGAGGTCTCTGATAAACCCCAGATGCCCAAAGTTTGCAGGTTTCCATCATTTTCACTTTATCTTCAAGGCAGAATCAGCCCCAAAAAGCACTGTGTGTGTGCCACCTCTCTGGTCGTGGGGAATGGCACTCCAGGAGTTCTCTGCTCAACCCCAGGTGCCCAAAGTTTGCAGATTTCTCTCATTTTCACTTTATCTTCAAGACAAAATAAACACAAACCACCGGCAAACGGCACTGTGTGTGTGTGTGCCACCCCTGTGGCACTCCAGGCGCTCTCTGGTAAACCCCAGCTTCCCAAAGTTTGCAGATTTTCCTCATTTTCACTTTATCTTCAAGGCAGAATCAGCCCCAAACAACACATCTGGGTGTGCCACCCCCCTGGCACTCCAGGAGCTCTCTGGTGAACCCCAGCTGCCCAAGGTGTCACAGTCACATTTTCTGGAAAATTCCCTTTGCCCAGGATACACAAAAATAAACTGGAAATCCAAAACCAGATCTTCCCTACCAGCAGCTGGGTGAAAAAAGGTGAAACAGCCGTGGAGAACGTGGCCCGACACTGGGCTTGGAACCTGTTGGGGGATAAAAATCAAAACGTTTTAGTCACAAATCACAGCTAAAAGCAAGAGAAGAGCAATGGAAACCTCACAGCAGAGGTGGCCAACAGGCTGTCCCTGGCTCATTTCACACAGCTCACAGCACAGCTTCAGAGAAATGAATGAGGAATTGAAATAAATTACCTTTCCTCCCCACTTAAGTCAGACAGGATGTTCATGGCACTCTCAGCCCTTGCATCAGTGCACTTGACAAATGCCATCAAAATCTGCAGCCATCTGGTGTTAAAATAATGTAAAAAAATAACCAAAAATTTGTGTCAGCCTTGGTTTAATCATTACAGACAAAAATTCATAAATCATTAAATATCAAAATTTTATTTTTTAGGTTGTTGGTATTTGGAGCCACAGTTAAACCTGCCTTCTTTGAGCACCCTCTGAGATGTGGCTCATTCCTTTCACCTTTCCTCCCCAGGAAAATGAACAATGAGCACCCATTATTAGTCCAAAGCAGTAAATGGACATTTCTCAGAGGGAGGAAGCAGCAGGATAAGGGACAAAGGCAATGGGGTTTCCTCCCCACCCACTGAGCCATGGCAACACTAAATAACCCCAGTTATTAAATGAGGAGAGATTCTCAGCTGCAACCCAGGAGATTTTCAGGCACAGGGTGAGCTCTGCCTGAGTGCCACAGGGGTTTGGAGGAGGGGACTCCAAATTACAGGAATTCATTTAAAATCCTTTATTTCAGCCATCAGAACTTCCTGCAGCTCCACCCCACATATCCAACTCCCACTTCTGCCATTCCTGGCCTCAAAGGGCAGAAACCTCAGTGCCACTGTGTCCCCTCAGGAATTCACAGAATCACAGAATGACCAGGTTGGGAGAGACCTCAAAGAGCATCAAGTGCAACTCAGTCCCAACAAAACCTCACTGAAACCCTGGCACCCAGTGCCACATCCAGGCTTTGTTAAACACATCAGGGTTGGTGACTCCACCATTCCCAGTTCCTGGGCATTCCCAAAATTCACCGAAATTCACAGAAGTCACAGAATTCAGAGAATAGAATGACCAGGTTGGAAGAGACCTTCAAGACCATCAAGTCCAACCCATGCCTAGCACCTCAGCTAAACCCTGGCACCCAGTGCCACATCCAGCCTTGTTTTAAACACATCACGGATGGTGACTCCACCACCTCCCTGGGCAGAACATTCCAGAACTTTATCACCTTTCTGTAAAAAACTTTTCCCTGATATCCAGCCTGTATTTCCCTTGGCACAGCTCGAGGCTGAGTGCTCTGGCTCTGTCAGTCCCTGCAGACAGAGCCCAACCTTTGAGGGGCTGCAGAGCGCTGAGGGCACCCCGAGCCCCCTTCCCCTGAGCCCTGCCAGGACCTTTCCCTGCTGTCTCACCTGCTCAGGTCCTGCCTGCCCAGCAGCCTGCGGCCGCCCTCGTGCTCAGAGTAGAGGGAGATCAGGGCCAGGGTCTCCCTCTGGATCTGGGCAGTGCCACGGGACAGCAGCTCTGGCAGCTGGGCACCCACCTCGGGCTGGGCCAGCAGCACACGCTGGTTCTCCTCTGGAAAGGGACAGAAAATCTCTTCAATGTCACTCATTGGCTTCTTAATTTCATTTATTTTATTTTTTTTTCAGCATGAATATTTTATTTTAACAGCTGAGCCCCACAAGTCAACACACTATTCTGCATTTCCACTTAACTGTCGCAGACATCTTTTCATGTAAAATCCTTCCCTTAGGATTTTTTCCTCCTGAGAAGCTGAGAGGCCTCAGGGACAAAATGTAAGCAATGGTTATCTGCTGCTGTGGAATGCAACAGGTAGATTTTTGATTAGCCCATCTCAGATGTTTATAATTAATGGCCAATCAAGGCCCAGCTGTCTCCGAGACAGCTGCCTTTTGTTATCATTCTTTCTTTTCTATTCTTAGCTTAGCTAAGCTTCTGAGAACCTTTTCTTCTATTCTTTTAGTGTAGCTTTAATGTAATATATATCATTAAATAATAAATCAAGACTTCTGAAACATGGAGTCAGATCTACATCTCTTCCCTCATCCTAAGTCCCCTGTGAACACCGTCACACTTTACCACGCACCCCAACCCATTTCTCACCCTAAAATCAGAGGCAGGTACCTGCCCAAGCTCTAGTGATTGATAATTCTAAATAAATTCAGCTTTCTCTTCTGTAAAACTCTGCTTTTTGCAGGTGTAACTGCTTAAAGCAGAGAAAACTGTGCAAGGGGTGTTATCTCAGGAGCAGCAAAAATCACAGGGGATTTACTTCCCACCCCTTGTGTGGATTGGAAATGCTCAGAGATTGGAAATTCCATCCTGCACCCAACACCTCCTCTGACCTGCAAAATTTGGGTTCCAACCATGCAGGTGCTCTGGGAGAGGGGTGGCCATGCCCAGCCCCAGCCCAGAAATGCCAAATGAATCCCTCATTAATTAACAGGGATCAGGGGGATGCCAGGGCTTTACCATTGCCAGCACAGGCAGCTTGCCACAGGAGCAGAAGGGAAACGCAGAGCTCCTCCTCAGCAGGGCTTTTGCTCTCTGCACAGAAGGCCCTGGATGAGAAAAGTCAGCTTTGAACAGAGCAAAGGGTGGCTCAAACCATGGGGAATATCCAGGGAATGGGAATTTGGATGTGCTGCACCCCTCAGGTGCCCCTGCAGCCACCACCCAAAATACAGATGGACTAAAAAACCCAAAATATGGAACCTAAAAAGTGCCAGGGGATCCTGGTGCCCAAGCTCAGCTCCAGGGGCTGCAGCCAGAGCCTTCAGCTGCTCTTTCCCACTCAGATTTTTCTGCAGAGCTGCTCTCAGCACCAGGGATAGGATAACTGCCCAGACAAACAGACACAAACAGCAGCCCAGGGATTCTCCTCCTTCATCTGAGGCAGCCCTGTCTGTGCCACGGTCAGGTACAAGTGCCTCCATTCACCCACTGGAATCTGGCATTCCACCCTCCTCCGATCAGTCCGTCTGCATCCCAAGGGCTGATTCTGTTTCTTGAAAACAATATTGCATTTCCCAGGGCTGGAGCGGCCCTGGGAGAGCTCTCACCCTCTGACAGCCTCGCTGCTCAGGATACTGAAGCCATTGTTTGTCCTGAAGAACGTCTGCCCAGAGCCTGCAAGAGCACAGAAAGCTCAGCTGGGCCACAGCCAGGCAGGCTCCTGCTCTTCCTGGGCAGTGCTAAAAGAAAAGGTCACGGCAGCAGCTCTGGGCAAAAACATCCTGGGGAATGGGGGAAAATTCAGCAGGGAGTGAAGGAGGAGTGGTTCTGAAGCTGAAAATTGCTCTGGTTCGTGCCTGGTGCTTTTGGGGTCAAGTGAAATAAATATTATATTAATTATAGTAATAATATTAATTATAGTATTATATTATATTATATTATACTATATTATACATATTATATTATATTATATTGTATTGTATTATATTATATTATATTATATTATATTATATTATATTATATTAATCTTATCATATATTATATCATATTATATTGTATTATATTAATTATATTATTCAGGAAGGCTGAAACACAAAATTGGCTTTGTAACTCAACGGGCTTTAACAGAGAATTACAAATATCTATAAATTACAAATATTACAAATGACAAATATTACAAATATTTATGAATTACAAATGTTTATAAACAAACGAGACTCCAGTCCCCAGGGACTCTCAGCGGCTCAGCTACAGCATCAGTCTGATGCTAAAAAATGCTGTGAACACCCACTGGCCACGCTGAAATACCCACAGTGCCAGTTTTGTGTTTGAAATGCAGGAACAGTCACTGGGATCCTTTAAAACATGCTGCCCTGCCCTCCTCTGCCTGGGTTACACCTCCCAAAATTAACAACAATTAACAAAATGAACATTTTGCAGCAAACTCACAGGTGTTGACGGCTCCTGCCAGCAGGCTGATGGCCCCTGTGTAGTAGGGCAGGTCGTGGCCAGGGCTGCTGATCCTCTGCAGCAGCTCCTGGATGGACAGAGCAGCCACACTCCCGGCCTGGAGCTCCCTCTGTGCCCTCTGCTCCTGCCTCAGCCTCTGCTCCTCCAGCCTGGCCTCCTCCATGCACTCTGCCAGTGTCATATCACATCATATCATATCACATCATGTCATATCATATCATATCATATCATATCACATCATACCATATCATATCATATCATATCATATCATATTATATTACATTCTATCATATTATATTATATTCCATTCTATCATATTATAAATTAAATATTATATAATTACATACAATATGTATTTATATATAGAAATATATAATATAATATAATATAACATAACATAATATAATAATATAATATAATATAATATAATATAATATCATATAATATCATATAATATAATATCATATAAATACATTACATTTTAATGTAATGTAACATAATGTAATATTGTATTATATTATATTATATTATATTATATTATATTATATTATCTAATATATTTATGTATATAAATATATATAGTATATATTATATATAATTATACATTATATAATATATAATATGATATAATGTTATATTATATTACATTACATTACATTACCTTATATTACATTACATTACATTACATTACATTACATTACATTACATTATATTACATTACATTATATTTTATTATATTACATTACATTACAATGATATACCAAAACTACACTAAAGAAAAAGAAAGGAGACATCAGAAAGCCAGACAGGAATTATAATAAAAACCCGTGACTGACCAGAGAGTCTGATACAGCTGGACTGGGACTGGTGATTAATTAAAAACAATTCACACGTTTTGTAAACAATTCTCCAAATCACATCCCAGAGGAGCAAAGCAGGGAGAAGCTGAAGCCTCCCAGGAGAAGAAGAGGCAGGAGGTCACAGGGAAACCAAGTGTGGCAGGGAAACTCTGCTCCCTCTTCAGCAGAAAACAAGGGTGAAAAGAATATTTCTCACCTTTAAAGAGGTTTTCCTTCTGGGGATCAATCTGCAGCATCTTCTCATAGCACTGCCTGCACTGCAGGGAGAAAAAAGGGTGCTCAGTTCCAGCTGGGTGATATCAATGATATCAATGATATCCCAATCACACCCCAAAGGTTTTTGGGGCCACAGCCTTTAATAAAAGGGAAAAATGACATTTATCGGGACACAGATGATAAAACTCTCAAAAAACTATGATAAAACTCTCAGATATTCTCAGTTCCTACATCTGCCTGCTGTTGCAAACTCAAAGGGAATTTTCCAGTAAATTCCAAGGAGCAAAAAATCAGAGTTCCAGCAGAAAACAAAAACTGAGGCATGAAACTTTCCCTCTCATCCCCGAAAGCAGACAAAATGTGCCCCCAAAATTCACCCAGCTCACCTCAGAGAAGTGCTGCAGGGCCAGGTGAGCCTTCCCCATGAGGAAACAGGCTTTAAGGCAGTTCTTATTGCACTGAGGTAAACCAGAAATTAATATGAGTTATGTCTTTAGAACATTTCAGCCTTTCAGTATTTTTTCCCAGCACTCTGATTAATTATTGTTTATTAATTATTAAAATTCGGATTATTATTAGAGCTGCCCAAAGCAAAGATTAGGGTGTTTGTACCATTTATTAGTGGTGGCTAATGTTTTTATGCTGAATTAATGCCCCCAGGGAATCAAAAAACACAGGCTTGAAGTGAGGGTGGAAAGCAGGGTTTCCAAACTGTGAATATTTTCCTGTTCATTTGAGTAAAAAATATGGATTTCTGTAAATAATGCTGATTTTGAGGGTCTTTTCCACTTGGCAATTGTGGAATTACCTTTAATGCCCACTCACAGTCACTGATGGCTTTCTCATACTCATGGAGCTTCAGGTAGGCCTGAAATAAATAAAAAAAAGTCCAAGCAGAAGAATTAGAATCCTTCAAACAATTTCTGCTCGCTGTTGCACAAACACCGGCTAATTAAAAAGAATAAAACAAGGCTGCTGATTGGCCTGGCCATTGATTTGCAGGGTAATTTCCATTCTTAACTTGTCTGCCATCTCCTTGGATGTTCTAATTTAGAATCAGCTGAATAGAATTCTAAATTACACACAAACACAGAGTGCACAAGGCAAACAGAGACTGCAAGGCAAATATTTCACTCTGCAGTTATAGAAGGGATTCCTGGAAAAGCATTATTGTATATAACATAATATAATATAATATAATATAATATAATATAATATATACTATATATAATATATATAATATGTAATAGCTAATATATTACATATAATATACAATATATACTATATACTATATACTATATACTATATACTATATACTATATTATATATTATATATTATATATTATATATTATATATTATATATTATATATAGTATAATGGTAATATATACTGTTATTATATAGAATATAAATAATAATTATTTTATTTTATTTGTTATTAATAGTAAAAAATTCAGAGTATTTGAATCAAACTGGGAATTGGAAGGATTTTCCCCACCTGCTGTGCAGGAGCAGGGTCTCACCACCTCCAAGGGGTGTAACAGAACAATGGTTTGGGTTTTTTACCCTGGCACAGCCCCACAAAACCCAGCCAGAAGTGGCTGCTGCCCTGGCACTGACCTGGGCCCTGTTAGTGTAGAGCTCCTGCTTGTCCCTCAGCTTCTCCAGCCCCTCTGAGTATCTCTGGATGGCCAGGGCAAAGTCTCCTGCCCTGAAGGCTTCGTTGCCCTGCTCCTTCAGGGCTGAGAGCAGCACAGTGCATTGAGAACAGCAACAATCTCCACCAATATTTCATTTATTTCATCCCCCAGTGGGACTGGGCAGGCAGAGCCAGGCTCTCCTGCTGGGACAGCCCCAGGGTTCCAGCCCAGCCGTTTTTTCCATTATTTCCATTATTATTTACATTATTTACATTATTTCCATTATTATTTCCATTATTTCCCTGCAACCATTCCCCTTCCAGAGGGAGAACTGAGCGTTCCCCTCCCCTCCCTCCATCCCAAAGCAGCTCCACCGCCTGATACCGTGCAGAGCACCAGGAGCAGCAGCTCTGAGGAGCCCTGGGCCTGTCCCAGGGCTCCGGCAGGCCCGGCTGTGCCTCCCCCAGCCCCTGGCAGGCATTTCTGGGGCTGCTCTCAGCAGTCACCGTTTGCCAGCTTCTCATTCCTCCTCCTCCTCTGGGCTCGTTCCTTGGCATCCTTCTCCAAAGCTGCCAGGAAGCCATCTTCCAAACAGCAGGGTTGGTGGCATTTTAGAGGGGGAAAAAAAGAGCAAACTTCATTAAAACAGCGTAAAAACAATAATTCCCAGGGTGCTTGTGAGTCATTTCTCAATAAAAGCCAACACCAAGGGGCCGTTTCAGCAATTAAAGTGGAAGTGGCTGACGAGCTGTCACAGACAAGGATGATGCCACCCCTGAGGAGCTGCACACCTGCCTTGCTCCTCCCCAGGGCCAAACAAACAGGTTTGCTTTGAAATTCACAATAAAAAGTGTAAAGAGATGAGGAGCCAGAAGAGGACAAGGCTCCCACCTGTGGAAAACACAGCCACGGTGCTGAGACCTTGAGTGTGCCCCAAGAGCTGACTGAATTTTGGTTACAGACACAGGAAAAGGGCTGGAGTCAGCTCTTGCATGAGCTCCATCCCTGCTAGAGCTGGTTTGAGAGCTTGGTTTTATTTAGAGAGGAGCAGTGTCCTACCTGCATCTGCTGCCTGCACCCTTGGTGTGCCCTGGAAGAACAGAAACAGAAATTAAATGGTTTGGGAAAAGCCACAAATGGTTTGGGAAAGCCAGAAATGGTTTGGGAAAAGCCACAGCAGCATCAGGAATGTCTTTGTGCACCTGAAATCCCCAGCCTGACACACAGCAGGAGCACCAATTTGATATTTAATCAAAAAATGGTAAAGATTCGATAAATTCTGGCATTCCTGGGAAGTTCCCATCTGTGTGTTTAACCTGGACTGGGCCCAGCTTTAATTTCAGAGGGAAAAGCCCTTACAGAAGGGTTGATGAGCGTTCTGTTCACCGTGGTCCTGCACTCCTCCTCCTCCTCCTCCTCCTCCCTGCCGGCCCCTTGCTCTCGGAGCCTTTTCTCTGTCTCAGCGATGGCTTTCTCCTGCACTGCCGAGTCCGGGGACTTCAGCCCTTGCAGCAAATTGGCTAAAAAAATCACAGGAAAACCTCAAATAAAATATAGATACACACAGGACTTCAAACGTGGAAGGACCAGGAGTTCAGGTGGCTTTGAAGGCAGCGCTGGCCAGGATGGCTTTTACCATAAACCCACAGAATCCCTGAGTGGTTTGGGGTGGAAAAGACCCCAAAACCCACCCAGTCCCATGGGCAGGGACCTCTCCCATAGGCCGGGGCGCTCCAGCGTGACCTTGGGCACTCTGAATAAACAAAAACTTCCCCAGGGCGGATTTTGTGTCACTTTCAGGACAGAACCTGCAGTTTCTGCAAGCATTGATGAAATCCACGGAAGCAAGCGGCACTTTGAATAAACAGAAACTTTCCCACGGTGGATTCCTGTCACTTTCAGGACACAAACCTGCAGTTTCCGTCACTTTCAGGAGCCCCCTGCACTTTCTGCTATCATTAATGAAATCCACAGAAGCAAGCGGCTCTCAGCACCCCAAATAAAGGCGGGAGCCGCTCCGAGCCTCCGGCAAACACCGAACAAACGGAACCGGCCGGGGCACAGCGGCATTTGCCCCTTCCCCACCGATGTGCGGCCGCCCTCGGCCCCGCTCCTCCCCTTCCCTGGCTGTCCCCGCTTTGTCCCCGCGCTGTCCCCGCGCTGTTTCCGTGCTGTCCCCGCGCTGTCCCCGCGATGTCCCCGCGCCCCTCCGGTCACTCACTGACATCGTCCACGCGGCGCAGGAAGCGCTGGAAATCCTCCTCGGTGTCCTTGTCACGCAGCATGGCCGGGGGACACCGGGGGGACAGAGGGGGGACAGAGAGGGGACGCGGAAGGGACACAGACGGGACAAGAGGGGTAACCGAGGGGACACAGAGAGGACACAATGAGACACAGATGGGACACAGAGGGGACACCGAGGGGACACAAACAGGACACCGGAGGACACCGGAGGACCCCGAGGGGCAGCGGGAGCCGCCGGGGCCGGGCTCGAACCCGCGGCGCCGTTGCCAGGGGAACGCGCCCGACGCGGCACCAGCGGGTGGGCGTGGCGATGCAAGCGAAGGGCGGGGTTATGCAAATAAGAACGCTCGGTGTTATTCAAATTAACGGGCGTGGTTATTTAAATGAGCCTGTAATTTGGCGGGAAAGCGGCAGGTCCCGGCCGAATCCCGGGGTTATCCCGGCTGGGAAGGGGCTTTGGCAGCACCGAGCGCTCCCCGTGCCCCGTGCCCGCCTTGTCCCCAGCCCAGAGCTCTGGTGCCCCCTCCGGGCCATCCCGGGCACCTCCAGAGATGGGCACCTCACACCCCCCCGGGCAGCCCCTGCCCATGGTTCAACCTTTCCATGGAGGAATTCCTGCCCATGCCCAGCCTGAAGCTCGTCCCTATTTTTATGCCAGACTCGGATTATTTCCCTGTTGCGATCTCCTGAAAGGCTTCCCGGCTCTGTGCGAGGCGGCGGCGATGGAAGGAATCGGCCACGGCAGGGAGCCCGAGAACCGCGGAGCTGCGATGCCCGGGATGGCCATTCCCGGTAAAAACTGCCCGGGATGGCCATTCCCGGTACGTTCCCGACACAGGTTTATCCCGGGATGGCCATTCTCGGTACCCACTCAGCCCGGGATGGCCATTCCCGGTACAAACTCTGCCCGGGATGGCCATTCCCGGTACACAGCAATCCCGGGATGGCACATTCCGCACAGGGACAGGGACAGCTCAACCTGAGGCTGCTGCGGCTCCGGGAGCCTCCAGCCCAGCCGCATCCACTGCCCCGTTCCCCCATCCATCCTCATCAGCCGGAGATGGAATCCTGAGTGCCAGAGAGGTGCTGAGCTCCGCAGGCAGCCAGAGACCCCCATCCCTTCCACCCCTTGGCTGTAGGAACAGCCGGGATATCCCTTTTCCCTGCAGGAACAGCCAGGATATCCCTTTTCCTTGTAGGAAAACCCAGGATACCCTTTTTCTTTGTAGGAACAGCCACGACATCCCTTTTCCTTATAGGAACACCAAGGACATCCATTTTCCTTGTAGGAAAACCCAGGATAACCCCTTTTCCTTGTAGGAACACCAAGGATACTCCTTTTCCCCCTCATGCCCCAAACCCAAACAGTTCCTGTCCCTCCCCTCACTGCCATCAGCTCTGCCCACACCACCCTCCATCCCAAAATGATTTTTCCCCTCTAATGAAGCTGTTCCCAGCCCAGTGTCCAGTTAAAAACACCCACGAGGCCATAGCTGGGGCAGTGGGATGCTCGGGAATTTGGGGTTTATTTGTTACCACACAAAAGCTGGGGAACAAAGCCACACAGAGCAGTGAATGTGAACAGGGGAGAGGCACCTTTAGCCTCGGAATACTTCAAAAAGCCCTTAAAATGATGCTCTGAAGCTCATGCACGATATTCAGATACTGCTACCTGATAAAAGGCCAGACAATGGTGATTTCTAGAAGGGATGAGAGAAAGAGCACAAAAATCTCCCTCCAGCCCCCAGCCCCGCTCAGACTTACCCCAAATTCAGCCCGGGGGAAAAGGAGCCACACTCAGCCAAGGTGACACTGCCAGCCAGGTGCTATGGCCTTAACAGAGGGAGAGACGAGGGAAAATTAAAATTAAATGGAAATTAAAAGGTCTGAGGGTTGAGAAAACGGCCGAAGAAACACAAAGATCTAACAAAGGATCTGTCAGTGGTTTTGCCACTGAGCACAGCCCCAGCTCCAGGAGCAGGAAAATCCCTTTTCATTTCTTGGGGAGAGGAGGGAGGAACCCCTGAGCTCCTCCAGGCCCAAAGGGGGCAGAGGGGGCCAGGAAAGGCAGGGAGGGCACAGCTCCCACAGGGACCGGGGGATTGAGGGGCTCTGAACCCAGAAAGGGCAACCCCAAATCCCCAGGGGCAACCCCAACCCTCCCTCCAACCCCAATCAGGGACTTGGTGCTTCCCCACTTGGAAGAATTGGTGGTTTTTACATCAAATGGTTGGGGAATTATTTAAAAAACTCCTTTTCAGCTGAATGGGAACTTCTGTGTGAGAATCAACTCTGGTTTGCCCAATTGGTGAAGGTGAGACAACCCTCCCCTCCCCAAAACCCCCAGAGTAAAAAAATTAAAGTTGGGCATTTGGGCAATTTTTATCTAGGATTTAGAAAAAAAAAAAATCAAGACTTTAAAATGAATAAATTGAATGAATGAATTACATTCAAACCTCTTTAAGTTCAGGCTGGGCAGAGGTCACCTCTCACACCCAACACTCAATCACCCTTTCCACAGCCAGGCAACACAAAAGTGTCTTTTTTGGGGGAAAAATCTTCCCAGTAGCTGTGAAACTGCATTTCTGTGTTTGCTATCTCCAGGAAAGATGTAAATAAATGTGGAGGGATAGAGAAATAAACTTGCAATTGGTTTTGGTGGACTCAGGTGGGACGAGGAGCAGGACCAAAGAAGGGCAGACTGCAGGCATCAGCTTTTTTTTTTTTTTTTTTTTTTTTTTGTAGTTTTTATTTGAACACAGTATTCTGACAGAATGCAAAGTCAAAATCCTCAGTTAGTATCAGTATTTACACCAGTGAGAATGGGGATAAAGGTGGAGTCGATGTTTCACTCGGTAAAAAGATTTTTTGTTTTTTTCTTTTTTTAACAAGATAGAAGGCCCCCAAAAGTAGGGAATGCTGGGGAAGGATGGCCATGGAGGGGCTGAGAACAACTATCAAAACAGCCTGGTGGTGAAGGACGTGGGGTTTGAAGGCTCCATAGAAAAGTGTGAAAAGAAAACGCCACTCGGGAAGCTGACGGGCGGGATGCACTATTGTCACCGGTACGAATGGTGCAGCACGAGAGAGATGGGACAGCTCCTGTGACACTGGGGACAGCCAGGGGGCAGGGCCACCAACCCTGGGGTGGAGACATGGAACCACGGCAGTGTCACCAACCCTGGAGCAGCTATGGCAATGCCACCAACCCCAGGGATGGACATATGGAGCTGCCATGGCAGTGCCACTAACTCTGGAACAGCTATGGCAGTGCCACCAACCCCAGGGATGGACACATGGAACCACAGCAGTGCCACCAACATTGGGGATGGATACACAGAGCCATAGCAGTGCCACCAACCCTGGAACAGCTATGGCAGCGCCACCAACCCCGGGGATGGGCATACGGAGCAGCCACAGCAGTGCCACCAACCCTGGAGCAGCCACAGCAGTGCCACCACCCCAGGGATGGACATTTGGAACCACAGCAGTGCCACCAACCCTGGAGCAGCCGTGGCAGTGGGGAGGGGTCACTGAAGGAGCTGCTCCCTCCTGAGCTCGCTCCATCCACCCCAAACCACAGCTTTGGGATGGAGGAGACATTAAAGCCCAGCCAGTGCCACCCCCAGGCTGTCACTGGGTGTTGGGCGGGCTCTGAGCTGTCCCCTTTTGGGACAAACGCCAGCCCAGGTGGGGCAGCTCCCCCAGTGCCCACCTGGCAGGGGCTGCTGGAGGTCCCTGGGCAGGTTTGGGGCGTGGTTCCTACCAAAGCTGCTCACTGTGGGGGTTACAGCACGCACAGGTGACAAAAGCAGCCAGAACTGGGCACAGAAAGGGACAAAGCCACGGGGATGGAGGCACTGCTGCTGCCCAGCTGGGTTATGGACTCGTTTCTTTGGGGAAAAGGAAGGAATCCTGGGGGTCAGGGACACTGCTGTGGGGTGTCACCGGGCTGGCTTTGGGGACGAGGCTCCATCCTGCCCAAAATCTGTCAGGACGGGCGGGGCAGCGTCAGCTGCACCCCCTGAGCCCTCCCTGGGGTCCCGGGAGCTGAGCAAAACAAAACCAAAAACCCCACAGTGAGCACAGGACAGAGCACTGATCCTCACAGCTGGAATGGATCCTCACAGCTGGGATGGATCCTCACAGCTGGAATGGACAGAGCACTGCTCCCCACAGCTGGAATGGACACAGCACTGTCCCCCACAGCTGGAACGGATCCCCACAGCTGGAATGGACAGAGCACTGACCCTCACAGCTGGAATGGATCCCCACAGCTGGGATGGACACAGCACTGCCCCCCACATCTGGAATGCTGGATGCACTGGAACAGAGGGAACATTCCCAAGGAACACACAGACACAGCCTCCACACCCCTCCTCAGCTTGCTCCTCTCAGTTAAAGGCTTCTGCTCTTTCTAAGAGTTGTTCTCTTTCTCTTTTTTTTTGTTTTAAATTAATTTCCTGAATGTTCGTTTCTCATTTTTGTTTCTCAAATCTGAACTAGCGCTACACCTTCCACATCCAAACTATGTTGAAGCTTTTATTATTTCAATACTATGACAAAAAACACGGTTCACACTAAAATAGTCACGCACCCACAGTGCACAAGCTTGCAGATCTAAAGTAGAATTAAAAAAAAAAAAGAAAATAAAGGGGAAAATAAAATAAAATAAAAATTAAAAAAAAAAAAAGGAAACAATACCCAAAACCCCAACAGGAGGAACATCTCTATACAATGGGCTGGTCTCTCCCTACACTCCTCTGCCTTCCTTCTGCTCAAAGCTCCTTTTCACCCCCAAATCTCAGCGTTGCCCCACGATTCCTGGTAATAAATCCCATTAATCAGCTCTCCCACCCCAAATCTCAGTGCTGCTCCACAATTCCTGATAACAAACCCCACTGATCAGCTCCCCCATCCATAATTTGATTTTTCAGGTGCTGCCTCAGCCCTTGCCCAGAATTCCAGCCCCTGCTCCTGATTCCAGCTGGGTCCTGCTGGAGCTGGAGCTGCAGAAGGGTCTGGGGTCTGCCCAGCACCTGTGGGGAAAAGATCTCTGCTTTTGGGTTTTAGTTTTAGGGTCAGAGGACACGGTATTTACTGAAACTGGAACTGACTGAAATGGGGATTTTCTGAAATTGGAATTTTCTCAAATTGGTGTTTACTGAAATTGGGATTTACTGAAATTGGGAATTACTGAAATTGGTATTTTCTGAAATTGCTGTTTACTGAAATTGTTGTTTTCTGAAATCATTATTTACTGAAATTGGGATTTTCCGAAATTGGTATTTACTGAAATTGTTATTTACTGAAACTGGGATTTTCTGAAATTGGTGTTTAGTGTTTACTCCTTTGCGATTTTCTGAAATGGAGATCTTCTGAAATTGTTATTTACCAAAACTGGCATTTCCTGAAATTGCTATTTCCCGAAACTGGAATTTGCTGAAACTGGAATTGACTGAAATTGGGATTTTCTGCAACTGGAATTTTCTGCCCTGATCAGGAGGGATTGATTTGGCCACACACCTGAGCCCAGACCAGCCCACACTGCCCAACCTCCCTTGCGCCCCTCAGAGCTGCGGGAGGGCTCTGTGAAGGAAAGGGGAGAATGTCCTAAAAAAGCAGAGATGAGATTTCTCTTATGCAGTCAGGCCCAGGTCCAGCGAGGGACTTCAAACTAAATTTAAGCACAGAAAGGATTTTCCCCAGCAACTCCCTGACCCCACGCAGATCTGGGGATTGCTGGCTAAAGCCCTTGACTGGTGGCAAGAGGTTTGAACACCCCCACCCCCCAAAAAAACCCCAAACCAAACCCCAGCATCGCTTTTCTTCTTACTCCAGTAAGAAATAATAATAATAATAATAACAATAATAATAATAATAACAATAATTAAGAAAAGAGAAAAAAAAGGGGAAACGACTACTGTAAACATCCATGGTTGAAAATGTCTCCCTTTGCAAAGCAAGCATGCTGCTACCCTAGTGTCTACAGGACTGGATTGACTGAAAAACCAAACAAAAATAAAAGGAAAAAAAAAAAAAAGGCAGCTATTTTACACATCCATTTCAACACAACAGAAGTTAAAAAAATATCTGTCAATTGTAAACACTGGAAAGAACCAAAGTTGGCCAAAACAAAAAAAAAAAAAACAAAAAAACAAAAAAAAAAAAAAAAATTGAACGTAAAATTGGAAAAGAAATGTAGAGTCTGAATACTGCAAATTGAAATACATCCCCCAAAGCTGCAATTTTGGCATTCTTCCTAAAAAATAGATAATAATAATAATAAACCCCAAATAAAGGTCTAACGTGGCGAGCAGGATTCAGTCACAAAGAGCTCGAGACACTTTGCATACTGACCAGATACAAGGTGAACAGAAATTATAACTTATTTATGAGGCTTTACATATTTCAAACTCGACTGAAAAGTATAAAAATAAATTGTGGACTTTGTTCTTTAAGCACCAGCTGTGCCCAGCAGCACAGTGGCTATCTCTGCTATACTAACAAAGGAAACAACAGGGTCTCTTTTTTTTTTTTTTTTTTTTTGTCTTTTTTGTGGGTTTTTTTTGTGTCTAGGACTACTTGATTTTTAGCTTCCCAACCACATTGCAACCAGCATTGCAATGTTTGCCTGTTTGAATATACACAGGGCCAGCTGAGCCCTGATTTGGTGACGGGTTTAACCCTGTTTTTAACATGTTTTACTTTTTAAAAGCAAGTGCACAACGAATAGAACCTTTCTAGAAATCTCAAAGAAAGCGAAAAATAGAAATCAAAATAAAAAAAAAAAAAAGAGAAGAAGAGAAAAAATTAAAAAAAGAAACGGAAAAAAGAGACATTCCCTCCCTCCCCCCATTTATGCATTTTTCTGGTTGGTTTGTTTGTCTTTCTTTTTTAAAAAAAGGCAACAGACACTAGAGGAATGAGATGGGTGTGTGGGTTGTGATTTCAATGCTCGGGTGAAGGTTTCTGCCGTCCCCTCTGGTGCTGATCATGCTTTGCTCTCGCTCTCCTTTGTTTGTGTGGCTTCGTTGGGCGCCGTCTTCGCCTCCGCCGCGGGGCTCTTCCTGTCCTGCGCGGCGCCCTTGTCCTCTGCTGGCATTTTCCTGGGGAGAAGCACCACAAGGACAGGCTTTAGGGCACAGAAACACAGCTGGGCTGAGCTAGCCACGGGACAGGGAGCACATCCCTCCAGGGGAAATGGGAGAGCATCTCCTGATGCAGGGGGGTAAGGGGAGCCCAGCTCAGCTCCGCACCCTGCTTCATTCAGGTCTAGATTAGCTTTTTCTGGCTTTTCCTGCTCTGCTGCAGGGGTGCAGAATGAGCAGCAAGGAAAGCTCCCCCAGCTGCAGGATTTGACCTCAGCACCCCAAGTCCCTGACAATTCAGCAGCAAGCAAAGCTCCCCCAGCTGCAGAAGGATTTGGCTTCAGCACCCCAAGCTAAAGCCAAATTGTCAGCTTGCTCCTCTCAGTTAAAGGCTTCTGCTCTTTCTAAGAGTTGTCCTCTTTCTCTTTTTGTTTTAAATTAAGTCCTGAATATTTATTTCTCATTTTTGTTTCTCAAATCTGAACTAGCGCTACACCTTCCACATCCAAACTATGTTGAAGCTTTTGTTATTTCAATACTATGACAAAAACCACAGCTCACACTAAAATAGCCACGGAATTCAGCAGCAAGGAAAGCTCTCCCAGCTGCAGAAGGATTTGGCTTTAGCACCCCAAGTCCCTGACAATTCAGCAGCAAGGAAAGCTCCCCCAGCTGCAGGAGGATTTGGCGTTAGCACCCCAAATTCGCGTTCACTGGAATTGGGATTTTCTCAAATGGAGATCTTCTGAAATTGGTATTTACCAAACTGGTGTTTCCCAAAGCTGGAATTTGCTGAAACAATCTAGAATTTGCTGACAATTCTGCAGCAATCCCACTTTTTGTGTTCCTGTGGGAAGCCATTCCTGAAACCCCTGTGATGCTGGAGAAAGGGGAACACAGAGGATAGGAATTCTGCCACAGACATCTCCACCCTCAGAGGCGACAACTGCCAGCCCAGCCAGGTCCAACATCTGCAGCACAGCTGGGACCCCCAGGTGCTGTTTTCTCTCTCCTGCCCAGCTCAGGGCGCTCCCATCTCAGCCAGGCTCACACTGCCCAGCCTGGGGACAGTTCCAGAGCCCCCCAGCCCTGCCCAGGGCACTGCTGCTGCCCAGCCTGACCCTGAGTGAGCCCTGAGGCTCCTCTGACCTGCAGGAGACGGCATCACTGACCTGCAGAACCTCAGCACTCTGAGGAGAGCTCTTTACACCAAACTCAACTATTTCTGCTCTTCCTTACCAAACGATAACCCAGGACAGACAAAGCTGCCCAAGAGCCTGAGGAACAACAACAATTAATTTATCTCTGATCAATTCCCAGCTCCCTGTCCTCCTGTCCTCTGCCTCCCTGGCACAGCCTCTCCTGCTCCCCTCCTTCCAAGGGCTCTCAGGTGAGTTAGTTGGCTAAGGGAACAGTGAGATCAGTCAAGAAAACACCCAACAGAGGACACAGCACGAGCACCAGGGCACGAGGGACACAGCACACAACCAACACAAGAGTAAAGGCGGCCGTACTCGGTCTTTGCGGGGGCAGAGCTGTCTGCGGCGGCAGCAGCAGCCTCGGGGGCTTGCCCACCGGCCCCGCCGGCAGCAGGAGGAGAAGCAGTGCCAAGAGCTGCAAAAACATCCTTGGCAAGGTCAATGTCTGGTGGCTTGAAGGTCCCTTCGTCCATTTTAAAGTCCCCGTTCTGCGAGGGGTTGGCGGCGCTGCCCGCGGCCGCCTCGCCCTTCGCGCCGCTCGGGTTCTTGGGGGTCTCCGCCGGGCTCTTCACCGCGCTGGGCTGCACGGGCTCCTTCTCGGGGCTCTTGGCCACCTCCTGCTTGGCCTCGTTGGGAGCTGCGGGGCTCGTGAGGCCGGGGGTGCCCGCCTTGCTCGCGGCCGGGGCGGCGTCGGCGGCGCTGGGGCTGAGCACGGCCTGCCCCGGCAGGACACTTGAGGACAAATTACTGGCGGCCGGAGCAGAGCTGGGGGTGTCGCTGAGATCCACCAGAGGGGCCACTTTGGGGGTGGAGGAGGGCGTCGCTGACGCTGCCGAGGCGGCGGCCGTGCCCTTGGCCGGGGTGGCCTGGCCGGGAGCCGTGGCGGCATCGGGAGCCCCCGCGGGCGGCGGGGCGGCGCTGGAGGTCAGCGTGGTGCTCTCGCTCGTGGGGCTGTTCTGGGCGGTGGCAAAGGTTTCAGTGATAGTGTCAGAGTTAGTGGTGCCCGTGGTGACAGAAGGCAGCATGTCCTCCACGGTGGCCGCGGTGTCGGCGGGGTGCCTGCGAGGGGGACACGGGGACGAGAGAGAGAGAGAGAGAGAGGGAGAGGGAAAGAGAGAGAGAGAGAAACAATGAAGGCCCGAAACGACAGCAGGGAGAGGGGCAGAGAGGGCAGAGAGGGAGAGAGGACAGCACACACATGTGACAGGAGGGGGACTCGGGAGCAGAGACGTGCAGAGGTCAGACATGCAAAGGGAGCGAGGCTGGGATGGCTCAGGATCATCAGGAAGAGAAAAAAGCCAAGAGGACGTGACCTGCAGGGATGGTTTGTTCTCGTGGAGTGTTTGGGATCCTGTCAGCTTGCAGAGACTCTCCTCACTTAAAACTCTCCTCTCAGCCTGTCCTGAGCTCTCCAGGCAGCTCTGCCACCCCCTGAGCCTGCAGCCTTGTGCCACCAACACAACACAGTCCCTGCATGGGACCCTGGGTCCAGCCCCATACCTCGTCCTGTCCTGCTGCTGCAGGTTTGTCTGAAGCCCCCATAAACCCAAACTCCTTCCTCACACACGAATGCAGACTCAGCTCCCAGCTCTCTCTCAGGATGCTCAGCCCTGCTGTGACTCCACATCCATGCCCAGCTCCTGGGGAGGATCTCTCCCCACGGGTTCAGGCTCTCACCCAGCACTGCTGGGGCAGGTTTTGCTCTGGATCCTTTGCAGATCCTGGACAGTGCTGGATCTCCACACGGGACAGAGCCTTCCAGCAAACACTGCTTCCTTCCCTTCCCTTGCAGTGCTGGGAACAGCAACCACTGCAGCTTGACAGGAGGCGCTTCCTCACTGGCACGTGGAGATTTTACCTTTCTTCCTCTCCTGCTGCCCTAACTGCTGCTGCTGAGGGGCTGGGGCAGCTGGGGGCAGTGCAGTGCCCCTGTGCTAGGGCTGCCTAAGGCCACATACTCTGGCTCTGTCAGCGGGGTGGTCTCGTTGGGCTCCGTGTGCTTCCCCCCGTCGTGGTTGGGGGTCCTCTCCTCCTCCGTGCGCACCTCCACGATGGGCTCCTTGGACTCGTCCTTCCTGCAACGAGGGAACGGCAAGGGGAGTGATGGCTGCTCCTGCAGGGACAGCCAGGCACGGACACAGCCACCACGGCCATGGGCCCAAGCCAGGAGCGCTGCCGGGGTCACTGCTCCTTCCAGCACCCAGCACAGAGCTCCGGGTGTCCAGAAGTGGTGTAATCAGCACTGGGATGACTGGGATGTCCAGCACTGGGGTCACTGGGATGACTGGGGTGTCCAGCTCTAGGATGTCCCAAATTGGGATGACTGGGGTGTGCAGAACTGGTGTGATCAGTACTGGGATGACTGGGATGATCAGCACTGGCGTGTCCAGAACTGGGATGACTGGGATGTCCAGCTCTGGGATCACTGGGATGACTGGGATGTCCAGCTCTGGGATGTCCAGAACTGGGATGACTGGGATGTCTGGCACTGGGATGTCCAGCTCTGGGATGTCCAGCACTGGGATCACTGGGATGTCTGGCACTGGGATGTCCAGCTCTGGGATGTCCAGCACTGAGGCCACCTATTTGATGGCTACCAACAGGAACCAGACAAAACCCCAGAGGAACAGCTCCAAACCCACCTTCCTGCCAGAGCCCTCCCTGAGGCAGCTCCTTTGCTGCCCCTGGGGCACAGAGGGGGTCCTGGGGGCACACAGGGGAGGGTTTTGGGACACAAAAGGAGGTTTTGGGGTCAGTACTCACGAGAAGGCCGCCTTGCCCTCCTCCATGTCCTTGCCCTTGGCGCCCGGGCCGGACTTGCCGCACATGTTGACGGCGATGCACATGAGCAGCCCACACTTGTTCAGGAAGTAGCAGGTGACATCCACGGCCACCAGCAGCGCCACAAACACCACCACGAGGATGCCAATGATGGCAGCAGTGCCCAGGCCCGAGGCAGGGCTGGTGCTGGCTTCAGACACCGAGGGAGAGAACAAGAGAAGGCGTTCGGGTTAAAATCTGGGGTTTCGGGGCTCACACTTGGCTGCACTAAGTTGCTTTTTTAGAATTCCACCCCCTGTGCCAGCCATGTAATAACCAGGGCTTCATCCCACAGAGAATATGCCTGAAAGGAGGGCCCTGATGGGGCTTCTCCCATTCCTGTTGGGATGAAGCTTGGGAAGCAAAGAGCACAATCCCTGCTCTACACACAGGGCAGGGCTCCTGCTTCCCTCCTCCTCCTCCTCAGGAGGAAGGTCCAGAGAGGCCCTGGCCCTGCCCAAGGAGCAGGGAAAGCAAAGGCCAGGCTCCGCAGCAGGGTTTTCCTGGTGGGATACAAATCACTCAGGGCTGGTGAGCCCTGGAGGGTGAAACTGAGTCACAGCCCTCCCTGGAGCTCAGGAGCTCTGCAGAACCTGCTCATGGCTCCCAGCCTCTCACCAGCCCAGCCCCTGGAGCCCCAAACCCTTGGAATCTTGTCTCTGCAGAACCCCTTGATCCGCTTAGTCCCATTTATGTTGAATGTCACAGGTGAGAAGACCCTTCCCAGGGCTTGGAGAGAGCCACAGCCCCTGCCATGCATTTTCTCGGTTCAACACACGAGGCAGAGAGGGGGTGTTTCATTTTGTGACCCCGAGATGGATCGAGGGATGCAGATTCCAGCAGGAAAAGTGCAGAAAAGCCGCAGTGAGGCACCTGAGGGATCACAAGCCCAGCCCCTGGTGACAGAACACTGTCCCACAGGCAGCAAGGGGCAGGATGACACGGTGACAGGGATCCACCACACCCTGCAGGGAGTGAGGAGGGCAGGGATTTTGGGATTTTCCCCTTTGGGGGCGCTCAGGATCCCTGCAGGGATGATTCCATAATCCAGGTGAGCTCTGTCACCCTCCCATCCACCCCTGTGTGGGCCAAGGGGACCATCCAGCATCAGCCTCCCCTGGGTCCCCAGAGCTGCCATTTCCCCCCTTGTGGAGAATTCCACTCACACCACAGTGCTGCTCTTTGCCTCCTCTCCCCCTCCCCAGCTTTTCCAGGAGCTGTGACCCCCAAATTCCTGCCCTGACAGGCACAGACCCCTGCGCTCCCCCAGAGCCCATGGAGAGCCCTGAGCAGGCACCAAACCCCCCCAAAACCCCCAGCCCTGCTGCCCTAACCCAGGAGGAGGAGGAGGATGGAGCTGAGGAAGCAGGGCAGGCCTGCAGGGGAATGTCCCTGTTCTTGTGCTATTCTGGGATTTTACACCTCAAGCCAAGGAAACTGGGCCAAGGTAATTGCCTGCAATTTGGGTTTCTAGGCTGCTAAGGGAGCCCTGCAATTTGCAGGAACTTTCCAACCTTTTCCCATTAGCTGTGGTTTCAGAAATCCTAACTCGTGGCATGAATTGAAATTCCAAACTTTCCAGGGAAGGCACAAGGAAACATAATATAAAAATCCTCCACAGCCTCATGGACTTGGGAGGCTCTTGCTGCTTTTCTTTTTCCTTGTAAAGGAATTTTGCTGCTCCTACAAAATGCAGGAATCATAGAGGAGATTACTCTTTCACAGACTGTCCCATCTGATTAAATTAAATTGATCTCCAAATACTTTCTGGAACCATTCCCTCCATTCTGTAGCTGGATTTATGTTGTATTTATGAAACTGATATTTAGACATCCCTAAAGGGTTTGCTGGGGCCTAAAACAACTCTGTGTACAAAAGAAGTATATAAATAAATGGAGAAATAAATGTATAAATAAATAAATAAATGTATAAATAAATGTATAAATAAATGTATAAATAAATAAAGACATGTATAAATAATGTGGAGCATCTGCTCATACTGTGTGTATGAAATAAATGTAATAAATTGATGTTGGACATTTCTGACCTGATCCACATCCAGCCCTTCCATTAATCCCCTTTTGCCATTCTCAGGACATGGAGGAATAACATTTCCACCAGTTAAATAAGGAAACACAAACCATTAAAGAACTTCTGGAGTCCTTCATTCTAAAGAAGTGAAGAATTTATTAATTACAAATTACGTTTTCCAATGGAAAATGAGCTTCCTGCGAGACTGGCTTTTCTAACCCCCCTCATTTCACAGTGCACAGGAAAATCGCCCAACAGTTTCAATTTCTGCCCAGAACCTGCCCTGACAGAGAGAGCTCAGCTGTGTCCCCCTGGGCTGGGGGCGTCACTACACAATGTCAGACACAAACAGGGTGGGGAGAGGCAGGTGGGACTGCAGGCATGGCCAAGGCCCTACAGGATTTGGCAAAAGGAAGAAGAAGGAGGGACAAACCAAACAAAAATCCACTCTGTAGCCAGCAGCACATCCCAGGAGAGCAGATCTTTGATCCCTTTGCAGAGGGATTTTCAGGGCTGTTCCCCCAGCCCACCCTGGGGACAAGGACCCTGCTCTGCCAGGGACAGAAATCCACATCCAAACCCTCTGAGTGAGCTCCCAGAGCCTGGGGAGCTGTGACCCTGCTCTCCAGGGACAGAAATCCATGTCCCACACTCTGAGTGAGCTCCCAGCAGCTTGGGGACAAGGATTCTGCTCTCCAGGGACAGAAATCCACATCCAAACCCTCTGAGTGAGCTCCCAGAGCCTCTGGGATGGGGATGGGCATTTGGGATTTCCCAGAGCTGCCCTGGATTCCTGTGCATTGTGGCCTCAGAGCTCTGCTCCTTCTGGCTCTGCTGGGCCTGAAGGGACCCTAAATCCCATCCATCCCACCCCTGCCACGTCCAGGGACACCTTCCACTGTGTCCAGGGACACCTTCCACCATCCCAGGCTGCTCCAAGCCCATTCAACCTGGCCCTGGGCACTTCCAGGGACCCTGGGCAGCCACAGCTGCTCTGGGATCCCATCCCAGCCCCTCTCCACCTTCACAAGGAACAATTCCTTCCCAAAACCCCACCTAGCCCTGTCCTTCATCAGTCTGAAGCCATTCCCCCTTTCCTGTCCCTCCATCCCATGGAAATCATCCCTCTCCCCTTTTCCTGCCAGCTCCTCCAGGTCCTGCAAGGGGAACTGAGGTCACCCCAGAGCTTCTCCTCTGCAGGCTGAGCACAGAGTGACACCAAAATCCTCCTTCCTGGATAAATCACACCCCTGTCCCAAAACACAGAGTGACACCAAAATCCTTTCCTGGATAAACCACACCCTGCCCCAAGTGCCCACCCCATCCCAGCAGAGCCAGGAGAAGCTGTTTTTAAAACCTTTTTGATAAAAACTTTTTATCCCCCAGAACCTCGGAGGTGCAGGCACCTGCAGCTGCTCCTGGTGGAGCAGGACATTCCCAAACCTTCCTGCCCACAAAAACAGCCAAACAGTGCTGTGAGAAACAGCTCTGGGAATGTGGAAGGGCTGCAGCAAACTGGGAATCCTGCAGGGCTCTGCAGCCCCTCACACACACAGGAACTGCAGGCAGGAAAATCCCAGTGCTTGAGCATCTTCTGCTTCCACATCTGAGCCTCTGCCTCCTCTGTGGCTCTTCTAAAAACTCTATTTAAATTTCAATTTACTCACACCAAGGGCCTGACAGATCTCTGGTACCTGGCATGTTCCAAATCTGCACAGATCAGGGCTAAAGCCCCAGTTCTGCTCCTCATTTTATCCAACAGAAAGAAGCAATTTCTGTCTGTAAGCCATGCTGGCTGAGCTCCTGGCTGCTGTGGCGTTTGGGATTCATTTCAGTCACACTAAAGGTGCCACAGAGAATCCTGAACCCTTCCCAGGGACAGAACCCCCTCCACAGGTGCTGCTCTCTCTCCACACCAACCTCACAAAGTTACAGAGATCATTTTAATAGCTGTGATTTTGGTGAGAAACATGTCAGCCTCTGTGCATAAGGGGAAACCCACAAAAAGCTGATTTCAGACCTACAATGAGCTCAATTAATGCAGTTAGAGGGCAAACCACACCAGTTTTTAGTATCAGGATTATTTTGCTGCACTTCAGCAAACTCCAAAGCTCTAACAAAGAGTCTACACTCTACAGCACTGGAAATGAGGGGGTTTGGAATAAAAAATAAACCCACAGGCTTCTGTGTATGACACCTGCATCAAGTTTGCATTTCCAATCCAGGCAGGGAAGTTCCAACACAGCAGAGCAGAGAAGGCAGAGCCAGACACGAGTGAGGGCAGGATTCTGTCAGGAGATGAATCCCACACAGCTGAGAGGCCTTGAGACATTCTGGTTTTAGGAGAACCCTGGTTTTAGGAGAGCATCAGAGGCGATGGATCTCCTATCCCAATGGACTTCATATCCCAATGGAGTTCATATCCCAAATTTCTTATCCCAATGGATTTCTGCCACAATGGATTTCCTATCCCAATGGATTTCCTGTTCCAATGGATTTCATATCCCAATGAACTTCATATCCCAGTGGAGTTCATATCCCAAATTTCCTATCCCAATGGATTTCATATCCCAATGGATTTCCTGTTCCAATGGATTTCCTATCCCAATGAATTTCATATCCCAATGGATTTCATATCCCAATGATTTCCTATCTCAATGGATTTCCTGTTCCAACTGATTCCATATCTCAATGGATTCCCTGTTCCAAAGGATTTCCTATCCCAAAAGGATTTCCTATCCCAAAAGATTTCCTATCCCAACGAATTTCATACCCCAATGGACTTCCTATCCCAATGGATTTCCCAAAAATTAATTGGGGTAGTTTTGTCAGGTTTTTTGGGTAGGTTTTTGTTTTGTTTGTTTTTTTTTTTTTTTTTTTTGTGGGGTGGGGAGTTCTGTGGGTTTGGGTTTTTTTTCCAAAGAAGCAATGCAAAAATCATCTGAGTTTTGTCCAAGGGCATTCCCAGGATCTGGTACCAAAGATGGCTCTGCTGCACCAGTTCAGCCCAGGGATTGATGCTGCCACACCCACAGCTAGCCAGGAAGATGATTAAGGATCAGTAATTACAACTGTGCTGCTCAGCTCGCTCCATCCCAGCCAAGATTTCCTGTCAGGACAGCGAGGAAAGGGATCTGTGAGAACACAGCTCTGGAAATCCACTGGCACTGGGTGTGTCCATGGGCCGGGGGTGCCCAGCCCCACCCTGCACACCAGGGAGGGACAAGGAGGAGGAGGAGGAAGAGGAAGAGCAGCAGTGGGATCCCAGCAGATGTTTATGGTCAGAGCAGCACGGCAGGAAAACCTTCCAGACATTTGGATCCACATGCAAAAGCCCCCAGAGACATGTGGGCAATCAGCAGGATGGTCTCTGACAAATCTTCTCTTTCTTTTTACAGTCTGTGGGTTTGTGGATGGGGCCTCCTTTTGCACAAGATCAGCACCAGATGTGCAGAGAAATCAGTAAAAAGCAGGATCTTAAAGGCTTTCAACATTGCACCTTCCTTTGATGAAAACAGCAAGCAAACAGCACAAAAAAAATCTTTCTTTACATCCATTTAAAAGGGCAAATTCATTACAAGTAACAAAAAAAAACGTTAAAGAGAAAAAAACTTGGCTGAAACCTTTTTTCCTTGTTACAAAATACTGACTCTTTCAAATTAAACATTTTTTTAAAGTTCTGTGTTTCTTTTTTTGTTTGTTTTTCTCTGAACTGACACGATCCTCTGAAGCAAAGTTATCTCCTTCCACACCTTGGTGGGACCCAGGCCTTCCCAAGCAAATATTGCTTTATTTGACTCTTTTTTTTTTTTTTTTGTTTTTGAAAGTTCCTAACAGAGCAAAAGCAGAGTCACTGCAGAGAGAAGCAATGAGACAAAGGAGGACGACGCTGATGGACTTCCCAAGGTCGCTGCAGGTGCCAGACAATGGTTCCCAGGAGGGGGGATATGGTTGTTTGAAAAACAAATTTGGTGCATGTGGCAAGCGTGGATGTTCCCCGTGAGATCCAAGGTGACCATGGATGACAGACATAGGAAAGGAGTTGGGGGAAAAGGGAGAGGGGAGGGAAAGGAAGGAGGAGAGGAAGAAAAACAGAAAGAAAGAGAGAGAAAGAGAGAGAGAGAGAGAGAGAAAGAGAGAGAAAAATAGATAAAAAAAATTAGGTCATAAATACAGAAAACATAAGAATCAAAGGTTTAATTTAATCTCGTAAATTAAAATGGCTCAGGGTTCAAGGAGCAGCACATTCAGCACAAAAGGGGCAGAAGCTCAGCAAAGCCCAAAGCTGCAGAGCAGGGTCCAAGGCAGGGCAGGGAGGGTGGGGAGTGCAGGCAAATGAGATTAAAATGAGATTAAAATGAAGGGACAGAAGGGGCTCAGCGAGACACAGGGAGATGGTGTCTGGAGCCTGAGAGCACAGCACTGCCTTCAGCAGGGAAAAAGGAAAACAAGAAAAGCTTCGGTGCAGCAGAGACTCCACCTGCCTGTCCAAGCCCTGCCCCAAAGCCTGGATAACACATCCACTTTATCCTGAGGGAGCACCAAGGTCTCAGGAATCTCTGACTCTGCCATTCAGCCTCCCAGCTGCTTGGGAACCACTCCAATGCCAGTGTGATGATTGTTGTTATTATTGTTATTATTACTGCAAATAACACCCTTATTCTTCCAGCCACTCAGAGCTCTGCACAGGTGAGGGGAACAAAGGACTGCACACAATAAATGCACATTTTCCTGCAGGGAATCCCTGGTTATTGCTGTCAGGCACAGCACAATTCCTGTTACAGCTCTGGCTCTGACTCCTGCACAGCCCATTCTGGGATAAAAACACTGAAATGCCATGGGAAAGGGAAAGGGGAAAGGGGAAAGGGAAAAGGGAAAAGGGAAAAGGGAAAGGGAAAGGGAAAGGGAAAGGGAACAGGGAAAGGGAAAGGAAAAGGGAAAAGGGAAAGGGAAAGGGAAAGGGAAAGGGAAAGGGAACAGGGAAAGGGAAAGGAAAAGGGAAAAGGGAAAGGGAAAGGGAAAGGGAAAGGGAAAGGGAAAAGGAAAAGGGAAAAGGGAAAAGGGAAAAGGGAAAAGGGAAAAGGGAAAAGGGAAAAGGGAAAAGGAACACACAGAGCCTCTTCCCTGCTGCAGCTTGGCAATGAAACCTGTGGCGCTGCACAGCAGAGGAAAAACCAACCTGTCCCTGGAAATATTCTCCTCAGAATCTCAGTCTGGGCACCAGGGAATACCTTGGGAGGCCAAAATGACAAAAACCCAGGAGAGAGAGTCACAAAGGCAGCAATAACATGGCACTGCACCAGGACACAGCCCTTTCTGAGGAGCAGCTGAGTTCCAGCTCCTGGGACAACCCTGCACACCCAAAATCTGAATTTTCCACCTGCAACATCTGAGAGGCAGCCTCATACCATGGCCCCTCCTGAACTCCACACCGAGCTAAGTAAGGAATAACTGCAGAGAGGCCAGGAACTTTCACCTCTGGTAACAAACTGGCTTTCCCCTGGTTTTAGAGGGTTCCTGCTCATGTTACCTGGATTAAAGGGCTCAGAGGGGGAGCAAGGGTTAGAGCTGCTGAAAATGAGAACCACAAAGTGAGTTAATGAGTTACTGAGGGTCCTTCCACCCAAAACTACGCCCTGTCCAAGCACCCCCAGGCTCTCCTTTGGCCCATCTCCCTCCTCCTCACTGCCAGCCCCACTTTTCGCACTTTTTCACCCATTTCTGTGCTCAGCAACGCGGCCTGCCTCAGCCAAGGGGCTGCAGCATTCCCACAAGGGCTCAGCTGCTCCCTCCAGGGAACGGGCTCAGGGGAGCAGGGACTGAGTTCTCAGGGAAAGACTGAAGGAAACTCTCTGCTTTCAAGAGAAACCATGAATGAAACCCCACCAGGATGGGCTGCAGCACCAACCCTGCCTGTGCAGGGCAGCCCTGACTCAGTATCCTGTCTTTAACCACCACAACCTCAATTTACAGCTACTCCAGCCACCCATCCTCAGGCTTTGGTTGCTCTGTCTGTGTTTCCCCACTGCTTTTTTTAAATGTCCACGTATAGAAAAGAAATCCTAACTGTCCTTCCAACAGATTGCCACAAACTGCTCAGTTCCAGTTTCCCAGCTGAGAGTTCTGCTTGGTTTTTGCAGTAACTGTCCTCATCCCTCACTTTATGAGCACACCAATAAGTACACTCTGTTTTAAGAGCTTCCAGCAGCACCCTGAAGCCTTTGAGTTATTTTCTCCTGATGTCCTCCTCAACACTGAACCGCTGCTGCTTGAAAATCACTGTCATTTGGTAATTTGAGCTGAAAAATGCTCAGAGAGAGACATTTCACTGCCTTCTCATCCTCATTTGGTAATTTGAACTGAAAAGTGCTCAGAGAGAGATCTTTCACTGTAGCCATGATATTTTCTGAAAAATCCCTTCCTTAGGATTTTTCCTCCTGAGAAGCTGAGAGGCCTCAGGAACAAAATGTAAACAATGATTATCTGCTGCTGTGGAATGCAACAGGTGCATCTGGGATTGGTCTCATGTGGTTGTTCCTAATTAATGGCCAGTCACAGTGAGCTGGCTTGGACTCTCTGTCCCAGACAGAAATCTCTGTTATCATTCCTTCTTTTTCTATTCTTAGCTAGCCTTCTCATGAAATCCTTTCTTCTATTCTTTCAGTATAGGTTTAATATAATATATATCATAAAATAATAAGTCAAGCCTTCTGAAACATGGCGTCAGATCCTCATCCCTTCCCTCATCCTCTGACCCTGTGAACACGGTCACATTTCACTGCCTTCCCATCCAAGTGCCAGCAAACCCCTGATGCCTTTACTCCTCCAGAGATGGGAAATCTGCCTTGTGCAGAGCATCACCCTGCAGAGCTGAAGGCCCTGCTGGGGTTCAAAACACAAATTCCACTTCCCACTCTCAGAAAGCTTCTCCTACCCCACACAAGGAGCCACCATTCCCTGGGAGCAGCCAGGCAGGGGTTTCAGTCCCACATACCTGCCACAGGTATGCACGCAGCCACGACCCTCAGCCTCGGGTGGGGGCACCGACCATGAGAGAATGGGCTGGAAGCAAGCGAGCTCTGGGGGTTACTGGGGCACACGGGGGCAGCTCGGTGGCATTAGGGGGCACTGCAGCAGTACCTGGGATCACCGTGGGCTGCGCCGAGGTGCGGAAGGCGTAGTGGGCAGGCTTGGACTTGCCCTGCTGGTTCTCAGCCACCACGTACACCTCGTAGTCGGCGTTCCAGTCCAGGGATTTCAGCATGACGTGGTCGCTGCCCGACGGCAGCCGGATCTCGGGCTTCCACTCCGAGGAGTGCTTCTGCAGGGAGGGCACAGGGAGCATTAACTCTGTGATCCACAGAAAGCTGATTGTCAAAAATGTGTGTTTTGTCTGACGGGGCATGGTTGTCATAGTCAGAACTGACTCTGACCCACAGAAAACTGAGTGTGGAAAATGTGCATTTAATTTGACAGGCCATTGTTGTCACTGACTCTGTGACCCACTGATTCTGGCAATCAGAAAGCTGATTGTCAAAAATGTGTATTTTATTTGACAAGGTGTAGCTGTCATAGTGAGCACTAACTGTGCTCCACAGAAAGCTGACTGTGGAAAATGTGTATTTCTGTGACCCACAGAAAGCTGATTGTCAAAAATGCGTATTTCTGTGACACACACATTGTGAAAAATGTGTATTTCTGTGACCCGCTGATTATGAAAAATGCGTATTTTATTAGACAGGGCAGGGCTGTTATAATGAGCACTGACTCTGTGATCCACAGAAAGTTGATGGTGAAAAAATGCATAATTTATCTGACAGGGCGTGGCTGTCATAATTAGCATTAACTCTATGATCTACAGAAGTCTGATTGTGAAAAATGGCTTTTTGCAAATATTAAAATGAATATTATATGTGTTAGGTTAGAAAGTTATGCTGTGTTAATTTTCTTAACTTTAATTATATTACTATTTTATAAGCATTTTATTACTACTAAACTTTTAAAATTTTAAAAACAAGTCATCTCTCCTGTTCATGGACACTGAGTGTCCCTGCACAGCTGATAAAAATTCCATCATCCCACTGCGAGAAGCTCCACCCAGGGGGAGGAGTCAAGCATTCCAGCCAGGGGGAGGAGCCAAGCATTCCTACCGGGATACAATCTGAGGTTTGGGACACCAGCACAGCCTTTCCACTGGATTCCCAGAGGAGCAGCAGATGCCTTTTCCAGTGGATTACCAGAGGAAAAAGATCTACACCCTTTCTCCAGGATCCCTGCTCCAGCAGAACCACCCCTAACATTGCAGGAGGGCTGAGCCACAATTCCAATGGGACTGCTGCCAACACCCCACAGGGTGTCAGGTTGGGTTCTGACTCTGGCAGTGTTGGTTTAGTTTACTGCATTGTTAATTTTATTTTTATTTTCCTCCCTAATAAAGAACTGTTATTCCTGATCCCGTATCTTGGCCTGAGAGCCCCCCTTAATTTCAAATTTGGAGGGAAGGGGTTTACATTTTCCATTTCAGGGGAGGCTCCTGCCTTCCTTAGCACACACCTGTCTGTTCAAATCAAGACAATTAAGAAACCCATTGCTTCTATAGACAGGTAGATTTAATTGCTCCTCTAATTCAAACACCATCACTGTTGGCTAATTAAGAGACTACTCTTTGGTAAACAAATCTCTATGGCACATTCCACGTGTTCACAATACCAGGATTCACTGAAACCCTCCAATGCTGTTGGGGGGAGAGGCTGAGATGCCAAAGCAGCCTCTCTCCTGCTCAGAATCCTGTTTTCTGAGACAAAATCTCCTCACCTCCTCCTCTCATTCTGTCCCATCACTAAATTATTTTCAGACAGCAAAAGCTGCAAGTTCTGTTCATTTAAAAGCACTCCTTCACATCTCAGCATGTCAGATTAAACCAGGTGAGTGAAAGAAATTCCTCCCTTCAACCCAGCCCCTCCCAGAACCCAGGGGGGCTCAGAGAATCAGGGCTGTGCCCCACTTACAGCTTTATACTTGATCAGGTAGTGCCTGATCGGGGAGCCACCGTCGTCCTGCTTGATGACGTTCACCTTGATGGAGTTGCCATCTTCTCCTATGTGACCTTCCAGCTTGGGGGCACTGGGTTCCCCTGCAATTCAGGGCATTCAGGGTTATTTGGGGGGGAAAAAAAGGCATTATGAAGGAAAAAGTGCTCGTAAAAGATGAGAACACTTCATCATCCTCAGCTCAGGATGAGCTGACCCAGGCACAGAACACGCCGTGTGTTTGAGGTAAATACTTCCCACACCCGAGTGTTTCTTGCATTTTAAACACCAAATTTCCATTTTTGCATGTGCTGCAATGGAGTCAGAGTGAAAGAGATCCCCCCTCCCCAAGAAAACCCCAAAGCAATGAGCAATTCCTGTAAGAGCTGCTGTGGAACACCTGGCAAACATCAGGAGGGGCTGTGGCTGCTCCTGAGGGATGGGATGTACAGAGCACCACTGGGAAGGACCCCGTGCCTCTCACACAGACCCAGGTCTGCACCCTGAATTTGTTTGGGGGTTTTAGAGCTGCTGGACAATTTAAATGAGAACCCAGAGCACGTCCCCTCACCCAGCCTGCACTGTGGAACTCCAGGGGATGCTGGAGAGAATTCAGAGAAACCCCTTGGCTCCTCTAGAATCATTTCTCCTCCCTTTGCTCCTCTAGAATTTCTCCATTTCTAGGAGAAAAAGGCCATCATGTCCTAGACTGCAGAAAATGGAAATGTCCCTTCCTCCTGCAGGGCAGGAGATTTACCGGAGGGATTTACAACCCCAGCCCTGCAACCCACAGCTCCCACACTGCTTCTCCTCCCCAGCTCCTCAATTCCTCCATGCCATGGAGGATCCCAGTCCCACCCTGCAGCTCTGCTAAAAAAGCCAAATACAGGAGGTTTGAGTGCAGATCTGCACCCTGGATTTGTGTCCAGCTCAGGAAGGTTCATCCCCCAACATCCTTCAGAAGGAATCTGAAGCCCTTTCCCCTCCCTCCTGCCTTCCAAAGGAGTATGAGCACAGTTTTTGGTGAAATACCAAATGGAAACTGCAAGGAGCCGTGATTTAAGATGAATTCCAGGCTGTAGCACTGCTCCAATCCCACTGCAGGAGTGTGGGACACACACATTTGTGTTTAATAACTCCTCTGATGGATGTAAAGAGGCAACACTCCTTTTTCCAGGCTATGTTCTGCTTTCCCAAATCCTCTCCTCTGCCTTTATCCCCACTGCAGGGCTCCCACGCCCCCTGGATGTTCCAGATGTGGATCCCACCCTGGCACAGCTGTCCCAGTGCCCACTGAACAGGAACAGGTGACACAAGTGTGGTTTAAGGCACAGACAGACAGGAAATCTCCATCCTCACCTGGGCACATTGAACACCTCAGTTAAACAAGCAGAGATTTTTTTTTTCCTCCATCCCAAAACATAAACAGCACCACAAAGTCCCTGCTTCTGGCTGTGGGGCTGAGTGGCAGGAGCTGCTCTGCAGTAATTGTCCTGGTTAGTCACCAATTGTCCTGGTTAGTCACCAATTGTCCTGTTAGTCACCAAACTCACAGGAACCAGAAGGCAAAGCCTGGTTCTGTCACCCTGAGCCCAAAGCAGCCCCCAGGGCAGCCCTGGCCCTGCTCTGGGTGAGCCCTCAGGAGCAGCTGGGCTGAATTCTCAGTGTTTGTGGCACAGGGACAGAGCAAGAGCAGCATCTCCTCGCTCCTTCCCCAGTCCCCATCTCAGAGCTGATCATTAATTGATCATTAATGAGCACAGAGATCCCCAAGGGCTGAGGGAACACTGCACCTACAGAGTCTGACCTTTCCTCTAACACAGCCTGCAGTTTGTTCCCAGTGACTGAGCACTGAGACTAACAGGAACATCCTCTGAAAAGATGCTTATTCTTGATTTGAAATGTCAGAGATGCTGCTCTACCTTACACACAGCCATTCCCATGATTCATTACCTGCTCTGCTGAAACTTCTCCTCCTTTTCTTCATTTGAATTATCTAATTTCTAGCTCCTGATTCACCCCTTCCTCCCCAACAGTTTAAATTAATTTCAGCTTTGGGAAACACTTCTCTTCAAAGAAAAGAACACTCCTAAGTGCTGAAAACCAACAGGTGGAGCAGTGCAAGCCCTGCTAAGGCATAGTTTTCTCTCCAGAAATAAGTGTTTATTTCATTGATCTCAAGCAGGTGGATGCAATCCAGACACAGGGCTGTAAAACGAAAACTGGGTTAGTGTGTCAAACAGAGGAGGAAGAAGTTTAGTGGGAAAAGTTTAGTCCAGCAGAATCAGCAACCCTATGATGAGTGAAGATGTGAGTAGCTGCAGAGAGAAGGTGGTCAGAGGAGGATTCATGCTCACACATGCACGGGGGCTGCAAGGCACAACAGCACCCAGGGGTGCTCCATGCTCAGCCAGGGCAGGAACCAGCCTGTCCCTCCCTCCTCAGAGCCTTCCCAGCTCTCAAACAGGGGAACCCCTCAGGGACCCCCCTTTGCTGCTGCTGCTGCTTGGCTGGGGAGAGCCAGCAGCTCCACAGAGCCCAGACCTCCTGCTGGATCACCAGATATCTGATCAAATCCTCTCTGTGCAGGACCTTGTGCTCCCAGGGATTGAGGCTGATGCTCAAAACTCCCCCAGGACACTCAGCAAAGGAGAGAGCAGAGGCCTTTGCTGGGATGCAGGAGAGCCCAGCCCTGCCTGGGGCAGCTCCACAGGAATCCAGGGCCAGCCTGAGCAAGGAGATGAGGGCTTTTCTCCAGGCTCCCAAAGCTGCTGGGGGCAGGGGAGCTGAGGGCAGGGCTCTGAGCCATTACATTGCCAATTTAATTCTCACCCACTCCCTGCTAAGCCATCAGTGCTCTGACCATCCGCTGCTGCAGGGAGCAGGAAATGTCTCCTGGAGTCCTCTGAACCCTTTGGTTTCTATTCAGGGCTTCCTTCCCCTAACACCGCTCTGCTGGATGGCAGAAATTCTTGTTTTTATTTTCAGAGGGTGCCACGAGCACCAGGTGTGGGTGCAACTTGAGGTGGGGAGAAAAGAGAAAATGAAAAATCTCTGAGGTTAAATCCCTGCCCAGCTGGCAGCAAGGCAAGGTCCTGCATCCTCCCTGCGCTCAGAGAGCAAACCTGGGGAATTCTGCAGCAGAGGAAGGAGGGAAGGGCTGATTTCTGCAATCTCTGAGCACCATAAAACCAGGGAACAAACACCACGGAGGGCAAAACCACAGAGAAAGAACAGGCTGGGGTCGGGGTGCACACCAGGGGAGCAAACAGCAGCAGCAGAAATAAGGAACAAAAGCAGAGGTGCAGAAACGAGACAGGAACATCTCCCACCCTGCTGGAACTCCAGCAAAGGTCTGTAAATGAGACAGGAACATCTCCCACCCTGCTGGAACTCCAGCAAAGGTCTATAAATGAGACAGGAACATCTCCCACCCTGCTGGATCCAGCAGAGGGAGGAGACAGGACAGGGCTCTGTGCATGCATGGGGAGGTTACTGGTGTTAGTTCTGTTTTCCTGCCAAAGCCCAGCCTAAATCCTTTCCCGGCCAAAAAGGCAATTCCAGAAGCAGGAGCACGAGCTTCCCACCCTGCCCCGCTGGGACTGGGCTCAGGGTGAGGTGTGGCAGTGCCAGGAGCTGCTCTGCAGCACCCCACAGCTGCTGTGGGCTGAGTCCAGCTCACACAAAGCCAGGCTCAACCCTCTGCTCCTCAGCTTAAAGCCTTGCCAGGCTCAACCATCTGCTCCTTGTTCTGCTGGGGACCATCAGCTCCTGGGAGCTGAGCTCAGCTTAAAGCCCTGCCAGGCTCAGTCATTTGCTCCTCAGCTTAAAGCCCTGCCAGGCTCAATCATCTGCTGAGTCCAGTTTAAAGCCCTGCCAGGCTCCCAGAGCCTCAGTGGAATGAGGAATGAGGGGCTCTGGCAGAGCCAGATCCTCCCTCTGATGAGATCTGTGTGAGGCCTGGCTCCCACCACAGACTCGGTGCTGTTTCACAGGATTTATATGCACAATTTTATACAGAGAGAGGATTTTATAACAGCATCTTACAGAGAGAGTATTTGATAGCACAGCTCTCATTCTAGCTATGCTTAAGTTTCACTCACAATAAAAAGGGAATTATTTCTTAAATCGAATTGTGACACACTCCAAATAACCAGATTTCTAAAAATTCAGGATCAGTTTTGAAGGCTACTAAACAGTGTGGATGTGTGCATATATGTCAATATAAATGTGTATTTTCTAGGGTCAAAATGCTGCTACAGCAACAGGAGAGAGGGTGCTCCAGAACTGAGCGCTGATTTCCCATCAGATTCCAGTCTGTGGTTGGTCCCATAGAGAGGCAAAAGGATTTTGGCCTTTGGTGCTCACTCCAGAGGATTTTCAGCACCTTCCTAGCACAGTTCCTTGCTGGACTCTGAGAGTGAAGAAGCAAATGACTGAGCCAGGTGATTTTTTGGTTTTTTTTTTTTTTCCTGTCTTCCCTCCAAGTCTTTTCCATCTCAATGCAGAGGACTGAAGTCGAGTTCTTCCCATGCAGACAGTGACGAGCAACTCCTCCAAAAAGGCTCGGTGAGATTTTTGTATTTTTGGGGTTTTTTTTGGAATTTGGAGATCCCACAGGGGAATCCTCACCCCAAAAAATCTAGGCAACCAATCAGAACAAAGTGTTTTACCTTCTGTTCACCAGCGAGGACGACATCATCAGCACCATGCAAGCCACATGACAAATTCACATGATACGCACGCACATGAGTTTGGTTGAAAGGAAAGTGGAGGAGGTCACATGGAAAATACAAAAAAATTAAAAAACTGATGTAAACAATGGGCAAGGGAAAAAAAATCAACAACAGAATTACAGAGTAAATAAAAATAGGAGCAAAATTAAATTAGCCAGCATATATCAGAAACACTGAGGGGGGGACAGTAAAACCACCTGGAAAATAAGAATATTAAACCACAGCAAGCACTGAGTTATGGCCTTGTGTTAGGCACAGCTGCGTCACTGCTTAGTCATAGGAGGAACAAAAGGGACAAAACCATTGGAGTGAGTGCCAGGACTGCTGCAGGAATCCACAAAACTGCTGGGAAGAAAAAGGGAATTATTGTTATTCCGAGGCAGAGGAGGTGAAAGGGTCACAACCAGCCCAAAAGGAGGACAAACCACAAACCCTGGCACCCCACAGTGGTGTGTCCTCCCTCTGCAGCACAAACTGCTCCTGGTCAACAACAACAACAACAACTGCAGGAGAGAGAACCCTGCTGAGGGGACCATGGCCAGGGACACTTCTCAGCCAGGAGCTGCAGCTGGATGGGGTCAGTGCAGGCAGTGACACCGAGGGGATGGGCTGGGATCTGCCCCAGGACAGGGAATCCATCCCCAGTGGGGCCCAGGGATGGGGAATCCATCCCCAAAGGGGGACAGGACAGGGAATCCATCCTCAATGGGACTCAGGATAGGGAATCCATCCCCAATGGGACTCAGGACAGGGAATCCATCCCCAGTGGGACTCAGGACAGGGAATCCATCCCCAACAGGATCCCGGACAGGGAATCCATCCCCAGTGGGACTCAGGACAGGGAATCCATCCCCAATGGGACTCAGGGACAGGGAATCCATCCCCCAAAGGGATCCAGGACAGGGAATCCATCCCCAATGGGGGACAGAGACAGGGAATCCATCCCCAATGGGGCTCAGGACAGGGAATCCATCCCCAGTGGGATCCAGGGACAGGGAATCCATCCCCAATGGGGCTCAGGACAGGGAATCCATCCCCAATGGGACTCAGGGACAGGGAATCCATCCCCCAAAGGGATCCAGGACAGGGAATCCATCCCCAATGGGGCTCAGGACAGGGAATCCATCCCCAGTGGGATCCAGGGACAGGGAATCCATCCCCAATGGGACTCAGGGACAGGGAATCCATCCCCCAAAGGGATCCAGGACAGGGAATCCATCCCCAATGGGGCTCAGGGACAGAGAATCCATCCCCAATGGGGGACAGGGAATCCATCCCCATGGAAGGCAGCAGCTGCTGGCAGGGATGGGCAATGCCGGAATGAGGGAAACTCAGCTGCCAGCTCAGCACTGAGCCCGAGCTCCCTTCCCAAATCTCTCCAGAACTCCCATTTCTCACCTCTGTCTCACCCTAATGAGGCTACTCCACAGAGCTCTGGTAGTTCCCCGCTAATTTGATGTACAGAGAATTAAACCCTTAATCTTTTGGGTGCTTGTCTCTGACAAGATTAAGGACAGACCATTACGGGCAAAGAACTGATGGCACAAAATGTAAAATCCATTTGTTACAGCCAAGCTCTCAATCCATTCTCTTCAAACACAGAACTCTGGGCACTGTGAAGGAGGGAGGTTTAGGAGTTGCTGTGAGGTTGCCTGGAAGGAAAATTTGTGTTTTCTGGTCAGGAAGAAACCTCTCCCAAGCAGCAGTAAATTCAATATAACTGAGATTTCACACCAGGCAAGAGAGGCTCCCGTCCTCAGGAGAGGAGCTTTAGGTAAAGATCAAGGGCAGTTAGCAGCATGAAGAGAATAAAATGGTTGGGGTTGGAAGGATTATCCACTCCTAGGCAGAGGCAACTTCCACTGGGTTACTCCAAGCCCCCTCCAACCTGAAAAAAAATCCCTTTTTTCAATGAGCTGAACCATTGCAAGGCAAAGCAGGTCCCAGAGAGGAGAGAGCTGCAAGAAAAAACGTCAGAACTGGCACAGAACTGATTCCTGGAGCAACCTCAGAGGGTTAAACCCAAGGAGAGACACTCCTGAAGCTCCTCTGTGCCTCCAGACATCTCCCACTGATCCCACAGCCCAAAGGCAGCAGAGAGAGCCCCGCAGCCTCTCTGGGTTTCTGTCCCTGCCTCGGTGGTGCCCTGGGCAGCTCTCACTCCCCAACTGCTGCTGCTCTGAGCCCCAGGAGGGGCCAGGGGAGGGCACAGAGCCCTCCCAGCAGCAGCAGCAGCAATGAAATGAAGCAGAGGTGGAGCAGCGTCTGCCCTTTCCCTGCTGCTGAATCCCCCACTTGCACAGGCTGCAGCACAGCCCAGCACACCCATGTGGGCACACAAACAACAGCTCTGCTCCTGCTCACAGCCTGAGCCCCAGGGCAGGGAAAGGAAACTTCCCCCTCCTCCTCCTCCTCCTCCTCACACACAGCCCCCACACCACCAAAACTGGGAAATGTTTATCATTAATTAGCTCTCAGCAGCTTTTCTGGGTGAAGATTCCTTTGTTTCAGAACAAACTGCTCTGTAAAACGTGACCCCAGGTTTTCCCTCGAGGGGAGCTGTGTCCAGCCCACACAGGGACAGCCAGGAGGGAGTCTCTGCCTGCTCAGGGATAAAGGATGAGGAGCAGAGCCTGCCCCTGCCCTCTGCAGCCCATCCTCCCAGGCTGACAGGAATGAAAAGGTCTCTTCAGCCCCTGGGTGCAGCAGGGATTGGGGTTTGGCATTTGGAAATGAAAATTACTGCATGAGGAACTCGCTGCTGTGGAAACTGGCAGGTAAAGGACATTTAGAGTCACCTGTGAGACCATGAAACGTGCCAGTCATAAATGCACTCATTAGAATTAATTATAAATTCATTTGGCTGGCCACACTCTCCTCTCCCTCCATCCCAACCCCCAGATCACCCCACACTTCATGCTTGGAGTGTTTTCCATTCAGAAAACCATTCCTACCCCCCTCAGGTAAACACCCCAGTGACCACAGACACACTCTGGGTTATTGCAAGGCACACAAGCAGCTCCTGGCTCGGCAGAGACCATTAGTGACTCAAAGCACACACATGCACCAGGAACTCAGATCCTCACTGAGGGCTTCACCTCTCCCTTGGCCACCCAACCAGGGCAGGCTGAATCCAGTTCCCATCTCTAATTCTATGGAATTCCAAATTCTATGGAATTTTCTAGAAGCCTGAGGCCCCTTTTAAGGCAAGCAGGGCCCTGGGATCTCTCCTGCAGGGCATTTTTATTTTACCTCCTCATTTGCATCTTCTTCCAGCAACCAATATCCCTCATTTTAATATCAACTGTATCTCCCTATATTCAAAGCAAGGCAGGGCAGCAAGAAAACGATTTCATGCACTTCCCTTTTGCAAAGGCAGCTGCAACACTAAAATGGGGAACACTAAAGGAAACATTCCTTTTGGAAAGGATGATTTGAGGGGGTTATTCCTCTTTCTCTCCCTCTCTGTGCTTTTTCTGAGCCTTTTATTCCCATTTTTCAGAAGGGGGGAGAGGGGCAGCATGCTGGGCTGTGAACATGCTCACACTGCACACCGCTGCCAGCAGCCAGCCCAGGGTGCCCCAGAGCCCTGCCATGGGGGACCCAGGGCTCCAGCAGCCGCCAGGGCAGGGCCAGCAGCCCCAGGTACTCACTCAGAGCCACGGGGCTCAGGGATGCAGCGGCCGGAGCTGGGGTTGCTATGGAAACACAAGGATGCACAGGGTGGGGACCAGGGAGGGACAGCAGGGACACAGGGCAGGGTTCAGGAGGAGGGGACTGAGGGGGACAGCCAGCCTGGGTGGCAGGGCTGGGGCACCCAGAGAGCTGCAGAAATCCTGCCAAGCCCTGCTGCTGCAGGGAGGGGGGTCCTGGCAGCCCCAGAGGGGTCCCGGCAGCCCCAGGGAACGAGGGGATGTGGGATGGGGGGTGATTGCAGAGCTGGTTTGTTCACAAAGGTATTTGGCACCAAACCAAGGAGACGAGGAGATGAAGGACATAGGGGTGATTGCAGCGCTGGTTTGCACATAAAGGTTTTCTGGTACCAGCCCCAGGAAATGAGATGTGAGATTTGGGATGACTGCAGTGCTGGTTTTGGGGTGATTGCAGTGCTGGTTTGCACCCAAGGTATTTTGGGACCAGCTCTAGGAGATGAGGACATGTGAGATGTGGGACATGGGCTGATCGCAGTGCTGATTTGTACATAAAAGTGTTTTGGCACCAAACTCAGGGAATGAGGAGATGTGGGGTGATTGCAGTGCTGGTTTGGGGTGATTGCAGTGCTGGTTTGTACCCAAAGGTATTTTGGTACCTGCCCCAGGAGATGTAGGGTGTGGAGTGATGGCAGTGCTGGTACATAAAAGTACATAAAAAAATACGTAAAAGTATTTTGGCACCAAATCCAGGGAATGAGGAGATGTGGGGTGATTGCAGTGCTGGTTTGGGGTGATTGCAGAGCTGGTTTGTACCCAAAGGTATTTTGGCACCACACCATGCTCTGCTCTCTTTGAACACCTCTGGGTTCAAACTCCATCCCTGTCCTCCTCCAGCCTTTGTTTGGCTGCAGATTTGTAAGGAAAAGGAACTGAAGAAAAGCAGCAAATGGTTAAAATGAAAATGCAAACCCAGGTCAACTCAGACACTCCTCCAATCTCCAGAATTCTCATCTGTGCCACTATAATCCATAATTATCACTAATTACCTCATGGAGAGGCTCTCTAAGATAGACAGAAACTTCTCTTTCTTACTGAGGGAAATTAAATAAATCAAAATGACTTCAGGCTTATCCCAGCAGGCATTAAAAATGGTGTCAGGTTTTACATTCAGACAGAGACTCTAAATAATAGGGCAAGGAAAACAAGTGGCCTTGGTTAATCTGAGCTGTAAAATTCCTGAGACATCTCTGTGACCTTCAAATCACTCCAGAGGGGACAAAAATTCCTCCTGCTTGTGACTGCCCACAAAGAGGTGATTGGAGCCCCAGCAGAGATGGAGAAAAGGCATTTTTGTGGTGCCATTTCCAGGCAGGGTCTGAGAGGGGCTCTGGAAGGGAGCAGAGAATGGGGGGACGATCCCAGGGTGATCCCAGCTGCAGAGATTGAAGGGGAGGATAGAATCAAAATAAAAAATGAGTTAAAGGAGGGAGAACTGCAGCTTACCCTGCCCTGGGGAGCACAGAGGGACTGGCAGCTCCCCACATGAAAATAATGATAAAAAAGCAAAAGACTCCAGCCCAGAAGCGCTGGAATGTTGTGCAGAGCCACCCACCCGTCCCCAGGTGCTGGCCATGAGGCTGGGGCTGCAGCAGAGCTTCTCCTGCTCTTTTTCCTCTCCCTTCCACTGCATTTCCCCTTTTCCTGCAGCACTGCAGGGGATCCCAGCCCTGCCCTCCCTGGGATTGCCCCAATGCTCAGCCTGGGCTCCAACCCTGACCATCATCACCCCTCATGGCGTTATTTTTAATTATTGCTCCTGGAATTAACGGGATCCAAACAACCTCACACTGCACAAATGTTCTGGGAATGCCTCCCAGCGCCTCCCTAACTGCTGCAGTTTGCAGCCCTGCCTGTCTGTCTGTCCATCCATCCTTCCCCTTCCTGCTCCCCTACATCCAAGCTTTGGTCCTATGCAATCTTTGACGGGAAATGGCACAAGCAGGATTCAAGTTTTGGGTAAAAAATAAAAATATAAAATAATAAAATAATAAAATAATAAAAAAATGAAGAAAAATATTAAAAGAACCCCTCCTGTTTTTCACTTCAGAAATCTCAAAGAAGCTTCTTCAAGCTTGTCCTTGTAATCCTGGGAGTAGCAGCAGCTCCCCACAGGGAGGCACTGATAAATGCCATAATGCTCACTGGGATAAAGAGGATTTTATAGCTCCATTGATCAGGTTTGATTGGAAAGGCACAAAGCTATGGAGCCATCTCCACTTTTCACTCACAATTACACAAATCCATCACATTCCTGACTCATTTTGCATTGGAAGTGGGAACATGCCATTTATTTAAAATTTAGTATGAGGTTTATTTATTTAATCACACAATCTACACAAGTGCTGGAAGACTGTCCAATGGTAAAATCATTAGTGAGAAGAGGAGAAAAAAAAATTGAATTTTTTTCCTTCAATTTTGTGCTTTCAAAATTGTGAGATATTCAAAATGTTGAAGTTTTTGGTTGGCTCTGGTCTAAACCAGATCTGTAATTTGGCTGAATTGATTTCCCTGAATGATCTCAGCATCATTAAAATTGAACTGTTTTTAATGGATTCATAAATATGAAGCCTTCCACTACTCCACTCTGAGTCAACAAGCTAACTATTATTATTTTGATTATTATTATGATTAGATAATCACTACATTAAATATTCCAACTGCATGCTGTGGAGCACAGACAAAGAGTTAACCCCAATTCTGTTCTAGACAAGAGCAGTGGCTACTCCAGGGTCAGTGTGGTTAGGGAATAAACACTACAGCCCCTGAGAGGAAAAAGGCACTAAATTAAAAGAATTAAAAGCTGGAAGTGTTAGAGGAACACTCTAAAAACACAAAAAGAGAGAGCGAAAGAAATGCAGAGAGCACTTACGTGGGTGAGGGATGCCTGCAGTTTATCCATGGATGGGACACAGACCAAAAACAAAATAAAAAGACAGAAATAGACACACAAAAACAAAACAAAAAAAATATATATATAAATGTAGAGGATGTGAGGAGACAGAGAATATGGAGCTGGAAAATCAGCATCCCACGTGTGCCCTGCTGAGCAGGGATGGGCAGAGCTCAGGGGACTCCAGACATGCTTGGGATGGGCAGGGACAGCCCTGGGTCCAGAACAGGGGTCTGGAGAGAGAATTAATTCAGCACAGGGGTCTGGAGAGAGAATTCAGCACAGGGGTCTGGAGAGAGAATTCAGCACAGGGGTCTGGAGAGGGAATTCCAGCTCAGGGGTCTGGAGAGAGAATTCAGCACAGGGGTCTGGAAAGAGAATTCAGCTCAGGGGTTTGGAGGGAGAATTGAGCACAGGGGTCTGGAGAGAGAATTGAATTCAGCTCAGGGGTCTGGAGAGAGAATTCCAGCTCAGGGCTGGGAGCAGCAGCCAGGGCTGGATGCAGGAGCAAAGGGACAGAACCAGGTCAAACTCCTCTCCCTGCCTGCTCTGGTCACACCTGCCCTGCCCACTGCACCTTCCATCCTCTCCTCCTGCCCTCCTTCCCACCCTGAACAGCTCCCTGGGGTTTAACTCTTCCCTGAACAGGAGAACAGTGCTGGGCCACAGCAGAACCTGGGAATGGCCCCGGCAGAGCAGAGCAGAGCCTGAGGAACCCATGGAATCCCTCCAGAGCTGCAGGGGCATCTCAAACACAGCGACTCTCCCTCCTTTCACCTTCCACAGCCCAAGGCAAGTCCTGTGCTGGACACCTCAGTGTGGAAAACAAACCTTGTGACAGTGACATCACATTCTCTGTGACCAAACCCCTCCTCAGCTGCTTTTCCTCATTAAAATTCTCCTTGGCAGCAGCACCAAGGCTGAGCTGCAAACACCAACCAGCGCACGCGGAACAACTCCTCCCTTTCAGAGAAACCTCTGAATTACCAAGCAAACCCAAACCCACGGAGAAACCAGAGGGTGCAGCGAGGTCTGTGAGAGAGAAGAGGTGAGATCCATGCTCGGGGAGGCTGCAGGGAGGGCTGGCCTGGGCTGTACTTACGAACTGGCTGCGTCTTGAACTCGGCGGGCGGGCTGAGCTCCCCCACGCCCTTGCCATTGACTGCTGACAGCCTCACTGCATAGGTGGTCTCAGGCTTCAGCCCCGTGATGGTCACTGCGCCCTCCACGTTGGCTGAGGGGAGAAAAAGCACAGGAAAGCTCAGGGCTCAAAGAAATAAATGGACAAAATTTGTTTGTCCCCACGCGGGGAGAAAAGGGATAAACACACCTGGCTCTAGCTGGGATCACACCACTGCAGTGGGGAATAAAATAACAATTTCAGCTCCACATGGGATTGGTGGTGGAGGCTTAAGCTCTGGACAGAACTCTCCCTTTTATAACCCTCCCCAAATCTAAATCATTTTGCTTTATTTGACTCCAGGATGGATTTTGTGCCACAAGCACTGCTATAGATCATTTCAACAGGATGGGCTTGCTGCTGGAATAGCACAGTTTATGGTTCAAGGGGGACCAAGGGGTGACAGATGAGGGTTCAAAAGCCTCCTCTGGGAAGCAGCAAGTGAAAACTGCAATTCCAAGCCCAGGGTTCTTGAGCTCTCATTTCCAGCCGAAAATTCCACGTGCCATTCACAGCAAATGTTTAAAATGTAAAAACATTAAAAAACTTGTCTGGAGCCTCCAGCCTGAACCCTCCACCCTGCCTGGACAGGAAAGTCCATGTTTTTCAGTGCTGCTGGTGAAGGAACCAGGTGTTTATTGTCACTCCTACCTTCCTTGGCATCGTAGAGCCGGGAGTGCCAGTCGCCCTCGCCCAGCGCCCTCCACTCCGCCTTGTACCTGAGGATGGGCACCCCGCCCGTGGCCTCGGGCTCCTCAAACTCCACCTGGGCGCTGCTGGAGTAGGGCTCCACCCTGCCGATGGAGGGCGAGGAGGGCGTGTCTGCGGACAAGGGACAGCAGCGTGAGACACGGAGCTGGGCAAGGGGCTGGCACCAGCCCGCAGCCCCTGGGCTCAAACAGCACGGGACAGGGTGGGGCTGAGCCTCACAGAGGGTTTAGGCAGGTTTAGAGATGTTAGTTAGTGCAGGGATGTTAATTTGGGCTCCTCTCTAAGAGGGTGGAGACTGCCAGTCCCTTCTCCAAAAGAGAACAATGAGGGCAGTGCAGCAAAATTCTCCTGGGTGCCACTCTGTCCCCTCTGTCCCTCTGAGCTCTGGATGTCACTCCGTCCCTTGACAGGACTCTGCAGTCCTCGTTGCCACTCTGTCCCCAGTGTCCCTTCCACAGGGCTCTGAGCTCTGGATGTCACTCTGTCCCCTCTGTCCCTTGACAGGACTCTGCAGTCCTGGACGTCAGTCTGTCCCCAGTGTCCCTTTCACAGAGCTTTGATGCCACTCTGTCCCTTGACAGGACACTGCAGTCCTGGCTGCCACTCTGTCCCCTCTGTCCCTTCCACAGGGCTCTTTTGTGGGAATCCATAAAACCAGAGGGTTTTGGGAAAGCTGCACAAGACAGGCCTCAGAGACAGCAGAACTGTGATTGGAGCCGAGCAGGAGCCATGAGATTGGTCAGCAGAAAAGTTATGTAAGAAGTAGAAAAGTAAAGACAAATAGAACAATGGTCTGTGTGTCAATTATTGGCTAGAATAACTCCCTAAGCTGCAGAGAAGTTTATCTAGTGAGATATTAGGAAGTTTTAAGCTTAATAATGGAGCTTAATAATGCCCAAACGTGCCCCTGTGGCACCCTGGAGCCCTCCCAGGCCGGCCCAGCTCTGAGATGTGCAGCTCAGCTGCTCTCAGGGGCTTTGCTGAGCTGGGGTGCCCAAATCCAAATCACAGCTCTAGGAGCACAGGGAAGAACAAACCCCTGGGGAAACGAGGGACCAGAGATGCTGAGCAGCTCCAAGGCAGCAGGAATGTGTGAACAGCCTCTCTGCAGGCTGGAGCTGCTGTCAGGAGGCAGCAGAGCAGGGTCCCTGTGTCACCCATCCTGTGTCACCCTCCCTGTGTCACCCATCCTATGTCACCCATCCTGTGTCCCCCATCCTATGTCACCCACCTGTGTCACCCTCCCTGTGTCATCCTCCCTGTGTCACCCACCCTGTGTCACCCATCCTGTGTCACCCATCCTATGTCACCCACCCTGTGTCCCCCATCCTGTGTCACCCTCCCTGTGTCACCCATCCTATGTCACCCACCCTGTGCCACCCATCCTGTGTCACCCTCCCTGTGTCACCCACCCTGTGTCACCCACCCTGTGTCACCCATCCTGTGCCACCCACCTGTGCCACCCACCCTGTGTCACCCATCCTGTGCCACCCATCCTGTGCCACCCATCCTGTGCCACCCACCTGTGCCACCCTCCCTGCTCACCTGCCTGCACCAGGATGAACTCGGAGGACTCCTGCCCGATGCGGTTCACAGCCGTGCAGTTGTAGTTCCCAAAGTCATTCTCTGAGTCTGGGGTCACCTGGGGGGGCAAGGCAGGCTCAGCTGGGATCCCAAAACCCTTTCCACTCTGCCAAGGCACCTGAGTTTAGCTGGGGAGAAGCTACAATAAAACCCAGGTGTCTGTGCTCTCAGGGCTGTCCAGGAGAGCTGCAGTGGGCACAGAGGCAAGCAGGGGCTGTCTCTTCTGCTACCTGATTATCTTCCAATTCCTGCTCCTCTTTATCTCCCACAACCTGATTTTCTCAGAATTTACATGCCAAAACACCGCCCCAACTTCACTTCTACCAAGAGGACCAGAGAGAATCCCTCATCATCACTTATCTGATGGCACTGCTGGCTTTTCCTCACCTCCAGGTAACTTGCTGAGGGCGTGTTGTAGATCTTGATGTTGCTGTAGTTGGAGCTGGGGAGCAGCTGCCCATCCCGGAACCAGGAGATGACGGCACTGGGGTAGGCAAACACCTCACAGGTGATGTTCACCTGGTTCCCCTCCCAGGTGTACACGGCCACAGGGCCCTGCAGCTTGGGGGCATCTGGAAGAGACATTTGGGAAGAAGATTAGAGCCAGCCGAGCTCCCAAAAAAGCCTCTCTGTAAGGAACCCTTGGCTGGAGTCCACCTCAATGCGGGAAAGGGAATCTAATATGGGAAATGGGAACTTTCCTCTCCTCCAGGGCGTGGGGAACATCTGCTGCTGAAGGGCACAGAGAGAAGGGCAGCGTGGCAGGAGCACACAGCAGGATGGGGCTGGGAAGGTGCTCTAGGGGAGAACCTGACTCCTAAAAAATGGGACTGCAGCAGACCCGTGGTGAGATGCAGAGAGCACCCAGACACAGAGAACACCCTGCAACATCTCACACTGAGACTTCCACACCCTCACCCTCCTCATTTTGCTCCTAAGAAATGGGACTGCTGCAGATCTGTGGTGAGGAGCAAAGAAGACCCAGGCACAGAGACCCAGCCTGAGCTGCTTCTCAGCTACAGAGAGTTACTGCAGCCTCTGACTTGTAATTAATTCCTCTTTCTTTTCATCACTGTGTTACAGCCCTTTGTAACAGTGATTGTAATAGTGATAAATGGAGTATCTACTTCACTTTTTTTTTCTTTATGTAATATAAATTGGGTTTTGGTTTAAATAAAAATACTTCTCACGCTCTACACCCTCACCCTCAGCAGCACCCAGGGGAGGGAACAGGGAGCACAGGGAGGGAACAGGGAAGGAACCAGCCCCCCAGAGCCCCCCCTAGGGCACTTACACTGCACCTCCAGGTACATGGCCTGCGAGTCCTGGCCGATGGTGTTGCTGGCAGTGCAGATGTACTCGCCCGCGTCCGTGTACTGGATGTCCTTGAGCGTCAGCGAGGAGACGCGAGCGTGGCTGCGCACCACGATCCGCCCGTCCAGCGTCTGCGACAGCACAGCCCGTCAGGGGCGGCCCTGGGGCACGCTGCCTGCCCCACGGGGCACACAGCCTGCCACAGCCCTGGGCATCCCAGCAGGGCACACAGCACAGCCCGCCAGGGGCAGCCCTGGGCACCCAGGGACACCCCAGGATGGCACACAGCCTGCCCCGGGATGGCACATTGCCTGCCCCAGGCAGCCCCAGCAGGGCACACAGCCTGCCCCTGGCAGCCCCAGGATGGCACAAACCCAGTCCCAGGATGGCACACAGCCTGCCCCTGCCCCCGAAAGCCCCAGCAGGGCACACAGCCTGCCCCTGGCAGCCCCAGGATGGCACAAACCTTGCCCCAGGATGACACTCACCCTGCCCCAGGCAGCCCGAGGATGGCACACACCCTGCCCCAGCCCCTGGCAGCCCGAGGATGGCACAAACCCTGCCCCAGGATGGCACACTCCCTGCCCCTGCCCCAGGATGGCACTCACCCTGCCCCAAGGCAGCCCCAGCAGGGCACACAGCCTGCCCCACAATGGCACATAGCCGGCCCCAGAGCAGCCCCAGGATGGCACACACCCTGCCCCAGCCCCTGGCAGCCCCAGGATGGCACAAACCCTGCCCCAGGATGGCACACTCCCTGCCCCTGCCCCAGGATGGCACACTCCCTGGCTGAGCCAGCCCCAGCACTGCAGATCCCCCACCTGAGGCCAGGTGAGAGCAGCAGGGGCAGCTCTGTCACTGTGTGTGCAGGGGCTCAGAGCACCCAGGGCAAGGGGGAACAGCAGGAGCAGGAGCAAAGCCTCAGCTCCGACATGGCTGAGAACACCACACAACCTGAGCACAAAGCTTCTCCCCACGGTGGGAACTGCAGAGATCCAGCATGCAAAGAGATAAAAAAAAAAAAAAAAAGGAAACCTCCCCAAAAGCTTCCAGCCCTTCCTGTCCCCTCAGCAATACTGGTTTTATCTCAGTGCCCCTGGAATGGGGAAGCAAGCACAGATGCAGAGCCCAGAGCTGAATCAGGCAAAAGGAAGCTCAGAACTTCCACCTGAACGTGGCACAGCAAGAGAGGGAAGGGCAGTGAAGGGCAAGAAAGCCTCCAGAGACAGCCCTGCCCCAAGAAAATTCCAGAACCATTTCCCACATCAAGACAGTGTGGGGATGCCACTGACAGAGAGAAACAAGGACTGCAAAATCCCAGGGGACTCCAAGGGGTTGCACCCACCCACCAGCCCAGGCTGGTTTCCCTCTCCAGTTTGTCACCAAATCCACGAGAACACAAAGCAGGGACTCCTCTCTCCCTCCTGCTGCTCCTGCCTCAGCCTGGGAGCTCCAACTCCCTCCTGTAATTTCTGATTTTCACCAGGGAGTAAATCTGGCACCCTGAGGGCTGTGCCTGCTGCTGCATCCTGCCACTTCCAGGAGCATCTGTTTCCTTGGAAGGTGCAGGACCAGTGCTGAGAAATGAGTAAAACCTGAGCATTTCCAACAGCCAAGTGCACAAAAAGCATCTCTGGTGTCTCAGACCCCTGGGCCTGAGCTCCTCTCTGTGCTGAGACTGGCAAAGTCTCTACAATAAATCTCTTTTGTCACCTCAGTTAGCTCCAGCACCAGCTCATGGGCACCAGGCCAATCTCAAATGCACAAAAATCGCATCTTGTGAGAGCACATAAACAACTGGGTGTATTTCCCTCCTCTCTCCTGCAATTCCCTGGCCAGTGCCACGAGCCACAGACTCCATCCCTGCCCTGGAGCAGTCATCCATGGACATGTGGTGCTGTGGGCATCATTTCAGAGCCTGGCATGAAACCACAGTGGTGCCACACCAGCAAAATCTGCTTTTACCTCACTGCCCTGCTCTCTTCTGTCTGATTCTGGATTTCGCTCCCAACCCCAGCTCACTCCAGCAGCACCACAACTCCAGACCTGGGAATATTCCCAATATTTGTCTCTGGGACCTCACCAGAGGAGTGGAAAGGATAAAACAAGTGTGGGATCACCAGAGGTGATCATAGAAAAGGCATTTTTACACCCAAATGGCTCCTGCCTTTCTCCAAGATCCACCCCAGAGGAGAGCCAGGAAATCATGGCCAGGGAGGACTCCATGAGCAACGCAACTCATTCTGGAAATGAAGCTCTGGTTTTTAATGCAAAAAGGCAAAAGGGAAGAAAGGGAGATCAGGAAGAACACTCTGAGGAAGAGAACAAGCCCAGCCAAGAAAGCTCACTGAGGTTTTCTCTGTCCCTGCTGCAGCCCACCGCGGGCTCTGGTGCTGGAGACAGGACAGGCAGGGATTTGGGAGCCAGATGTTGACATCTGCAACCCTTTCACTCAAATCCCCCAACTGCAAGGATCAAAATAACAAACTCCAAGTGCTGGGGAGAGCAGCTCGGTGAATCACTCCTCAGAACAGAGCAGGATGTTCTCTCTATTGCCAATTACTGCAATTTATCCTATTGCAGGCATTTCCCCCAATTCTGGCCATGCCCTGGGGCACAGCCACTGTGAGCACAGCCCAGGGCCAGAGGGGACAGCAGAGACAAATAAGCTGCATTTATCTCCTTCCCTTCATCTTCTGGGGCTTTCAGCTTTCCCAAACAAGGGATAAATCATCTAGGGATAATTCTGCACAATCCTGTATGCCCCTCACTTCCCAAACCCCCACAAACCCCTGAAAACCCCGAGCCAGGCAGGAACTGCACTGAGGAAGAGGAGGGATCTCTCCTTGCCCTTTTCTTGCAGAGCAGTGTTTGATATTTGTATTTAACTGCAGCCCTGAACACTCCTAATGCTGCACCCATTCCCAGTTACCAGTCTGGGTGTACCCAGAGATGCTGCCAGGACTGACTTCACCTCCTCACCCGAAATTCCTCCAGTAAAAGTGAAATATTTAATGCCAAACATGCCCTGACCTCCATCCTGCTGGAATCCACTGCTGAACGCCCCCAGGCAACTTTAAAGCAATTTAAAAGCAATTTTAGAGAGATATCCTGCACCCCACTGGGGTATTTTGAGACAAGAGGCAGTAAGAAATTTAGAGACAGCAAACTTAATAGTATTAGTGCTCATATTAATCAAAAGCTGGAGGGAGAGAGCACAGAGAAAACACTGGGGCAGGGAGGGGACAGCTGGGACAGGAATTCCTGTGCGTCCTGGGGAGATGCAGCGACTCAAATTCCAAATTCTCCAGCGCAAACTGCTCTGAGAACCCGATTCCTCCACCTGCCACAGGCCCACAGATTATTGTGAAGGGAGAACGGGCAGGATCTCCCCATGAAACACAGCTGGGGGGTGCTCAAGTTACAGCTTCCCTTTGCTCAGCCTCTGGGATTTAGGATGGCTTCAAAATGATTTAAAATATCAGAGCCTCCACGAAGTTGAGCCTAAAAATACAAATCCAAGTCACCCAGTTCTGACAGCTCATTCTGTTCTCCACCTGACCCCTGTTATTTGCTTGGGAACTTTCCTTCTGGTCCATTTTGAAGCAAGAGGGCTACAAATCAGCTGCATTATTATTATTATTATTATTATTATTATTATTATTATTATAGCACAGCACTGAACGTGAAATAAAATCAAACCCCATTTGCACCAACCCCAGTCCCTGCATTATCCCACCTCCCCCTCGCTGACCCTTAAAAACCAAAGACAAATGGAAATAATTGAGCAATTTGGAGCATTTTGTGCAGAAATGCCCCTGGTGCAAGGTTTCTCTGCATTGCTTTGGAAATGGAGCATGATGCAGTTTCCTTCCCACAGAAGGTCAAACTGAAGGAGTGCCATGAGCAAATAGGTGAGTTGGCTGGAGCAGAGGAGGCTTTCCTGGGCAAAAATGACTTTCCCAAAATACAGGTTGGTGCTAATTCTTCCCTCTCTGTAAGAGAGGATGATTCACACTGGCAGCACAGAAAAAAAAAATGGTGAAAAGAGCATTTTTACATTTGCTTTTCATTTGAATTGCCTTTCCTTTCATTTTTAGGTGACGAGCAGAGTTCCTCACTCCCAACACAGCCACTTTGCTCATCCAAAAATTGCATCACTACATGCCAAGCAATTTCTACCTCTAGAAGCTGCTCCTTGTACGTACTGGTAATTTAAGTGGGTCAGATTAATGCTTGTTTAGTTGGTTACTGCACTAGAGATTTGTTAATCTGTGATGCTTAGAAGAGAAACCAACAACCAAGAACCTAAAGAAGTTTTGCTAAAGCTCTGACAATCTGATACCTCTTGTTTCTCGGGCCGGGTCCACGAAGCCTGGAGAGAACAGATATAGAACACAACGACAACGACAGAAAAAAAGCAATAAAAGTTTGTCAAAGGTTGCTTTAGGTACCAGTGTCTGCAGCACATTGAGCTGGGTGCACATGCAGGCTCCAAGCTGAGCATCTCCTGTGTGTGGGGTGGGGGATCACAGCTTCCCTCTCCCATCAGTTTCAGGCTGGAATTCACCATTTCACAGCCTCTGCTTTTGTTTTTAAATGGCTAAAAAAGGCTGCTGGCACCTCGAGGCTGATTGATTACATCAGGGACTGTTTCCTTTGAACATCTCACCTTTCCTACACACCTCTGCCCACTGAGCTGCTCTGGGCAGCCCCAGTGTTGTGCCCCTGGTCTGTCTGCCACCCCACACTGATTAATTAACGCTGATTAGCGTGCTCATCATGCATTTGGAGGCCTGGATCCATGCAGGAAGGAGGAGCAGCCCCAGCCCCAGCTCCCTGTGCTCAGGGATGGCAGCACCCAGCCCCAGAGCAGTGAGACATGCCCAAAGCTCACTGCAAAGCAAACATTTCCCTCTCAGAGAAAGCCAGCAGCAGCAAGGACCACGTTCCCTGTGGCTCACAGGTTGCTGTGCTCCATTCCCCCCCTATAATTTATATTTCAGCTCTCTGTGATTTGCTCAGGAGTCAAGAATCACCAGGGTGGCAGCACTGGCTGAGAGGCACAGTGACATTGTGGGGGTGTCACAGCACACACGGGTGACAGGGATGGAGATGGAGGCTCAGGGAATGAGGGGCAGCAAGAGAGCCCTGCTGCCAGGGGACACTGAGATAGCACAGACGGCACACACAGCTCTGACAGGGCTCAGGGACAGCAATGGGCTGGGTGTCACTGGGACAGGAGCTCACCCCAAAACCTGCAGGAGGCACAGGGAGCCTTGTGGGGCAGCCCTGGGGGAAGGCACAGTGGCAGCACAGGGGTTAAACTCAGTCTGGGATGCAGGAGGGAGAAATCAGAGCTCATCCCCTTGCTCTTCACTCCTTTATTGAGAAGATGCTCCCTTTGCTCTCTGCCCTGCAGGGAATGGTGAGCAGGGAGAGCAGCTTTCAGGAGTTTTAGCCCTGGATAAAGGATCAGGGATGTGTGTCTGGGATGCAGAAGGAGAATTCGGAGCTGATGCCCTTGCTCTTCACTCCTTTATTGAGAAGATGCTCCCTTTGCTCTCTGCCCTGCAGGGAATGGTGGCTGGGACAGCCCAAAATCTGCCAGGAGACACAGCTGAACTAAATCCTCCTTTTCCTTTGGGGCTTTGGGTGGGTTTTCCAGAATGTTTTGGGAGTTAAGGCATCTCTACACCTCTAAAAACCTACACTGAGGGATGATTACAAGAGCAAACACCACAAAGCAAGAGAGAAGCATTCTGGATAACAGAAGCCTTCAAAAGTAAGCTTGAAAATTCCTAAAATAGTATTGTCTGTCCTGCACCAAAGACCATCCACTTCCCCGTGCTGTCCCAGAGAAAGAAAGTGGAGAATAAACTGAATAGATGCATTTGGAACAGAATATTTAATAGAATTAAATATTCTAATAGAATTTGTATGAGAGTATTTATAGAGCTGTTCTGACCTCAGGGTTTTCTGGAGATCTGAAAGGTTTCCCTCAACTCAGAGCACAAGAGAGAGAATGAGAAAAGTACAAGACAAACCAAAACAAAATGCACACACACACAATAATCCAACCTAGAAAGTGCAGGGGACATGATAAAATAATGTTTGCCCTGAAGGTTTGAACCAGCCCATGAGCACATGGCAGCACCTCAAACCTTGGCTCTTCCCCCACCTCCAGGTGTCAGAGCATGAACATTCCCCTTGCTATTGATCACCCACCTGAGAGCAGCAAGCAGAGTCTCAAAAGCCAGCAAAAATGAGTTAGCAGTTTTGCACTGGGCTGTGATGATTAACTGGGCTCAGAGGGGGGCTCCCCTACCACTTATTCAGCTTTTCCATCCCCTCCCTGCCCCAGTCTGTCCATGGCTGGGACCCAAACCTCAGAGCCAGCAGCTCTGCAGCCCTTGGCACCTCCCAGGGCTAACAGAGACAAACCCATGAACAAATAACCCAAATCCTGCCCAAACAGGTGCCCTGCTCAGGCTGCAGCTTCTGCAGGACTGGAACCATTCCCTGCACACTGCAGGGATTCACAGCGGCCTGGGATCCAAGAGATGCTGGGAAGGAACTGAGCTGGACAGCTCTGGCACCCCGATTAATAAACTTACACATGGACAACGAGGGAGGGGCTGACGTCATGGGGGCAATTAACAAAGCTCATTTAGGAGCTGCAGGGCAGCTGTGGGGAGCAGGGACAGTGGACAGCTCTGTTGCTCCCAGACTTGCAGTGTCACACTGAGCCAGAGCCCCTGGCATGGCCAAGGCAGCTGAGCCCTGAAGCACCATCCTGTTAATAGGAGATTATTAATTAGCAACAACTCCTCACTCCTGCCTCTGTCTAGACCTGCTCTGGCTCCAAATTCTGCCTCCTGGTCGCTCATGAAACATCTCCAGTGCAGCAGCAGCAGCAGCAGCACACCCAGCCTGCTCTAATTAAAGCAGCAACAACAACACCAGCACTCTCTTTCAAGAAGGAAAAAAACTGCTAATTATTTTTGCCTTTTAAGAACGAGATGGTGTTGATGGGATCAACAGAACAGGTGAGCACAAAAGACAGGCAGGCTTTTGTGCTCTGGGGATGTGCAGTGTGACAGGGCAGCAGGGATGGACAGGCTCACTGTGGTCCTGGGGAGGAGCAGCCCTCACCTGCACCTGCCTGGGTCAGGGGGCTCATCCCCCCTGCCAGATGTTCCTGCAGCTGGAGGAACTGCTCTGAACAGGGTTTGGGGGCTCCCCAGTTGAATCCCCCCGGTGAACACAGCAGGGATTGCAGGAGGACTCCCCAGGTGGCTCTCACAGCAGGGCACCTGTGTCACTGTCCCAGGTGTGACACCTGTGGCACTGCTCAGGGTGTGGCACTGCTCCAGGTGTGCACCTGTGTCACTGTCCCAGGTGTGGCACAGGTGGCAGTGCCCTGGGAGTGCCACCTGTGTCCCTGCTCCAGGTGTGGCACTGCCCCATGAGTGGCACAGGTGGCAGCGCCCCAAGTTATTTAATGGAAAACTCCTCCATAATGAGAGGAGCAGGGGCTGGTCCCTTTGAGCTGCAGTGCAATAACTGCATGGAGTGGCAGTGCCCCAGGTGTGCAGTGTCCCAGGTGTGCCCCAGGTGTGTCACTGCCCCAGCCGCAGCAGAGCCCCCCGTGCCCCCATGCAGTGCCAGGCAGTGCCAGGGCTGTGCTGAGCCCCCCAGGCCGGGCAGGGCTGCCCCTTCCCACCTTTACCTTCTCCTCGCTGCTGATGTTCCTGCTGGAGCTCCTCCAGGTGATGGAGGGGATGGGGTCCCCCGAGGCCTCGCAGGTCAGCGTGATCTGATCCTCCAGCTCCATGGCTGTCTTGTTCTCCACGTAGGTGATCTTGGGTTTGGCTGGGGAGGGGGAAAAGGAGCCTTGGCTCAGGGGGGCTCAGGGTGAGCAGCACTGGGGAGAGCTGGGACCATCTCCTGCCAGCTGGGGAAGGAGCACAGGGGCTTGCACCTTCCTGCAGGAGGGAAGGACCTGGAAAACCTCTTGTGCTGGACCTGGAAAACCTCTTGTGCTCATTCCCACAGCTGGGGCTCCAAGGAGGAGCCAGTTCAGAGGGTACAAATGTTCACCCCTGGATTACCAGCTCCCCCTTCCACCTCCCTGCCCAAACCAGCCCTTTGCCAAGGGCTTGGGCTGCACATAGGGCAGGGAGAATTCCACATTCCCCAACACCTCCAGACCCTTGGGAGGCAGGGAGAATTCCATATTCCCCAATATTTCCAGATCCCTGGGAGGCAGGGAAGCTCCTGACTCACCCCTTCAAGCCTCAGGTCACTCCCACAGTGCTGGGGTGAGCTCACCTCCCCATCCAGGCTGCAGCAAGCCCCACTCAGGTGCTAAAACCCTTCCAACAGCAGCTTTGGTGGATCAGGACTCCAGGAAATATCCTGGAGGGCATTTCCGGCAGGCTGTGGGTCTGACCCAGAGCACACAGGAGCTGGGCTGGGCAGGATGGATGGCTCCAGACAGGAGCTCCAACACCCCCAGCATGGCAGAGGGGCACGGGCACAGCTGGCACGAATTAACTGGGACAAAGAGCTCCCCCAGCTCCCCCCAGGGCCGTTACCAAAGACTTTGAGGTGGATGGTGGCGTCGGCCTCCCCAGCCTTGTTCTCAGCAATGCAGATGTACTCGGCCTCGTCGCTCTTGTCCACCCTGTGGATCACCAGCTCGGAGCCGTCCGAGTTGAAGCTGTACTTGTCCTCCTCCTCCTCCACCTCCTCCACGGGCTCTCCATCCCTGGGGGCACAGAGCACACGGGGCTGTGGGGGCAGCAGCCAGCCCAGCCTGCTGCAGGCCTGCCCGTGCAGTTATTGCCCTGCAGCTCAGAGGGACCAGCCCCTTCTCCTCTGCCCCGGGCTCCAGAGCTCGGCTTGGTACCCATTCCCACCCCTTCTCCTCTGCCCCTGGGCTCCAGAGCTCAGCTTGGTACCCATTCCCACCCCTTCCTGCCCCAGCTCCCACCTCCTGGCACACCACAGAGCTGTAACCCCCCCAGAGGTGGTTTTTTTCCTACCAAGGCACCACTCCAAGCTGCCATCAGCCTTTCCAGGTCAATTTGTGCTGCTAACCTTCACCAAAGGCTGCAGAACTCCAAGAGCAGAGTCCCTGGAGTGGGGATCACACCTGGCAGGGCAGTGCAGGGAGCTGGGAGGGGACACAGCTGAGCAATGGGAGCACTGAACCCCTTGGTTTGCTTTGCTTTATCAAACTGTTTTTATCTCAACCAACAGGATCTGATCCTTACTTGGTCCAGGACACGGTGGGCTCGGGGAAGCCATCAGCATCACAGGCCAGGGTGACAGACTGGCTCAGGTTGGCAGTGGCGTTCATGGTGCTCTGCCTGGCACGCACAGAGGGCGGCACTGCAAGAGAGCAGAGACAGGGTGAGTGGGGAGCACAAAGGTGTGAGCCACAGGGAGCTGCTGGGCACCTCTGGGGGCACCCAAAAACCCTGTCAGCATCACCACCTGCAGGGTTTGATCAGTGAGTCTGAGGCATGGCCAAAGCCATCAGCACAGAGAGCTCCTGTGCACCTCTGCTCACCCAAAAACCCTGTCAGCATCACCACCTGCAGGGTTTGATCAGTGAGTCTGAGGCATGGCCAAAGCCATCAGCACAGAGAGCTCCTGTGCACCTCTGCTCACCCAAAAACCCTGTCAGCATCACCACCTGCAGGGTTTGAACACTGAGTCTGAGGCACGGCCAAAGTCACCAGCACAGGATAGAAAGGGCAGAGGGTGGGGAGACACAAAAGAAATCAGTGTGGTGGCCAGAACCACTCGTGAGTGCCACCAAGCTCAGCTCCTCACTCTGACCCTCAGGCTCCTCGAGGTGTTATTCTCCCGTAAACAGCTGGCAAACACTCCCTGTGTCCCATGGACATTCTACTGGACACAGCAGAGGAAGAGGATGGTGTGAGTGTGAGGCAGCAGCTCCAGCAGCAGCCTGGGGTGAGGTGCTGCTCCCAGCCCCTCACCATTCACGATGACCTGGATGTCCTTGAAGTTGATCTCCCCCCGGGCCAGGATCCTCCCCTCACACCTGTAGGTGCCCTCATCTGTCTTCTTGATGCCGCGGATCTGCAGGTAGTTGTTGGACAGGACGATGAAGCGCACTGCAAAGCACAAGGAAAGGCAAGGGAAGATCACACAGCCTCTCTTTCCTATCCTTCTTCCTTTCCTTTCCTTTCCTTTCCTTTCCTTTCCTTTCCTTTCCTTTCCTTTCCTTTCCTTTCCTTTCCTTTCCTTTCCTTTCCTTTCCTTTCCTTTCCTTTCCTTTCCTTTCCTTTCCTTTCCTTTCCTTTCCTTTCCTTTCCTTTCCTTTCCTTTCCTTTCCTTCCCTTCCCTTCCCTTCCCTTCCCTTCCCTTCCCTTCCCTTCCCTTCCCTTCCCTTCCCTTCCCTTCCCTTCTCCTAAAATCTCTCTCTCCACCAGAACTGGAGATGCTGCTGGAGCTGGATCTGTCCCTGCCCCTGCTCTGGGTCAGTGCTCAGGGAGGTGAGCAGATCCAGGGGGACACAGCAGACCTGGCTGAATGATGGGGAGCACTGAAGGAATTCCTTGGTTTGGTTTGCTTTGCTTTACTGAACTGTGTTTATCTCAACCAACAGGATTTTCAGCCTCAGATTCTCCTCCCTGGGTGGGCTCTGTGCTCCCAGCCCAACCCACAGCAGAAGGTGACCTCAGCCCCACCATGAGGTCCCACAGACACGTTTGCACTGCAACACATCAGCCAGGGAGCAGTTTGGGCCTCATCCCCCTGCCCAGGGGCTCCAGCCCCGCCACCTGTGTGCCAGGTGTGGGACACCTGCTCAGCTGGGCTCAGGGTCTCTGCCAGTCCCTCTGGAGCAGTTGGGAATAAAGGGAAATGTTCTTGCAAGGAGCTTGCAGCCCCGTTCCTCAGGAAGGTGGAGGATGTCACAACACCCAGCTCTTCTGTCTCATAGCATTTCTTTCATCTGTATTTTTTATCCAGCATTCCTTGGCTGATTTTGGTGCCAAAGCCTGGTGGCCACTTCAGTGGGAATGTGATTGTCCTGCCACAGGCAAACCACAGCACCTGGGGTGACTAAATGCACATCCCAAGGCCTTGGGTCAAGAAAAGCTGCTTCCCCATCCCTTGTGAGCACCAGCACTGTGTGTGGGAGGGAGGTGGACAGGAACAAGGCCTTACCATCCTTTTTCAGGATGACATCCCTGCCTTTGTGCTTCCAGATGATGGTGGGGGGCAGCGAGCTGACCACGTCGCACACGATCACAGCGTCGTCCCCTTCCTTGAACTCCTGCGGGGTGGGAGCGTTCTTGAACATCAGCTTTTCTGGAAAATGGGAAAGGAGAGGTCACTGCAGCTTCCTCAGCACAGCTGGAGCAGAGAAACCCCCAAACCCCAGAGATCTCCTTGTTCCTGGGGAGGATCAAGGTCTGAGTGAATTACTGCCCACAGCACACCTGTCACCCTGATATTTTATAAAAATCCCTTCGCCAGGGCTTCTTCTCCTGGGAAGCTTCAGCTTCTCCCTGTTTTGCTACTTTGGGATGTGATTTGGAGAACTGTTTACCCAGCATGTGAATTGTTTTAATTTAATGGCCAATCACAGCCAGCTGTGTCGGACTCTCTGAGTCTGTCACAAGTTTCTACTACCATTCTTTTATAACCTCCTGATACATCCTTTCTCTACAGTTTAGTACATTTTTAGCATACAATTTCTTTTAATTTAATAGAACATCATAAAATAATAAATCAGCCTTCTAAGAACATGGAGTCAGATTCACTCATCTCTCCCATCGTTGGGGTTGCTGCAAATTCAACATGGGGGGGGCAAGGAGAGAGCCAGGGGGTCAAGGAAAGATCCAGTGGGGAAAGGAGAGAGCAAAGGGGCAAGGAAGGAGCCAGGAGGGCAAGAAAAGATACAGGGGGATAAGGAAAGAGCCAGGGGGGAAAGAAAAGAGCAAGGGGGGAAAGGAAAGAGCTGGAAGACAAGGAAAGATCCAGCAGGGAAAGGAAAGATCCAGGGGGGAAAGGAAGGAGCCGAGGGGGAAAGGGAAGAGTCAGGGAGGGCAAGAAGAGAGCCAGGGGGGTAAGGAGAGAGTCAGGGAATGCACGACAAGAGCCAGGGGGCAAGAGAAGGGCCAGGTGAGGGCTCCTTACGGAAAATCTTGACATTGACAGTGGCCTCGGAGTCGCCCTCCTCGGGGCTGCTGACCACACACTTGTAGATGCCGGCGTCGTCGATGTTGGCGTTGTAGATGGTGAGCGTGGACGAGGAGTCATCGTTGCGCACCACCGAGATGCGCTGCTGGCCCGGGCTGAGCCGCTCCCCGTTCGGGGAGAACCACGAGATGTCCTTGGACCTGGCCTCCCCGGCCACTGCAGGGTTGGGGGAGAGAGCGGGTGAGACAGGCCAGGACTGCATCACCCCCAAACCCCAGTGCTGAGGGGCTGCCCCAAACCCCACTGCTGAGGCTCTGGCTGACCCCACAGAACAGTGGGACAGCCCAGCCCTTCATCACCCCAAACCCCAGGGTCTGACTGACCCCACAGCAGCAAACAGCACAGTTGGACAGCCCAGCTCTGCACACCCCCAAACCCCAGGGTTTGCCCCAAACCCCACTGCTGAGGCTCTGAGTGACCCCACAGCACACTGGGACAGCCCAGCATGCCCCAAACCCCAGGCTCTGCATGACCCCACAGCAGCAGTACCATCCCAGCAGGGTCTGTCTCATTCTGAACTGAATCAATGAACCCAGGGGCCTTTGGCCAGCACCCACCTTGACATAAGAAGAACTTGGACTCTCCAACGCTGATCTCCCCCTGGCTTGGAACAATGTCCACTTGGAGAGAGGCTGGGAAGGGAATGAGCACGGTCAGACACGGGCTGTGGGCTCCAGCAAAACACCTTTGCCAGCCTTACAGTCCCCAGGGATCCCTCATTCCATTTACAGTCCTGGATTACATCTGTATTCTGATTTGAACCGCCGGTTTTTAACACCAGAGGAAGGTTTTAAACAAGAGAGAAGGGTTTTAAACACCAGAACAAGGTTTTCAACAGGAGAACGAGGTTTTAAACACCAGAGGAAGGTTTTAAATATGAGAAGACGGTTTTAAACAAGAGAGAGGTGTTTTAAACATGACAGCAAGGTTTTAAACACCATAACAAGGTTTTCAACACCACAACAAGGTTTGTAACACCAGAGGAAGGTTTTAAACAAGAGAGAAGGGTTTTAAACACCAGAACAAGGTTTTAAACACGACAACAAGGTTTTAAACACCATAACAAGGTTTTAAACGCCAGAACAAGTTTTTTAAAACCAGAACAATGTTTGAAACACCACAGAAAGGCTTTAAACACCAAAGGACAGCACCTCTGCCCATTCCCATTTACAGCAGCCCCTCCCAGCGCACACCCACGCAGGCCCAGCGCCCTTTTCCCCCAGCACCATCCCTGGCTCCTTCCTCATTGCATAAATTATGACCCATTAGGCAGAAAATGTAATTGGATTCTGGCTCTCCTCCAGCTATAGCTTAATTCCACAGCAGATCTGTGGCCTAACAAGCCCGGGTCAAGTTGAATTTGAGGACGCCAAAATCGGTTTTCTTCGGAAAACACCCTCGGTGCTTTCATGTAGTGCACGAAAAGCTGAAAATCTCTCTCCCAGAGCAGCTAATTTTACCTCCAGACCACAGAGGCATTATTCCAGCTGCCAAGCACACCTGGGGTTGTGAGAAACAAGCATTGGTTCAGAAATTAAAACCTGGCAGTGCGTGCCAATGGTAATACTCCCTAAAGTGCTGGGGAAACACTTGGGCTGGGGTCAGGCACTGAGCCTGGAGCTGGGGGAGCTCTGCCTGCCCTCAGGGGGAAGCACAGCAATATCAGCATTTTCTGAGCACATTCTGAGCCAACAACCCCCCTGACACAGCCCTTGTCTCCAGGAGAAGCAACAATGGGAGCTGGGATAGCCCCAGCCACTGTCATCTGCACAAACAGGTCCCCACAACAAGGGGCTGTGCCTGCTGTGAAAAATTCATACTTTATGATTGGCTTTTGGCAAATATTCAGATGAATATTATATGTGTTATGTTAAAGTGATGCTGTGTTAATTTTCTTAAGTAGTGTGTTAAATATAGTTTTAGGTTATAACATAATGTTGAAATAGAAACTACTCTATGTAAGATATTTTTTTAAAGAGAGGAATGAGGCACGCTCACTGAGATAGCAGCCACAGGACACCTCAGTCTTTCAGAGAAAGAGAATTTATTGCTCCCTTATCAGAAGAAATGAATTTCTTCCTGCCTTGCTCAGCCCTGAGGATGCCAACAGGATTCAGAGGCAGAAGCTGACACTGCCCAGCCAGAATCCTGTGTTTGAATGGAATTTATGCATCATGGATGAGCTGTATGAATATGCAACAGGCTGTTGCTTTTAAGGGTTAATCCTCTGTTAATGTGGGTCCTTTTTTGGGCTAATTTTGGCCAGAAAAGGTACCTGGACTGTCCCAAGCTCTTTGTTTCTATTGTCTCATATTGTCCTAATTCGGATTGTCCAAATTTTTATTACTCTAATTCTATTGCTATTTTTATGACCACTTTATTACTATTACACTTTTGGAATTTTAAAAACCAAGTGATTGGCGTTTCTCACACCTGCAATCTCACCATCATCCCCACGCTCAGCTCGGGCTGGGAGCTCACACACAAAGCCAGCTCTGCTGATTTTAATCGCTGTTTAATCGTTAGTTTTGCTTTGCAGCCCAGGGAAATGGGGACTATTTTTTCCACTCTTCGTTTAATAGACACTGCGAGCCCATTTGTATTCTGCTTCCAACTCCAAGCAATAAAGGCCTTTTTAGCATCACATAATAACTGCATTAAAAGGCCTCTTCATAATCACACAATAACACTTTTTATAGCTCTGCCCTCCCCCATATCTTTTATCTGGTTATAAAGTTCCCCAGCCCCCCAAAAATGCTGAATAATTCCCCATTGATTAAAAAAAAAAAAAAAAAAAAAAAGAAAAGACAACAAATTTGCTAATGCAACTTCCTGTTCATCTGTAGTCCAATATAATTAGTTTTGCATCTCAACAAAAGAAATGAGCTCAAATTAAGCCGTGGTTTAATAGGCAGGGAGGCTGTGTCCTGCTGGGCTCAGGCTGAGCTTAAGGCAGGAGGCTGTACCTGGGCAGGAAATAAAGGAAATAAAGTGAATTATCGGGAACTGGGACTGTGGCTGCCCAAATCCCAAAGGTGACACACCTGGAACAGGAATGTGAGTGCTCACACTGCTCTGGCTCCACAAAAGGAGCATCCTGGAACACTAAATACACCAAATTAGGGATTTACTGTGGGGTCCTATTCCCTCAGATAAATGGGAGCTCACATCCCTCCCCTCCCACAAAAGCACTGCTCCTTTCCAGCCTCCATCAGCTCAGCACTGACCCCGAGAGCTCAGCAAGGACTGAAATCCTTCTGGAATCCTTCTGGAATCCTCACCTGGAATCCTCACCTCCTGAAACCCTCACCTCTTGAAATGCTCACCCCACTCCAGCACTGGGGTCACCCCACACTCACATCCCCAGGACAGTGCCCACACTGCAGCTCCCATCAAGGGCTAAACTCAGTTCTAAGGGCTCTCCCTCTCACTCCGAGCCCAGGAGGGAATTTGGATGGGGTTTGCCTTGGAGGGGGTCTCCAGGAGCAGGAATCCTGTCAGAGGTAACCCAGGTAATGAAGCATTACTGCAACAAAGCCCGGAGAAAACCCAGAATCCAAAAAACCCCAGGAAAAAAAAAAACCAGAATAAAAAAACAAAACAAAACAAAAAAACCCCAACAACAACAACAAAAAAACAGAATCAAAAAAATCCAGAATAAAAAAAAAATCAAAAAACCCCAGAATTAAAACAACAGAATAAAAAAAAAAAAAACCCATAATAATAAAAAAATCCCAGAATAATAAAAAAAAAATTAAAAAACCCCAGAATAAAAAAAAAAACAAACAACCCCCCCCAAAAAAACCAAAACAAAAAACAAAAAACAAAAACAAAAAACAAAAACAAAACAAAACAAAAAAAAAACCAACCAACCAAAAAAAAAAAAAAACCACAAAACCAGAATCAAAACATCCAGAATATCCGGGCAAACAAAGCCCAGCAGGGACAAATTCAGGTGTCACCAAACCCCTGGCTCCATTCTCACAGGCTGCACCTTTAATTTCCCTCATTTCTAGCCACGATTCACCAATTAAACCCAATTCCAGCAATAAAACCCATCAGGACACAAACACCCCCTGGATGCAGCGGGCACAGCCCGGGCAGCAAGGGCGGGATTTGCAGCAGATTACGGTGAAAGCCCCGGGGGTTTAATGCACAACAGAGGCTTAACAAGACAAAGACAAGGCTCCTGTGCACGGTCACTTTATTAAAAATGCGCCGGGTGCCCGGGAGGAGGAGGAGGAGGAGGAGGAGGAGGCGGCAGCTGGGATTGATCCCAGCTGGGCTGCGCATCCCATCCCTGCCCCGTCGCCATGGCAACCGCTCCCTAAATCTGCCAGCAACGGGAGGAGGGGATGGGGAGCCCTGGGGGAATGGCAGGACCTGGAGAGGGCAGGAGCAGCACGGAACAGCCCGAATAAAGGGGTCCGAGGGGGAGGGACACCCCGAAATAAAGTCACCAAAACCACCTCCAGGGGAGAGACATCCCAAACTAAATAAAGGTGTGCCCAAAGGAGAGGGATGCCCCATTTCCACTGGGATTCCCCATTTCCACTGTGATTCCCCATTTCCACTACAACTCCCCATTTCCCATGGAATTCCCCATTTCCACTGCGATTCCCCATTTCCACTGCGATTCTCCATTTCCCATGGAATTCCCCATTTCCACTGCGATTCCCCATTTCCACTGGGATTCCCCATTTCCACTGCGATTCTCCATTTCCACTGTGATTCTCCATTTCCCATGGAATTCCCCATTTCCACTGCGATTCTCCATTTCCACTGTGATTCTCCATTTCCACTGCAATTCCCCATTTCCACTGCGATTCCCCATTTCCACTGCGATTCTCCATTTCCAGCAGGACCTGGACCTGGTGGATGCTGGGGGTGGCAGAAGGGCAATTCACCCCCTGCTGCAGCAAAACCAGCTGCTGGTCACTTCCAGAGGCAGCATAATTCAAATTATTCCATCAAAGAGCCCACCCTGGGCACTGAGGAACCCCCCTGCCCTGGGGGCTCACCCAGCACACCCCACAAGGGACAGGGGGGCTCTCCCAGCCAAGCCCACCCATCCCTGCGATTATTTCAGTGCCAGGGCAGGGTGTGCATGGAAACCCAGCTGAAATCAGGGCCCAGGCAGCACAAAAACACAGGCAGGGAACTCAGGGAGGTTTCTCCTCTGCTCCATCTCAGTCAGAATTATTGTGCTCCTGCACAGACTGACACGGCCAGGCTGATGTGGGGAATCTGTGCAGGGAAAAGGGAATAATCCCAATTATGTCCACCTTGTGACCCCGTCATTTCCTTGTACAGGATCTGCTCACAAGAGCTTTTAATTTTTAAATGACCACGAGGCACAGCAAAAAATGATCCTATTAACACCTTTTCCCACAGAAATTTATGAATTGCAGTAAAACTTCCCAGACATCTCAGTGTTTTTTACATGGAATGCAATTTTATGCCTCTTTTGATGACATTCTTGATAAAAGCTTTTTATTGCTATGGATCATAAAACTAATAGTCCTATTTACCACAGCAAATATTTTCATTTACCTGAGGCAGGGTAAGCCAGGATGCTTTATGGAGCCATTAAATCAGAGAATGGACAATGGACAACTTTAATTAAAAACCAAGCAAGTTACAACCCTGTGCTGGAAGAGAAATCTGGGTGGGTGATAGGGAAGAACCTGGAGCAGAGGAGGAAAGCAGGATTTGTAAAAGCTCAGGACTCAAGGCTGCTCCTGCAGCAACCTGGCTGGATTGGCAGGGTGCTGAGCAGCACAAACTGCATCCTGCAGTGTGAAAAATGCCAATTACTTCTTTTTAAAATTCTAAAAGTTTAATTGTAATAAAATGGTTATAAAAATAGAATATAATTAGAGTAATAATAATTTGGACGAGTTGGATTAGGACAATATGAGACAATAAAAACAAAGGGTTATGGACAGTCCGGGTAACCTTTTCTGGCCAAAATTAGCCCAAAAAAGGATCCACATTAACCCTTAAAAGCAACAGCCTGTTGCATATTCATACACCTCATCCATGATGGATAAATTCCATTCAAACACAGGATTCTGTCTGGGCAGTGTCAGCTTCTTCCTCTGAATCCTGTTGGCATCCTCAGGGCTGAGCAAGGCAGGAAGAAGTTCATTTCTTCTGATAAGGGAGCAATAAATTCTCTTTCTCTGAAAGACTGAGGTGTCCTGTGGCTGCTATCTCACTGTGAGTCCTTTCTTTAAAAACTATCTTACACAGCATCGTTTCTATTTTAACATTATGTTATAACCTAAAACTATATTTAACACACCACTGAAAAGAATTAACACAGCATCACTTTCTAACACAACACAGATAATATTCATTTCAATATTTGCCAAAAGGCAATCATAAAATCCCCATTTTCCACATGCAAGGAGCACAGAATTGCTGTTTGTCAGGCAGGAGGGGCTCCAGGGAGGAGCTGCTCCCCTTCCTCAGAGGCAGCAACCCCTGCTCCCGGCAAACCCCACTCTCCCCAGCCACCCCCAGCCCCAGACTTCATTCTCAAGTGCTGTCACAAGGGGCAATAATTAGTATTAACTCCATGATTCACAGAAAATGAACCAATCTCTATTAAAAAAAAACCCATTACTCTTATAAACACAATACAACGAGACCTAATTGGTCCTGCAATCCAAACACCATCACCATTCAAGTGTAGAATGAAGGAAATTAATGTGTAGAATGAGGGAAATTCATGTGCAGAATGAGGGAAATTCATGTGTAGAATTTGGGAAATTCATGTGCAGAATGAGGGAAATTCATGTGTAGAATTTGGGAAAATTCATGTGTAGAATGTAGGAAAATTCATGTGTAGAATTTGGGAAATTCAAGTGCAGAATTCAGGAAACTCATGTGTAGAATCTGTAGAATATCACCACTGATAAATTAAGAAACCACTCTTTAGTAACCAAATCTTCATAACACATCCCACAAGTTCACAACAAGTACAAATTAAGATAAGAATTATTTCTCATTCTTTTCTCTGATCTCCTCTCCAGTGCCACTGGAATTTGTGGAGACATTTCCAGTGTGTGTTAACTGCAAGAGAAAGAACCTCCAGAACATCATCAGGACTATCAGAATCATTAATAAAAACTGGAATATTATTATGACCAAACCAGAAGGCTGGGAAGAATAATCCACTGCCCTATTTGCTCAGCAAGCATAGGAACCAAAAATCAGAGAGAACTGAGTTTGTTCACTGCTCTATGGCTGGCACAACACAGCCAAGGTGAAGGCAATAAATCAGAGCCCCTCAATAACAGGAACAGTTCACACAGCCCCACATTCACACATCATTTACAGAAGCTCAGAAATAAGTGATGCCAAGGGAGGAACAAAAAAGAATGTGAGCCCAGCCAGGGGGTGCAAAGGCCTTGAGCATCAGCTGTGAGTGACAGGATAAACAGTGCCCAGATTGCCAGGAGCCAAGGAAAACCTCAATCCCTCATCCCTGGCCTCTGGGGAGGCTCCTGGAAACCCAGGGAGAATTCACAAACACCAGAAATGTAATCACTGCAACCCATCAGCTATGCAAGGCTCACAAAGAACGCTTCAGCTGAGCTTTTGTGCCCCAAAATTTAAGAGAAGTGTTGGGAGCTCAGCTCTGAACCTCCCTTGGTCTCTACAAGCAACATACTCCTTGAAATAACTTACTCCTGCTTGAAAGAATTTACTCCGAGTAAATGACTCCAATAACTTACTCCAAGACTTGCAAGAATTTGCTCCAAGAAAGCACCAAAGGAAAATCTCCGGTGATCTCCAAACACAACTGGATAACTTACTCCTACTTGCAAGAATTTACTCCAAGATTTGCAAGAATTTACTCCAAGATTTGCAAGAATTGACTCCACGTAAGCACCACACATGAATTTCCCTCATTCTACACCTGAATTTCCCGAATTCCGCACTTGAATTTCCCAAATTCTGCACTTGAATTTCCTTCATTCTACACTTGAATTTCCCGAATTCCACACTTGAATTTCCCAAATTCTGCCAACACCACTTCCAGGCACAGGGTGGGACTGCTGGGGAGCCCTGCAGGGCCAGGAGTTGGACTTTGTGATTTTTCTGAGTCCCTTCCAGATCAGGATGTTCTGGGGTGACTTTTGCTGAGGGTTACAACTCCCAAAATCTCAAGATGACTTTGAACACCGATGTCTTTGACTGATGTTAACAACAGGGCTCTCGTGCCATCAGCTTTGCCACGTTTTCCTGGTACCTGCAATGTTTTAATTGGAATTCCAGGGTAAAACTGCTCACTGCAAGGGAACAGAACGGAAGGAGATGCTCAGTGATCTGTGAGGGCAAAGACCTTTAAAGCACCTGAGGATTCCTGCTGGATTCCTCCCCTCCCTCACTCCCTGGGTGTGAAATGACAGCACAAGAACAGCAGCGCTGCTCTGGAATACAGAAAACAGCCAGAGAAGGCAGCAGGAGTCACAGAAATGTCCTCAGAGAGCAGCAGCAGAATGGAAATGTCCCCAGAGTGACCAAGGCAGAGCCAGACGCAGCAAGGATCGATGTGCTGAGTGTCAGAGCCTGGCCAGCACTCCTGCCCCACTAAAACCCTCCTGCAATCAGCACCATTAATTGCTCTTTGCTTTAAAGCATCCCCAGGGAGCAGTGAGAGGCACAGCTGAACATCCCAGATCCAATATCCTGCTGCCATCCCATTGTTTCAGGCTGGAAAAAGGAATCTGATCAGTGCACGAATTCATTTGGGACAGCACAACATTGCCCATCCATCCCAGATCCAATATCCTGCTGCCATCCCCACCACCAGAACCCAGCTCTGCTTTTCCAGCCAAAATCCCAGCCATGATTCCAGAACCAGGAACACGAGGGGAAATCACACACTGCAAAGTCTCCCTATTGTTTCAGGCTGGAAAAAGGAATCTGATCAGCGCACAAATTCATTTGGGACAACACAACATTGCCCATCCATCCCAGATCCAATATCCTGCTGCCATCCCCACCACCAGAACCCAGCTCTGCTTTTCCAGAACCAGGAACACGAGGGGAAATCAACACTGCAAACTCTGCCATTGTTTCAGGCTGAAAAAAAGGAATTTGATCAGTGTAAAAATTCATTTGGGACAACACAACATCGCCCAACCATCCCAGATCCAATATCCTGCTGCCATCCCCACCACCAGAACCCAGCTCTGCTTTTCCAGCCAAAATCTCAGCCATGATTCCAGAACCAGGAACACGAGGGGAAATCACACACTACAAACTGCCCCCGTCATTTCAGGCTGAAAAATGGACTTTAATCAGTGCAAAACTTCATCTGGGAGAACATAACATTGCCCATCCATCCCAGATCCAATATCCTGCTGCCATCCCATTGTTTGAGGCTGAAAAAAGGAATCTGATCAGTGCAAAACTTCATTTGGGACAACACAGCATTGCCCATCAAACATGTGGACAGGCAGCACAAAACCAGCCATGGCAGAAGGTTCTGGAAGGGATGAAACTGGAACACCTTCTTCCCAACAATTCCTATTAAATAATAAATTGTGTTCTTTGTTATCCACATTCTTTGGTTATTTGCAAGGTCCTTTTCTCACCATCTCCCAAAAACCAGAGTTCAGGATGTCACCTTTTCCCTTGGATATAAAAATCCTGTCCTATCAACACAGATCAGGAAAAAACCCCACACAAATCAAAACCTACTGAGTTTATCTGACAATAAAAGGTAAATGCAGTTTTTCTGGTTTATAATAAAACAATACTGGTGGAAACTGGGGCAAATAAGGCCAGAAAGGACAAAGAACAGGTCTAGGCAGCAGCAGAAAATCCTGACAGGATGAGCAATGTCCCCGACATTCTTCAGTGGCAATAAAAGTGGAGAACTGAGCACTCCTTATAGAAAAATAAAAAGGAAAACATCTTCAGCCCTGCTCCCTTCATCCCCTGCCCAGCAAGCACATGAAATAATCCTTTGTAAGTGTCCATGAAAACTGGGATTGCTGCCAGTTTCCTGAATTACACATGGATGGGGTTCTGCCCTCCTAAACCATGTATTTTAAGGTCAGAAAGCAGCACTCTGCTGATCTGCTCCTTCAAAGGATCCAGAAAGGAATAAAGGGAAAATCTGCAGGAATGGCTCAGTTCAGCCCCAATATTCATTGTGTATAATCTGTATTCTGACAGGTCAGGAGAGCCAAGAAACTGCCTTTATTTCAGTGAAATTAACTCAATTTCAGTGAAATTAAACCAAACTTCAGTGAAATAAATACCCAATTTCAGTGAAATTAAACAAAATTTCAGTGAAATTAAACCAAATTTCTTTGTGCCTACAAGTCAGGCACTCACACCACAGGACTCCAACCCTGCCCTCTTTCACCCAAATGAAATTCTCCAAAAATCCCAGCACAAACCTGCGCCCTGCATTACACACAGAGCCAGGAACCAGCACTGCACCCAAGGACAGCAGCATTTTCCACTCTAACTCAGAAAAAACTTGGACTCAGGCAGACAGCACAAGGTTAATGGCCATGGAAGGGCAAAAAGGACCTGGTGTTCCCATTTTCCAGGGTGCCTTATGAGGGAGAAAGAGCTGGCAGCCAAGCTGGTTCAGCAAGTGGAAAAGCAATATTAATTCACTTTCCGCTGCACAAACACCCCTCTCTGCAGGGATTTTGGGGTGTCTGTGCAGGCCAGGAGCTGGATTTGGCTGATCCTGGTGGATTCAGGATATCCTGAGACTCTGGGCAGATGCAGAAAGGGAGGAGTGGGAGCAGCCACCACTCTTCTGTATTTTCTGTATTTTTTGTATTTTCTGCATTTTCTCTCCCCACATTTTTACCAGGAGCAGATGGGGCCCCTGCCCAGAGCCTGCTCCAGCTCTGCCTCTGCTATTTCTGCATCTCTGGGACGGATTTCTGCTGCCACTAATAACTGCTTGCTGCTGGAATGAAGGCCACAGTGGGGCTGGGAGGGTTTATTTTCGTATTCCTGGGTCCCACAATGAAATCCCATGAACGTGGCCCCTCCCAGGAGAAAAAAGCAGCTGGCACAGGCTGCAAGAAGCACGAGCACAATGCAGACCAGGAGAGGTAAAACAACCAACATTCCTTATCCCAGAGCCACTGATGGGAAAGGAAAACTTGTCCACTCATCCCAAATTCCTTCTGCTGTGCTTGGGTCAGCCCAAAATGCAAACCCAACCCAGGAGTTCCACAGCACGAGGCAGAGCTGGCACTGAGAGCAAATCCTCCCTGAATAATGAATGGCCTCAGTTTGGGCATGGGGACCTCAGAAATGGCACAGCAGATTCCTGTGCAATGCTGCAAACAGCAACCTTAAAATATATATTATATATGTATACAGACATGTATTAAATATGTATGTATGTATTATATTCTTACAATGTATTATATGATATGTATTATAACATTATATATGTACACATGTATACATACATGTATTATATATGTATACATGTATTACAATATATTACAATATAATATAATACATATATACATATATAATACATGTATGTATACCTGTATACATATATAATATATTAAAATGTATTATATGTATTATATTATATATGTATATATGTATACATACATGTATTATATATATGTATCATAATATAATATTAAAATGTATTATATTATATGTACACATAATGTAAAAATAATAATATGTATATATGTATTATAATATATTATTATAATATATTCGATTATATGTACATAATAATAATAATAATAATAATAATAATAATAATAATAATAATTCTCGTCAGTTATTTATTATTAATAATAATTAAAATAATTAAAATAATAAATTATCAGCAATGGCTGATCTCTGTGCCCCCAGTGCCCCTTCCCAGGCACAATAAATCAGCTGCACTCCAGCCTGGATGGAAGCAGGGACTCAGGTAAGGGAAGGATCTGGCCCAGGAAGGGAGCCCAGGCTCTCATTAGGATGTTAATGAATGCAGCATCATTAACAGCAAACGGCTGCAGAGCTGAGCACACAATCTCTGAACCCAGCCAAGCAAGTGAATGCTCGCACCAAACAACCAGGTCAAGCCTTGCCCTGCCCCAGTTATTAAAATGGGAATTCTGGTTGTTATAGGATGGCATTAAAAGGAATTTACTGGCCCTTTTATGGTTTACATTCACTCGCGCACTGCTACAGTTATTCCAAGCATTTGGCACCGGCTCTGCAGCCACAAAGGAGTTTTGTTCCTGCCGGAGTGAAGGACAAGACAGACAAGGACAGATAAAACAAGAGGAAGGAAAGGAGACAGAGGATGACAGAGCAGCGCAACTGCACTGCCACATCTGAGGGAGCAGCAGGCTGAAAATGGGAGCGGAAAACTTCTCACAGCAAAGGCAAGAGAGGAATTTCACTGCCCAGGGTGACTGCAGCACTCCTCAGTGGGTTTGTGCTGCATGCCAGGAATAATAAACTGCAGCAAGGCAGAGGGATGTTCTCATCAGCCACCAACCACTCTGCAAAAACCTGCATTTTCACCTTTTATTTTACAGCTCATCTGGCTAAAGGCATCATAAAATATCAGCAAAGCAACGTCACACTCTGGTCTGAGCTGCACCCAACATAAACTCAGTTATGACTAAAGGAATCAATTCCTTTTCCCCATTCCAGCTTTGGCCTTTTTTCCTTGTGCAAGTCCTTGTCCTGAATCTGTATTTCCTGCACTAAAGCAGCTCCCAGGAGAGGCCGGGCTGAGCAGGGCAGACAGCTCCCAATTAACCCAGCTTTTAATGGCATCTCCAGCAGCTTCTCAGGGGACTGGAGCAGCCCCTAGCCCTCCTCCAGCACCTGCCAGGGAAAAGGCACAGCCCGCAGGAGGAGGGGAAAAACAGGAAAAATCCTACAGAAGGAAAAACAAACAAAACAAACAAAAAAAACCCAAACAAACAAAAAAAAAAACCCAAAAAACCCAGGAAATATCCTACAGAAGGAAAGAAAAAAAAACCAGGGAAAATCCTATAGATTCTACAGGAGGAGAGGAAAAAACCTGGAAAAATCCCACAGAAGGAAAGGAAAAAAACAGGAAAAATCCTACAGATCCCATATAAGGGAAGAAAAGAAGAGAGGACAAAAAAGAGAGAAAAAGGAGGAAAAAAGGAGAAAAAGGAGGGGAAAAAAAGAGAGAAAAAAAAGAAGAAAATTAGAAAAAAATAGAAAAAAAAATAGGAAAAAAAGAAAATAAAAAAGAAGAAAAAAGAAAGGAAAAAAAGGGGGGAAAGGGGAAAAAAGAAAGAGGGGAAAAAAAAAAGCCGTGCTGGCTGTAAATGCAAGCACTCAGGCACTCAGGTCACTGCAGTAAATCACAGCCCTTAATTTCATGTGAAAGGAGGGAATGTTACACGACCACAGGACCCTCAAAGAGGCCTTTGTTAGGAGCAGCCCTGCGCATAAATACATTTCAGAAGCCTGGAAAAAGGAGGCTTAGAAAGGAAAATGCCTCTGGATTTTCTGGCCTTATTTTATCACCTTTCAGAGGACAAAGAAGCTGAAAATCAAGAGGAGCTGCCAGTGACAATTAAGCTATTAGCACCCCCCAGGAGCACCAGGGCTGCCCTATTTCAGCAGCACAGGGCTCCTCCAAGGGCTCTGCTGCTCCACAAGCACTCAGGAGCTGCAAAAAAGCAGGGAAAAAACAGGAAAAAAACAGGAAAAAGCAGGGAAAAGAAAACCATTAATTATCTGCTGCTGTGCAATGCAATAGGTGCATCTTTGATCGGTCCCATGTGGTTGTTTTTAATTAATGGCCAATCACAGTCCGGCTGTCTCTGACTCTGGTCAGTCACAAGATTTTATTATCATTCCTTTCTATTCCTTGCTGGCCTTCTGATGAAATCCTTTCTTCTTCTAGTATATAATTTTCTTTCAGTACAATATATTTAATAAAAGCATAAATCAGCCTTCTGAACCATGGAGTCAGATCCTCATCTCTTCCCTCATCCTGGGAGCCCTCAAACACCACCACAATTGGTGACCCCTAGTGAAGAAAAATTCCACATTGGACAAAGCATTAAACAAAAAAGACACAAACACCTGCCCTCAATCCATGAAAACGGGGCAGGAATCTCCATGCAAAGAGCAGCCAGCTCCTGCAAACAAGAACTGGCACCATTCCAGGGCCAAAACCGGGCAAAATTTGCAAGTCAGCTGAGGAGAGGCCTGGAACAAGTTCGTTATCACGCAATTAAAGCACTGCCAATCCCTTGTGCAGCAAATGCAGAAATGCTGCTCCTCTCTGGATGGATGGATGGAGGGATGGATGGAGGGATGGATGGATGGATGGATGGATGGATGGATGGATGGATGGATAGGGGATGGATGGATGGATGGATGGATGGATGGATGGAGGGATAGGGGATGGATGGATGGATGGATGGGGGATGGATGGATGGATGGATGGAGGGATAGGGGATGGATGGATGGATGGATGGATGGATGGATGGGGGATGGATGGATGGATGGATGGATGGAGGGATAGGGGATGGATGGATGGATGGATGGATGGATGGATGGATGGACGGATGGATGGAGGGATAGGGGATGGATGGATGGATGGATGGATGGATGGATGGACGGATGGAGGGATAGGGGATGGATGGATGGATGGATGGATGGATGGACGGATGGATGGAGGGATAGGGGATGGATGGATGGATGGATGGATGGATGGACAGGGATGAGGAGCAGGCAGGCAGCAGCACACACCAGCCCATGGGGAATGGATTATACATGGCTTAAACAGCCTAATCCACTTTGCCTTCAACAGGTCCCACATAAACAAGGCTCCAGTGCATGTTAAATAAAAGCCCCATGAAATTTTAATGAAAAGCAATATGCAGTTACAGAAACTAATCTGCTAAATGGAATCATTTCATAAGTGGCAAGTTCTGCCAGGCAAGAGGAGTGGTGAAATAACCTTATCTAATACCCAGTATCTGAGAGCAGCGTGAAGATTGGGTTTAGGGGACAGCAGCGTGGAACAGGAGCTGTTCCAGCCTCAGTTATTGGAATTATGAAGCTGTTCTGCACTCTGACATTCTGCTTTACCTTGAGCAAAACCCTGCCTTGTGTTCCTGCTGTGGTGCTTCAGCCTGACTCGTTATTTTAATATTTCCTTTATGTTGGTGACAAGCCCAATAGGGGACCAGTCCTGCCAGGGCACTGGAGGCTCCTGCCACCCAAATCACTGCAATTATGGCCAGGAACAGGAGCTCAGTGCCACCAGCAATGCTGTCCCTCAGCACGTCCCCATCCCCTGCCATGCTGTGATCGTGGAGATGAACACACACAGACCAAACCCCTCTGCACTCCTGGCAGCACAGCAAGGAAAATGGGATTTCCCTGTGTCACAGCCACCAGGCATTGCTAAACCCCTGGTTTCGAGGCCTGGGGGCCAGCACTATTAAAGTTGCTTACTATTATTATTATTATTATTATTATCATCATCATCATCATCACTATTATTACTATTCTTATTGTTATTACCATTCTTATTATTACTATTACCACTGTCGTTATTAAAGTTGAAAAATCTATTATTATTAAAGTTGCAAAATCTATTGCTGCTAAGAACAGACTTTGCAACAAGATAAAACAGGATTACTAATCTATTATTACTATTATAGTAATAGTAGCAGTAGTACTCATAGTAATAATAATAATACTTATTATTATTACTAGTACTACTACTAACAATAGTTATTATTATTACTATTATTACTATTATTACTATTATTACTATTATTATTACTACTATTACTATTACGATTGTTACTATTATTACAATTGAAGTTGCAAAATCTACTTTTGCTGCCAAGGTAAAACAGGGTTAGGAGAAAACCCCTCAGTCTTTCCTGTCAGGGCTCAGCTCCTTCCTAAGGCTGGGCCCAGCCTTGGTGCACATAAACAGCATTTGCTGTCTGCAGAGCTTCCTTCCACACACACAGTTCATTCCTCACCCCTTGGAAAGGAATTAAAACCCAACCAAGCTGATCCTGCAGGCAGCTGAGCTTTGGTTGGGGGGATAAGGGACATGAGGAGCAGGCAGTGGAGAAGGAGATGGGGATGGTGTAAAAGAGATTATCAGGGACCCCTGGCACTGGGAACCTGATCAATGCGCTGATCAGAACCTGGTAATTCACTGATCAGAACCTGATAATTCACTGATCATAACCTGGTAATTCATTGATCAGAACCTGATCAATGCATTGACTGAAACCTGATCAATCCACTGACAAGAATCTGGTAATTCACTGATCAGAACCTGATAATTCACTGATCATAACCTGATAATTCACTGATCAGAACCTGATCAATGCACTGACCAGAACCTGATCAATCCACTGATCAGTACCTCATCAATTTGCTGACCAGAACCTCATCAATGCACTGACCAGAACCTGATCAATTCACTGATCAGCACCTCATCAATGCGTTGATCAGAACCTGGTAATTCACTGATCAGAACCTCATCAATCCACTGACCAGAACCTGATCAATGCACTGACTGAAACCTGATCAATCCACTGACCAGAATCTGGTAATTCACTGATCAGAACCTGATAATTCACTGATCATAACCTGATAATTCACTGATCAGAACCTGATCAATGCACTGACCAGAACCTGATCAATCCACTGATCAGTACCTCATCAATTTTCTGACCAGAACCTCATCAATGCACTGACCAGAACCTGATCAATTCACTAATCAGCACCTCATCAATTTGCTGATCAGAACCTGGTAATTCACTGATCAAACCTCATCAATCCACTGACCAGAACCTGATCAATGCACTGACTGAAACCTGATCAATTCACTGACCAGAACCTATCAATACACTGATCATAACCTGATCAATGCACTGATCAGAACCTGGTAATTCACTGATAATTCACTGATCAGAACCTGGTAATTCACTGACCAGAGCCTGATCAATGCAGCTGCTGTTCACTGGAAATGATCACAGGAAACCCCACGAGTGTTTCCCTGCAGGAAGAAGAGTTTTCACTCCCACACTGATCCCTGACTCTGGAATTCACAGCCAGAGAGGCTTTGGTGTCACTCTGGAACCACAAGGAAGGGGAGGACACATCCGTGTCTCAGCATCCACCCCAAAACTGAAATGCCACCACAAACCCATCCACATATGCAGCCAGCCAAGCAGAAACACTACAGGGATGAGAGAGAGATGAGAAAAAAAAAGAATCCAAAAGATAAATTAGATTAGTCTTTTGTTCACTGTGTCACATCAGATTCTCTTGAAACAACTTGAAAAATGAATGTGTCAGGAAATTGGGGCTGCTTATCAACTCTGCAAACTGCAACACCAAAGCAACCAGACAAACTGTGTATTTCCCCCCTCTAATGTGCAAGATAATTGCCATAAATCATATGTTTCATTCCTTAATTATTCTGAAAAGGGAACAGATGATAAAGAATGAAACACCAGGAAAAAATGAGCTGCAATGAAAATTAAGAGGGAAGGGAAGGGCTGTGCAGAAGGGATCCTGCAGGGGCACAGCTGATGGAAGTGGAATTCCTGATTATTAATTAAAAATCCCTGCACCTTCCCCGAGCCCACCAACATTTCCTATCTGGGTGTGGAGCTGTTAAAGCCTAAAGCAGTTTTGGGTTGCTTTTAGGCCATTTTTTACCATTCTTTCCCTTCAAAAGTAAATAAAATATAGCTGTGCTTGTTTTCCAATGAGTCCTATTCAATAATCCATTTCATAAAGCAGATTTGTCACAGAGAAATGTCACAGAGAAATGTCACAGCCCAGGATCCCACACAGCCACTGACTCCCAAGACACAATCCCAAGGGCTTTTTGCAACACTGAATATACATTCTATTATTTAAAAATACTGAATAAACATTCTATTATTTGAAAGCACAGAATATGCATTCTATCATTTAAAAGCACTGAATATCCATTCTATTCTTTAAAAATGTTATGCAGCCCTTGGGAGCAGCCCAAAAAAAGGGAGAGGCAATCTGATTTATAACCCAGGAAGGGGGAAAACAAGGAAAATTCAAACTGAAATATGTTTTGGGATGAGAAGTGACACAATTTCCTTATTTTCCCTATTGTCCCTGCAGGGAAACTCCAGCCATGAATGGGCCTCTTGTTCATTCTGGGGCATCACAAGGCACAAAGTGCAGCCAAATCCTGTCCCCAGCTCTGGGAGCCTCCACTGGACAGGAACAACGGGGAAATGGAAATGGGGTCTGTCCTTGTGGGACACTGCCACCTTCATTAGGGTCACAGGCACTAATTACAGCCACCAGCAGCACTCCCAGGGCAGATGTGCAGAGAATCCCACTGCTGGCCAGCGAGGATGATGATGGTGAGGCCTGCTGAGAGCGAGTGGAGAATTCCAGCTCTGCAGGAATGATCCAAGCTGCGCTTCCCAAAATTAAAAAAGGTGGGGAAGGGACCCCAAAGGCTGGGAAGGGACCCCAAAGGCAGGGAAGGGACCTCAAAGGCAGGGAAGGGACCCCAAAGGCTGGGAAGGGACCCCAAAGGCAGGGAAGGGACCCCAAAGGCTGGGAAGGGACCCCAAAGGCAGGGAAGGGACCTCAAAGGCAGGGAAGGGACCCCAAAGGCTGGGAAGGGACCCCAAAGGCAGGGAAGGGACCCCAAAAGCTGGGAAGGGACCCCAAAGGCTGGGAAGGGACCCCAAAGGCAGCACCCCTGCAGCCCCTCTGACAGAATTAACAACAAAATCTCTTTCAGAAGGAAGAGAACACCTTTGGCACAGGAAGAGAAAAGAAACCAACTGGAAATTCATGTTTCAAACAGCACAACCCCTGTGAGTCCTGCACACACATACACACACACACCCAGGGCACTGCTTTTAGCAATTAAAAGCCCATCAGAAACCCAAACACTGCAATTCTTGCCCTCAGAACAGGCACACTCTGTTCCCTGCACACAGCCCTGCCTCCCTTCACAGCTCAGTGCCTGTTTTGTTGGCACCATTATCAATTTTTAACCACAATTTGCACGCCTGTCCCTGGCAGACTTTGGACATGCGGGGATGCTCTGAGGGCTCCCCACACCTTGGGAGAATGAAGAAATTCCCTCCAGGATTGAGCTGTCCCAGCTCCCTCCCTGCACACAGAACTGGGAATCTCTGCCCAGGGACACCAGCCTGGCTGAGGGCTCAGAAATGGCTTTTAGCAGGGGAAAATGGGTGAAATCAGCTGCATCTACAATTACAGCAACCCTGGAAGCCAACTGTGACCCCAAAACGTGCAGGGGGACTTGCCAAGCCCAGGGATAAAGGGAGGGATCTCCCCATCCCCAGGGATCAGCAGCCTCCCCCTTTCTCTCACATATTCCAGCTGCTCTCAGTTATCCCAGGCTGTGCTCCCAACCCCCTCAACCACAAAACTCCCAAAAAAAATTAGACAAGGACAAGCTTTCCCCACTCATGGAAAATTCCAGCAACATCACGTTATTGGGGGGGAAATAATAATAACTGAACTCCCAGCAGTGCCAAATTCCTCCCCACAATCAGGGACTGACAGGGATTGAAGCTGCTCACATCCAACAGGAACAGCCTCGTGTGCCTGGGCTGGAGAAACCTCAAACCAAGGACATTGAGGCAGGATTGTCTGCAGGAGATGATAATTTAAATTAACTTTAAAAAAAAATGAAAATGAAGCAGCTGCTGCCAAGGGAAGTGTTGGCTCTGAGTTTTTCTGGAAGTGCTCTGTGGGCAGGCACTGAAAGGCTCCTATACAGCACTGCTGGCATCCCACAATTTCCTCCTCTGGCTGCATGGGATGGTTCTCCTTGCACAAGGAACCCCAGAGCTGGAAAAGGGCATCTGTGCTGAGCAGGGCTTTCATGCTCACTTCACATCATCTGAGCACAGTTTTTAAAAATGACATTTTTGGCCAAGCCTGTGGGTGGCAGGGGAGGCAGGAACTCAGCTGTGGGGTTCAGGTTCCCCAGGGAGAGGGGTTTTTATGGGGAAAAAAAAATCAGAAATTTGTATTGAAAAATTTCAATTTGAAATCCAGATCCCATAAAATAAACATTCTGGCCAGTTTTATCTCCTCAGGGTTTTCCAGAAGCACCTGAAGGTGAAGAACTCAATACAAAGATGGCAAAAACTTCTGTGAGCAGCAGAGAACAGTGCAGACCAGAGAGAAAACGTCACCAAAAGGGTTAATGGGGCTATGAAAGGTGCTGGTAGCTGTGAATGACAGGATACCCAGGAAACACAAGGGATTTAATGCACATTTAGTCAACATCAGGCTCTGCGGGAGGATGCTCTAACAACACCCAGCCTGACTGATTTTACAGCCAGAAACTCAGGGCCTGCTCTGCAAGATGCTCCAAAAATTTGGTTTTTAAGAGCAGGAAATTCCTCCTGGAATATCCCATCTTATCAGGCAGAACCAGACACCTGGAGCCAGGAGCAGCTCTGGGTGCAGGACAGACCCTGGGATGCAGGAAAAACCCCCTGGGATGCAGGAAAAACCCCTGGGATGCAGGAAAAATCCCCTGGGATACAGGAAAAATCCGCTGGGATGCAGGAAAAACACCCTGGGATGCAGGACAGACCCCGGGATGCAGGAAAAATCCCCTGGGATGCAGGACAAAGCACCTTCAGGAGCTGTTCCATCAGGAGCAGCCTCTGCAGGCTGGGCCAGCAGCAGTGCAGGACCCTCAGCAGCAGTGCAGGACCCTCAGCAGAAATGCAGCAGGGCCAGGAGCACTCCCAGCACCCTGTAACCTCCCTGGGGATGCTCAGCAAAGCTCATTCTGGGCTGAACCCACCCAGACATTTGGATTTTCTGATCTTTTCGTTGCCAAGTGAAGGACGTGAAGAATTGCTGCTGTGGCACATCAGGCAGGTGCACAGACACATCTCCTGCAGAACACAACACTGCCTGCTCCAGACTGGGCCTGCCACCCAGATATTTGGATTTTCTGATCTCTTGGCTGCCAGGTGAAGGATTGCTGCTGTGGCACATCACTCAGGTATCCAGACACATCTGCAGAACACAACACTGCCTGCTCCAGACTGCGCCTGCCACACGGAGAGCACCCAGGGAGGTTCACAAGGGCTTTTTTAAATAACAGTTGCTCATTTCATCACTTTCCCCCGTTCACCATTTTCCCCTGCTCACCATTTTCCTCAGTTCATCGTTTTCCCCTGGCTGATGCTTTTCTGCTCACCCTCTGCCCCTCACTAATGCTCACCTTGCTGAGTTCCAGCCCAGCAGCAGCCAGGTCTGCTCTCCTCAGAGCTGTCCCTGTTTCACTGATTTCATTCCTCCACCCAGCCCAGTCCCAGTGACATTCCAGCACACAAAACCGTCCTGAAGGTTGGGTGATTTTGACTCTAGTCAATCCCAAACCCTCAGGAACCCCACAACGTGCACAGAAGCACCAGCAAACATTTCTGACACTGGGCAGCATTAAAATTTCCTTCAAACAAGGGGATTAGCTGCTGGATTTGGATGGATTGGATGCTCAGCACAGCTAATAATACCTGACACGGGGCAGAGCAGCCAAAGCTGATCTGTGATTGCCATGCCCACGGTTCTGGGCACTCACTGACACATCAGAACAAACAGGAACAACTTCAGGCTGCTTTCCCCCAAAGGTTTCAGAAATACACGAACAAGATCATTCGCAGCTCTTAATAAATGCTCTATAAAAATAAATTCAAAGCTCTTTATAAAAATAAATTAATAAATGTATCGTGCCTTCTAGGGGAAAAAAATTAAATTAATAAATAAAAAAAATCAATGCTGTAAGAGGATAAAAGGGTTTAGGGTGTAGAAAACCAGAATTTGAGGAGCCCCAGGAGCCCCCACATGGAAGCAGCTGAGATCCAGCTGCTCCTGACTCAGGGTTAAGCACAATTCCACTTTGAGACACCCAAAATAACCCCAAACTCAACAGCCAAAAGCAGGACCCTGAACCAAAGCTGACCCCACATCTGGGGACAGATGTGCCCAGTGAGTTCACACTTCAGGCAATGAGGGGCAAAAAGGGATTTGGTGCCTAAGTCAGCGGGGTCAGGGAATCCAAAGCGCAGGTGGGATCTGTCTGTGCGACAGAAAAAGATAAAAAATCAAAGCTTGCTAATTGAATATTTGAAGGGAAAGATTCAAATGTTCTGTTATAAATTCCTCTTTACAGAAAGCAGAGCTGTAGGCACAGTTCTGCCTTCAATCCTGCAGCTGCACAGATAAAAATACCCACAGTAACCCAAGATAATTTCAACTCTGGAGTAGCATCTACGTAATTCATGTCCAATCAACTCCTTCCTAAAATCAGCCCTGACTCATGAATGACGGGGGATTATTTCAGTTTTAAGAAACATTTTCTTCCCCTGTGGGAAAAACACAAAGTGCTGTTTGCTCATCCATGCTCAAAAGTGACATAATGAAGAGGGAGCTTTGTATCACTAAAACACAAATAATTAAAGATGTTTTTGCATGGGGGTTTTATTCCTTTTCTTTGTATCTGCTGAAGAAAAAGCCAAACCCACAGGATAATTCCCACAGCAGCCAGGAATTGTGGCCAAGCAGAGAACTGCAAACAGCACAAGCCAGCAATTGTCTGTGCAGGGAACAATGGATCTCTCCACGAGGTGAGCTCATTAAAAAATGCACTCAGGAGGCAGGGCTGGCACCCAGAGCTCACGTGCAAGGTGAATTTTGTTATCAGCCTGCACCTCCTGGGACACCCTCAGCCCTGCCTTCACCACAACAGAGATAATGAGCTGCAATTACAGCCACACGCCATTGAAAATAAAGGAATAAATTGAAATTTGGTTCATGACAGGGGGAATACAGCCAGAATATCTGAGTAAAACCATCTTCTGTCAGAGGCTGCTGAATTTCCCAAAGCCCCACCGCAGGCACTCCTCTTTTCCTGGTCATTCCACCAATGTTTTGCATCACTTGAATCCTCCTTTTAATCACCTGCTCTATTTCCCCTACTCTCCCTCAAATTGCTGCAAACTGGGAAAAACAGAACCCTCAAAGTTTGGTAACAGATGGCAGCAGGGATGTGGGATCTCCTACATGCCTGCAAGCAGGAATTCAGTCACTCCTGTCACTGAGGGAACAGCAACAAAACCCTGGGAGAAGGTGACTCACTGGGATCCTGCCACAGCTCTGGGGAAAACAGAAATGAGAATGGGTCTGAGATTAATGAGCCGGGGTTTGAGGCAAATAATGAGAGATTTTAGGGAGAGAAGGGACAGAAACATCTTTTTGGTGTTATTTCACAGCCAGCCCTAACCCAAAGCGCTGGATGGGGGTTCTGGCACCCCATTATCCTATCCCCATCCCTCCCAGTTCCTGCTCCTCACAAACACAAGGATCCACCACCACTTCTCCTCTTCCTGCTCTTTTTAAAGCACCTCATTTTGCAGAAATTCAGATTTCCTGCATTGATTCACCTCCTTCGCTGCACAAATCAATTTTGGATCACCCAGAATTTCTGGTGCCCACTGCATAAAACACCCCAGGAAAAGGTGGGCACATTCTCTAGGAAAACCAGACAGAAATACATAAATCTCATGTGTGCACAGAAACTCCTCCTGCCATCTCTCAGCTCTCTCCATCTACACCAGAAGTTCCCCTCCACCCTTAATTACACTTTGCTCTGAATTAAGCTGGATTTTCCCCTCTTCAACGAGGACAATTTTCCCCTTCATCCTCATTTATCTGCCAGCATTAAAATTCTGCTGCCTCCCAGTGCATCCCTGCTAAACCCTGCCATCCCAGCGATGGCATTTGGGAGCCATTTCCTGCCTGGGATTTCCATCTCGTGCTGCCCCTCACGTTCTCCCCAGTCCCACAGTCCCCAGACAAAGAGCACAGCAAGGAGAGGCGTTTGGAGCTGGAACAGGGACCCCATTGTCCTCCAGGACATCAAAGTCCAGCCTGCAGCTGCCCCTGATGGGCACCAGAACAAGAACGGGGTCCTGCCTGGCTCTGCGCAATTGGCACCAGGGTTTGGAAGGGATTTTCTGATCCTGGAGAAGGAACCTGCCCTGGGTCAGGCAGGAGCTGCTGGTTTCAGGGGGCATCACTGTGCTGGCATCTCCTTTTCTGCCTCTTCCAGGCAGCACAGGGAGAAATTCAGGGTGGAATTCAGAGATAAGGGGTGCTGCTGTGGTGGGGAACAGAAAGGCAGAGCTGCAGAGACTGCAATGAGCTCTGAGAGGGTGGAAATATCTGAGTGTTCATTTCAGTCTCTGTATCTCCTTATAAATGGGATGGTAGATCCAAGTCACGATAAAAGATCCAAGTCACTATAAATGGGATAGATCCAAGTCACTATAAATGGGATGATAGATCCAAGTCACTATAAATGGGATAGATCCAAGTCACTATAAATGGGATGATAGATCCAAGTCACTATAAATGGGATAGATCCAAGTCACTATAAATGGGATGGGTAGATCCAAGTCACTATAAATGGGATGATAGATCCAAGTCACTAAAAATGGGATGGGTAGATCCAAGTCACTATAAATGGGATGGGTAGATCAAAGTCACTATAAATGGGATGACAGATCCAAGTCACTAAAAATGGGATGATAGATCCAAGTCACTATAAATGGGATGGGTAGATCCAAGTCACTATAAATGAGATAACAGATCCAAGTCACTATAAATAAGATGACAGATTCAAGTCACTATAAATGGGATGATAGATCCAAGTCACTATAAATGGCATGGGTAGATCCAAGTCACTATAAATGGGATGACAGATCCAAGTCACTATAAATGGGATAGATCCAAGTCACTATAAATGGGATGACAGATCCAAGTCACTATAAATGGCATGGGTAGATCCAAGTCACTATAAATGGGATGGGTAGATCCAAGTCACTATAAATGGGATGGATCCAAGTCACTATAAATGAGATGACAGATCCAAGTCACCGTAAATGGGATGATAGATCCAAGTGGTTGATGTACAAAATGGGAATTCCTTGGTGGTGCATGGATGGGAGATTCCCACTGATCTACAGTCAATGTCCATGCCATGGCTGTTTTTTCACTTAGAAGGAAAGCCAAACATTCCCAAAGCTGTGAGTGGGAATTCCCAGGCTCCTGCTGGGATTGCCCAGCAGATCCTGGTGCCATCTCCTCTATGGCTCCCTGACACTGTGAGCAGGATTTCCCCTCCAGGAGCTCTCAGGGCCATTTCTTGTACCTGGATATTGAATAAAGCACTCCCACAGCTCGCACAGCAGCCCTGAGCAGGCGAGCAGCCTGGGCCAGGTGTCCCCAGGGAGTTCAGGGGATTTAGGTTAAGCACCCATCTGGCTGATTCCTTCCACTGCCTCCTCCAGGCTTTGTGTTCTGCAGGGAAAAGCCCCAGCCCCTGCCACAAACCCTGGCTGCTGCTCCTGAACAATCCGAGTGCTTCAGGAACCTCTGCAGTGCCTGGTCACACACAGGGCACACACCCAGAGGGCAATTAATTACCCCAAACTGCAAAATCCCCGTTCCCAAGTGCTCTTATCTGCCCTCCCAAAGCCAGAGCCCCTTTCTCATCCTTGCCGGGTGAGAACTCCCTGGTGTGAAACTCACCAAAGGCAAAGCCTCCCAGCAAAACAAAGAAACAAGTTAATTAATTGCCCTCTTGAAGGAAAGCACAAACAAAGGCGGAGTACAACACAAACATGTCAGCGCTGCAAAGGGCACGTTCGCTGCTCGCTGATCTGAGCCCTCTATTCACCTGCTCGCTTCTTAATTAGATCTTTTAGCCTTAGCATCTCCTCTTTCTTCACCATCACACAGAGAGGTTTATTCTACACTTCTGCTCGCTTCTTAATTAGATGTTTTTAGCCTTAGCATCTCTTCCTTCACCATCAAACAGAGGGGCTTGTTCTACACGACAAAATGCAAATGTGGGATGAGAACCGAGCAGAACTCGCAGAGCTCACTGCACTTCTCAGCTTTATTTTATTTCCATCCCTCTGCCACGTTCAGAGTGGATGTCTCTCTTATCCATGCTGACAGCAGGAGTGGGAACACCACACAAGTTCCCTTCCAACAACAAGGCATGACTTCATTGTTGTTTTCCTAAGCATGCACAAAAACCAAGGGGGGAAGGACATATGCAAAGCCTGCTCCCAGAATCCTTTCCCTTGCAAATTCACAGGCAGAGTGGTTTCCATCTGTTTGCCAAGAATGTCAGATAATAAATTACTATTCCACCTTCTGTGCTGGAAAACAGAGCAGCAAAGGGAGCCTGGAGTCCCCAGCCAGCCCTGCCTGATTCTCCCAGCAGCACAAACCCCACAGCCCTGCCCTGCTCCACTCAGTCCCCCCTTTTTGGGCCGATTTACTCTTCCCCTTAATTACACTTTGCTCTGAATTAAGCTGGATTTTCCCCTCTTCAATCAGGACAATTTTCCCCTTCATCTTCATTTATTTATATTGGACATTTTAGGATAAATTTATTTATATTATAATTATTTAAATTATAATTATATACTAGGATAAATTTATTTGAGGATAAACCAGACCTGGGAGGTCCAAGGTACAGAAGGCACCTGGTCCCCACCCACCCCTGGGACAGCCAGGCTGATCCCAGGCACGGCACATGATCAATTTATTAATAATCATTTATCCAGGAACATCAAAGCTTCAGTACGCAGCAAACAAGAGACAAACGTTGTGAGAAAGAAGAAAAAAGAAAAAGGCAATGGGAAAAAGTCAGGGAATAATGGAATTAGGAATTAATAATGTATAAAGCCCAGAATGAAATGGAATAGATATAAATCACAGAGTTAGGAAACAACGGCATTAGGAATTAATTCAAAGCCAGTGCACATCACCCAATGCTTCCCCACCAAGGGTAAAATTCATAAGTTTATGTAAAAATTCATGGTAGCAAAAGGAAAAAAAAGAAGTATTTGGAAAAAGCCAACCCTGCCAATGTCACAGGGACTGCAGTGAGCTGAGAACCATCACTAATTCTGAACTGAGGCCAAATAACAACTGAACCTCCAGTCTGAGAGGAGAGGAGGGAAAAGCACCAGGAAACCCCAAAGCAGATGGGGAATATCAGCCCCAGCTCCGTGGCACCGAAACCACAAAACTGCACAAAACTGGATTTCAGTGCCTCCCTGCAGTGCTGCAGTGCCCGGGCTGCCCAGCCCTGCCAACGTCTCCCTGCAGCCTTTGGGGAGGGGAAACACAAAATTCCCCACGGAAACACACAGAGCTGCAAAAACCCCACACACAGCCCCAAAACCTGCAGCTGGAGGAGGCAGCAGCACCCACAAAACGCTGAATTCTGGGGAGTCACTGCTGGATTTATCCTGAAAGGCTTCGTCCCTCCAAGCACAGGCCAGGCACAGAACAGACCTTTGCAATGGAAATGGGAGGCTGATCTCCTTGAAAAACCATTTAATTGCAAATCTCTTGGAAGGAAGGCAAGGAAACAGGCGGGATTTAGTTTGGAGAAGGAGGGAGAGCTGCACACTCCCTGCACAACAACTCTCGTGAGGCACCAGATCCAAACACCCACGAGTGATGGAGTCAGGCAAGGCCAACCTGCAGCACTGCTCAGCTGCCAGGAAAAGGAGATTACAGCAGGAAAACCAGGTGGAACCAAGCCCAACCCCAGGTTTATCCTCATGGAACATCCTAAATGCTGAGCAGAACAGCTCCTGCTCCATGTGGGATGCCCCAAGGGCAGCACAGGGGGTGCAGGGAGAAGACAGGAGAGAGGGAATTACAGATTCTCTGCCCTTCCACCCTAGGCAGCACACACAGAAGGTCCTGGGGAGAATCTGGCCACCAGATTTACCAGAAGAACTCTCACAGCCTTTTCTGCCCCTGGAATAATTAATTATTTGCTCCCACCCAGTGCCCTCAGCACCACCACACTGAAATCACTTTGGTGTCACCCAGAACTGTCACTGTGTGACTTTAACCCACCAGGAACATTATTTCCTTATCAGAAAGAGAAGAATTTCTATTTATCCTGGATTCTGTGACGGTTTGAGACACAGTTATGGCAAACCCAGCTGCCTGCACCAACACTGACCCAGCTTCTTCCTTCCACACAAAGAGGATAAGAAAAACCAGGTGTTTGTTTAGAGATGTCTTCCCAGTGCTAAATATTACAAGATACACTCACTCCATCCAAAACTCCTCATCAGAAGCAGGAGGTCGTGAAGGAAACCATCAATGCACCCAGCAGACAAACAGATAAATACTGAGCATCCTCATCACCTCCTTTCTGGCTCCTCTTCAAAAAATAAAAGTCTCCCACTGCATTTGATAGTTTTTTATCAACAGCACAACAAATCAGTGCCATCTAGTGGAGTCCAAAATGTTAACCTGGACCACAGCCTCCAAATCTCACCTGTCTGGAATTTAGAGCATCTCAAAGGGCTTCCCTGCAGTGCAGGTAGCTGACCCACCCAACAGAGGAGTTTAACCCTGCTCAGTTCCCCTCACCTTCCACAAAGCTGCAGGACCAACACCTGGGGCCCAAAACACACCTGCAGCATCAGGAGAAACTCACCTTTGGAGCCCCTGAATGTGCAGCCAACAGCTCTGCAGTTACACAAAACATGGGCCAAGAATCAACAGAAATGTTCAGTGTAGGGGAAGAAATCTTGCACTGATTTATAGGGATTTTCCAGCAGTTCAGAATTAATAATGCATGAGGGTGTTTAACACGGTGCTACCACCACATTTAATTAAGAGCACCCCAATTAGCACTGTGGGATTCTGTGCTTCTCTGGTCCAGCCCCTCCACAAGATCATTTCACTGCTTAAGGAAAGTCACATTTGTCCAAACAGAACAGGAGCAGAAGCTCCATCAAAATCCCTTCCCTAAAACTGCAGGTTTTAGGTAAGCACAAATGTGATTATTTCCCTTTCCACTGGTACAAAACCATTGCTGGGGTTTGGGATTTCAAGCCCTAATGCAGTGTTCTCACACCATCATTAACAAAAACCCCAAACTGTGAGCAATGAGTGAATTCACTGGTCATTCAGAATTTATGAACAAGACATGGTGAACCAGATGCTGCAAGATCCCACCCCAAAGCTACAAACCCATTCCTGTCCCAATGTCCAAGGAGAGAATCACACACCTGTCTGCAACAAAAATCACCTTTTTGTCCATGACAAAAATCACCTTTTCCTTCCCAAACGCTGCTCCCACTTTAGCAACCCCCAGGAATTTCACAATAATCCCCAACCCTGGCTCCCACTTAGCTCCCACGTGGGAATCTTCTGAAATTGCCATCAAACATGGAAATGCAGATCCTCTGGAAGGCTCTGACGCAATGCCAGGCAGGGATATTTTTAGTTCTAATCCATTTAAAGTGCTAAATTCCAAGGGAATCAGCAGCATTGCTTTCACTCACCACTCCAGCTGAATTCCTCTGCTCCCACCGCTGCTGCAATCTCCAAGGAAAATGAGATAGGAGAACCCTTCACCTGATAAGAAAATACCTTTATCTTTTGTTTCTTTAATGCTTGGAGGTGCTCCTGCATGTGCCACTAAATAATAAATCACACTCCATAAATCTCCTGGACACAGAGGACACTGCAGGAACCCATCAATAATGCAGGGCCCAAAGCAGGAGTGGGGGATTTCTATTTTTATTTCCTGGCTGCTTTGGATGGACCAGTTTAGGCTGATAAAAAGCAGCTCCTGGGAATGCACAGAAGCTTTGGGACAGGGCACTGATCGCCCTCCAGACCTGCCAGAGTGCCTGCAGCTGCAAACCAGAGCCTGAAATTCAGGGATGAACACAGCAAAAATGGTCCTGGAATTCAGGGCTAAAATCAACAAAAATGGTCCTGAAATTCAGGGATGAACACAACAAAAATGGTCCTGGAAGTCAGGGCTAAAATCAACAAAAATGGTCCTGAAATTCAGGGATGAACACAAGAAAAATGGTCCTGAAATTCAGGGCTGAGCACAACAAAAATGGTCCTGGAATTCAGGGATGAACACAACAAAAATGGTCCACAATGGTTTTGTGGTTGCATTTAAATCCAGATCCAGTCTCATGAAGCAAGAATTCCTCATATAAAAATGGCTTCTTTTAACCAAAATAATGAGGATTGCAAAACTTGGCATTTCATCTGCACGTTCTGGCACATTCTGCCATTTTTGGGGGATTAAGAGGTAAAATGTAACTAAAACAGAGACAGGTTATCAGAAACTGAAGCACATCCAGTAAAAAGCAAAAAAAGCTTTAAGGTATTATTTTCACTTTAAATAATGCAATCCCACAAGCTTGAGCATAAACCATTTATTTCTACTGTTGTTTTATCAGCAAACACCAAGCACTGCCATTGATAAAAGCAGAAATTCCTGAAGTGTATTTGCCCAGAACACAAAAAACCCACAGCAAACACACTCCAGGGACTGCTCCAAGGGCACCTTTTCACTTTGAATATTCAAGAAAATAATGGGAAAAGCTGCTCCAGAAACTGTGTGGGTTTAAAAAAGAGTGTTTTAAAGAGATTTTTTAAAAAAATCAAAGGGTTTGAAGTGCAGCTTTCTCCTGGAAAAGAGACTGAGTGAAAAATACCTCAGGGCTGGCTTTGCTCAGTGCTTTGCTGATGGTGTTGAGGTTTTTGTTCTTACACCAAGTGTGGGACACACAAAATACTGACAGATTGGTTCAAACCCTCCCAGAGCTGAGAGCACCCAGCAAGGAAAAGAGCAGAGTTTACACCAATTTTTGTATTTTCCCTCCCCACCAACAAGCCATTAATGAGAGCAGGTCACATTAATTGCAGTGTCAGCAGCCAGGCAGGGCCTGGGTGGGATAAAAAATCACATTTTCTCTTTCAGTGAAAAGCCTGGTTTCTCACCAGGTGTAAGAAAGAGGAGCACAAGTGATTTATTTAAAAGAAATGGTTGTTAAGGAGATTTACATTGATTTTTACTCAATTAGGCACTTGGAATTTTCATAGGGATCCATCAGAACCTGTGAGCAGGTGAGAAAAATTCCTCAATTCCTCCCTGGGACTGCATTAAAGCAGGATTTACCTCCTGGTGCCTGATACTGTGCAAAACCAAACTGCACACCACAAAAACTTCACCTTTTTTACCAGGAATAAAAGCATCCTACCAACAGAAACACCCATTGCTAGACAAAATAACTTTTACTCTATATAAAGTATTTATAACTAAATAAATTTTATTTACTTGTGTTTATACTAAATAACCGTTACTCTAAACAGAAATATTTCACAGTATTTCCTGCTCTGGAGCTAACAGCCATGCCAGCCTGCAGTGGGAAATTAAAATTACAAACAAACACTGCAGCACTACGTTATTTTTGTCCATGAAGCACAAACTACTCCAAGTTTGCTTGTATTTCATGAAATATTCATTTTACAGAGAAATGGAGAAAAATCAGAGAGCAAAATAGCCAAAGCCCAAATAAAACCCAATGGCAAAGCCAGACGTGAATCAATATAAATTAAATCTCTGATCTGCAGCTCTTCTTACAGAAAAAAAAATTTAAAAAAATTAAATTTTATTTCCTTCATGTGTTCCAGCTTCTCTCCTTCATTCCCAACAAACCCCAGCCAGGAGGGAGCAGGGAATAAAAGGAATAAAAGGAATAAAAGGAATAAATGGAATAAATGCTGCGAGCCTTCGCAGAGATCATGGGGAGATTAAAGTGCAGCAGGATTTGGTTGTGTGCAGTAATTCCTGTGTCTGCTCCTCGCTGCACTGGGGGATTATCTGCTGCCAACACAACTGCAGCACTGCCCAGCTCTGCTCTTTTCACTCCTGCAGCTCTCAAGAATTCAAAAAGTTCCTTGGCCAAGCAGCTGTTGGTTGTTTTTTGCTAAAATGCCAAAAGTGTACTCCTCTCACTGCTACCACAGTGAAAAATGCAAAATTAAATCCTCCAATGTTATAATTAGCCAATAATGGTGGAGCATTTTGATGCTTGGACTGCATGGGATCTGTGATGCACGTTAACAAATCTGAAAGAAGTTTTATTTTGGTTATTTTGGGGATTTCAGAGCACGCCCAGGTGGGCTCTGAGTGCTTCATCAGAGCAGTGCACAGCCTGCACACCATTAATGTGACTGATATAAAAACCACATTTATGCAGCTCTCAGTAAAGGAAATGCCAGCACTGGTTGTACTCAGTATTTCCTGCTGCACTCCACCTCCAAACACTGCAAGTGAAACAGGCTTTAAATGGGATTATCAGGGAAATAAATGGGAATTGGCTGGCAGGGATGGTCTGGGGGGTTCCTTCTCACTGCAGTGACACAGCAGAAAATCCATCCATTCCTACCCCAAAACATCCACACAAAAACCCAACAACTCTCGCTCAAATACAGCAAAAATGAACAAAAATGCTCTCCCCATCTTGCTGCCTTAAAGCATCACAAAATTACACAAAAATCCCTCGTGTTCCCTACAAAAATGCCCAAAAAATATCATTTTGTGCACAGAGAACAACAACATTGGCTGGCAGGGATGGTCTGGGGTTTCCTTCTCACTGCAGTGACACAGGCAGAAATCCATCCATTCCTACCCCAAACCATCCACAAAAAAACTCAACAATCCTCACTCAAATACAGCAAAAATGAACACTGAGCAGAAAAATGCTCCCCATGTCACCAAATTACCCCAAAATCCCTCGTGTTCCCTACAAAAATACCCAGAAAATTCCATTTTGAGCACAGAAAACAACAACAACCACACCAAAAGCTCGACTCCAGGTGATTCATTTCCACAAAAACCTTAAATGCAACCTCAGCCCAGGCTGAGCATCATCCCCAAGGCTTTCTCAGCTCCCTGGGTACCTGTTTGGAATTGCTGCTTTCCATAAGTTCACTGCAGAAATTCACACTACCAGGGAACCCTGCCAGTGTTCTCACAGAACAAAATAATCAGGCGTAAGAAATGTGCCCAAGAGTTGATAAAGGAGGAAAAGCAGCAGCAAAGAGACACCAAGGACTCGGCAAACAGCTCAATAATATTGATTAACGCCAGGATGACAGTGTTGGATTTGGGGAGCACAGTGATAGGCTCACTGCTTGTCTGAAATGCAGATTTTTCCTCCCAACAAAAGGTTTTTTTCAGCACAACCAGGATCAGTTCTCACCTCTCTTCACAACATGAGATGGTGGCAACTCACAAGCACAGTCTGCAGCCCAGTTCTCTACTCAGTGCACAAAATTCCTGTACTAGAACATCTGTATGTACATCTGTATCCATCCAGACATAGATATATATTTTATCTGCCACTTTCTCCTTCACAGTACCAACATCACCCACTGAAACATCCCTACTGCTCACTGAGGTCCATGTTTCAATATCTATGAAACAAGGACTTCAATATCTACCATGTTTTTGAGATTTGTACAAAGAAAAGGAGCCCAAATCTCCCCTTTTCTGGATTTTTTCAGCTCAATAACACCTCACCTCACACTGCCCCAGAGCAGCTGAAGTTACATAAAACCACATCACCAGAGGACTGCTGTGTTAGTCCCTGTCATTCCCAAACCCACACAATCCGGGATTTCCATAACCTTTACCTGGGAGAAATCCTGTTATTCCCAAACCCACACAACTGAGATTTCCATAACCTTTACCTGGGAGAAATCCTGTTATTCCCAAACCCACACAATCTGGGATTGCCCTAACTTTTCCTGGGAGAAATCCTGTTATCCAAACTCACACAATCTGAATTTCCCAACCTTTACCTGGAAGAAATCCTGTTATTCCCAAATTCAATTGCCCCAAACTTCACCTGTGAGAAATCCTGTTACTCCCAAACTCACAAATCTGTCATTTCCCCACTCTTTTACTGGGAGAAATCCTGTTATTCCAAATTCACACAATCTGAATTTCCCCACTCTTAACGTGGGAAATCCTGTTATTCCCAAATTCACACAATCTGAGACTTCCATAACATTTACCTGGGAGAAATCCTGTTATTCCAAAGCTCACAAATCTGCCATTTCCCCAACCTTTACCTGGAAGAAATCCTGCTATTCCCAAACCACACAATCTGAGATTTCCATAACATTTACCTGGGAGAAATCCTGCTATTCCCAAACTCAATTGCCTCAGCCTTTTGCTGGGAGAAATCCTGTTATTCCAAACTTACACAACTGAAATTTGCCCACCTTTACCTGGAAGAAATCCCGTTATTCCCAACTCACAAATCTCTCATTTTCCCAACTTTTACCCCCTCCAAGTTTCCCAACACAATCACGACCTCGAGCTTGGCCTGCTGAGATCCCAACTGTCCAATATTTAATTTTACCCCCCAGCTGCCCGAGGAGCCAGGCAGAGCTGGGGGTGAACATTTGAGTATTTTGTGCCCATTTGGCAGGGCACAGCTCCGGGGCACTCAGGGCTGTCCTTCCCCAGCCACTGCCCGGTTCTGCTGCTCTCAGCCCCTCCACTTGAATGGAATAAAAACCCTTTTGAGCACCACAACCCCAGAGCCTGCACAATGCACATCAGAGCTCCTTTGAGAGGCTGATTAACATGCAAGGACAGGCTGGGCTCTGAGGAACCCATCGAGCATCCCCAGCCCGAGCTGCCCTCAATCCCTGCTGTGTTTATTTCAAATTAATGCCACAGATCAGAGCCCACTTTGCCAATATTGCGCCAACACCTCCAATGTGGCTGCTCCTATTTTAGATTATGAAATAATGCCACAGATCAGAGCCCAGTTTGTGCCAACACCCTCAAACTGGTTGTTCCTGTTTTAAAATTGTGCAATAATGCCCCAGATTAGAGAGCCCAGTTTGCCAATATTGTGCCAACACACCAATGTGGCTGCTCCTATTTTAAATTATGAAATAATGCCACAGATCAGAGCCCAGTTTGCCATTTTGTGCCAACACCTCCAAACTGGTTGTTCTGTTTTAATTTTTGCAATAGTGCCATCATCAGAGCCCAGTTTGCCAATATTGTGCCAACACCACCAATCTGGTTGTTCCTATTTTAAAATATGCAATAATGCCACAATCAGAGCCGACTTTACCAATACTGTGCCAACACCACCAATCTGGCAGCTCCTCCTCTGGTTTTATTCCAACCAGCCCTGAATATCCCACATTAGAAGTAAAAAAATGGGATTTCAATTTTTGAATGCTTAATGCACATCAGTCTTCACTGTAAAAAGAACTGCACTTTGTAAATAAATTTTAGGGGTTTTTCTCCATAAAACAAGGACAATTACAATCCTACAGTTTGATTTCAGGGACAATTAACTAAACTCTGCAGGAATATATTGCAGTTGTAGTAACATTTAAAGTATTTTTTATACAGTTGCTTTTGGGACAAGAGATATTAAACATCTGGGAAAGCCCATTTAAATATGGAGGCAACGATTTTCTATTTCATTGTCTAAAATCTTCATCACTTTATTTCATCATTATCACCTGCTCAATTCCACAGCTCAGCCAGGGCTCTCCTCTGGAAAGGACCTTGGATTTCACTGATTCTGACAAAACTCTGCCCAAAACGTGGCCTGGATGTTACCTGGCTCATTTCTACCTCTAACCCTTCATTTCACACAATTCCCCATATCTGTACACAGATTTTCCCATTCATGTCTTTGCAGTCACATTCCAAGTTAATCAATGTGGTAAATTACAATTAACCATAAACCAGCAACAAACAATTAACATTCTTGTTCCTCCTAAAGATTCAAGGGTGAGAAATGTCATGACATAAACAAAGAAGGAAAAGTGAATTAAATATTCAAATAAGCTTCTATTAGAACTGTTTTTAGAAGAGTAGAGGTGGAAAATCACAGAATAATTGGGGTTGGAAGGGACATCTTGAGGCTATCCCAGTGCAGGAGGGGAAGGCAGGAGGTCACCAGGTGTGTTCTGAAAGTCCATGGATGGAGAATCCACAATCTCTCCACTCAAACTGGTCCAGGATTCATCCAACAAAAAAAAAAAAAAAATCAAAAAAATAAAACAATAATTTAAAAAAATGGGATTTTGGTGTGTTTTCATATGCAGAGAGGATTTGCTGTGCTGTATTCCAGTTTGTTCTGTTGCTGGGAGATCCTGGCTGTCTTCACTCCTTCCCAGCAGGGATTTATGCACATCCACATCCCTGGAGCCTTCTCTCAGCCTCTTCTCACACCAGAGATGCTCCTCCAGTCCCTCTGCAGTAAATCCACTGGTTGTGCTCCACAACTGGAGCTCACACTCCAAACGTGGCCTCAGCAGTCAGGAGCAGGTGGATTTTCAGAGAATTAACCCAACTTGCCTGATTTTAACAACAAATTGTGGAAAGTACCAACCCTGATTTACCCAACGGCTGTACCAGTCTGAAAAATTCAGCTAGAAAGGAAACATAAATATTTCTGCTCAAGCATGATGAGATTGACAATTCTGCAACAATCAAGCAGTCAAGAGTTTCTTTAAATGGGTTTTGTCCTGTCCAGTGATGCCCTGGTGAAGTGATGGACATTTAACTCAAAATAAATCAAATCTGCTTCCCATTTTAAGAAATTGACCATTTCAATGGATTTCCCAAATATTTTTCCACGTTATTCTTCCCAGGTTGCACTGAACCAGCCCACTCCCATTTTCCCAACTCCCCCTGTATCTGTCCTGTCACAAGATCAGGATGCAAATAGAGGATGGATCAGCCCTGACACAGATCCCATTACTGCCCGCAGCCCCAAATGGATTTCTTGCATCAGGGGTGGGACATGGCCCTGCTGGGCCAGAACAACAGGAAAGGCTGTGGGATCAGGGGCTCTGTCCCCTCTCTGACCTGGATTTCATCCTGAATTCCCCTGGGACCTTTGGTGCCTCCATCCCTGGGCAGGGCAGGAGCACTGAACCCACCCTGAGCCATTACAGAGCAAACACAGATTCCTGAAATCCCACCCCCTTTCCCACCCCCAGCTCTGCTTCTGCAGAGCCAAGTGCAGACATTCATCTCCAGGCACAAGCACAGTTTTTATCCTGTTCTCGCTCTGTGATTTCTGCTGCAAGCACCAGCTCTCCATCCCAATTATTATTCACGTTGGAGAATTGAGATAACTCCCCCTGCTCTTAAGCACAGCTCTCTGTGACTCTACCCCACAGCTGCTGCTGCTGCTGCTTCAGAGGAATCTAAAGCAATTTGCACTTGCTGTGCAGGATAAACCTCCCATTGTGTGCTGTTCCCCCAAAATCAGCTTTTCCGGCAGCTGGGCCGAGGCTGCTGATGCCCCACATTTGTCCCAGGCAGAATTGAGCTGAAGCACCTCCAGTACACAAATTCTTGGGTCAAAAGCGACCTCAGAAGGCAAAGCTGTAACAGGGTCCAAAAAATGCCTCTGGGGAAGTTTTCAGGTGGTTTTGGGTATTTTAAAAGATGTCAGCACCTCCCTTGGTGGGGAATCCTCCCCTGGGGGCCCAGTTATTCCCATTCCTCCCTGGGGGCCCAGTTATTATTCCCACTTTTCCAGTTCATAAACAACAAGGAAAACACAATTCTGTTTCCTTGTCATTTTCAAAGTGAGCATTTACAAGTGAGTGGCTTTGCTTGTTTCACATCGTGGGAAAGGACAGAATTGGGGAATAAACAAAGAAATCAACGCCCTCTTTACAAAGCACCTGAAAACACTGCCCTGGTAGCATCAGATCCTTGGAACAGCCCAAGGTGTTGTGGCACAAGGCTTGCCACATGGAATCAGAGCCCCTGAGGCTGGGAAAGCCCCACAAAGCCATGAGTCCAAGCTGTGAGCAGTCCCCACCCTGCCCAGAAATTCTTTGGACACCTCAGGGATGGGGAATCCAAAGCTCCCAGGGCAGTCCTGCCCAGGTTTAACCCTTCCCATGAGGAAATTCTTCCTGAAATTGCTTTTTGTGCAACCAGAGAATCGTTAAGGTTGGGATAGACCTTTAGGATCATCAAGTGTCACTGTCAACCCTGCAGCAGCACCGTGTTCAGCACCAAACCCTGCCCCGAGTGCCATTTCTGGGCACTTGCAGGGATGGAGACTCCATCCTGTGTGTGTCACTTAGGTCTGGAATCTGCATCACCGACCCTATGGAGAGGGATTATCTGCTTTACCATCAACACAGTGCAAAGCACTGGATTTAAGGCCATACATTCATTTAATCTCAATTTTATCCTCGATTTTGATCCGTTTGCCTCCATTCCACGTGCACTGCACACCCAAACCCCCATGCAAACCTCCCTGCAGTGTCTGCCCGAGCCAGTCCCAGGGGCAGGCAGCAGCAGGAGCTGCCATTTGGCTCCGGGTCACTTCAAAAGGCATCGTTGCTAATGAGCAGCTGCATTTCCCCACCAGGAACCAGAAGGGCCCTGCTGCCAAGCCCTGCTCATTTCCATCGCCGTGCACAGCCAGCCCTTTGCTCCATGCTAATGTGTTTTCCTAAACAAAAGGAGCCACAGCCAGCCCAGAGCTGACCTTCACATTTGCTCCGGTGATTTGGATGCCTCAAAGTCTATTTGCCTGGTGGCTCTTTTTTTTTTCGTTTTTTTTTTTTTTAAATCACATTAATTCCTGAAAAAAACATGCGCAAAGGAACCATCCAGGAGCTGCTGGGAGCCGTAGTTCCCTGCCAGACACACCCTCAGCCCAGTTATTCCCATTCTGCCCGTTTATAAACAGCAAGGAAAACACAATTCTGTTTCCTTGTCGTTTTCAAGTGAGGGTTTACAAGCGAGTGGCTTTGCTCGTTTCACATCCGTGGGAAAGGAGAGATTGGGGAAATTAACAAAGAAATCAACACCCTCTATATATATATTTGTATATATACACAGAGCACCTGGAAAACACTGCCCTGGGAGCATCAGATCCTTGAAGCTTTCTCAGAATTCCCTGCATAAAAGCCACCACACAATTCCAGGGGAAACAGCTCCTCCCAGGCTGCCTGCAGAGGCATTTGGGCAAGTTCATATGCCCATCTCACGCTGAACACACTGCAAAGGACGATGCTTCCAAAACCACGCCAGAAACCCACCCCAAACCCCCAGAAATGTGCCTTTTTTTCTATCACCAGGTGTGTAAAACAACGAGGAAAACCGCAGGGCGGCCTTTGAAATGAGGAAATAAACTGGGCTTTTGTCTCCCCCCCCGAGCTGGTCCCTCTGCTCCTCGCAGACTGATGGCAGCAGATGCAGGATCCCCTCCTCCTCCTCCTCCTCCTCCTCCTCCCCCAGCAATTGGTTCTGCTTCCCTGGCAGCCCGTGCAGGAAAGCCATGGCATCGCCCTCCCACCCCAAACAAACAGGAAACCATCAAACCCCCCCTGGCATTGTGTACCCAGCGCCTGCACCCAGGCAGAGCAGTTATCCTTAAAATACATTTCTGGAGGCCAGCCAGGAGAAGTGAAGGCACTTTCAGCCTGGAGAGCAGCCACAATGTTTAACACTTCAAAACCGGGTGATTGGGGAGGCTACTCATTTGAAATGTCCTTAAAAAAACCTCTGACAAAACACACACACTAAAAACTCCTCCCCCCCTGAAAAATACCAAACCCAGCCCAAGAGCCAATTGGGGAATTTTCAAGTTCATGTGTCAAGGGGATAAAGTTTGGTACCAAATCCTCTCTATTCTTTAGGAAATAACAGTTCTCAGGATGCACATGAAAGGAGAGGAGCCATCTGCTCTGTCTATAAATCAGCTTCTGCATTATCAGGGAATGTTTTAATTTTACAGCAGACTAAATAAAATAAATCATCACTACCAGAGGCCACGGGGGTACACACGAAATGTGGAATTATCCTAAAAGCCATAAAAACACGGTTTGGTTGTGAGCCCACCCCACAACTGTGCTCACACAACAGTTTCCTCAGGGATTCCTCACTGATGAGTATCTCCCTCTTGCCTCCTCTTACATTTAAGCTTAAGGTTTCTTTAGCAGCACAATCAGAAAATAAATAGAAATAAATAAAACACCCTCTTGCACTGACATCTCCACAGCTTTCAAGCAAAATTCCTTCTCCCCCATGACAGAGTGGGGAAAAAAAGCAGGAACACAAGCAGAGCATCCTTTAGGGTGGAAAGCAGAGCTGGATGCGCTTGGTGCTGCTTTCACCATAAACACTGCTGCTGCTTTGTTCTAGCTTTTTAATATTTTATTTGGTTTTTGTGTTCTCCATTTTGTGCTGATTTAACAGATCCAGCTGTGCAGCTCCCTAGGCAGCCTCCATATTCATAATTATTATTATTGGATAAACATGCATTCGAGTGGGGCAACAGCTGATATGCAGATAATTTTTCTTTTGCTTACTCCCATTTATTTCCCCTGAGGGGAAAAAAAAAAAAACCCAAAAAAAACTAAACCCCGAAGCGAGGCGCTTTATTGTGGGCTCCCCCAGCTGAAAAGGCGGCGGGGCTGTGTCGGGGCTGTGTCAGGGATGTGGGATGCGAGGGTGTGGCCGGGCAGGATGCGGAGCTGGGCAGGGCAGGAGCGGCTGGAACGGGAGCGCGATCCCCCCGCCACGCACAGACCCCTCACAAACGCTCTGGGGTTTTATTTTAATTAAACAGAGCCCAAACGGAGAGCCGGGCAGGGCTCGGGGTGGGTGCCGATGTTAAACAGGTGGCTCGGGTCTGGCAGCAGCCCTGGGGACGCTGGTGGCACTGTCACCGCGACAGCCACTGTCACCAGTGCCACCGCGACTGCCACCGTCACCGCCAGCGCAGACAGAGCCCCAGCGGCGGTAATTGCTTAAGGAGATAAAAATCCCCAGCGTGGGGAGGAGGCAGGGACGGAACGCGGCAAGGACAGACACACCGACAGCTCCGGGGAGCGCGGGGACGCGGACACGGCACCGGGGATATCCCGGAGCGCAGCCAGGCGCGGGACAGCTGCGAGGGGGCGATGGCACCGCCAGCCCGGAATGCTCCCCAGGGACGGGGGACAAGGGCTGGGGAGCACGGGACAGCACGGGACGCGGAACAAACACCGGCGGAGCGCAGCGCGGCTCGGGAGCGCTCCCCGGGGAGCGCCGGCACGGACAGCGCCGGGGAGGAGGGACGGACGGACGGATGGATGGCTAGCATAGAGATGCGGCTCGGAGCGGGGATGGAGCACACGGGGATGCGGCTCGGAGCGGGGATGGATGGATAGCACAGGGATGCCGCTCGGAGCAGAGATGCAGCTCAGAGCAGGGATGCAGCTCGGAGCAGGGATGGATGGATGGCACAGGGATGCAGCTCGGAGCAGAGATGGAGCACACAGGGCTGCAGCTCGGAGCAGGGATGCATGGATAGCACAAGGATGCAGCTCGGAGCAGAGATGGATGGATGGCACAGGGATGCAGCTCGGAGCAGGGATGGATGGATAGCACAAGGATGCAGCTCGGAGCAGGGATGCTGGCTGGGGCGGGGCCGGCGCAGGTGTGGCCGCTCCATCCCGCCGCTCCCAGCCCACCTGCCGCTCCCGCAGCCGGGCGGGGGCGACCCGGGCGGTGACCGGCGGCTGCCGAGCGGCCACGGCGGGGCCACCGCACCACGGCTCGCGCCCGGGGCCGCTCCACAACGGCAGCGCCCCGCGCCCCTCCTTTTTCTCTTTTTTTTCTTTTTTTTTTTTTTCTTTCCTCTCCCTCTCCTCCTTCTCCTGTTATTATTCCGGCCGCTCCACGGCGATCGCATCCCTGGCTGCGCCCCTGGCCGCGTCCGTGCCCCGGGCGGGCGGCGGAGGGCGGCGGCCGCGGGAGCATCCCCGAGCCCGCCGCGACCCCGCACGCAGCATCCCCTCCGCGCCCATTGTCTGCGCCCCCCGCGCAGCGAGCCCGGCCCCGGGGGAGCCCAGCCCAGCGCAGCCCAGCCCGGCTCGGCACCCTCCTCCTCCTCCTCCTCCTGCTCCCGCTGCCGTCTCCGCCACCCCGCGGCCCCGCCGAGCCCCCGCAGCGCGGGGTCCGCCCGAGCCCATTGTTCGCGGCGCGCCCCCGGCCCGCCGTACCTGCGGCCCGCAGCAGGACGAAGGCGCAGGGCAGCACGGCGAGCGGCAGCAGCATCGCACCGGCGGGAGGGAGCGGCGGGCCGGGGCTGCGGGCGCGGGGAGGGCGCGGGAGCCGAGCCCGGCGTGGCCGCTCCGCTCAGCGCTGCGCCCGCCGCGTCCCGGCGCCGCCTGACGGCGCTGACTGACGGACCGCAGCGCCCCGATCCCTGCGCGCCGGGACACAGAGATCCATCCGCCAGGGGAAATAGTGCCGCGCTGCTGCGCGCCGTGGGGGGGGGGGGAAAGGGCTTTGTCTGGGGAGTGAGGGAGCAGAGGAATAGGGAAATAGTTATTGTTCATTGGTATCGTGTTGTTGTTCATTATCGTAGCATCATTACTAATTGTTACTCTATGATATATTTATTGCATGATAATATAATATAATATAATATAATATAATATAATATAATCATATAACATTGCATTGCATTGCATTGCGTTATATTACATTATATTACATTACATTGCATTGAGTTATATTATATTACATTACATTACATGATATTATATTATATTATATTACATTATCATTAATTATCATAGCATCATTATTACTCTTATAAAATAATATTATAGTATTAGAATATCAATTACTCTAATGTGTATATAATGTGTATTTAATAGGTATGTAAATATGTGTATATTATATGATATGTATTATGTGCTATAGAAAGTAGGTAGTTAATATTTATGCAAAAAAATATTGTAATATTATTATATATTAGAAAAACAGTGCATATTATGTATAGGGTATATAGGTTTGTACACATTATATATTTTTATGCTATATCTATTTATATATGTTATATATTTTTATATGTTATATATATGTTTATATATGTATATATATTTATACATGGTGTATATGTCTATATGTGTTATTTATATTTATGTATGCTATATATAAATATATATGCTATATATGTTTATATATGTCATATATGTTTATATATGCTTTTTTTGCAGCAGCAGCAGCAAGCCAACCTTGTCCTCAGAGTATTTGGAATAAAAACCTCAGGAAGAAATACCCCTCTATCCTGAAAACAATTAGCTGATTTCTACACATTAGGTTTAGTTTTTATTATGGAGGGCACTGAGCTTGCAGCAATTATTACCCAAATTTTCGAGATTAAATGTCTGTGAGCTTGGCCTGAGAAGAGCAACCCCAGAAGAGAACACAGCAGGGTTCCACAACATCTTTATTTTTATTTGCGTGGGCAGATGATGACAGGACAAGGGCGATGGTTTCAGGCCTGCAGAGGGGATGTGTCAATGGAATTTTGGGGAGGAATTTCTGCCCCATCCCTGGGAATGTCAAGGCCAGGCTGGAGCACCCTGGGACAGTGGGAGGTGTCCCTGCCACCTTGTGAAAATGACCTTTAGAGCTTCCAGAATAAGTTCACAGGCTGCTATTGACACAATTTTATAAACTGAGGGGTTTCCATGAAATCCCAGTCCTCCATAAAAATCAACAAAAGAGTCAAACCCTTGCAAAGCAGGAATATTCCTCTGTGGTAAGCAATAGCTTGGAGAGAACATCACATCAATTAAGGCAGCTCTTCTTGCCTGCAAGCTGACATCCCCAAAAATTGGAACAGAAGGATCTGTGAGGAGAGAATATTGCACACAACAAACACCATGAATTGTTGTGTGCTGTGGGGGAGCGCTTGTTTGTGTTGGAGATAGCAGAGATCTTTATTCCTATTTAACAATATTTTAGTCCCTGATGTGGGAGTTTTTCCAGGGGAAGAACTCACATGGAAATCAGCAGAGGAAAAATCACCCCAAAGCCCCTCCAGCTCAGGGATGGGGCAGAATAAGGGAGAATCTGGGGACACCATTTCACCTGGAGCAGAATTCCTGAAATACGAGCTTTTCTCTTCAAAACCCTTCACAGAGCAAAGACACCAAGTGTCTAGCCTGGATTTAGGCCTCCAAGTAATTTAAAAACAAAATCACGGCTTTTATGATGAAAATCCAATGAAGACGAGTCCCAGGCATATCCAAATGGAATGAGGTGCTCCGAGTACATTACCTGACACATTTCCCTTTTTTTTTTTGGCCATTAACACAGCTTTATGGGCCATGCTTGTGCATTTAATATATAAAATAAAAAGGGGAGAAAAATCCCATCAATCAATAACTGAAGTGCAAGTCTCAGTTCCTGACTTCACTGGGTACTTGGCATAAAAGTGAGCAGGAAATTTGAAGTTTTCTGCCGCATTTAAAAGCAGCAGCGGTGGAACCTGTCAAATTAATTCCACTTCTGCTATGCAAATATAATAAAAGTGAATTTTAACTATACAGGCATTTCACAAATATTAGACCCAGATTTTTAAACCACAAAGCAGAGCTCTCCCTTATTTGGAGGCTCTGGAAAAGGGGCAGAAGGAGGGAATGCACCTCAGAATTCCTCCTGGCCAGAGGGGGATGGTTCTGTGCTCTGCAGATGTTTATGGTGATGGATAACAACGCTATGCAAAATGACCTCAAATCAATATTCTTCACAGCCAGGCAATAAAAGCTGAGACAGTCCCCTGAAACATCCCTGTCTTTGCCACGGATTATTTTTAAAAGTCTTAATATAGCAGAAAAGTAAGAGTATCTCCCTTTCCTTTTTAGACAAGGTGGCTCACAAAGATATTCCTGTGCTCTGGTGATGTCACAAACCAAGGAATGAGGGGGAAGTCATGAGAACTGGAGAGGTGAAATTGCAGCCCAGAAATTCAGAATCTGAGCATCCAAACTTGGAATTCATGGACTTTATGTCCATACCTGGAGCTCCAAGCTTTATCCTGGATTTCTCCTGGAGTTCTGCTGCCCACGGCCAGGGATGGTTCCTGCCCAGAGCTGACAGGATTTGGATGTGAGCTGTTAGTCATGGAAATACCCAGGGAAAGGATATTCCATTTCCTGGCCATGCTCTGTCACTCTGACTCACAGCTCACATGTCACCCAGCTGATGGCATTCCTGGCAGTCACCTGGCACTTGTGGGAATTCATGAAATATTCCATTTTTGAAGCTAAAATGTTACATTTAACATGCACACTTCCTCGTATGAAACCATTCCGCACTGCCAGTGTGCACTAAATGTCTCATTTTAATATTTTTAACCTACCCAGTCAACTCTGGTGCTTCAATTCAGAGGAGAAAAGGATTCCCAGCTGAGCAGAATCACAGGAATTAAAAGGGGTGTACAGAGTACATGAGGATTAATTGACTGCTCTCTTCCACTCTCCCCATGGTGTCACTGGTTTCTAATTTAAAATATTAAAGGTATTTAAAGCAGCTCCATCACCCAGTGCCTCTAAATAACAGACACCAGCATCACTGATACCTGGCTATTTTAAAAGAACAGCTGTTCTGGTTGCTGCTTTTATTTATAATAATATTTATTCCAAGCCTCGCCATCACATCATGTGCATGAATGCAAGTGTAAAACCAGCGTGTGCAAAATTAGCACAGAAGAGACTAAAACAAGAGGGTGTCTCATGGTAGCAAGCAATAAAGGATTGTTTTAATTGAAAAAATCCATCCCCCAGCCTGCTTTGATTTAAAAGAAGTATAAATATGCCTGGCAGGAATGTTCAGGCACATGTGCAAGCTCTGAGGAGCCGCGTTCCCTGCACATGGGGTGCGCTGCCAGAGCCACGCTCAGCAATCCATCCCCAGAGCTGCCTCCAAAGCATCAATGACCACTGGAAACTTAATAAAGGCTCCCCATCCCCCAAAAGTAAAGAGCTGTCCAAAAAACCAACAAAAAAAAGAGTAATTTACAACTTCTTGCTCTTCTCTCTGCTTACCACAGGGAGCTCCTTGCCAGTCAGAGCTGCACAAGACGAATCCACTGGAGCAGAACTGTGCTTTAATTTTCCTCTTGCTGAGAGGCAACTGAACAGGATTATGCTGATTGCCCACCAGGCAGGCAGGTAGGCAGTCATTCCAAGGGAAAAAAAAGGAATAATTCCATTTTTAAATCAGCCCGGAGCAGAGCTGAATGTTTCCCCAACATTCTTTGGTTGTGACTGGGTTTCAGGCACAGAAGAATAAAACTTGTAACAGAATCTCACTCTCTGACTCTGTGTTATGTCAGCTTCACATTTCTCCAAAAATATTGTGGAGAGGATAAAAATATGAGTAAAGGAGTGTTTCTATTTTTGCATAATGGTCTTAAGATGGTGCTGAAATGCAGTGAGAAAGAAAAAGATCCTGGAAAATTCTTTTTTTCTGGAACTGAATACATCCTTTGGTTTGTTACCAAAGCCTGGACGGGATTTACAACATCCAGGTTGTTTTGAGGCAGCTTCCCAGGCACATCTGGATGCTAAAATTTAGCCATGAAACCTTTGGGCACCAGGGTTGCAATTTAATCTTTGCCATCACCAGTTTGGGGGCCTGAATTCAATGGTGAACATCACCCCAGACCCCAGGGCAGTGCTGCCCCTCCAGTCCTGACCAGGATTTTCACAGCTCTGTCTCATGGATCCATCCTTGGTTTTTAGAGTTTTTGTTGCTGCTGCGCTTGTGCTCCAGTCTGAATCAAAGTGATGTTTAATGATTTAAACACAAGATGCTGCTCCACAGACAGGTTCTTCATATAGAGCACCAGGGTTGGAATTTAATGTTTTAAATCATCATCTGGGGGCCTGAATTCCCTGGTGAGCATCACCCCTGACCCCAATCCTGACCAGGATTTTCACAGCTCTGTCTCATGGATCCATCCTTGGTTTTTATAATCAGTTTTTGTTGCCGGTCCTCTTGTGCTCCAGTCTGAATTAAAGTGATTTAAATTATTTAAACACAAGATGCTGCTCCACAGACAGGTTCTTCATATAAAGCACCAGGGTTGGAATTTAATCTTTGCCATCACCAGTCTGGGGGCCTGAATTCACTGGTGAGCATCACCCCCAGACCCCAGTCCTGACCAGGATTTTCACAGCTCTGTCTCATGGATCCATCCTTGGTTTTTAGAGACAGTTTTTATTTTTATTGCTGGTCCTCTTGTGCTCCAGTCTGAATCAAAGTGATGTTTAATGATTTAAACACAAGATGCTGCTCCACAGACAGGTCCTTCATGTAAAGCACTCAACAATAAAAGATGTGGTGGCTTTCATCTCCACATCTGGGTGAGGAGGGCCCAGGCTGGCATGAACGCCACTGAAACCCCCCAGACGGGATCAGGAGAGCATCTTTGGTGTGGCTTTAGCTCTCCTCAGCCAGGTTCCCTCTCAGATGAGGAATTGTTGGGTGACAAAGCAGCGGCTCTGTGCTGGCAGGAGCGGTGCCAGATGATGGAGGATGATGCATTTCTCTGGCAGCTGTCTGCCATCTGCACAGCTGCTCCAGCCTCTCGTGGAGAAGGGCTGCGCTTGTGGTGGAAGGGGGAAAAAACAGCACAAAAACCTTTGCTAAGGCTCAGGATCCTCTTTGGAGCCATTTTGATCCCACTCAGGTGGGACAACAGGGACAGACACTGCCTTTGGAGGGGTCCCCAGGGCTGGAACTTGTGATAAATCTGGAGACAAAACCATCATCACCCCTAAACACAGCTCAGCCTGTGCAGCTTCCCTGCAATCCAGCAGCAGCCCTGAAAAGATGCTGGAATTCAGCACATTCCCCCATTATTTCATATTTCCCTTTTACAAAACTTGGTTTCCCCAAGTCCTCATTGTTCTGTAACCCCAAACTTGGTGTACAATATTTTCTATGTTATTTTCCCAGCGCAGCCCCTGCTGAGGACACAGCCCAAAAAAGCAGAACAAAGTCACCTTAGCTGAGCACACTTTGATTTAGTGATGTGTCTGTAGGAAACCTGTGGCCAAAGGGAGCTGAAATCAGAGCTCCTGCTCCTCAGCTCAAACCATGGAGCACAAGGCCAGTCCTGAACCAGCAGGGTGGAAATAAATGCAAGAAAAACAAAATATCCCTTCCCCTGTCCCTCCAGCCCTTCTCCAAAGCTCCATTGCAGCAATGTGAGTAATTAACACCTAGGCTGTGATTTGTCCTTTCAAGTGTATTTAATGTCACAAAGCCTCTGGAACTGTGGGATCTTGCCCCCCCTTTTTTTTTTTTTTTTTTTTTTTTGCCATTTCAAGTTTTGTTTCTTGTTATTCCAGTTCCAGATTAGAAGGGATGTAAATATTTTCCTGCTCAGAGCCAAGCCATTCTGCAAAGATGTTTTTCTGAATGAAAGTCACTGCCATTCCACAGCCCACACTCCCTTTGTGTTTTTGAAGCCTAAACCAGCCCCTTGGGCACGCCAGCACTCAGCAATGGATCGGGGGAAATGACTCACAATTCCAGGGCTAATCAATATCCACACTGCACTCCATTCCCAGCGTGGCTGGGACTCAGAGCCACCACAGCACCAGGCCATTAAACACAGCCCTTTGAGCTGGGGTTAACTCTGGGAGCAGCTTTTATCTTGGAAACAGTCAAACACTTAACAGAGCTGCTGCACTGGAGGAAATGTTTTCAGTATTTCAAATCACTTGCAATATTTCAAATCACTTCCAGTATTTCAAATTTCCATCTTGGGTGTCTGACCAAGCCTCCCTTCTGAAATAATCCCACTACAAAAGACCCTTCTGGCCCTGCAGGGAAAGGATCCTGTCCCAGTGTCAGGCTGGTATTTCCTATTTTTGCTCCCAAGATCAAAATCTGCAGCAGAGGGAGCGGAGCTGTTTATTTGTAGGAGCTCTAAGATGCATGTGGAACGTGCATCTTGCTGCAGGACTCTTGTTGAACACGTAAATTACATTTTTAAACTCCATGAACTCCTTTTCTTCTGGGGCTCTTCCTCCTCCCACTCTCCTTAAAGCTCTGTGCAATGTCTGGGAAGTTGTTCACACCATTGAAGATGGAAATGTGAGAAATGGTTTTTTCCCAGAAATAATTTCTATGTTATAATCAAAAAATATTTCGGAATTGGGAAATCTACCTGAAAAAGAAAATCTTGCTTAATCACAGGTTCATCTTCTGCCCACTGCCCCTGTTTATGACTGAGCAGCATGGGAAAGCTGCAGAATAATTCATCTTGGCATAAAGGGAGTGTGGTCTCACTGCTGGCACAATGCAATTCTCCAAATTGTGCTCTCCATATAAATCACAGCACAAATGGAGCAAAGCAAAGGAAAATCCAATAGCAGAAGATTCTGTTTCATGTTTCTGTGCTGTGTTTCCAGCTCATTTAAGGCACACACAGGGCGAGGTGAGCAGGGCTGACATGGGGCACCCCTCTAGAACTGGGGGACAATCACATTTCTGATCAGCCAGGTGACAACTTTGTTATCTGTTGGGGTTTTTTCCTCACTCTTTCCTGACTTCACAAGGCAAAAAAATTCATTTTCAGCAATAAATTATTATGGAATTTGTCCCTGGATTTTTAGTTTGCTATCTGCTCCATTTAAGCTAAAAGTACAACTCACCCTATTTTTTTCCATTATGCAGCCCCAGGGTTGGGGGTTTTTGCATAAGAATCCTTTGTACATCAAGACCTGGTTTCCACTTTCTTAGCTGAGGAGCAATTTTGTATTTCTGGCCTTTTTGGGACAAAATGCCAGTTGGAAATTGGTGCTTGCCCATGAATAGAGACATCATTTTCCCTGCTGTCCCCCTGCATCCCCAGCAGCACAAAGTGCCCTTGTCAGGGCAGAGCTGGACGTAAACAAACCCCAGATGGGGGCTCCAACACATCCCTGCCTGGAATGCTGATCCTTCAGCAAAGATGGCAACAAACCCAAAGAAATCATGGATGTTTTTATAGAAGGAAAGGGGGAAAACCCTTCGGGGTGTGGGGTTTGTGTTTGGCACTGAGAGCTGCCAGCAGCCCCACAGTGCTCAGGGCTCACAGGGTGATTACCTGGCCTGGGCCCCTGCCAGGGGAAGGGATCAGCACCACCCTGCTCAGGCAGGACATTAGGGGAGCTCTAATGCCATTAATTTATGGCACAGGCTCGGGGAGGGAGGAGCAGGGGGCTGTGCTCCATCAGGGCCACAGATGGAAGCAAAAGGTGGCACTGCCAGCACCACCAAAAGCTCTGCAGGCTGGGAAACGTTCTGTCCTTCTGCTGGGAGCTTCACCTGGGAGAGCCCACAGGTGTGGAAGTAGAATTGCCTTTATTCTGCATTTAGAAATTAGAATTGCCTTTATTCTGCATTTAGAAATTTAGAATTGCCTTTATTTTGCATTTAGAAATTTAGAATTGCCTTTATCCTGCATTTACTCTTCCCCCTGCTTTGTGGTTTGCAGTGTGGGCTCCCTGTCTCACTGCAGGGCAAATCCTGCACAGATTTACCTGCACAGAACGTGGTTCTGCTGTGAATTCACACAAAATCAGGGCAGGTGGTTCTCAGCTCAGACCGGCAGCTTTCACCTCTTCAGAAAGAACAATTGTCGTGGTCTCCTGGCCACAATAATCATTATTCACTTTTATTTGTGTGGTTACAGGTGGATAAAGCGGGGCTGGGAGCTCAGGCAGGGGGATTTCAGAGCTGCTGAGTCCTGGTGCTCACTAATCCATCGCCTGCTGCCTTCTGCTCTGATCTTCTGCAGCTCCTCACAGAGCCCCAGCCTGTGAAACGTTCCCAGACTAATTAACCAAAGTGTTTAATAAGGAACGGGGCTATTGCTGGTAATTCAGCACCTCATTTCTGATGGATGGCGTTCTGAGTGTATTCCTGAAATCAGCCATTAATTCAGGCAACACATTTTCTGCCTTTGGGAAGATAATGGCTCCCAATTTTCCTTGGTTTAACCTCCTGCAAATGTGCAAGACTTTCTGCAAGAATAATTTCCATTCTGACGTTCCCTGACTGAGTTGTCTTACTTTCCAGAAAAACCAATAAAAAATCAACAAAAAAAGAGCCCAGAATGGAATTAAAAATTCCAAGTTTCTCTCTCCCAGCAGAAAGTGACAGAGGAAAAGTCCAGGATTTCTTACAAGCAAGCTGCATCCTGGCAGTAAAACTCCTGGTCCTGCTTGCTGCTTGCATCTGTCCCAAGAGGAGCTCAAAAGAAAGAAGAAAACTGGGATTTTACATTTACAGCCTATCTATGGCCCGTTGTGTCCTTGTTGCTATCTGTGAGGGGACAAAAAAAATCCATTAAAATTTGGAGGTGGGAGATAAATAAATGCAATTATATTCCTGGATATCAGCAGCAAACTCCTGACAAAGTTCCAACGTTGTTTTGGTGCTGGGGATTAGCTGATAGTGTTAAAAAACAAGAAATAAAGAAACCTTTAACTGACAGAACACGGGCTCTCCCTTCCTGCTGCTACCTGATGTTTGGGAATAGAGGGTGTAAACTGTGATTAGGAGGCAAAATATTTGGCTCAGAGCAGGTCTGAAATGTACCAAAGGCACGGGTGAAAGTTGGAGTGTTGGAGTGGGAGTGGTGATTATGTCCTGGTCAGTAATTACAGCCTTTGAGCCTGACAAAACACTGAAATTCCATTAAATCCTCAGATTTAAGGTGGACTGGGCCAGGTTTCCCATCCTGTGCATCATCTGGAAGCACCTGCAGATTAGAAAAAAATAATCCTCACTTGAGGAAAACCCACAGCACCACCTGGGCTGGGAGTTCTCTCAGAAGAGAGGCTTTTTTCTCTCCCTTTTTTTATGATATTTACATTTCAGTTGTGGTTTCTTTTGATGAGTTCATTTGCCTTTGTGTGGTTTGTCTGATTGCGAGGCATTCCTCCACTGAAAGAACATAAATATTTACAGAGCACCCAAGATCAGAAATGCCTTTTGGAGATTCCACCGCTTGCAGCCTGCAAGGAAAACTTGCAATTAACTGCCACGGGCTGCTCTAAGGAGACAAATCCAATGTATTGGCTTTGAGAGCACCAGGATTGGAGGTTTTCTCAGGAAAATGTGGAGTTTTCCTGCTGTTCAAAGGCAATCCTGGCTGAATTCCCCACCGGCCACGCTGTGATCAGGCAGTGAGAGGATATAAAAGTGAGCTCTGGAAAAAGCTTTGATTTGGTGCCAAGGCGTGGCAGCTGATGGGACAAAGGGAGCACCTGCAGGCGCCCATCCCTGGGGGATCCACACACCTCTGAGGCAGCTTCAAAGCTGCTGCCCCCAGCTCCTGCTCCTGCTGCCACAACAGAGCCTCCCAGGTGTGACTGTGCTCCATCCTCATCCTCATCCTCATCCTCATCCTCATCCTCATCCTCATCCTCAACCTCGCTCAGCCCCTCCAAGCACCAGAGAGATTTTACAAACCCAAATCTGTCAAGGACAGGGTACAGGACTCCTTTAATGCCTCTGGGTCTCCAAATATCCCCTCCCATGTCCCCATCCCACCACAGGAGGTTTTGGGGTCGGTGAAGATCTCCAGGGAGGTTTGGAGTGCCCAGGGAAGGGCTGGAGGTGGCACTCAGGGCTCTGGGCTGGGCACAGGTTGGATTCAATGGTCTCACAGGGCTTTTCCAACCTCAGTGATCCCATGGAAAAGTGATATTTTAAGCTGTCGGGATCTCTGCTGCTCACAGTGACCCCAAGATGTGTTAGAAAATCTCTTTTCCCAGCCCGGTGGTCGAAGAAGGAGTCAGAGCTCTTAATTTCTCGTTCTCAAGGTTGTTTATTGTTTCTTATCTATAAAATTCTTTCTCCTGTCCCACCAAGGCCCACTCAGCAAGACAGTCCAGCCACTCTGTCTGCTCCCAGGGTGGTGTTATCTTTTTATACTAAAAACTACCTGTACAATGTTTACAATTACTTCCCAATACCCATCACCTATGTTAGACAGTGAGCTTCTACTCTAAACCAATCCCAAAGTGCCACCATCACAGCAGAAGATGGAGGCCAAGAAGAAGAAGAAGGAGAAAGGCTGGACACGCCCAGATCCCTCCATCTTGCCTCTTGAACCCCCATTCCAGAAACCCCAAAATTCTACTTTTTTACCCCATGATAAATTTACTATTATTCTACTTAATTTGTCTGGCTGGACACACCCAGTTCCCTCCATCTTGCTCCCTAAACCTCCATTCTAAAAACCCCCAAATCTACTTTTCCACCTGGTGATAAAGTCACTGTCATTCTACTTAATTTGTCTGGCTGGACACACCCAGATTCTTCCATCTTGCTCCCTGGATCACCATTCTAAAAACCTCAAAAAATCTATTTTTCACCTGGTGAAAAATTCACTGTTATTCTACTCAATTTGTCGTGGCTTGCACATCTTCACCTCAGGTTGGTAACTTGCTCCATGGGTCACACTCAAACCCACACAGGGGCATTCTGGGCTCTGTGCCGGGGTCTCTGAGCCCCTGGCAGGGGTTTGGGCACCCCAGGACGGACAGAGGGATGTTCTGGGTCTGACATTACCCAGATGAGGCCGCAGAGCGCTCAGGCCCAGCACGGCCCTGCTGTTGCCATGGCAATGTGGCACCGGGCTCCGAGCTAAAGTTCAGCTCAGCTGGGCCCACTCTGGGTTTCCTTTGTGGGGTCTGCTCGGTGTGGGCACCCATGGCTGGGGACAGCAGCACTGCCAGGGCGTCCTCCCCTCTCTGGAGTGATCCTGTACCTGCAATTCATTAATTAAGTGCTGTTCAAGAGCACATTCTGGTAGCTCTGCACATCCCAGCCCCTCCTCAGTGTCCTTCACACGCTCCTGCCTGCCAGCTCAGGGTGAAACTCTGCAGCTCCTCTTTCCCCTGGCCAGGGGAGGCTGAGAGGGACAGGGGGGCACAAAAACCCCACCGGGAAATTCCCAGTGCTGGGGTCCACAAGGAAGCTTGGAGAATTTTCTTGCTCAAAAAAGAGACAATTTTGTCCTTGCTGAGTGGGACCAGGGGGTCACAAAACCCCTCCAAGGAAATTCCCCGTGATGGGGTACACAAGGAGGCCTGGAGAATTTTCTTTCTCAAAAAAAAAAGTAGATTTTCTCCTTGCTGAGTGGGATAAGGGGTCACAAGACCCAGCAAGGAAATTCCCAGTGCTGGGGTCCAGTACGAGGCTTGGAGAATTCTCTTTCTCAAAAAGAGAGGATTTTATTCTTGCTGAGTGGGACCAGGGGTCACAAAACCTCCCCCAAGGAAATTTGGGCACTCCAGTGCTGGGGTCCAGCAGGAAACTTGGAGAAGGCTTGGAGAATTCTCTTTCTCAAAAAAAGAGAGGATTTTCTCCTTGTTGAGTGGGATAAGGGGTCACAAAACCCCCCAAGGAAATTCCCAGTGCTGGGGTCCAGCAGGAAGCTTGGAAAAGGCTTGGAGAATTTTCTTTCTCAAAAAAAAGGAGAAGATTTTCTCCTTGCTGAGTGGGACAAAACCCTCCCAAGGAAATTTGGGCACTCTAGTGCTGGAGTCCAGCAGGAAGCTTGGAAAAGGTTTGGAGAATTTTCTTTCTCATAAAAAAAAGAGAGTATTTTCTGCTTGCTGTCCACCCACCTGGCCCAGCAGGGCAGAGAGGATCCGATGTCGTGTGGGTGAGGAATGCAGGGCCAGGAAAACAAACAGGCTCTGGTGATTAAAGCCAGCCCAGGGGGGGACACGGGGGACAGGCTCTGGGAAGGGAAGTGGGAGCTGGCTCCTGTTCCTGGCCACTGCTCTGCTCTGTGACCTGGAGCACATCCCAGATCCTTTCTGGGCTGCTTCTCTCTGGGTGGCGAGGGGAGCTGGCCCTGCCCGGGTTCCCAGGCTCGGAGAGGGTAAGAGAAGCTCAGAAATGCTCAGAGAGGGTCAGAGGGGCACAGAATAGCTCAGAAGGGCACAGAGAGGCACAGAGAGGCTGAGAAAGGCACAGAAGGGAACAGAAATGCTCAGAAAGGGAGAGAAAGGCACAGAGAGGGTCAGAAAGGCACAGAGAGGGCCAGAAAGGCACAGAAAGGTTCAGAAAGGCTCAGACAGGCACAGAGAGGCTCAGAAAGGCACAGAAGGGCACAAAAGGGCACAAAAAGGCTCAGAAAGGTATAGAAAGGGTCAGAAAAGAAATGCCTTTTCTGAGCCCAAATCCTTGCTCTGCACCCCTCTCCTGGCTGGCAGTGCTGCCCCATTTAGTCCAGAGCATCCCTCACCCCCTCCTGCCCGAGGAAGCAGCAGGGAGATCCATCCTGCCCTCTCCTTAGCTGTGTTTTACAGCACCAGTGCTCACCTCCACATTTTAATTGCCTGCATTTTAATTGCCTCTCCCCCCACATGATAAATGCAAAGCTCACAGAAGCCATTCAGGGGGGAAAAAACAAAGGACTGGCAATAAAACTGAAATTCATTTCCTAATGAATTCTTCCTCCCAGAGACTGCAAGAACTCCTCTCTGAGTGCAGGCAGGATTTGGAAGCATTCAGATCATGCACACCTTATCAGTTCGGGAAGTAATAAATAATAATAGCAATAATAATCAGCAATTACTTCCTGGGCTAATTTAGATTTTTAAAGAGGAGCTCCAAGAGCCCTTCCCTGTTCCTGAAGGGGCTGTGACCCGGGCCCAGAGGGATTGGGAGGGTTTAATTGTGCCACTGAGCAATTTCTGAGCTGTGGAGCTGAAGTGGAGCAGGCTGGGCTGTCTCAGGACCTTGCTGCCACCCAGCTCTTGTGACAATAATTGTGGAGCAGGGAGGTGACTTCTACCTGTGCCTTTTTACCTGCCCCGGGCTCACCTTCAGGGGTGTGAAGCCCCATCCTGCAGGCTCCTAGCCAGGCAGTAAAATTGCCAATTTCCTGCCTTTGAGAAGGAGCAAAGCAGGTGCTTTATTAGCTGCCCTTTGCTGGGGAGGTTGTGGCCTCCCCCCTCCTTTGTTTTGCACTTTCCTTTTCAGCAGAGGAAGCAGAATTGGTCTCTGAGGCATTAAAACCTAAGAGATTTGATATCTAGGGCTGCAGCTGCACCAACAGCCACTGCCTGAGCCCATTCTGAATTAAATTTAGGGGCTGGCTTCTGTCCTGAGCCAGGAATGAGGGAGCCCCCTTCTTTTAGGGGATTAGATGGGGGTGTCTGACAGGAGCTCCTGATTTAAGATCCTTGACCTTCTCTTACTCCTCAACCAGAGACCAATCAATTCTGCTTTCATAGGAAAACCGCCTTTGCAGCTCTCTTCATTTGATTGCATTTCTCTATTAAAATGTGACATATCAACAAGATAAGATGAAACACTTATTTTACAGATGCCAAACTAAGGTTTCCATGTAGCCATGGAAGACTGGGGATGTCTGGGGTTTAAATATCAGTGCAAACACTTCCTCGAGGCTTTCTAGAGATCTGAAGCACAAAAATCATCCTTAATTGCTTTGAGTTTCTTTCTTCTGTCAGAAATGAGCCCTTTTTGCCTGGTGAGTGCTGCTCTGGCTGTGTTTGAGAAGGACACACATTTCCTCAGGTGAACACAAGGAATTGCTCCCTGTGTGCGTGAAACTGGGCAAAATCCCCTCTCCCTTTCCACATCTGAGCAGCTCCTCCCCTGCTGAAGGATTGGTTTTGTTTGCAGCCTGACAGATTCACCTGTGCCTGCGTTTTTCAGTCCTGAGGAGAAGCTGGACACACTGCAGAGTGAATAATTCCTCCTCCTCTCAGGGCCTCCTGAAAGCTCCCAGCTGCCATCAGACATGATTCCGTGGGATCCTGTCCACGGTGACCTCAGATTTTTTATGGTTTTCATGATAGAAAGGTGGGAGGGCAGCGGAGAATCTGGGCTGCCAAAAACTGGGAAGAGGAAGAGACACGAGGAGTAAATTCTACTTTTGAGTGAATGTTCAACCTTTTCTTTAGCAGCATCACACATCTTGGCAGGTGATCAGCCTGATAAATGTCCTCTCTGGACTGACAGATGATTGCAGATCATTCTCTGCACTCTGCTGTCCCACAGCAGCTGAAAATTCAAGGCAGCTGCTCCTGCCGAGCCTTGCTCCCCTCCCTGCTCCCTCCCCATCCTCATCACCCCCTCTGGCTCCCAGGATCCTCCTTTCCCTGCTCTGTGGCCCAGTTTGCAGCACTATTTCCGAGAGCGAGCCCAGCTCCACTCCCACGTTGGGATGGATTAAGGGCTTGTAATTGCTGCTGCTTTAAACTCCTCGTTAAGGAGCTGCCCGGAGCACTTTAATCAGGGCAGCAGCGCTGGTGACAGCGAGCAGTGGCAGCTGGGGACACGTCCCTGCTACCTGGGGCCTCCCGCGGCACGGCAGGTGTGACAACAACGGGGCTGCTGTCCCAGGGCAGCCTGAGCTGGGCTGGGCTGGTTCTGAGCTTCCCCACCAGCCCAGCATCACTCCAAGGGCTCCCCCAGGCTCCTCAGAGCAGGGGTTTGGCCACAAACACTCCCTCGGATTTTCCTGAAATGAGAAAGAAACGAGAAGGAGAAGGAGGAGAAGGGGAAGAAAGGAAAGGAAAGGAAAGGAAAGGAAAGGAAAGGAAAGGAAAGGAAAGGAAAGGAAAGGAAAGGAAAGGAAAGGAAAGGAAAGGAAAAAGGAAAGGAAAAGGGAAAGGAAAGGGGAAAGGAAAGGAAAGGAAAGGAAAGGAAAGGAAAGGAAAGGAAAGGAAAGGAAAGGAAAGGAAAGGAAAAAGGAAAGGAAAAAGGAAAGGAAAGGGGAAAGGAAAGGGGAAAGGGGAAAGGAAAGGGGAAAGGGGAAAGGAAAGGAAAGGGGAAAGGAAAGGAAAGGGGAAAGGAAAGGGGAAAGGAAAGGACCCTTAAGACATTCTCATTCTAAATCTGCAGCTCTGAGAGATTTGGCTTGCTCCCACTCTCACTCTGCCTGGCTGGGAAGGGGCTGTGAAACCATGAATTCAAGCAGGCCTTTAAGAGTATTTCTTCCCAAAACTCTGCCTGTGCTTTCCTTCCAACAGGACAATGCTGTGGATCTACAGTCAGAGCAGCAGTTGGGTAATCTATACATCAAAGTCATCACCCAAAAGTCCATTTAGATTTAGGGATTTAAGTTTCCTCCCCAAATCCTCCACTTAGAAACTAAGATTCCATGCAGACTGGGATGGCTGGAGATTTTTGTCCTGGAACATCAGCCGGGTCAGTTGTGCAATGAGATGCCCAATGCTTTAGTCAATGCCCACAGAATTCAGATTCTCAGGAGCAGAGCCCTGCCAGCATCACTCCAAGGCTCTGTCCCCCAGGCTCTGCAGACTCCTCAGAGGAGGGGTTTGGCCACAAACACTCCTGAAAAGAAAGAAAAAAAAAATATCCTTAAAATGTTCTCATTCTAAATCTGCAGCTCTGAGAGATTTGGATCCCTCCCACGTCTCACTTTGGGAAGGGGCTGTGAAACTGCCCCAGGTCCCTGCAAGCAGAGCCCTTCCCCAGTGATTTCTGCACTCTCCATGCCTTGTGTGATCCTTCCCCTGCAAGGATTTTTTGGCAGCTGCAGCCAGGAATTGTGACTTTAATTTCTGCTGCTTGCTGCTGCTCAATGTCTGTCTCCAAAGCAACCCTCAGTTTCTGTGTGGCTCCAAACCCAGGTCTCTTGGCCAGCAATGAGAGAGCCCCAGGAATCTCTGTTCCTTTCCTCTTGAAGGGCACAAAGTGAAGGAATCCCAGAGCCTAAGCTGAGGATAGAAATGCTGCTTTCACACAAAATTCAAATTAGGAACTCCTCACAGCGAGTCCCAAATGTGGCAAATTTGGCAATCCCACTTCGGAGGTATTTAGTGTCCTGTTTAAAAACAGAGCCTGACTTCCAGCCACTCTGAGCAGACTCCTCGTGCAGCATCTCTCATCTCTCCTCCCTCCAAAATGGGGATTCTCATCCTTTTCCTTGGGCTGAGGACACGGGCTGCTTGGCGAAATGTTTAAATGCCTTGTCAACACAGAAGAAACACGGGGGGGAAAAAAAGTGACACGATGAAAGATTCAGGAGAATAGGGAAGATTAACAAAGCTTGATGGGCAGGCAATTAAAATCGAAGTGAAGGATCGTTAGTATTCATTACCAGAAAACACGGGCAGCGAGGATTGTGCAGCTGCTGGAAATCCCCAGGATGTGCCTGGCCAGAAGTCATCCCAAAAACCCACTTGCTCTTTTGGCTGCTGAAGGCTCCCCTGGCAGCTAAGTGGATTAGCTGCTTTTTGTTGCCTCCTCACCCTTCAAGCCTTATCTGGGCTAAGGAGTGTTTGAAAGGCCTTTGGAATGAGGTTCTTGTCAGGGCTTTCAGGGAGGTGAGATGGTTAATAACTTTAATAACTCCAGCTCGGTGACAGGCGCTGACTGCACCAACCCAGCCTGGGCCAGCGCCTCGGGAGCAGGAGAGAGGCAGGGACAGGGAGGGAATGTGGGATTCGGGCATCTCACTGTCCCAGGCATCACCAAAGACATGGAGGGATGGTGATGGTGTTCACAGGATGAGGGACGAGATGAGGATCTGACTCCATGTTTCAGATTTATTTGATTTCCATATTTCATTGATTTATTATTTTATATTACATATATACTAAATTATTATATAGTATAATATATAACATATTATATATATTATATTATATTATATTATATTATATTATATTATATTGTATTATATCTTATATATTATATTACATTATTTTATATTACATTATTTTAATATTATATTAAAACTATACTAAAAGAATAGAAGAAAGGATCTCATCAGAAGGCTGGCTAAAAATAGAATAGGAAAGAATGATAACAAAGGTTTGTGACTCGGGCAGAGAGTCCGAGCCAGCTGACTGTGATTGGCCATTAATTAGAAACAACCACATGAGCCCAATCCCAGATGCACCTGTTGCATTCCACAGCAGCAGATAACCATTGTTTACATTTTGTTCCTGAGGCCTCTCAGCTTCTCAGGAGGAAAACTCCTAAGGAAAGGGTCTTCCATCAAAGATGTTGTGGCACAGGGGTTGGGCTGGGACTGACGGCACTGCCAGGTCCTGCCTGCCCACACTGCCAGGGGCAGCTCCTGCCCTGCGTTGGGGCTTTCCCTGGGACACAGGGCAGGATTTTCTCTCTCCCAGCAGCACAGCCATAAATTCAGGGCAGGAAAGGTTTCCCAAAGCTTTCTGACATCCCTGCCATGGTGTTTATCTCTTGTAGGTGATTAGCGCCGGTTTGGTGATTAACAAGTTACCTGGGAACCAGGAAAGTGCCGGCGGTGTCCTAGGGATGGAGGAGACACCAGGTGGAATTTCATCTCCTCACAGCCATTAAAAACAAGTTGATAAATCCCTCTCCCTCCATCCACAGACTTTCAGGAACCTGCAGGAAGCCCAAAGGATCAATTAATGCACTTCATTATTCCTCAAGGAACACACCAACTTTGACTCTTCTTCCCTCAGAAAGAAGTGGCTCAAAGTCTCCCAATCTTGGAAGATGTTGCATCAAAACAACTTTGCTGTGCTCTGGAGCTGTTTCAGGGTGTGAAAAATGTGTATTTTATGACTGGCTTCTTGCAAATATTCAAAGGAATATTATATGTGTTGTGTTAGAAAGCGATGCTGTATTAATTCTCTTTAGTACTGTGTTAAATATAGTTTTAGGTTATAAAAATTGTTAAAATAGAAACGATGCTATGTAAGATACTTTTTTTAAAGAAAGGACATGCAGCGAGATAGCAGCCACAGGACGTCTGAATCTTTCAGAGAAAGAGAATTTATTGCTCCCTTGTCAGAAGAAATGAACTTCTTCCTGCCTCGAAGGCACTGTCAGGATTCAGAGGAAGAAGCTGACACTGCCCAGCCAGAATCCTGTGTTTGAATGGAATTTATGCATCATGGATGAGCTGTATGAATATGCAACAGGCTGTTGCTTTTAATGGTTAATCCTCTGTTCACGTGGGGCCTCTTTCGGGCTTGTGCTGCCCAGAAGAAGGGACCCAGACTGTCCCTAACTCTTTGTATTTATTGTCTCATATTGTCCTAATTCACTTTGTCCAAATTATTATTACTCTAATTACATTACTATTTTTATAACCATTTTATCACTATTAAACTTTTAAAATTTTAAAAACAAGAGCCTTCTGATGAAATCCTTTCTTCTAGTCTTTTAGTATAGTTTTAATATAATATATATCATAAAATAATAAATCAAACCTTCTGAAACATGGAGTCAGATCCTCATCTCTTCCCCAGTCTGAAAACCCCTGTGAACACCAGCACACCCCTGGGCCTGGCTCTCCCTGCTCCTCTCTGGGGACTCCTCCAGCCCAGCACTGATCTGCTTCAGGCTGCTGCCTGTCATGTTCATCATCTGTGATCTGACAGATCAGGGGGATTATTTAGGGCTGGAGCCCCAATTAATGATGCTCCTGAGGGGCAGAGCAGAGATGAAAACTCCCCCTGGCTTTTCATCTCCCTGCTGTAAACACAAACTCTGTTCCAGGAGGGGTCTTGGAAGGGAGACACAGCCTGGACCAAGCCCTGGAGCTGAGGGCACCTCAGCTGTAAGCAGAGGATGAAAGGCTATGGAAAAGGGGCAGGCTTAATTCCCACAAAAAATCTGCATTATTCCTGCTGCCCGTTGATGCTGCTGGTGGTGTTCCCCTTCTCCTTTCACAGGAACTCCCTTGGACACCTCTCCTTTTATAGAACTTGTCTGTCAGGAGACAAACAGAAGGACACAATCATTTTTCACATTTGGTTTGGATTTTTTTTTGGTTTTTTGGGGTTATTTTGCCTTTTGACATTTCAGCAGCGAGAGTGGAAGGGCAGTGACCCGCAGTGGCATCGCTGCCTCTGCTCCAGGTGGCTCCAGGTGCCTCTCACTGCCATTAATGCCTTCGCTGTGTGCCTGAGCAGTGCTCTGGGGCTGGGGCCACACAAATTGCTCCCTGGGGAGGACAGTGATGTGTGGCAGGGCTGGTTTGCATCAGCCCAGCAGCAGCATCCAAGCAGCCAGGCCAGCCCATACCCAGCAGGGCTCTGGGGAGAGGAACCTGAGCCTGGGATAGGACCCACCTGGGGCTGGGCATCACTGAGGCACTGCTGGGGCTTTTCTCTGGGTGTTTTGGGGTTTTAAACCTCCTCCATTTCAAAGCAGGGCAGGCTAAGATGGCTCTGCAGCCCAGGCAGAGGGTTCAGGCAAGAGGGGAAGGTGTTTGCATCACTGAGAACCTTTTAAAATTGCAAAGCTGCCTAAAAGAGTCCTTAAATACTCCCAGGGCAGCATTAAAGCAAATATCCGTCCCTGGCAGGCAGCTGGGGAGGGGGTCAGTGCCCCAGGTCAGGCTGCTGCAGTCTGCCCCCAGATCCATGGAAAATGCACCCTTGGGGAACATGAAAGGTGCCCAGGGACACCCAGGTGCCCAAACTCAGCCTGATTTACCCCAGAGTGTCTGGGTTAGGAAGAAATCTCAGCTTTCATTGGGACAATCAAGACCAAGAATGAGGGCTGTGCCTGAAGCCCCCCCTGAGGAACAGGAGGGAGGGACCCCTGAGTTTCCCCCAGTGGATGTGAAGGTGGAACAGGAGGAAGGGACAAGGGACCCCTGAGTTTCCCCCAGGGGGTGTGAAGGTGGAACAGGAGGAAGGGACCCCTGAGTTTGCCCCAGTGGATGTGGAGGTCCTGGCCCTCGTGGCTGAGGAGGATGTGGCTGTGTGTCCTTGCTGAGGGCTGAGGTGGGGCTGATTTGCCACAAGAACATTCCCAGCTCTGCCCAGGTTGGTTCTGCTCTGTAATTGAGAGGGTGAGAGCTCAATGAACAGAGGGAAAGTGCAGGAAAGAGGAATCCTCCTCTTTAATTCAGTTTGTTGCCTTCCCCAGCTGCTGTCTGGGCTCTCTGGATATGGAAGGAACCCCTCAGTAGATGCACAAGCTGTGAAAACCTGAGTTCCTTCCTTCTGCCAGCCCTCCCACCTGCCAGAAGCCGCAGCTCCGAGCTGTGTTTCCTCCTCCTTGTGCTTCCTGTGAAAATGCACACGCCTGCCTGGCTGGATGATCACCAGGACGTGCAATGCAAACCCCTCCTGCTCCACAGATGGAGACCTGCAGCCAGGAGAGGCTGGGGATGGCTCCCCACAGCTCCTGGGGCTCTTTTTTTGCACTGAGGCTGCAGAGTTGGGTCCTTCCCTGCTCCATGCCCAGAGTATTAATGCAGCTCTGTTCCCTGAGCCCAGGGAGAGCTCCCTGACAGGGTACCCTGAGCTTTTGTCCCTTTGATGGATGAGGCACCGTGTCCAGAGCATCTTCCTGATATCTCTTTCCTGACCTAAAGCATCCAACACGTTCCTTTTTAATATCTGGGCTGAACTCTGCAGCTTGAGCAGCCCCAGCCAGAAGATTTCCCTGTTCATCACTCAGCTCCTGCTCCAGCTGGGAGTGCCATCCATGTCCTCTCACTTCCTGCCTCATATTGGTCACTTTATCACCACTGACAGCCCCGGGGATGCAGGGGAGGAATTCAGAGCTTCTGCACAAAGGTTTGAATTCCTCCGGTGGCTCACAGCTGGTGGTTTGTGTGCTGGGATAACCAAGGCTGCAGTTTTAGCTCAGTGCTTCTGATTTCCTTCCAAAAGTGGGAGAGAAATGCTCCCAGTAATTCCCAAGCACAGAGCCAAGGCAGAATCCAGGTTACCTGAACATCCTGAAGGGTGTCTCGAGTGAGGGTGGTGGTGGTTCCCTCTACCTCCTCTGCTCTGGAGGGTTTTTAACCCCTGAGCATCTGCCACCACCACCTGTTGTCCCCTTTTCCCAGCTCTGGAAGGAATGCAGCTGGAATTGGAATTGCCTGGCCATTTGCTCCTGCAGGGCTGGCTGGAGAGCTCAGAGGAGCCAGGAGCCACTCACACACAACAAAACCCCTCTTCATTCCCCGGGGATCCGTGCCAGCTCATCCTCCCAGCGCCAGCAGCTCCACGTGATCCCCCAGCAATTCCTGCAAAACAAAGCCAGGCCCCAGCTCCTGGCTGCAAACCAGCAACGGGGAAGATTCCCACAGACCCTACAGGCCTTTGCATGGGTTTGTGCTGAGCTGTGAGGGCTGTGCTCCTGGGGATGGGATCTGCTCCCTGCACCCCAAACAGTGCCCAGCATCTCCGGGGACATCTCTGCACCCAGGCTGCTCCCATGGGGAACTCGGGGTGCCTGGAGCTGCTCCTTGCAGGCACAGGCTCCTGGCTGGTCCTGCAATCAGCAGCCTGAGCTCTGGGCTGACTCAGCTCCCTGATTCACTTTTCATTGATGAACTGGGAGAGCTGCTCGCAAACAGAAACTTGGCAGCAGCGAGGCAAAAGCAACATCCCTTGGAATGAGAAGTGAGCATGGAGGTGAGGTACAAAGTCAGAACCTGTCTGGTGCCACTGCAGGTGCTGTTTATTCCCAGGTTTTCCCTCAGCTGGGCTGGTGGAGAAGGTGCTGGCAGGGCTGGGGTGGCAGAGCAGTCTCTGGGTGCAATCCCCACCTGTGAAACTGGGAGTGTTGGAGCTCCTCAGCCTGGGGCTCCCTCCTGGGCTCTCCCTGGGATGCTGAGGAGGGAAATGCTCCTTCCCAGAGCCCCCATTGGGAAATCTCCAGCTGGCAGGGAGGCTCAGCTGAGCTGGGCACAGCTCCCCAGGGAGCTCTGCTCTGCGAGTTTAACTCCTGGAAGAAGTGTTTGCTCTTTCAGTGTTTGTTCTTCTTTCCCTTCCTCTTTCAAACTCTGAATAAAAGCAAATCTGTGTGTCAAGAGCTGATGGAAGAAGTGAGACCATCCCTACAATCCCTGCCTCAGTTCTCACCCTCCACTTTAACACTTCTGCCTCAGCCTAATCCTTCTCATTGCATCCTGTTGCTTTTCCCCCTGGAAATCCCTCAGTGTTGTGTTTGGAGGAGGAAAAGGGGTGAATTTCCAGCTGGGGCAGGCTGGATGAGCCGCAGGGCTGTCAGCAGAGCTGGGATGATTTACTCTGACCGAGCAGGAGCAGCTACAATAACTCACAGCTCCCTTTGTGCTGCTTTTGTCAGCTTGGGAATGTGCTCCCAGCCCATCACACGTGGGCTCCATTCCTGCCAACAAGGAGGGAGAGCTCATTGCCCCTGCCCTGGGAGCTGATCCTGGTGTGGGACACGCTGGGGATGCACCCTGGGGCAGCAGGTTTGGGGATCACTTTCTGTCTTCACAGAAACAGCATTTCCCCTCAGTTCTGGAGGGAAAATCCTCTTTTTCCCAATTTCAAGCCTTGCCCAGGGTGAAGGTGTCGTTCAAACCACTAAGAGGGAGCTGTAGGTCTGGAAAAGGGGGGCTCTGCTCCTCAATCCCATTTTTTGAGCTCCAGACACAGCTTGTCCAAGCCAAGCCTTGTCTCCCCGCCAAGCTGTCTGTTAAATATTGCGGAAATGTTCGGAGCAAACAACATATTTATGCTTTCAGAGCAAATGATGGGTTTGTTTCCAAGCAAGCCCCCGTTCTGCCGTGATTTATCCCTGCAGCCTGCACCTCTCATTCCCTTTTAAAAAACCCACTGGATGAAGGTGATGTATTTTTGACGTGATTGATTTTGACCTGCCTGGGCCTGAGCTCAATGAATCAACACTGGCAACTCCTGTGCCTGTGCCTGAGGAACAGCCCCGTGGATCAGGGCATCCTTCCTCCATCTGGAATGTTCCAGCCGTGCCCCTCGTTCATCTCCATCACTCCAAACTGCAGCTGGGAACAGGTGAGTGTCGCAGACATCTCTTCATGAAAAATCCTTTCCTTAGGATTCTTCCTCCTGAGAAGCTGAGAGGCCTCAGGAACAAAATGTAAACAATGGTTATCTGCTGCTGTGGAATGCAACAGGTGCATCTGTGATTGGGCTCATGTGGTTGTTTCTAATTAATGGCCAATCACAGTCAGCTGGCTTGGACTCTCTGTCCGAGCCACAAACCTTTGTTATCATTCCTTTCTATTCTATTCTTAGCCAGCCTTCTGATGAAACCTTTTCTCCTATTTTAGTATATTTTTAATATAATATATATCATAAAATAATAAACCAAGCCTTCTGAAACATGGAGTCAGATCCTCATCTCTTCCTTCAACATGAACACCATCACAGGTGGGAATGTCCCAGAGCAAAACCAGGGCTGTTTCACACCCTTTGCATTCAGCTTTTATTTGTTTTAAGGGACTTTAATCCAGGCTGACAGAGAAATTTAGGTGGGTTGATAGTGGCACCATTAATATTTCCATTAATGTTTCCATCTCAGCTTTCTGGTGAGAAATCCTCTTGTCTTGCAGCACCTTCCCCTTCCCATTTCAGCCCTCAGAGGCTCAATTAAAGGGCTCCACTCACTGCTGCTCCCCCGAGCTCTCATCCTCGGGGCTTTTGTTTCCTGGCAAGCTGCACCTCGGGGATGCCCCGGTGTGCCCGGGTTCAGTGTTTATCACACAGCCACAAACACAGCCCTGCCAAAAGTGACGGCTTTGGCAGCAAACAGCTCTTGGAGCCAGCCACTGGAGGGAGCCGCTGGAAGGAGGCTGGGCTTGGGCAATTTAAACCGGTGAAAATGTGATTTCAAAGGCCCTGGAGTCACAGTGGGTCCTGCCTGCCAACAGGGCTGGGGAGGGATGGAAATGCCCAAGTGATGGGCGGGTGGAGAGGGAATGTGCCACCATTCTGCTGAGCCCCTCACAACCCATGGAGAACTCTGCAATGTGATGTCAGAATATTGCATCATTGCAGAAAACTCTTCAATATGGTGTCAGAATGTGGGCAAGCACCCTGGTGCGGGGGTGAAGCCAGGGCTGGAGGGAATCCCCACACTGGGAACAGCAAAAAACCCTCGCTCACAGCAATAACCCTCACTCAGCAATGATCCCTTACTCACAGCAGTAACCCTCACTCACAGGATAGACCCTCACTCACAGCAATACACCCACATTCAGAGCAATGAACCCTCACTCAGCACCCCCTGAGCCTTCTCTGCCCAGGCCCCAGGCCCAGCCCCCTCAGCCTCTCCTGCTCCAAGCCCTGTCTGGCCTGGCCTGGGTCACTTCAGGGATCCAGGGGCAGCCACATCCTCACAGGGCAATAAAAGGGTGGCCCAAGTGATTTGTGTTCATCCTGGGGGGAGAAACCTCGTGCATTTCATGCTCTGCTCTTTCCCAGCCAGGGTGTTGGGTGTTTCTGGGAATGCTCCTGATTCCCGTTGCAGCCACTGCAGCCCCTCAGATGAGTTCTGCAGAGGCTGGGATGTGGAAATGGAAATGGAAATGTAGGTCAAAGGCATAAATGCTGCTGTAACCTCCTCTCGCTCCTGTGCTGCCCTGGCACCGACCCAGCCTTGGCTTTTATTTTGCACAACCAAGGCCCAGCTTCACAAAGGTTTCACAGGCAGCCCTCTCATGGCCTCTCCTGCACCCACGGGCACCAGATGGAAATTCCTCCCTGCCCCTCTGCTGGAGCTGGAGCTGAGCCCCTGCAGGGGTTCAGTGTCTTTGAACAGCCTCCATAAACAAAATGTGCTCCCAGGAGAGCCAAGCAGGGGGTGGGAGCAGGACAAGGGCCCGGCTGGGCAGCTCTGGGCTGTGGGGGTGGCACAGGGACACCTGGCCAGGGAATGGCACCGTGGGGACACACAGGGACACCGGGCCAGGGAATGGCACCGTGGGGACACACAGGGACACCTGGCCAGGGAATGGCACCATGAGGACACACAGGGACACCTGGCCAGGGAATGGCACCGTGGGGACACACAGGGACATCTGGCCAGGGAATGGCACCGTGGGGACACACAGGGACACCGGGCCAGGGAATGGCACCGTGGGGACACACAAGGACACCTGGCCAGGGAATGGCACCGTGGGGACACACAGGGACACCTGGCCAGGGAATGGCACCGTGGGGACACACAGGGACATTTGCTTCAGGAGGGGATGGCCCTCGGCTGCAATTGATGCAGTGAGCTGCAGCGTGCCTGGAGATCTGGGATTTGTGGGTTAAAAACCCTTAAACCTGGGTGGAACCCTAACCCCCACCCTAACCCTAAACTCAACCTGAACATTCTGTAGCTGATCTTAGCTTATTAAATTATCTCCTAATTAGGTCTGGGGTCTGTATGGGCATTAGGGAAGGGGAAGGGAAGGGAAGGGAAGGGAAGGGAAGGGAAGGGAAGGGAAGGGAAGGGAAGGGAAGGGAAGGGAAGGGAAGGGAAGGGAAGGGAAGGGAAGTCCTTCCAACTCCAGGAAACATCCCCAGCAGAAGCTCTGAAGGGCTGGGTGTTCATAGGCAGATGAGAGAGCAGAGCAGTGCTGAAGGGGAAATGGAAATGGAATCAGCTGGGAATGGAGCACAATGCTATGTTTAGCACGGAAAAATATTTATTTCCAGCCCCAGGGATAGAGCAGGGGCACGTAATTAAGCAGCATCAGTGATGAAGCCACTCCTTTGATGCCTCTCTGACCCCAGGGAGCAGCTGCAGCAGCCCAGCAGCAGAGCTGGGGACACCAAAGCAGCACCAGTGTCACCACTCAGGAGTTTATTTTTTTTCAGAGAATAAAAGCAGGGTTTGCAGCAGGAGCTGTCTGGAGAGGCTCCAAGTGGCCAGGCTGGTGCTTTGTGCAATTCCTGTGGCATTCCCAGCAGGAATCTCCCCCTGGGAATCCCGTGGCTTTAGCAAAGGTTCTCCCACCCTTCAGCTGGGAATCCCTGGCTCAGATTGCAGCCAAAGCGTGGCACAGTACACCCAGGGACACCTGGGGAGCTCCATCAGCAGGAACTGAGATGCAGGATAAATGTTCTGCACCTCTGGGATGTGGCCCTGCAGGAATCCAGCTCTGCCTTTGGTGACACAACACCTTTGGTAGCATAAAGAAACCATTTCATGAGCAGGAAAAGGGGCAGAGAATGACAGAAAAGCTCTCCCAGAATGAAAACTCGGGTGGAATCCTCCCTCCTGAAAGCTGCTCCCTGCCAGTCTGTGCCAATTTCAGTGGAAAACGAGTTATTCCTTTTGGATCAGCACATTTGTCCTGAAAATGCTGGGGTTCCAAATTTCCTGCTTGAAGACTTGGATGGGAAACAACTCACAGGAGGTGCCAGCCTGTTTCTGGTGTGTCTGACGCTCCATGTACACTCCTGGTGACCTATAAATAATTAATAACAATAAATCTGCATATGCAGAGCTGCAGGCAGAGCCTCTCTCGTGCCTGTGCCCACACGAAGGGTTGGGCAGAAGCTTTCAGAGCAAAAATAACTCCATTTTCTGCCCCACCTGGGTCATGAAATTATAGCAAAGACTTTTAGCAGGTTTACAGTCCCAAAATTTGGGCATAAAGAGGAGATGCATTGCCCTGTTCAGCAGAGGGGTGAGGAGAAAAGGGTGTTTGTCTCATTTTCCCCTCCCCAAGCTGCCTCTTCCTCTCATTCCCACATCATTTCCCCCCTTTCTAAACTGCACCATCAGGAAAAATCCTCCCAATAAACCACACATTGTGTGCAACCTCATTTTGGGCTTTGCAAATAATGGCAGAGTGAGACTTCACAAAACCCTGACTTTTCAATGCTTTGCACATTCATTTTTTTTTATTTACCAGGGGTTTTATTTCCCATTACAAACAGTGCATTCATGCATTGACAGAAGTTATGCCTGGATTCCCTGCACTCAGGGATCCACATGGATTTACTGATTTACTCCTTTTCCCCCTCATGCAACTCTGATTTTCCCCAAGCACTTTCCGGATTGTGCCTCTGCACAAGGATAAAATTAAAAGTTGATTAATTTTGAGAGATAGCTCATGATTAACTCGACAGACAGAGAGTAATTTTTGATTTCCAAAGAGCACATTTATTTCAATATTTGAAAGCCATCACACATCCACGGGACCTCCTGAGAGAGCAAAATTCACCATCCAGAACTTTTAATTCCCCTTGAATTAGTGGTTCCAGGATAGTACAAGGGGCTCACTCAGCTCATGAGAGAATGTGAATTTTCTCATGGAGAAATTGCTAGAAAAAGGTCGCCAGCATTCTCATTTTGAATATTTGGGGTATTTTTCCCAAGGATCCCCTCTCACCGTGTGGCTGCTCAAGCTTCACTGCCATTTTCCCTGTTTCTCCTCCTGTTTGTGGGTTTCTGTTCCATTTCTGGTTTTGAAATGCCCTTTGGAGAGTTCTGTTAGTGTTCAACTCCATTTATTCCTCCAATTGACAAACCAGGCAGGAAAACTTCCACTTCATGGTCCAGCACAAGCTCTGTGTAAATTGTGCTGCCTTGGGACAGTTCTTTTTAAGGAAATATATTTTATTTTATGTTTTAATTGACATGGGGGGTTTTAAAATTTGCTGCATTCAAATCTCAGCTTCCATGGATTTAATCTTCCATTAAACTCCTATTTTTATCCAGCCATGGCACATTTTGGAGGGCGATTTCTCATTTCCCAGTGAATATGGAGCAGAATTTCCTCTGTCCACACTCCCCTGACCTCTGTTGTGACGAAACCCCAAATATTTGGGAACAGCTCCCATTCCAGGCTTCCCATTTGGATCTGCACAGAGCCAGGAGATTCAGCTCTGAATCCAGCCCTGCCAGGAGCCAGAGCAGCCAACTGCAATTTTCTGTTTGGGAGCAAGTGGGCAACCTTCAGGTATATGTTAAATTCAGTCTGAAATGAGCATTATTGGTGCCAAAACCACGTGGGGAGGCAGAGCAGGCCCTGCTCCCTCTGCTCCTGGGTGTGAAAAATGCATGTATTTTATGACTGGCTTTTCGCAAATATTCAAATGAATATTGTATGTGTTGTGTTAGAAAATAATGCTGTGTTAATTCTCTTAAGTAGTGTGTTAAATATAGTACTGAAGAGAATTAATACAGCATTATTATTATTTTTTTAGGTTACAAAAACAAAATGTTAAAATAGAAATGATGCTATGTAGGATACTTTTTTTAAAGAAAGGACTCACAGTGAGATAGCAGCCACAGGACTCCTGAATCTTTCAGAGAAAGAGAATTTATTGCTCCCTTATCAGAAGAAACGAACTTCTTCCTGCCTCGAAGCTGCTGTTAGGATTAGAAGGAAGAAGTTGATGATGACCAGCCAGAATCCTGTGTTTGAATGGAATTTATGCATCATGGATGAGCTGTATGAATATGCAACAGGCTGTTGCTTTTAAGGGTTAATCCTCTGTTCACGTGGGTCCTTTTTCGGGCTCCTGCTGCCCAGAGAAGGTACCCAGACTGTCCGTAACTCTTTGTTTCTATTGTCTCATATTGTCCTAATTCAAATCATCCAAATTATTATTACTCTAATTGTATTACTATTTTTCATAACCATTTTATTCCTATTAAACTTTTAAAATTTTGAAAAAGAGCGATTGGCGTTTTTCACAAGGGGGTTTGAGGGAACGAGGGATGCTCCAGCACGGGGCTGTTCACCAGAACAACACCCCACTGCAGATTTTTCCACTCATTTGTAACAACAATGGCCCAGATCTGTATCTTAGAAAAGCCAAAATCAGCTCAGCTCCACTGAGGCAGCGCAGAGGAAAGGGTGGCCCAGCTCCAAAAAAACCGCGAGCGTCGACACCCAGCAAGGATCTGGCCATATGTGGATCTGCAGGAATATTTTGACTTTCTGTTTCCCCCACGAAACTTGGGCTAATTGGCAGAGTTTGTGTTCCAAAGGCAGCTGAAAAAGGAGATTTTGTGTCTGTGTGTCCGTGTGCAGGGGGTGAGGGAGCCCCAGGGTGGGATCTTTGGGATTTTGGGAAGGGAAAAGCAGGGATTCACTTTTAGGGCAGCAGATTCCCTTTCCAAGATCTTGTCTTTAAATTCCAGCCCGTTTTTTTGCAGACCTTCCCTTTTTCTGGGTATTTGTTGGGTTGGGTGTTTTTTATTCACGTAGAGAAAAGGAAAACGGGGATTCTTAAAGAAGCAAGGTGGGAAAAGCTGAGCCCAAGCCCATTCTCTGAGCCCCCAGGCTGCTGGCGGAGAGGTGGTTCAGGAAAATGGGAGTAAAACTGAGCCTGGAAGGGAGGGAAGGTGTTTTAGGATGAGGTTTTATTTATTCTGATGGGATTGGTCATAAATTAAATTAATTTCCCCCAAGTGGAGGCTGTTTTGCCCATGACAGCAAATGGGGAGGGATCTCCCCCAGCCCACCCCAGATGGGCAAATATTGAGTTTGGGTTTGTTTGTGTGGAGGCTGAGATGAATCCCCACACCAACCCAGCTATTTATCAAGCAAAAAACCCCTCTCCCCTTCGGAGTCCCTGCTGCAGAACCAATATTTGATTTTAATTTGCTGTGTACAGGCCCTGGCAAAGCAAACAGGGCTGCTGCCATTGTTACCTGGGCTCCTGGGGACATCCATCACACACGCTGCTCTCCTCAGCTCACAACAACTTCACACAGAACTTTCAGGAGCACAACCAGGCCTTTTCCCACTAATTCCAGTGATGCCCCAGCTCTGGCAGCTGCCCCGTGCCCCCAGCTCCTCCTGGCATTGCTCACAATGCAATTTACACCAAAACTGTGCTTCCCCCGTCCCTGATGTCTCAAAGGCTCTTTGGGGCTAAAAACCCCCAATTTTCAGCAGCTCTAGAGCCAGATATTGAGATGCCTTCGGCCCTGGGATTGTCCCTTCCCACAGCTGAGCACAAACTGTGTGGCTGCAGGGAATAAAGTTCCACCAGGAGTAAAGATCACTGATTTTTGGGGATGGTCACCATGATACCTCCTGGAAAATACATTAATAAATGCCCCCATTGCCCTCAGCTGGTGATTTTCCCTGTCCCAGGCACTGGGGCTGGGCCCAGCACAAAATTTCTCCATAAAGCAAATTTTTTTAACATAAATTTCATCTCCATGCCACGTAGAGGGGTTCAGCATCCAAAGCCTTCCACGACCTGCACCTTGTTCTCCTCAGTACTGCAGCAAGGGAGAGATTTTCCTCTGCATGGAGGGGAACTGCAGACCCTCTGCAATGTTTTATTATGCAGAGTTAACACTAAAGCTTCACAGGTTGTATTAAAATAACCATTTTCCAAAAGCCTTTTCAAGCAGAAGCTTTGAACATTGCAGAATGTGGCCTCTGTGAATGACCAGGATAATGTTATTGCTGAGATTTCCCTCTGAGCTCTTTCACAGCTTTTTTTCTCTGAAACAACCCTTTTGTTTTTGCTCTTTTGGGGACCAGGAGCCCAGGTTGGACGCAGCTTTTCCATTTCTTCTCCAGACCCCCCTTGCAGCTGCTCATCTGCATCTGGAGCTTCCAGGGCAGATGTTTTCAAAGCCAGAGAGGTCACCAGAGGGAAAACCCAGCTGTGTCCTGCTGGACTCGGTGTCTTCACTCTGTCATCCCCTTTCCCTCCCTGCTCCCTCAGGGAAAGGAATCCAATTCTGTTTGCTTTGATCAGACAAATGTTTCTCCCCCAGCTGCTCCATTAGGGGCCTGTTCAGAGCCCTAATTAAGGGTTCTGCCACTTAAATCAAGTCCAACACCACGCAGAGAGCTGAGTAATGGGACCCAGCTCCCCGCAGCAGTTCTGTTGTTTTCTGCATAAAGGGAAATAAATGGCATTTGTGCAAGTCCCCAATCTGCTGGGTTTTCCAGCCGTGGCCTACAATGAGAATTTTTCTTCCAGGAAAAAAGGAGGAAGTGAGACACATTGAAATGAGACCCTTGAAAGAGGGAAATCCTCATTTACAGCCAGAAAGGGTGACCTGGGGAAGTCCTCCCTGCTCCCTAAAATCCCCATTCAAAATCTCAACAGCATCTGCATTCCAAACCTTGCTCTGGCTGCTCCTGCTGCAGGGATGCTGCCACGAGGGACACGGATTCCTCCTGCTGAATTCTTTACAATTTCATGGCTGCTTTCTGTGGGGATCCTGCATCCCTTCTGCAGAGAAAGGGGATCAAACACAGCCCCAGGGCAGCCAGGTGCTGCTGGGCTCTGCAGGGGTGACCCCATTTCCCCAGATCAAACCCCAGTTCTACCTCCTATTTCCTCTCCTTTCCATGGGAGAAAGCATCAAATCAAACCCCAGCTCCAGCTTCTGATTCCTCTCCTTTCCATGGGGGAAAGGCATCAAAATCAAACTCCAGCTTCTCATTCCTCTCCTTCCTGAGGGAGAAAGGCATCAAATCAAACCCCAGTTCCACCTTCCGATTCCTCAAAATCAAACCCCAGTTCTACCTTCTGATTCCTCTCCTTTCCATGGGAGAAAGGCATCAAATCAAACCCCAGCTCCACTTTCTGATTCCTCAAAATCAGACCCCAGCTCCACCTTCTGATTCCTCTCCTTTCTGGGGCAGAAAGATCTCAAAATCAAACCCCAGCTCCACCTTCTGATTCTTCTAATTTCTGGGGCTAAAAAGGCTCAAAATCAAACCCCAGCTCCACCTTCCGATTCCTCAAAATCAAACCCCAGCTCCACCTTCCAATTCCTCTCGTTTCCATGGGAGAAGGGCACCAGAGCAATTCTGTGGGACATTCCCTGGACCCTCACCTGCCCAGGTGAGCCCAGCCCTGCCCTACAACGGAGCCATTAAAAGCCAGCAGAGCCCCAGGTTGTGGCAGCCCTGTGCCCCCAGGCAGGAGCAGCGTGGCAGCAGGATTGTCACAGCCTGTTTGTGGGGAGCTTCAGCCCAGGCCTTGCTGCCAGCCCCGCTCTGAGCAATAACTCACGGCAATAACCGCACTGCTGCTGCTCCAAATGCTGCGTCTGGCTGGGGCTGGGTGTGAGCGGAGCCTGCCTGACCCTGCGGGTGCCAGGCACAGCCCTCCCCTCTGCGGTGCCCCAGCCTGGCAGCAAACATTGCTGTCCTGCCCCAGCAGGCTCCCACCAGCTGCTCCAAGCTATTTTCTGCTCGCTGTGCCACCCAGCAGCTCCGGGGAAGTGCAGCAGGGGAAGCCTCTCCCTGCAAAAGCTGCAAATCGCTTTCCACGCTCCCTCCTCTCCCTTTGGCAGCGCAGTTTGTGTGTTCCTCCCTCCTGGGGATCCTCCTGGGTTCGGAATCTCTGCTGGGACCTCCAGCAGCCCTTGGGATTAGGGATTTAATTATTTAAGGGTTGGGTCAAAATATATTTAATGTATAATGTTTAAGGGTTGGGTCAAAATGTACTTAATATGTAATATGTAAGGATTGGGCCAAAATGTACTTAATATGTAATATGTAAGGGTTGGGTCAAAATGTATTTATATATTAAATATTTTTTGACCCAATCCTTACATATTATATATTATTATGTAAGGATTGGGTCAAAATATATTTTACATATAATATTTAAGGAATTTGATGAAATATATTTTATATATAATTTTTAATATATAATATGTAAGGATTGGGTCAAAATATATTTATATATATTAAATATTTTTTGACCCAATCCTTATATATTATATATTATTATGTAAGGATTGGGTCAAAATATATTTTACATATAATATTTAAGGAATTTGACGAAACATATTTTATATGGAATTTTTAATATGTAATATGTAAGGATTGGGTCAAAATATATTTATATATTAAATATATTTTGACCCAATCCTTAAATATTATATATTATTATTATTATTAAGGATTGGGTCGAGATATATTTTACATATAATATTTAAGGAATTTGACAAAATATATTTTATATATCGTATTTAAGGATTGGGTCAAAATATATTTTACATATAATATTTAAGGATTGGATCAAGATATATTTAATAAAGAATATTTAAGGGTCAAGTCAAAATACATTCAATATATAACTTTTAAGGATTGGGACAAAATAATATATAATATTTAAGGGCTGGGTCAAAATATTTCAGTATAGAATATTTAATATATAATGTTTAAAGATTGGGTCAAAATGCATTTAATATGCAATATTTAAGGGTTGGGTCAAAATATATCTAATATATAATATTTAAAATATAATATGCAATGATTGGGTCAAAATATATTTAATATATAATATATAAAATATAATATTTAATGATTGAGTCAAAATACATTTAATATATAAAATATGATATTTAATGATTGGGTCAAGATATATTTAATATATATAATAAATATATTTAATATATAATTTTTAAGGATTGGGTCAAGATATATTTAGTATATAATATTTAAGGATTGGGTCAAAGGCATAAATGTCCTTGCCAGCTGTGCCAGCTCCTCTCTCAGGCCCTGGGGGTAAGCTCAGCTCAGTGGGAGCAGCTCCAGGCCCTGTAATTCCAGATGTCTGAGCTGTGAGCATCCCCCAGCACACAAACTGAGCTGGGCCTTGCTCCAGTGCAGCTCCTGGGCCAGGGCTGCCCATAAATCAGCCCCGATCCACGGGCAGGAATTCTCTCCTCCACCATCAGATTTCATCACACCCAGCTCCAGCGATTCCCTGGCTGTCCTGTGGCCTGGAGAACCCCCGGAATTAATGCTCTGCCTGTGCCCAGCTGAAATGTTCATGGGGCAGCAGCACCCAGCCTGTACTTCTCACTGAAAACCCTGCATTCATTTCTCTGTGCTACAAGCAGTCAATAATTTTTGTAAATTTGCTGGTATCAAAACCACTGAAACTTTATGGGAATTTTTGGTTTATTTTTAGCTGTTGTTTTACAGCCTCCTTGTCCAGCAAGCTTTTGGTGTTCCCTGCACAGGAGTGGATTTGTCTGGGGGGCTGCACAGTCAGGGCTGGGCTCTGAGAGCTGACCTTGGGCGCAGGCTGTGCCACTGAGTCCCATTTGTCCCCAAATTTGTCTCTTTGGGGACAAATTACTGTCCAGGCAAAATCTGGGAACAAATTAAACCAGGCAATCCGGGCTGCTGGCCTCCCAAAGGGGCTCAGAGGGGATTTTCCTAAACGTGGGATGGTTTGAGCTCAGCTGCTGGAGCGAGTGAGGGGCTCCAGCTGGGATTTTCTATCACAGACATTTATCAGTGTCACCAAACGGCCCTGCCAGCGTGTGCCGGGTCTGTGGGGGATGGATCCCTGTGGGAAGGACTCCAGACACGCCAGGCTCTGCTCCCTGCTCTCCTCACTCCAAGGGGAAATGTTTCATTCAGCTGCCACGAGCAGAGGCGGTTCCACCTCTGAAGATTTTTTGAAAGATTTGCTTTCAGCCTTATTCTGGATTTCTGTGCAAGTCACAGGCAGATTTCAGAGCTGGTTTGATGCCTGAAGATGCAATCTTTGTGACCTTGGTGCCTTATAAACAGCATCCCATCCTTACCTGGCTTTAGGTACCAAAATCTCCCCCTTAATCTCTTGGCTTTCCAGCTGTCAAATATTTCTTTTTCTTTTTTTTATTTTGCATCTTGGGAGCTCCAGAGATTAATTTGTTCACATAAATGGTGTGAGACATGGGGAGGAAAACATCATTAGTAGGAGAGGACAGCAAACAAATTTGAAGGAAGAAATGTTTTTTTGATGCAGTTGCCTTCAGATGGGAGGGGGAGGAGGTGGGGAAAGCTGATTTTTCCTTTCTTTAGAAAGGCAGCAATTAAAACCTTCACATTTCCGTGCATGAAGGGAGTGAAAAAGTTTCCAAATTCCACCACAACAATCTCCAGACTGTCAATTTTTTTCAGATGATTGCGATGTTGAGAAAACAAATCCCATTTTGAGACAGCCTCCTGAAAGGAGCCCCTCCGAGCGCTCTGCAAACATCACAACAGGATGCTGTGACACTGAAGGCACTTCACCCCCGTGGTGAGCATGTCGTCAGAATTGACACCAATTCCTACAACACATCAATTCCAGCAGGCCGGGGGCGTTTATTGAGAGTGAAATGGGAAAAACCTCAGCATCTCCATGCCAGAGGAGCAGCTGAGGGTGCAGCAGCAGCTCCTGGGGGCTGTGTCCCCACAAACCTGCCTGGATTAATGTCTGCCCATGATGGGCACAGCCACGAGGTTTTTGGGCAGATTTATTTGCATGTCAGGGGTTAATTGTCCAATTACAGCTCCAGGTAATGAAGTCCCATTGCCCCGTTGGCTCCTCCCTGTGATTCACTTTTGTTTGTCCTTTTTGGGCCCGGGGCTCTGATGGTGACATTGTTCCCAGACCCAGAAGGATTTCTTCTGCCCAAAAAGTGAGGAGAGCTAAGCAGGACTGTAACAGAGCTCAGAATGGAGTGCAGAACCTGGAAACAGAAACCAGAAAACTGCTCAGAATGGAGTGCAGAACGTGGAAAACAGAAACCAGAAAACTGCTCAGAATGGAGTGCAGAACCTGGAAAACAGAAAAGCTGAAAAGCTCAGGCATCACCCAAGCCTGTGCCCAGCTGCTGTCAGAGCTGTGGGGACTGTCCCCTGCCAGGGAGGTGACAGTGCCAGCCCAGCCCGGCTCCAGCAGGGCACAGCTGCCAGCCCACGTGAGCAGGGCTGGGGCAGAGCAGGGGATGGCAGCACCTGACCCCTGCCCATGCTCACGCTCCTGATCAATGCCCCTGCAGCCAGCAACAACCCCAGAGCCGGGAGTGATCGATGGGCACTGGGGACACAATGGAAAATCCTGTCCTGCCTCGGGCAGAGGCTGTGCCAGCCCCGGGCTCTGAGCCATGGGGACAGCTCTGGGACATGGGGACAGCTCTGGGACATAGGGACAGAACAGCTCTGGGACATGGGGACAGCTCTGGGACACAGGGGCAGAACATCTCTGGTACACAGGGACAGCTCTGAGACATGGGGACAGCTTTGGGATGCAGGAACAGCTCTGGGACACAGAACAGAACAGCTCTGGGACACAGGGACAGCTCTGGGACACAGGGACATCTCTGGGACATGGGGACAGAACAGCTCTGGGACACAGGGACAGCTCTGGGACACAGGGACAGCTCTGAGAAATGGGGACAGCTTTGGGATGCAGGAACAGCTCTGGGATACAGGAACAGCTCAGGGACACAGAACAGAACAGCTCTGGGACACAGGGACAGCTCTGGGACACAGGGACAGCTCTGAGACATGGGGACAGCTTTGGGATGCAGGAACAGCTCTGGGATACAGGAACAGCTCTGGGACACAGAACAGAACAGCTCAGGGACACAGGGACAGCTCTGGGACACAGGGACATCTCTGGGACACAGAACAGCGCTGGGACATGGGGACAGAACAGCTCTGGGACACAGGGACAGCTCTGGGACACAGGAACAGAACAGCTCTGAGCCACAGGGACAGCCCTGGCCAGGTTTTGGTCCTGCAGAGCCACCCCTGGGCTGCTGCTGCTGTTCCCAAGGGAGCCAGGCAGGGCTGGGGCAGCCTGTGGAGCTCCTGGGTGGCCACTGACCCATCCCTCCTGCCCTGGTCTGGCTCACACCTGCAAAGAGCGGCCAATTGTTGTGCCTTTACATGGATTTTCCATTCCTCTCCTGTCCAGAGCTGCTCAGTGCCTGCGTGCTGTGTGTGGGTGCACAAGCATTGTCTGCTTCTCATCTGTTCTTTGTAAAAAATCCATTTTCTCCTGATTGGAAGTCAAAAAAAAAAAAACCCAAAAAAACCAACAAACCCCAAAGCAGTGATGCTATGAAGCACTTCCTGAGCTGGATTCAGGACAGAGCTGCCCCATGAGGGAGGCTGGGGTGAGCTCTGCACCCCTGAATTTGGCTGCCCTGTGTGTGCAGGCTCTGCAGCAGCAGCCTGAGCTCACGTCTGCCTGCAGAGCTGCCTGCAGATGAGCTCGGGGTGCTCACAAACCCAGCTGGAGAACTCTGACCTGAAACAGCCCCATTCCTCAGCCGTGGTGTGCTTTTGTCATTGCTGTGCCGCACAAAGCAGAGTCCTGCCCCGGAGCCCTCCAGCACAGCGTGCTCTGAGAGCTCAGGGTGCAGAATTCCTCATGGAAAGGGGCAAAACTCACTCCAGGACCCCACACCAAACCCTGAGCTGGCTTTCTACTTCATCTTCCCATTCTTCCACCCACTCTTTCCTCCTCCTCCTCCTCATGTCACATTTGGTTTACATTTAGCTGTTACAGAAACCCCCAAGTTTTGCAAATGTAAGAACAATTTTCCCTCGAGAATATCGAGTTTCCCCTGGCAACTGCCTCGACTCCTGGATTCCAAAATGTTATTTTCTTGACCTATAAATAGGAGCAAGAGGCCAGCTGTGGTGCAGATGAAACGTGTCCTGCATGCTCTGGGATTCTCTCCCAAATCCTGTGAGCTGGAATCAGCTTTGGTTTCTCTGCTCCCATTTCCACCTTTTCTTTTTTAGGAGCTGAAATCTGATGTAAGCTGCACTCCAGGTGTGTCAGGGCTGCTGTTTGCTGTCACAAATGATTCCCTCAGAGCCAGCAGCCCTTGCTGTGGTTCCAGCAGAGCAGAAATCCAAGGAACAGCTTTTTCCAGTCTCTTTTCTCAGGGTGAGCTTTTATTCCCTCGTGAGCATCACCCAGTTTCCCGGTGATAAAGGGAATTTCTGTGACTTCATCTCACTCTCCGACAGATGCTGTGTGGGCTACGAACAATCCTCTAAAAATGTGAAAGAAATAAAAGCTTCTTGCTTTTATATAATTTAATAAAAGCCAGACTTGCTGTTCTGATGGAGGTGCAGGGGGGCTGTGTTCTGGAGAAGGGAACGAGACAAAGCTGAGCCTAAATAAGAGCCCTGGGATCTGGGGAGGAGGGAGCTGCTCTGCTGATAACAGAATTGATAATTTCTGAATCTGCAGCACTTCAGAAAGAACTGTGTGGAGTTTGCACCAAAATCTGCTTTTGTTTCACAATTCCCAGCAATTCCTGAAGTAAAACTCATCCTGTAAGAGCTGGGAAAAGCCAGAACTCAGCAGAGGCTGCTCTGGCAGGACCTGAGCTCCAGAATCCTAAACAAGGAAGGGATTGATCCCTTGGGAGTGATCTGGTACCTGCTATTCCCTGGGACAGCTCCCAGCCACACTGGGGCTCTGGAATTTCACCATTTGACCAGGATGGGTTTATCGAGCCAAACTGGAGCTCTGCAATTTCACCAGGGTGGTTTATCCAGAGCTCTGGAATTTCACCATTTCACCAGGATGGGTTTAGCCATCCAAACTGGGGCTCTGGAATTTCACCAAAATGGGTTCATTGAGCCAAACTGGAGCTCTGGAATTTCACCAGGCTGGTTTATCCAAAACTCAGGAATTTCCAGGCTGGGTTTATCCAAAGTTCTGGAATTTCACCAGGCTGGGTTTATCCAGAGCTCTGGAATTTCCAGGCTGGGTTTATCCAAAGCTCAGGAATTTCACCAGGCTGGTTTATCCAGAATTCTGGAATTTCACCAGGCTGGGTTTATCCAGAATTCTGGAATTTCCAGGCTGGGTTTATCCAAAGGAAGAGCCCAGCTTGGGAGGCTGCAGCCACTTTCAGGAGGTTTCTGATCTCTGAGCAAAGGGATGCAGGCGAACCCAGCAAAGCACAGGGTCCCTGCTGGTGCCAGCCTGGAGTTCCCTGTGAGCTGTGCCCGCGATGATCCATCAGCAGCCTGGCACATCCTGGCACGAGGCAGGGAGGGCACAGGAGCCTGGACGCGCTCCCAGCTGGCAGCAGGGTGTGACAGCCACAGCCAGCCCCTGCCGGGGATGGATGGATGGATGGAGCACGGCCAGAAATGCAGGGTTCCTGTGTCCCCTCCAAAGGACACGCTGCACAAGGTGAGCAGGGCCAGAGGGATCCCACAGAAATGGGAATGCTGCCACACATGGATGCCCAGAGGCAGCAGGAGCTGTTCCAGGTCCTAGCAGCAAACGTGGGGAAATAAAGGAAGATTAAGGCAAAGTCCTTCAGGGAACCTGCTGAAGATTATTTCTCTGAACCAATTAAGCATACAAATTAATTTCCTGAGGGGATGATGTTTTATTAGAAAACAGCTTTTGCAGAGACCCTGGAGTTTGCTTTGCTCGTGATTATTGTATTTTTCCCCCCGAATTTGTTGGGGATGCTGCCATCACAGCAGGGAGAACATTTGCTTAGTCAGGCTGTGCTTTGCTTCTTTTTTTTTTTTCCTTTTTTCCCAGTGATTTTGGTAGAAGCAGACAAATCCTAAACTGGTTGAAAGGGAGGATTCACAACCAAAACTCAACAGCTGCTCCCTGATGCAAGGACAATGATGCTGTTGTGTGTCAGCTCTGGATCAGTCCCTGACTCCATCAGGGGCACCAGCCTTTCCACAGTGCTTTACAAGGTGCTCTAATGCATCCTAAAGCTACCTTTTATTCTTTAGACCCCAAAATTTTCTCCTGGCCAACTGTAAATGATCTCCTGTAAGTGCTGTAAGAAGCAGGAATTTTAATAAGCCTAATTAGTGTTTGGTTTTCTTTCTTTTCCTCTCCCCTCCACCACAAATATAAATTATTCTTTCCATCACAGGTGAGCCCTTTCCAAAGGATCTGAGCTCCTCTAAAAGCTGAACTTGGTGTTAAGAGCTCAGGCTGAGCCTGTAAAAGAAAAGGAAAGGAATTCCTTGTTTCCTGGCTGCCTAATTCCATGTACAGGGTGTGGGATGAGCTTCAGGGCATGGGGCTGAGCCAGGAGGAGCTTTGGGAGGGATTGCTGTGAATGAGTGACCCCAGCAGGGCCTTTCTGGGCAGCTTTTCCCAGTGGGGCCGAGCTCCTCAGCAGCCTGATGTGTTCCAGATGAGCAGGACACGGGCTGGGAGCTCCGCTTGGAAAGGCACCAATGAAAAGAACACAGAGGGGGCGGAGGAAAAAACATAAATGTTCTTCGCTTGCTCTCAGCCTAAACCTGGCGTTTTTCTGCAAATTGCACGAAATGAGGGACGGCTAACGAGGCCCTGCAGCCCTGATGAAAGGACAGGCAGTGATGTATGGACGTGTCTGCAGGCACCACAGCCAAGGTCTCTGCTGGGGCAGACTGGGAGGGAGATTTGGCACTTTTTCAGACCACAAGTTTATTTTTATGAGCCGGCCTGCACGGGTCAGCAGTGTGCCTGCAGCCTGGAACAACACAAGGAGAAGCTGCTGCTACTTTGAAGGACTTCTGGATAAATGTCTCCTTATTCCTCCTTATTTCTCCTTATTTTTCCTTGTTTCTCCTTGTTTCTCCTTATTTCTCCTTGTTCATTTCCAGAGCTGCCTCCTGCACCCCAATCTCTGTCTGCAGGAGGGGCAGCTGCTCATCAGCTCCATCCCTTGCCCTGCTGAACCGAACCCTTCTCTGAGTTAAACTTTTCCATTCTGCAGACTTTTCAGGCACAGAAAACCTTGGAAAGGAATTCAACAGATGTAGGAGTTGGGTTTTGTTCCAAAGGTCAGCGACTTCTCCCTCTAAAATTTATTACTGGACTCAGCAGTTACTTTAAAACCCCTGAGCTCTGCATTGGCAAAGGGTTCGGTCTGAACTCTCTGGAATCTGACGGTGATTTATTCATGGTTTTGTGCAAGAGGCAAAACTCTGAATTCTGTCCCTTTTTGTGGGGCTGGGGAGAGCTGACAACGTTGTGCTCTTGGCTGAACAATCCCAATTTCCAGAGAAATGGAGCAGTGAGAGGAGCAGCAGGAGAGGCAACCCCTGCTCTGCAGCAGCCCTGGGACCATTCCTGCCTGGAGCTTTGGCTCTGGGGCTGCTTTAATTTGGATTTGGGCTAAGCCTGGGAATGGTTAAACTGGGAATGGAGAGGGAGAGGGGCTGGGGCTGTGCAGGGAGCTGCAGGATTGGCACCCGCACAAACTGGGGGTGCCAGCAGTGAAACCCACCCACAAACTGGGGGTGTCCAGTTCTCCTGGCAGCTCGATTGTTTATCCAACATGTGAATTGTTCTTACTTAATTACCAATCACAGTCAGGGTGTGTCAGGGCTCTGCAAGAAGTCACGAGTTTTTCTTTAGTATCCTGTTAAGCTTTCTGTCTGTATCCTTTCTCTATTCTTTAGTATGGTTTTAGTACAGCATAATTAATATAATATAATATAATATAATATAATATAATATAATATAATATAATATAATACAATATAGTATAATGTAATGTAATATTATATAATATAATATAAATTTGGTGAACTTCAAACACCAAAAAATAATTATAATGTAACATAACATAACATAATGTAATATAAAGTAATGTAATATAGTATAATGTAATGTAATATTATATAATATAAAACCATAAAATAATAAATTAACCTTCTAAGAACATAGAGTCAGATTCTCATTTCATCCTGGGCACACCAAAAATACCAAATCCCAGCTCAGCCCTGGTCATTTGGATTTTCCGTCTCCATCTCCCTGATGCATTTCCCTGTCCCACCCAGAGCTCATCCCTTCACCCTGGGGATCGATGCTCCAGACTGGAAAGTTGTCATTTATCTCCTTGTGAGCACATTCCCTGTGAAATCCCAATAGATCTGTAAGTTTATTATTTTCCCTGGGGTTTATTGGGATGGATGGGCACGGAGCTGAAGGATTATCCCAGCAGGAGCTGCTCAGGGAATATGGATGGGTTCCTGTGCCGTGGGACTGGGAGATCCATCACAGCCTGCAGAGAGCAAAGCCCTGCTGATGGAGCTGGGCCATCAGAGAGGCATTTGGAGCAGCTCCTCTCTGTCCTGAGTGCTGGAAATGCACAGGGAAGGGCTCTGCTGCCCCTGCCAGGGAATCCTTCCTCAGGGCCACAGCTGCTCTCCCAGAGCAGGGGTTTCCCTCTTATCAGGCACCTGCTGTTTGCAGCGAGAGGATTTAGGCTCAGAAATTGCTCCAAAGGAGATAAAAGCGTTGAGTCCCCATTTTGTGTTTCAGCTTCATCCAACCTTGGGCACTTCCAGGGCTGGGGCAGCCACAGCTGCTCTAGGCAGGGAGGAATTCTTTCCCAAAATCCCACCCAAACCTCTTGTCTCAGTGTGAAACCATTCCCCTGGTCCTGAACTGGGAAAATCCCTCTCCATGTTCCTTGCAGGCTGCCCTCAGGTGCCACCAGGTGTTATTTCCCCAGGTGCCATCAGGTGTTATTTCCCCAGGTACCATCACCATTATTTCCTCAGGTGCCGTCAGGTGTTATTTCCCCAGGTACCATCACCATCATTTCCCCCTGTCCTGGTCATTCTCTGTTCCCCCTCTAAACCCTCTGAATGCTCTGGTGTCCATTGATCATGGCCAGGACATTTTTACCTTAAAATTTTACCTCTTCAGCATCAAAAAAGACAAAATCTCAGCCTTTCCAAACCCCCCTTGCCCCGTGGGATGGAAACACATCCAGAAACTCTTGCACAGGTTGGGTTTGGTCCCTCCACTCTTCCTCTTTCCATCTCCTGGAAACGCCAGCTTGATCCCACCAGAAATCACATTTTAAATCAGGGAAACAGGAAAGGTGTCACGACTTGGAGAATCCCTGAATTCCCCAGGCCAAAATTCCCACCTGGGGAGCAGAGAACTGTGAGCCACTGCAGGGATGATGGAACTTCACAACTCAGCATCTCCTGAGAAAACAAGTGACAAAAGGTGGTGACAGAAGCTCCATTGCCATGACAGATCCAGAGCAGCCACGTTGGAGGGGCTGTAAAAGAGAACACCTTGCCAGGCAGCATTAACATCCCAGGGAAAAATAACAGCTCTGCCTCTCCCTGCCTGCCTCTTGATTTTAACAGGCCCAGAGCACATAAAAGCTCCCTGAGAGCCGAGACAGACGGGTTTAAATCAGTCAGACAGAAAGCTCAGCCCTATAGGAGCTCCTTTATGATCTCATATTTTATTGACGTTGGTAAAAGTGCCCTGGCACGAGTGGTTATGAATGTGCATCGTCTGCTCCCTCTAATCCATTAACTCATTAAAATAATTGTCTTAATTTGATTGTTAAAGTGATTAATAGGGCAAGAGTTAAAGGAAATTAATACTCCAAATTGAAGCATAACTGCAGCAGAAAAATAACTCGGTGGGATTGATGTGGTAACAAGGTGCAGGCTCGTGCTTAATGAGCCTTGGGGAGTTAAATATAGAAAGGAGAGACAGGAGGAAAATTCCTCTGTGCAGCCAGGCTGGAATGGTTTGGGATCTGGAGCCCAAAGTTCTGCCCAAGCCCACTGTGAGTTCTGATATTGGTAGATCAAAGGGGAATATTTGATATCAGAGAAGGGAGATATTTAATAGCAGAGAAGAGGAATATTTAGTAGGGGAATATTTAATATCAGAGAAGGGGAATATTTAATAGGGGAATATTTAATATCAGAGAAGAGGAATATTTAGTAGGGGAATATTTAATATCAGCCCCTGTTAATTTTTAGGAGATGTGGGAGTGCCCAGGTAAACCTGTGGCTGCAGGATCTCTGAACATTCCAGAATCAGTAAATTTTTGGGGAATGAGTACAAGCACACTGCAGCTACAGGGTGGGGTGGGAAGGAGAAGCTCACTGTGGATCTCTCCGTTTATTTCAGTTCTGTCCACACTCACTCTTTGGTTTCACGCCCTGCTTTACCAAAATCCATTTTTTCCTTCCATGTTTTTCGACCTGGGGATGGATTTTTCTGCTGCCTGGAGCACGGGCAGGAAATGCCCCAGGTAAAGTGCCAGGTAAAATTACCCATGCAAACACTGCTGGGTTTAGGAGTCTCCTGGCATTTCCCTCCCTGGGTTAAGGGTGTTTGCTTTGCTCAGCTCAAACAGAAACTCAAAGCTCCCAGTTGGATGGGGGTGGCACAAAGCAGCTCCTGCTTTGCACCTTTCTGTGCTGCTCTGATTTCCCCTCCTTGCCATAATTCCAGTTTGGATTCATCAGTCCTGGAGATTAAAACTCTCCACTTGCCATGATGGGCCTGCTCTGATGGCAGCTTTGGTCTTTAGCAAAGGAAATATTAAATTTCTTTCAATTCTCTGCTGAACCTGCCCCTGGTGGGCACTTAAAGCTGTGAAAAAAACCCCAAACAACCCCAAAACCTGTAATAAATACAGCTACAGGCAGAATGCACACGTTTCCTGTCAGCCCTCTTGATATCCAAGGTTCAAAAGAGCAGAAAAACGGGGGCAATGAAATAAATATTGAATTAAATAAATGCCTGGGGAGATTGCTCCACACAGATAAGGCCCAACAGGCTGGACCAGGGGTTTGCAGCCCTGGGCAAGTGGAGCAGAAAATATTGCAGAGCTCCCAGGCTGCAAACACCTGGGAGCCTTGGGGCAATGGAGACTCCATAACTCACCTTGGACAAGCCCCTTTGAACAAGTAAATTGGATATGAAAGGGGGAAATTGGGAGTAAGAGAAACCCAGCAAAGCATGGGCAAGAGACAGTGAGGCACAGAGAGAGAACAACTCAATTTATCTCTCACCCAGGGCATGGGCAGCGAGAGCCCCTTGCCATGAGCTGGAGATTTATTTTTAATGTTTTCTTTCTGCACTCCTTGATTCCCTCTGACAACAAAATCTGCCCTCCCAGATGTGCAGTGAGCAGCAGAGGCAGGGAATGAGGCTCTGGGCAGGACTGCAGGTTCCAAAAGCAGCTGGGGCTGAGCTTTACACAGAATTTCACCAGGAGCACGGGAAGGAGGTGCAGGCACAGCACAAAGCTGAGAAAACCCAATTTGGCTCCATCTCCTGCTGGAACAGCCAGCACTGGCTGCTCTAAAACTGAAGAAAAGGCATTTATCTATTTATTTTTTTATTTTTCCCAACAACCTGAAGGTTTAAGCTGGGTTGCAGTGGCGTTTATGGGCTGGGAGGCTGGAGCAGCTCTCACTGTGAGCAAGCTGGGAAGGGGGAGAGGGAAGCCACAGAACACTCAGGCAGCAGCCGGAGGCACAGAATTAATCAGCAAATGATGTGTTTATTGCCCCAGTGGAAGGGGAAGGCAGACCGAGGTCTGCGGCAGGAATAACTCGTGTCTTTTGTTGAGGCTGCAGAAGTTTCTCTGATTTCCTCCGTCGGAAATGTCTGGGGCAGCTCTCACAGAGCCGCGTGGCAAAGTCCCTGCAGCTCCTGAGAGCAAATCAATGCTGCACAAACCACCAGGACGAAAGCTCGTGTTCCTGAAAGCAGACAGAGCATTTCACAGGGCTGCTAATTCAATTAATGGCTTCAGCTTAACTACCCCAGTGCTGCTGCTGGTGGGCTGATGGAAAATCCAGATTTCAGCAGATTTTGGGTGTGTTTGACCCCACTCTGTGCCCTTCCTCTGCAACGGACTGGTGGATCTGAGGCTCCAAAGATGTTCTGGGGTGTTTTTAAATGCAGAGCCAAAGGGACAGAGCTGGAGTTACACAAAGTGATTATTCCTAAACTGGAGTGTTCACAATGGAGACAAATTGCAATCACACCCTTGGGACGCTGCAATCACCAGCAACTCCCACCAGCCCCTGGCCCTGCTCCTCTGGGGAGATGGAAAATGAGAAAATACATTTTCTTCTGGCTCTGGATGCTCAGCAGGACTTCCTTGGACTTGCCAGGGGCATTTTTTTCTGTAATTCCCCAAAATATTTAAAGCCCTTTAAAACAGCAGGCTGAGATGTTCCAGCATTCCCCTGGAAGAGGTTCTCCAGGAGAGGAGAACACTGAGAACAGATCTGCAATAACCTCTCCCAAGGCATTTCCAGCAGCCTGCCCCTGTCCTGCTGTCTGAGCTGTGTTTCGCAAAGGCAGAAAAAGCAGGGCTGGCTCAGGGCAGCCTGGAAAGCCCAGCAGGGAAATTCTCCATCCCTGGAAGTGTCCCAGGCAGGCTGGATGGGGTCTGGGATGGTGGGAGGACATTTAATGCTAAGAGAGGAATTCCTGGCCAGGGGAGCGGGGCTGTGCTCTGCCTGGTGGATGTGGGGCTGGGGCAGCAGAGGTGTTTATTAACTCACAGCATCCTGGTCCTCAGGGGCCCCTGATGGAAAATAAACCTGGAAAATAAAGCTGGAAAATAAAGCTGGCAGCTCGTTGGGAGCAGGAGTTCAGCAACACCAGGGGCTCCACCAGTGACAGAAATAATGGAGTTCATCGCAGGGAGGGGTTTGGGAGCCCCAGGGGTCTCTGGAGCAGCCAGAGGGGAGCAGAGCAGCAGAACTCTGTTCCCTGCCAGAGCCCTTTAAAGAAACACATTTATTCCAATGGCCAAAAATGGGAATTACTCCTGCTTATTTCAACAGCAAACCTCACTCAAATGTCATCTTCTTCAAGTGTCACCCAGAGGGATGATGGCACAGACAATCATCCATTTCTGCTCTCAATTAGCCAGCATGCCTCGTGCATCCTGCTCCTCAAGGTGGAATTGGCTGTGACACCGGGGCCTGGCTGACAGCCTGTCACTGTCCCCCGTGCCACCGAGCTGTGCAGGGCCCCTGGTGACACCAGGGACACCCAGGGAGGGCTGGCAGGGGCTGGCAGGCACCAGGGGGGCCGTGGAGCTTCCTACGGCCAGGGATGTGGGCATGGGTCAGTGCCGCAGCCAGGAGTGTGCCCATGGGTCAGTGCCACAGCCCAGGCTGCTCCTGTTCCCTGGACAAACCCTGACCCCAATTCTGCCCCAGTTTTGCCCCAGTTGTTCCCATTCCCTGGACAAACTCTGATCCCAATTCTGCCCCAGATTTTCTCATTCCCTGGACAAACCCTGACCCCAGTCCTTTCCCAGCCGTTTTCCCACCCCTGAGCACCAGGTTTGTGCCTTCCACCACAAAAAGAGTCCCTTGTTCTGCCTGGGATGCTCCTGGATTCTCAGCCCACCTGGAATACCCCTGGATTCTCAGCCCACCTGGAATGACCCTGGATTTTCAGCCCACCTGGATTTTCAGCCCACCTGGAATTCCCTTGGATTTTCATTCCCTGGATTTTCATTCCCTGGATTTTCAGCCCATCTGGATTTCCCTCCAAGGAGTTTTTCCCCCCCTGCACCTTGACCCTGCTGCCCCACCGGGTCAAACCTCTCCCCTTGTCTCAGCAGCCCAGGCACAAATGTGTTTATTTATAATAACGTGCCAATCCCAGAAGGAAAACCTTGTTTTTCAGGTATTTGGGAAGGTTCAATATCTCTTCTCCATTGTCAGGATTATTTTTTTTCCCCACGAGGCTTTGAACTGAAAGCCTCAAAGGGAGAAGGAAATGCAGAAGAGATGAATTTCAGAGGGGAGCAGGATTTGTGATGCTGATCTGCCACAGGAACGTGCCACCCAAACCCCAAACCCTGCCCTTTTTATTGCAGCCAACACAGGCTTTTCCCTCTTTAAACATCCCTGCAAGAGCACCAACTGAGCCCTGCCTGCCCCTGGAAACGGGGCTGGGAGCGAGCTGGGCTCGAAAGGAGAAGGATCTCTGCTTATTTTTGTTTCTACCTTGCAGAGTTATTTATTATCAGCTGCTTGCAGGTACACACGCAGCCTCCCCAGGGGCAGAGCTGAGTTTCTCAGATGCTGCTGTCTCCGATGCACTCTAAAATTAGACTTTGTCTCCCTGGATGCTGTGTTTGGATGCAAAGGAGTGACAGGAATTTCTCTCTCTCTCTCTCTTTTTTCCTCTATAATCAACACTTATAGGATGGGAGACGCTCAGGTTTTTGACAGAAATGGGAGGAAAAATGGGGGGGAAAATGAATTTTAAGGTGGCAGATTGATCAGCAGCCCTGCTGCCAGGTGTAAATCAGGAGGGCAGTGGAGCTGCTCCCATCCCTGCAGGCTGCTCCCACGGGAGAAAATAACAATAAACTGAGGGACGGGGAAAGGAGGGGTGGGAAAAGGGAGAAAATCACAATAAACTGAGGGATGGGGAAAGGAGGGGTGGGAAAAGGGGGAAAATAACAATAAACGGGAATGGGAAAGGCTGAGCATGGAGAGGTGGGAAAAAAGGGAAAATAACAATAAATAGAGGGATAGGGAAAGGCTGAGCATGGAGGAGTGGGAAACGTGTTGGTGAGGGAAGATAAATGGTTTTAAACTGCAGTGGAGGGAGCACAGCTGGACACAGGTGAGCTCAGGGCAGCTCTGAAATTCTGTTTCATCTCCATCAGCCCCTCTGGGCCCAGACTGTGCAAACCACCACCCCCTTTATCAAGAATAAAGCAGAATTCAGCTGTTGGTTGTCACTGCACACAGAGGTTCCCCCCATTTCCTTGCAGAGGGTAATGAATATCATTTAAAATTATCACACCAGGTGCAAACTCCTCTTGGCTGGGCTGCACAATGACCAGGCTGGGCTCTCAGTGGGGCTGAGCCCTGTCCCCAGCCCTGCCTGCTCCCAACAAGGTTTGTCCAGCACAGGAACTGGAGTGGAGGCCCCTTTGTTTACTGTGTTACACAAATTCAATTTGTCAGAGAGCTGGGTTATGAATTAGGAATGAGGGATGGCAGCAAAATTAAATGATAAAGCCTTGGCCAGCATCCACTGCAGCTGAGATGGGGCTGATAAACTGGAGCAGCCAGGCAGGGTTTGGGGAGCTAAAACAAAGGCACGGTGGAAATGTGTAACAAAATTGGGTTTGGGCAGGGATGTCTTGTATCTCATCCTTCCCTGCACTTGTGGTACAGAGAACTAGGGGGAAACATTAAAAAATCAGAATTTCTGTGGTGTTTCCTGGGGTGGCAGGAAGGAATGAATCTTACTACATGCTATTAGAAGGCTGAATTATATATTATATTATATTATATTATATTATATTATATTATATTATATTATATTATATTATATTATATTATATTATATTACATTATATTACATTATATTACATTATATTACATTTTATTACATTTTATTACATTATGCTATACTAAAACTATACTAAAGAATACAGAAAGGATACAGACAGAAGGCTAACAGATAATAATGAAAAACTCCTGACTCCTTCCAGTCTTGACACAGCCTGACCCTGAGTGGCCATTAAGTTAAAACAATTCACATGAAACCCATCAAACAATCACCCGTTGGATAAACAATCTCCAACCACATTCCAAAGCAGCCAAACACAGGAGAAGCAAATCAGATAATTATTGTTTTCCTTTTTCTCTGAGGCTTCTCAGCTTCCCAATAAAGAATCCTGGGCAAAGAGGATTCTTCAGAAAATGTGATGGTGACAGATTTGTGCTTTGCTGGATGTTGTCTGCAGCCTCCTCACATCCCAGCTCGTGTCTGGCCCTGGTTTGGGGCAGTTCTGCAGCCCCAGCCTGGCACAACAACCCCATGGCAGCACTGATCCCATCCCTGCTCCAGGGAAAGCTCTGGAAGTGCTGCAGGTGCAGGTGGAAAGGCCCCAGCAGGGAGGGAAAGCACAGGGTGTGAACCAGGAGGAATTCACACCTCAGGGATGGGAAGAACTTCCAGGCAGGGTTTGGGTCTCTCAGGGGCACCAGTGAGTCCCAGACTCTCCATAATGCAGAGCAGGGGCTGCAGAGTCTCCTCTGGAAATCTGAGCAGGAAATCCCTGTGCCAGGGCTGGGATCCCTCTCTCCATCAGCAGACCCTCTCCAGGAGCACGGGCAGGGAGCAGCAATGCTCTGTTTGGTTGTTCTCAGCAATGTTCTCAGCAACGTCCCTCAGTTTGGCCTTGTGAGAGAGATGGATGGGCAGGGCAGAGGCATTTCCATGTCCCCCAGTGCTGTGCCTGCTCTGGAGTTGATCCTTCACAAGCCGCTGCTCTGCTGACACCAGGATTGATGGAGCTGCAGTACCTGGCTCCTGAAGGATTGTTCCTTGGGAGACAGAAATGGTTTGCTCTGCATGGTTCGGCCTTGCTTGGGAAAAACTCGGAGTTTTTCTTGCTGAGCTCCGTTTCTAACTGTTCTCATCACAAAATAAAAGGACAGAGCTTGCCCTCGGTGCTGGGGGAGTGACAGAGGAGGAGGAACAAACCAAGGGAGGAATCATTACAGAGGACACAGCAAATTACTGAGCTGCTGTGACATGGCTCCAGGGGGAAGAGCAAAGTTCCTTGGCTGGCTGCAGCTGGAAACTTCCTGCCTGTCACTCTGCACAGAAAGCCATCAGATATCTCATGTTAATTGTCACTTAGGAAAGTTTCATCCTGCAAATGCTGCAGTCATAATTTCCATTCTCTGAGAATGACACCTGCACCAAAAGGAGTTTCTCTCTCCCATTTCCTTCTTGCCCTAAAGAGGAGGTGACAATTTTAGGGAAAATACACTTTGCACCTGAATATTCACAGATTAATGTCCCAGAGCTGCTGCTGATCAAGAGTTATCCCAGTTAATTCAATCTTAGATCAACCTTTCCTCCACCACTCCTCTCCAAGTCCAGAGAAATTCATTCCCCAGAGAACCCCAAGCAGAGCAAAGACTTCTCTCATCAGCTGTTGGACAAAATCTGAGTCAAGCAGCCCTGGCCCTGAAAGTGCTGGTCTCTAAGCAGGCAGATAATGAGGAATTTAATGCTGGGAGACAGGAGACAGCTCTGGGAGCTTATAGGAGTGGGCACCAACCCAGAGCAGCAGCACAGGGAGCTCGGGCTCCTCCCTGCCCTGCCCTGCCAGGGCTCCAGCAGGAATTGTTGTGAGGTGGGAATTGATTCTTTTATCTGTGCAAAGCTCAAACGCCTGAACTAGAAGCATCGTATCAAATTTCACCAATTATTTTTTTTCCCTATAACGCCTTGTGCAACTCTCAATTCTGCTTCCTAGGCCGTGGGTTTTGAGGAGGAAAGGTTTTTATATGAGGAGGAAAAGGGCTTTATATGAGGAGGAAAATATCTTTATATGAGGAGGAAAAGGGCTTTATATGAGAAGGAAGAGATCTTTATATGAGGAGAAAAAAGTTTTTATATGAGGAGGAAAAGATCTTTATTTGCGGAGGAAAAGGTTTTTATATGAGGGGGAAAAGGGCTTTGTATGAGGAGGAAAAGGTCCTTATTTGAGGAGGAAAAGGGCTTTATATGATTCTCTGTAAAAGGGGCAAGAGAGGCACCTGTGACAGCCCCAAGACAACTCAGAGGAATCCCCATGCTGAGAAACCTGAAGGGATTCAGGGAAAACTTCACCCATAAAGAGCATCAAAGAGTAAGGAAGAGATTTGAGCCACCAGCAGAGGAAAACATTAAAATGTGTGTGGTTGGGAGAGCTCTAAGGGTTTGTACCCAAATAATCAGGCAAAGAAACGAGGCTGGATCCCGGACATGAGAAAGGAGCTTGGCTGTGGCCTCTCCAAAGGCCCTGGAGAAGTTGTTGGTGCCTGAAATGGTCCCAAAATTAAAGGAATTGTGCAGAAAGCCCCCTCAGGATCCTGGGTTCTGCAGGGGAGGTGGGAGTGGGTTTGCTTTGTGCTGAGAGCCCCCAGTGCCCGAGCAGCATTCCCACTGGAAACAGAGGAGCAGACAGTTCACAGCTCAGATCCATCCCTGAATTATCTGCTGCCCTCTCACTGTTTGTGTTTACAGAAAAAAATAAACCAACAAACAGAGCGAAACAAAGCAAAACAAACAGAAACAAAGCAAACCAAACTAAAATAAAACAAGGCAAACCAAAGCAAAACAAAGCAAAGCAAAACAAACCCTGCACCAGCGCCAGCAGCACAAACACCCCAGAGTGTGCAGTGCATTTACAGCTCCTTTATTCCATCCTGTCTGTCCCATTTAAAGTTTCAGCATCAATCCCCTGTCCACAACCCCTGAGATCCCCATCCACACGTCCAAACAAAACCCCAAGGAGAGCACAGGGGATTTTTCCTGTCTGTTATCAAACTCTGCAGATAACACCAGCCTCTGGTCTAGCCAGAAACCCTTTGGAAAATGTGAATTAAATATCTTCAAATGCTTTATTTTGGTACTTATTATCTTTAAAATAATACATTTCCCTGATCCAAAGTGGAATCAAGTGCAGGGATATTCAGGATGCAGCAGAGTTATTTTCACTTAGGAGCCAACATCAAACAACCTTAACAACACAGCTCCAGACACATAATGAAAATTAAAACCAAGGAACATGCAGATCTAATTACATTTTTAAATAGCAAGGCAATGAGAGGAAGGCAGAGAAGTGATTTACAATCTTTCCTGGTGGTGACTGTGCAGTAAAAGCTGAACTATTCCCCGAGGATCCCTGAATCACTGAATATTCTGCTTTTCTCCCCAGGCTCTTTTCTATTATGTTTTCTCTACAGAGGGGCATTTGTGAGAGAGATGAGAAGAGCAGGGCCTGGACAAAACAGCAAGAAAATGAAATGATCTGTGCAATTCCCAAATTGCTGCCTGTGAGAAAGCTGCCATGTTATCAGCAGAAAAGCAGGAGGGGCATTGCCCTGTGCCCTGCAGGGCTCAGATACATTTGTTTGTGGGGAAAAAAAAACAAAAAAAAAAAACCCCAAAAAAACCATCCCTAAGCCCCAACAGGCACGGGCAGGAGTTTGGGATTTTGCTGTGGCAGCTGCAGGAGCTGGGGCTACCCTGACAAACCCAGCTGATAACAGCAGAGGGATATTGAACAGAAATGGGGTTAAAGCAAGAAATGCTCTTATCAGCATTTGAATTCCCCATTCCAGATCCTGCCCTTGGATTCTGCTTCACAACAGCTCCAGGACATCTCTGCAGCCACCCCAGGAGCCACTGAATTATTGTGCTCAGTGTTCAGCCTCTCACACCCCAACCCTGCAATCCCCAGCAATAGAAATACAGGAGATAAATAAATAAATAAATAAATGCAGTCCTGATTGGCTTTCTTGGCTTTGGGAAATGAATAACTAAATAAATAGATAAATAAATAAATAAATAAATGCAGTCTGGATTGGTTTTACTGGCTCTGGGAAATGAATGAATGAATAAATAAATAAATAGATAGATGCAGTCTGGATTGGCTTTCTTGGCTCTGGGAAAGGAATAAATAAATAAATAAATAAATAAATAAATAAATAAATTAATTAATTGATTAATGCAGCCTGGATTGGCTTTCTTGGCTTTGGGAAATAAATAAATAAATACATGCAGTCTGGATTGGCATTACTTGCTCTAGAAAATGAAAAATAAATAAATCAATAAATACAGTCTGGACTGGCTTTCTCGGCTCTAGAAAAGGAACAAATAAATAAATAAATAAATACAGTCTGGATTGGCTTTACTGGTTTTAGGAAATAAATAAACAGATGCATGCAGTCTGGATTGGCATTATTAGCTCTAGAAAATGAAAAATAAATAAATAAATAGATAGATAAATAAATAAATAAATGCAGTCTGGATTGACTTTACTGGCTTTGGGAAATAAATAAATAAATACATGCAGTCTGGATTGGCATTATTGGCTCTAGAAAATGAAAAATAAATAACTAAATAAATAGATAAATAAATAAATAAATAAATAAATACAGTCTGGACTGGCTTTCTTTGCGCTAGAAAAGGAATAAATAAATAAATAAATAAATTTATGCAGTCTGGATTGGCTTTACTGGCTTTGGGAAATGAATGAATGAATAAATAAATAAATAGATAGATGCAGTCTGGATTGGCTTTCTTGGCTCTGGGAAATGAATGAATGAATAAATAAATAAATTAATTGATTAATGCAGTCTGGATTGGCTTTCTTGGCTTTGGGAAATGAACAAATAAATAAATAGATAGATAGATAGATAGATAGATAGATAGATGCAGTCTTGATTGGCTTTACTGGCTCTGGGAAATGAATGAATGAATGAATGAATGAATAAATAAATAAATAAATAGATAAATATGTAAATGCAGTCTGGATTGGCCTTCTTGGCTCTGGGAAAGAAATAAATAAATGAACAAGTAAATAAATAAATAAATAAATAAATAAATAAATGCAGTCTGGATTGGCTTTACTGGCTCTGGGAAAGGAATGAACGAATAAATAAATAAATAAATAAATAAATATATAAATATATAAATATATAAATATATAAATATATAAATGCAGTCTGGATTGGCCTTCTTGGCTCTGGGAAAGGAATAAATAAATGAACAAATAAATAAATAAGTGGGGCTCTCTGGGGCACCCCCTGGCCCTCGCCCTGGGCCTGGATGCCCAGCCCGGGTGTCACAGCCCCTGGTGACAGCCAGGCCACCTCTGCAGCATCACAGCATCATTAACCTGCTCAACGCCTCCAAGATCATCCTTTTCTCCTTTAATTCCCGTTTTTTTCCCCTTTTTGGCAAGATGAATAGAGCAAGGATTGCCTGGCTGACACATCATTACTTTGCTCACCACCAATTAAAACCTCCAGAAAGGAAGATTTAGGAACCTGGGAAAAGAGCAGGTTTTGCAATCAAGACATTGCAGAGCTGGCAGCCAACACCAAGCACTGACACCATCCTTGGACTCGTTCCTGATGTGGGAACGGGAGATGCTTCTGGTCCAAGGTGCTGCAAAAGCCAAGGGGAGAAGGGAAAGGGAAAAGGGAAAAGGGAAAGGGAAAGGGAAAGGAAAGAGGGAAAGGGAAAAGGGAAAGGGAATAGAAAAATGAAAGGGAAAGGGAAAGGGAAGGGAAAAGGGAAAGGGAAAAGGGAAAAGGGATAAGGGAAAGGAAAGGGGAAGGGAAAGGGAAAAGGAAAAGGAAAAGGAAAAGGAAAAGGAAAAGGAAAAGGAAAAGGAAAAGGAAAAGCTCTGTGTGGGTTTGTCCTGGGTGTGAGAATCCACCTGGATTCCTCCAGCAAAGCCCCCTCACTGCAGAGCCACCTCCTGTTGGAGGGGACAGTGCAGCCCTGCCAGGATTTTCCTGATTTATGGTTTTAATTGGACATTTTCATTATCTCAGCTCTTTGTATGCAAATCACTGAGCTCCTGCCCACCCTGTGCAGCCAGCTCCTCATTCCCTGGTTCTGCTGGAGCAGAGCAGGACCCAGCTCCTCACAGCCCTGGTTAATCAAACAAAACACAGTATTGTCATTCAAACAGATTTGAATAAAGCACCACCACCAAAGGGGACAGATTTGAAGAGAAGCAGTGGAAGGAGGCACAGGTGGAGTCAGCAGCAAAAGGAGAACAGCCCCAGCCCCCAGGTCCCATCCCACAGCACCATCCCTCCCTCGAGAAAAGTTAGAGAAGAAAACCCCGAGGAAATGCTGGAAACCAGCAAGGGAGACCCAAATGACGTAACAGAAAGAACAAAAACACAAAAAACCCAAAATAACAAAAAAAACCCACCCCAAAAAGCAGCTTGATGACAAATGAGCCACTGCAGTGCTGTGGGATTTCCTCTTGTTCAAAGCATCCAGTGTGAACCTCCAGAAAAAAAAAAAATAGTAAATACTACAAGGAACACCATGGAAAAACATCCCAGAAGCAGTCAAGCAAAAATCCAGGTTTGCTCTTCCCCTGCCAGTGCTTCCCAGCCTCCCAGTTTTATGGCTCGGGGTTATGGATGTTTATCACATTTTTATAGATATATTTTTATATATAGGTATATTTATATATTTTTATATATACATATATAAATATATATATAGCTTTTCCCCTAGATTTACAGGCAGGGGTGTTTTTCACAGCAGCCAGGCTCCCGTTTGTTGCAGTTTTTGCAGGAGCCACGAGGAAGGAGAACCTTTAAATCACCAGGAGGCTCTGCCAGTGCAGGCCCCACTGTGCAAGATTGCCTTTAAAAAGCACTTCCATTTTATGGGCTTATTTAGGGCCACATTGAAGGCTCTCAGGAAAACCTCCCGGTTCCTCCAAGGGTCCTGCCCTGCTGGAGTGTCTGAAGTTCCTTCCTGAGTTGTGGATGCTCTGTGAGGCTCTTGGAGCTGCACCAAGTGATGGAATTTGCAATGATCATTGCAGGGATAAATCACCTGCAGGGCTCTGGGGGCCAGGGCTGCTTTTCTCTCACCCTCATTGGTGCTGTTCTTGTTTGTTTGAGCTGTGACTGCTCCAAGGGAGCAGTGGTGGGCAATGAAAGCCTTCTAAAATCCAAAATTCACCCACAACAAACCAAGTGATTGCATCCCACCTCTGTGCTGCACACAGGGCTGCTGCCCAGCCCATCTGGGTGGGGATATTTCATTTTACAGGGGTTGTGCAAGGAGCAGGTGCTGCCCAAACCAGCTCGAATATTTCATTTTACAGGGGTTGTGCAAGGAGCAGGTGGAGCTCAAAGATTCTGTATGGGAATTAAACCATCCTCCCCTTTTATAAGGTCTGAATTGAGGGGTGTTCACCCTATTTTCCAACACATGGAAAACAAGGGGGCAGAGGACTGCCCCAAAAACCTCCAGCTTCAGCCCAACCTGAGGCAGAGCTGTCCAAGACACAAAACCCTACACAGGGCCATGGGTGTCACAAATCCTTCCAGCAGCTTTTGTCCCCAAATCCACAGGAATTTTTGATGGTTTCTTTATCTTGGAAGGGAAGGGGATTGTTCACCAGCAGAGCAAAGGGGGTTTGTGAGGCTGGGGACGCTCCAGGCCCAGGGGGTTTTGGGGCGCTGCATTTGCACATCCCAGCAGCACAAACAGTGCTTACACTCATCATTCATCCAAAGGGATGGTCCAGCACAATCAGGGCTCGCAGCAAATTGCCTTCTCTTATCTCCAGCACAACATTTAATGCATAAAATGCATAATACAACAGGCTGGGAGAGCCAGGACGGGCTCTGCACCACAATCCCCTGGAAACTGAGCTGGGTTGATGGAAAGACAGCTCTCACCTCCTTCCCTCCCAGTCTCTGCCCAGTCCCAACTGGTGGGGACAATTCCCCTCAATTCCCCTGCAGGAGCAGCTCTCCCAAGCCCCCAGGAGCGCTGGGCTCCATCTGAGCCTCCCCATCTGATTAGATTTATGCAAATTCCTGCATTTATTAGCATAACAGGAAGATTGTTCTGCTGCCTGCGAAGGAAGGAGCCCCTTTATTCCAATAGATGTGTCAGCTCGGAGCAGTTAATAAGATCTATTTGTAATCCATAGGTAGGAATGATAAAAGCAGGAGAACTCAGCACTTCCACTGGCAGAGGAGCTGCTGGGAATACGGGCACAGGGAACTCGGTGTAATTATGGGGAGAGATATTTAAATACTCTTCAGGGTAATTCTGGAGAGTGCAAGGGAAGGCAAACGCGCTGAAAATGTCATTTGTGCACTGGCTGGAGGAGGCAGGAGGGAGGAGATGGCCCAGGCAGAGCCAGCCCAGCACTGTGGAGAGGATCCATGGGGATGAGAGGGCAGAGCTGGCAGAGGGCAAAGCTCCCACATCCCAGGGGCATTTCAAGGCTAAATTCACCTGCCTTGGTTTCTGGACTTGAGGGCATCAGAAACTTGGATTGGAGTTGGGTTAGCCACAGGATCAGCTCTCCAGGCTTCAGTTTTATTCGGAATCATGGAATCCCATTTGGAAGGGACCCACGAGGATCATCCAAGTCCAACTCCTGGCCCTGCACAGGGCATCCCCAAGAATTCACCTTGGTTTCTTCCTGTAGAGCCTGCAAGTAAATCCCACCCTGATGTATTTTGTGGGGGAGAGAGTTCTGAGCAGTCCTGTGCACAGCTCAGCCCAGGACCCCAAGGAATCCCAGGAATTCCAAAGGCAAATTCCAGCTCTCAACACCTCCCAGCACAGGAGAGGGTCTGGGCCCCGTGCTGGACACCAGGATTGCTGTTTTCATTTGTCCCTAATTAGCAATGAAATGATGTTTGCAACCTGCTAAAATGCCCACTTAGGCTGGGGGAAGCAAACATTGGCCCATCTGCCAAGAGGTTCTGCAGCAGACGTTTATCTAAATGGAGAAATCAGCCTGCTATTCACATCTGATTAACAAACACAGCCTCTAATTAGCCCATGTGATTAAGATTCATTTGAGGAGTCACTCCAGCACATACATTAAACCATCACTCCTGTGCTCAGTGGTGGTGATGGGAGGAGTGGTCCTGCCTGGCTGCAGCTCCGGAGGAGGAAAAGCAGAATTATTTAAGGCCATGCTCAGAACAAAGGGTCAAAGCACTGCTGGGGCAATATTCCACTGGGCTTTTCCCTCAGGGAGATTGTTGTAGTCCGGACACACCACTGGGATGAGAAAAATTGCTATTTTTTACTAATTTTTACCAAAACCTGGCTCTTCCAGCACGAGGAGAAATCCCCCAGGATTTAGGAAAGACCGTCCCAGCCCAAACTGCCTGAATTTCCCAGTCAGAACCATCCACGGACCATCCAAGGAGCATCCAAGGAGCATCCATGGGCCCTGCAGCTCTCCCAGGGGATCTGACTGCTGCCAAAGTTGCTGCCTGAGTGCTGCTAAGTAACATTTTCCTGTTGTTCCCCTGCTTTGCTGCACAATTGCCACAATCAGCGTGGTTGGTGAGGAGTCCTGTCCTCTGCATCTCGCAGTTATTAACCTTAACAATGTCAATGAGCTGCTGCACTAATTGAGTCGCAGCAAATTAAGGGTTGACGGAATTATTAAGAGCTGCTTGGTACACAGGGATATTTTCATTTGTTCTTGATGCCAGCAGAGTGGGGGCTTGCAAGGAGAGGAGAATTCAGAGTGACTGCAGTGAGAGGATGAACCTGGGCAGCCCCAAATATTAATTTCAGGTTCCTTGGGTTTCCCTTCATGTTTATAGAGCGCTCAGCAGTCACATGGTGACCCCAAATTCCCAATTATTGCCCTGTTTTCCTCCCAGCTAAGGGGCTTTGCCAGCCAAGGGAAGGGGGGAAAGCCAAATTTTGTGGGTTTTTAGCCATTTCAGGACCTTTGTTTGGAATTTCAGTTCAGTCCCAGTTTATTCCAAGGTTGTGAGGAGATAAAATGGGCAAACAGCACAACCAGGATATTTCAGTATAAAGGCACAGCCTGATGTGCTTTCCTTAAGTGAGTCACTGGGGAAGTGTTGCTGTTGCTTTCCTGAACATTAAGTGTGCCATTAACATCTTTATTTTAATTAAAACCATATTAAAATCCAAAACAAAGATCCTGAAGTGGCTAAAAGCCCATTAAAAAAACACCCCAATCTTAGAACAGAGAGAAGAGCTGCAACCTCACAAATGATGGGATGGGAATGAGAAATTCCATAATGGCTCCTTCAAAAAAATCCCAATTACCTGGAAGGATTTTGGAGCTGCACCTGCACCAGCAGCACAATCTGCTCCATCAGCTGTACGTGAAATTATATAAACACAAAAAAACCTCTTATCACTGCTTTAGCCTGCAAAGAATCACCTGAGTTGTTTCCAAAGCATTCCAAGGGAAAGAACAATAAAATGGAGAGAAGAATGTTCTGGGGGGAAATGTGGTGTTAAGGGTTTGTTGCTCCTGCTAAATATTAATCTGGATTTCCTCTTGCATTGCACTGCTCCTGCAGATGAGTTACCTGTTCCTCCAGGCCTGCTATTTTAAAAGCTGCTTTATTTTTCCTGGAGATAATTTCTGTGTCCAGCCCCCCCTCCCTGGCTCGGAGGGGTGATCGTGGCTGCAGGAAAGCGAGAGGCAATTTCTCACCTGCCCAATGTGATTCTGCTATCTCCCATTTCCCCCTCCATGCAGAGCATGCAAAAACCTCCCCTGGCCTCATTTCCCAGGCTGGGAGATGTGATATCAGCCAGGAGGAAAATCTCCATGCAAATATTCCTCCCATGGGCAATCTGTGTTTTAAAAGTTCTCTTTTCCCCACACAAATCCAATGTTTGGGCTCCTGGAGCAGCTTCCTTTGCTGTTAGTGGCACTGCCAGGCACTAAAGATCCTTTTAAATCTCTTTGGTCCGGGATGGGGATTATTCCTTTCCCTTTTAGGGAAATAAGAAATGATATGATATGATATATGATATGATATGATATATGATATGATATATGATATAATATGATATAATATGGTATAATATGATATAAAATTATATAATGTGATGTAATGTAATGTAACACAATGATATGATGCAATATAATATATAATATGATGTAATGAAATGTAATATAATGTAATGTAATATAGTTAAATAATGTAATATGACATAATATGATGTGATAATATAATATAATATAATATAATATAATATAATATAATATAATGCAATGCAATGCAATGCAATGCAATGCAATGCAATGCAATGCAATACAATACAATACAATACAATACAATACAATATAATATAATATAATATAATATAATATAATATAATATAATATTCTTTTAAGAACACGGAGTCAGATTCATTTCCTTCTCCAGAAACCCCCAGAGATGTCCAGGCCCACAGCCCAGGCAGGGCTGCTCCCACCTCAGCTGCCCCCTGTTCCTTTTCCTTGGGACAGAACCTCTCTCCAGGCTCCCAGGGAAACAGTTAATGTGAGGAAATAAGGAAACCAAACCTGCCAAAGGAGATTTCTGTGCTGTGGGTAATCGGGGTGGCAGCTGCCTATGGTCCCTGTCAGGTGGGATGGAAAGGCATTGTTATGAAAAGGCTCCCTGGGTGAGGTTGGGACGCAGATTTTAGGGTGGTATTTGGGACTCTTCCCAAAGTTCTGCCTCTCTAAGGGAGGAAAGCATGCGTGGAGGCACTGGGAGTTAACCCAAGGGGTAGCAGAGGTGCTGTGGGGCTGATGAACAGGGAAATGATGCCCCAGAGACCCCCAAAAACACTGGCAGAGCTAAGCCCAGCCTTGTTTCTCTAAACCCAGGCCTTTGGGAAGGGGCTTTGCAAGAGCCAGCAATTGGTTTTGACTGGACCTAGGGAGAGGGAGAGCTGCTGATAGCTTCCAATTAGGGGGAAAAGGAATTGTTTTCCCCGTGATCTCATCCCTAGGAAGCAGCCAAAAATCCCCCAGAGCACCCTGGCTCAGAAAGGAGCTCATTGTTCCCCTGTCTGCTGGCACAGGGAGGGGTGAGGAGCAGGTCAAGCAGGAAAATGTGCTCCAACACCCCCCAGGCCCCACAGCCTGCCCTGGGTGTGCTCCCAAACGTCCCCACCCGGGCAGGGCAGCAGCTCCAGGTGATCCCCAGCCCCAGGGACCCTGCTCAGGCCGGGCAGGGAGGGAAATGCTGTCCCTAATCGGGGCTGACATGGCAATTTTCTCCATCATGTCACTTGTCACGGGGGCCTGCAGCCTCCCCTCCCAGCCCAGGCCTTGCCTGGGACCTGCTGAGGAGAAAGGAACCAATTGTGGGGGCCAGCAGCTGCCCAGGGGCATGAGGAGCTCCTGAGCACAGGCTGGGCTGTGGGAAAGGGCCAGGAAAGGTCTCCTGGAGCCCTGCTGGCCATCACAAGGGCTCCCTCCTGCCCCTGGGCATCCTGTTCTGTTCACTGTCACCTGTTTGGGGCCAGAGAGCATCCCCAGCTCCTCTGGTCACCTTCTTCTGTCCATTCTCACCTGTTTGGGGCCAGAGAGCAGCCCCAGCTCCTCTGAGGAATCCCTTCTTTTCATTGTCACCTGTTTGGGGCCAGAGAGCAGCCCCAGCTCCTCTGAGGAATCCCTTCTTTTCATTGTCACCTGTTTGGGGCCAGAGAGAGCAGCCCCAGCTCCTCTGGGCACCCTCCATTGTCCATTGTCCCCTCTTCGGGGCCAGAGAGCAGCCCCAGTTCCTCTGGTCACCTGGGTCTGTCCATTGTCACCTGTTTGGGGACAAAGAGCAGCCCCAGCTCCTCTGGTCACCGTCCATTGTCCATTGTCACCTGTTTGGAGCCAAAGAGAACTTCTCCAGCTCCTCTGGGCACTCTGTTCTGTCCATTGTCACCTGTCTGGGGACAAAGAGCAGCCCCAGCTCAGGGGAGTAGCAGGGAGGGTTCCCCAGCTGCTCCAGCTCCTGCACCCCGTGCTCCCACCCAGCTTTTATTCTCCAAGAATACACAGCCCAAAGGGGATGCAGTGATGGTTAAACTGTGCAGTGCAAATTAAAAGCAGAGAGAAGGAGCAGGAGCCATGAGGCAGGAGGAAGCTCTGCAGGCAGGATCAGGCACACCAGAGTCCCCTTTCTGAAGGTTCTCACGCATCCCTGCCCCTCATTTCCCCATTGCTGGCCTGAGGGAATGAGAATTTCTCCCCCCAGCCCTCAAGCCTGCCCACCTGAAGCAGATTTTGCAGCGCAAGCTGTGACACAGCCCGTTCAAAGGCTCATCTGCCGTGCGTGACCACGGGGTGACAGCAGCCTGGCATTGTCCCCCTCTCCTCCCTGAGTCATCCTGAGCTCTGGATAATTGGATCCAGCGCCAGAAACTCTCCTTGCAGAGTTCATGGCATCATTAAGCCTCCAGGCAGGGGAATCAGCAGCAGCAGGTGATTTCCATTTGCTGCAGCAAAAGTTACAACGACACGGATGTGTTTGGAATCGTGGGGTGCTGCCTCGGTTCTTCAGCGTGGGAGGGACAAACTGAGGGACAGAGAGCTCTGAAGGACAGAAATTAGGGAATAAACAAAAATCCTGGGATGTTTAAGGCTGAAATGGCACAAAGAAGGGATGCTGGAAGTTCTGTGGAGCATTGCGTTCATCTGGGCTGAGCAGTGGTTGCCAGGAATTGCTGAGCAGCCCATCCTCAGCTCTGTGCTTCCTCAATACCCCCATTCCCATTTCAGGATAAACCAGAGATGAAACCCCAGATTCAGGGAGGGGTTATTAAAAAGGGAAGTTATTATTAAAACACAAATGTAATTTTGTGGTTTGTCAGGGGGCTGCTGATGGGATGGACTGAGAGCCTTTGGCACCGTGCAAGTTTCCTTCCTGTTCAGTGCTGGAAGATTTTAGGATTCTCAGATTCCAATGAGGAGAAATTGATTTTAATTGCTAAAAGTGGAGGAATTAAGTTTCCTCTTGGATTCTCGCCCCACCCCTCACAGAGAAGGGTTTTTTGGGAAGGGTTTTTCCTGCTATCCCCTCTAAACCCCTCTCTGTCACTTTGAAGCCATTCCCCCATCCTGTCACTGCAATCCTTGTGAAAACCCCTCTCCATCTCTCCTGCAGCCTCCAGTGCCTCCCACCTAAGCAATTTTGTGCCAGCCTGGCTTCAGTTCTGAATCTGCCTCAGCACCAGGTGTGCCCAGAGGATGGAGAAGGGACTCAAATGGGGACACTCCTGGTTTGGGCCCTCAGACCTGGGTGGATGTCACATTAACAAGGTCAGAGAGGCCAACTCCATTTCCTGTGCTTCTATTTCTCCTTTCAACACGGGAAATTCACCTTGGTGCTGTTCTCTACATTGATTCCCAGCTGCCTGGGTGTGAATGGGAGTTAGGAAGTGAAATGAGAGCACCCATGAAACAGAACTGCTGGGAAATTTCACCTTAAATAAATCATGCCCACCTCCCAGTGCACACAAAAACCTTCAAACCCCGGATAATCCTTCTTCCCCCAGCCCTGAGTGAGCCTCCTTCTGCAAACCACGGCAGGCAAAGGGTTAAGGGGAGAGGAGCAGTGGCAAACTGGGAAAAAGGGGGAAAATCCATCCCTGTGCATCCATCCCCAGGAGCTGTGCTGGAAACACAACTGCAGCCAGCCCAGGGATTAATTTAATTCCCAGGTATCATCTTTTCCTTCAGAGGGAAAACAAGGGGAGGGGGGAGAAATCAATGTGAGCGTTTTCCTGCTGATATTGTCAGGCTGTGTGGTAACCAAGGCAACAGAGCAGCAGCATCTCCGGGCTCTGTGCCGGGTAAACACAATTCCCTGGGTCCCCAGTCCTCACAGAATGTTCGTGCTGAGCCCTGGCACGGGCAATGAGCACCCTGATAGCACCCAGGCCACGTCCCCAGTGCTGCCTGCTCAGCACAGGCACCGAATGTGGAAATTGCAAAAAATCCCTGTGGGGAAAACAAACTGAGAGCCTTCCCCAGTGGTGCTGGCAGTGCTGAGCTCTGCTCCCCTCTGTGTCCTCAGCCCCACAGCCAGGGTTTGGGTCAGTCCTGGTCCACATCCATTTTGGGTGGGTTTGGGGCTCTCCTCCCAAGTGTGGGGACTGATTAGTGTCCGGGAAATGAACCCACAAACACCAGAGGTTGGTGTCCAAAAAGGAGACAGAGGAGTCCTTTGGATTTATTCCAATAAAGGGAGAGGCCATGGGGCATCCCCTGGGGTCTCTCCAATTTTTGGAGGATGCAGCCTCCTTTTTATCCCAATTTCCAGCCACATTTCCCTTCTCTCTTTCCCCATTTCTGAGGTACCTGAGAGGTTCAGACTCCCCAGAACACCTGATCCCAAAGATTCCCCTCTAATGTACAACCCTGCCTTTTAATTTTGAACTGTTATGGAATTTAGGGGGTTTTCCCCACTTCTGAGGTACTTGAGAGGTTCAGACTCCCTAAAACACCTGATCCCAAAGATTTCCCTCTAATGGATAACCCTCCCTTTTAATTTTTTTTAATTTGTATTTGTTGTCTCATATTGTCCTGATTCAAATTGTCCAAATTATTATTACTCTAATCATATTGCTATTTTTATAACCATCTTATTACTATTAAACTTTTAAAAATTTAAAAACGAGTGATTGGCGTTTTTCACAGGAGTGTCACCCCCAGCCCCTTCCAGACCTGCAGCCCTGGCCGTTTCCTCGCTGCTGAGAGAAATAACAAAATAAATAAAGAAAACATCTTTGTTTTATTCAGGAGCTTTCCAAGCTGAGCTCCTCCCTGATCCCCACACACATCTGCCAAGTTTGATGCTGGGGTCAAGGCAGGAAGAGAAGGAATTGGAGCAACGTTCAAGCCTGCCTGGAAACCCAGACTGAGGAGCTCCCAGATGGAGTTTTTGTCCAAGTTCCTTCCCCTTTCAGGCACTGGCTGCCATCAAGCCCTGGCCTCGTTTCCAGGACAGCTTTTCCTCACGTTTTCCTGCCTTTGCTTTTCTGGAATCAGCCTGGAGCTGAAGGAAACTTGAGCAGCTCCTGCTGCTCTGCTCAGAGCCCTGAACCCCAGCAAAAGTTCACTGAAAGCAGCAGTAAAAATCTGTTCTTGGAGGGGAGGGACACACAGAGATTTCTGCATGCTTTGCCTCATAATCCAATTACTGCACCTGGGCCTTCTACCTTGGTAATTCTGACAAGCAGCTTTAGGAAATTCAGCTGCACACCTGAAATGCGCTGCTCATTTTAAAAAAGAGACTTCTGATGGAGCCTGGTTGGTTACAAAGCAGAAATACACTGATTTTATCCTTTTTTCCCTTTTTTTTTTTTTCTACAGAATGCACATTTTTATCTCGGGAAACCCATTGAGAAAAAGCAAATCTGGGGCATGAATAAAAGCAGGCTGCAAAAAGAGCGAGCTGGGCTGTGGGCCCTGTGCAAGGTTTACCAAAAAGCTTCAATTCCGTGGTTTGTTCCTCCATTTCACATTAAAAATAAAACCTGAACAAATTCCCCAGAGGTAACATCCCCTGAAGGCCTGGTGCCTCTTGCAGTGAAATCTCTGCTTATTTTGGTTTTTATATTGTGTTTTACAGCAGCCAACAAAGAGATTTGGGCTTGTTTGTCCATCCCAAACTGGCACAAACAAATCAGGGTCAGAATGGGGGGAAAGAGCCAGCAGGGAGTGAAAAGGAAATGGTTTATACATTGGTTTATATTATTCTGATTAAATGGTTGATACATTGGTTTACGTTATTCTGATGAAATGGTTGATATGTTGGTTTATATTATTCTGATGCTTCCAAGTTTTCTGGACCCTGACCAGAATATAGCAGGAAAATAAGAATATAGCAGAGCAGGGAAATAAGAATATAGCAGAATAAGGCAGGAAAATAAGAATATAGCAGGGCAGGAAAAATAAGAATATAGCAGAATAAAACAGGAAAATAAGAATATAGCAGAGCAGGAAAATAAGAATATAGCAGAGCAGGAAAGTAAGAATATAGCAGGATAAGGCAGTAAAATAAGAATATAGCAGGGCAGGGAAATAAAAATAGAGCAGAATAAGGCAGGAAAATAAGAATATAGCAGAATATAGCAGGAAAATAAGAATACAGCAGAATAAAACAGGAAAATAAGAATATAGCAGAGCAGGAAAATAAGAATACGGCAGAATAAGGCAGGAAAATAAGAATACAGCAGAATATAGCAGGAAAATAAGAATAGAGCAGAGCAGGAAAATAGCTTTGCTGTCCTGTGCCTGCAGGACATGGTGCTGATGATTCTGCAGTGTTTCCCTCAGTTTTTCCTCAGTTTTTCCTCTTGGCTCCCTGAACACTGAAATCCCACAGTTCCTCCCCTCCATTCCCTGCCCTCTGTGCCAGCAGGAGTTTCCTTGGCAATGAAATGGTAAATCCTCTCCTGCTGCTTCCTTGGATGTTTTTTCTCTCCCCTGAACACCTGAAGAAGTCTCACGAATCAGACAGGAGCCCTTTCAATTTATTTTCCCTCTGATTTAATCAGGGCAGCTCTGGAGCAGCTACACCCTGATCAAAGGCAGCGTGCACTGCCCCAATTTTTCTGCTGTTTTTTATACATATATGTATAAAATACCTGCTGAAAGCAGCCAAGCAACCAATTCCTGAGCATCCAGAGCTCCCTGGAATCGCTGCAGCCTTGTGGAGGCTCCAACCCTTCCCTGCCTGGGTTTTGCACTGCCTGAGGTTCTCCAGGGCGTTCCTGTCACTGACACGTTTTATGAAAAATCCTTTCCTTAAGGTAATTTTCTCCTGAGAAGCTGAGGAACAAAATGTAAACAATGGTTATCTGCTGCTGTGGAATGCAACAGGTGCATCTGGGATTGGTCTCATGTGGTTGTTTCTAATTAATGGCCAGTCACAGTCAGCTGGCTCAGACTCTGGTCAGTCGCAAGATTTTGTTATCATTATTTTCTATTCCTTGCTGGCCTTCTGATGGAATCCTTTCTTCTATTCTTTTAGTATAGTTTTAATATAATATGTCATAAAATAATATATAATTATCATAAATTTATATATATGTGTATATATATATATGTGTGTGTGTATATATATATACACGTGTGTGTGTATATATATGTGTGCATAGATATATGTGTGTGTGTATATATATATATATATAAAAATATATAAAATAATAGTTATCATAAAATAATAAATCAAGCCTTCTGAAACATGGGCTCAGATCCTCGTCTTTCCCTGCTCCTGGGACCCCTGTGAACACCACCACAGGTTCCGTCCCCAAATCCAGGAGCCTGAGCGAGTTCTCTGCACGCTCCCCCAGCTCCTTTGTGATGGAAATTCGGCTGCCAGCAGAGAGGAAAATCGATCTGGTTCCCTGTGCTCCTCTCAGGAGACAGAGCTGCAGAAATTCCCCCTGGAGGGTTCATTGAGGCTCAGCCCAGAGCCTGTGTCCCCTCCAGGGGCAGCAGTGACTTTGTGCTGGCTCCATCTGTGCCCCCTGTGCAGCGCAGGGCACCCCAAACCCAGCAACAAATATCAGCTTTGAACCCCAGCTCCAAATCTCAGTTTGGAACCCCAGCTCCAAATCTCTGTTTGGAACCCCATTTCCAAATCTCAATTTGAAACCCCAGCTCCAAATCTCAGTTTGGAATCCCATTTCCAAATCTCAGTTTGGAACCCCAGCTCCAAATCTCATTTTTGAACCCCAGCTCCAAATCTCATTCTGGAACCCCAGTTTCAGCAGCACCACCAAGGATTTCACAGCAGGACCAACCAGCAGCAATGAAGAGTTGAAACCAGTCCAATCACCAGACTTTGCAAAGCTAAAAAAAACCACAAAACAAAACAAAACCAGCCCAGAAATGGTGGAAATAAATTGTGTAAATGTGCCTGCTGGCTCCATGGCAGCAGCACAGAAAGCAGGCTGCAGTGTCAGGCTCGTTTTTCTCTGGCTGTCACCCCCTGCATTCTGTGTGAGGACAGTCTGGTTTTCGAGGGTCAGGCCTGGGTTTTTCACTCTACACCAACAGCTGAGAAAACTCAACAAGCATTTGACAGATTCCTCAGAACTGGGGCAAAAAGGGGCAGGAAAAGCTTCGGGGCTCTGCTGCCCCAAGGCAGGATCAGCCTCCACTCACCCCTTGCTGAGAAACTCTGTTCCCTTCATGATGAACTCCTCCCAAACCATTTATTTATTTATTCCTTTTCCTCGTGTCTAACTTGAAACCAAGCCATTAAATAAAGCAGGGGTCAAAAAAATGACAATTTATGGGACTTGTAGGAATCAAAAGGGAAGGGGGATGGGGTCCCCTTGTGAGTCCCCCACGAGAGCAGCTGTGCACAAATAAATATTTATGGGATTGTTTCAAGTCGCAGCCAGCTCTGTCTCAAGTTCCCAGTTTGTGTCTTTAATCTGCCACGAGGTTTGCAGCAGATCACAGGGAATCTCAGGGCTGACATGCCAGCAAATCACATATATATAAAATAATTAATAAAAAATAAATAAAAACATATATATAAAATAATATACATATGTATAAAATAATTATATATATGTGTATATATTTATATATATATATACACATGTATATAAAATAATTAATAAAAAATAATAACCTGCTGCTCCCTTCATCCATCCCTGGGGCTGCTTTTGTGCATGAGGCAACAAAACAGCAGAGCTGGAGCTGGCAGAGCAAGCACAGATCTGCAACCAGCCCTTATCCATGCAGGAGCTGAATTAATCTAAATTAATTCTCATTTCTCCCACCTTTCTGGGCTTGGTGTCCTTCTCAGAGCAGGTTTCATCAGGGATTTTACAGCAACGTCACGCACGGATTTATCATTAATTATTTGGCCATTAAATGCAGCAAATAATTTTAAAATCCAAGCCCCAGCCACACCAAGCAGAGTTGTGGTGTAGTTCTGCCGTTCATTACAGGATCACAAATCCATGTAGGGATCATTAATATGTTGCATTTAATTAGATCACGTCCTGGTCACGTAGTGGCGGCTGCAGCTAAAGCAAACAGATTGCTGATTACAAGGAATGCATTTAGGGCTGGATCAGATTGGTCACAGACCTGATGGCCGTGGTGTCTGACCATCCTCAGTCAGGTTCCAAAGCTCAGCTTGGGGGGTTCTGCACTCAGAGATGGAAACAGGGAGTGCTGCAGGGTCTGGATCCACCTGGATCCATCTGGATCCCTGCCTGGATGCACCTGGATCCCTCCTGCCCCACAGAAACCCCCCTGTGCTGTTCCAGGGTGAGCAGCCCAGCCCTGCCCTGCCTTTGAAAGCAGCACAAGGAAATTCCCTGCTGCTGAAGGGGAGATTTCCACTGCCGGGATTCCAAAACCCAGGGTTTCCCTGTGCACCCAGCCCAGCTCCCCTCCCCAGCCTGCAGCCCTGTGGAAAAGGGCCACAGTTCCTGAAAGCAGAGCCACAGCTGCCATTCCTGAGGAAAGGAGCTCTGATGGAGACCCCATAAGCTGGGAGGGACCCAGGGGCACCACCCAGTCCTGGTCCCCTGCCCCTCTGCATGCCAGCTCTCACTCAGGGACAGGTGAGCTCACCTGAGCCCTTACAGGGGCTGTGAGCAGAGCTTGGAGGCAGAGAGTTTTTGGGAAATCATCCCAGCCCAGCTCATCTGAACATTTACAGGTGCTGTGAGCAGAGCTTGGAGCCACAGAGTTTTTGGGAAATCATCTCAACCCAGCTCATCTGAACCCTTACAGAGAGCAGAAGAGAGCTTAGAGCACAAAGTTTTTGGGAATTCATCCCAGCACAGCTCACCTGAACCCTTACAGAGAGCTGTGAACAGAAGAGAATTTGGAGGCACAGAGTGTTGGAGAAATCAGCCCAGCTCATCTGGAACCTTTACAGGGAACTGTGAGCAGAGTCTGGAGGCACAGAGTGTTGGGAAATCATCCCAGCCCAGCTCACCTGAACCCTTACAGGGGCTGTGAGCAGAGGCAGAGATGGAGGCACAGAGTTTTTGGGAAATCATGCCAGCCCCCTGTGCTTCCCTGCACATCCCTTCCCTGCTCATCCTTTCCCTGCCCGTCCCTGCCCTTCCCTTCCCTGCTCATCCCTTCCCTTCCCTTCCTTCCCTGCCCTTCCCAGGCAGCTCCCAGCCCCTGGCAGAGCTGAGAGCCTCCAGCAGAGGCTGAGAGCCTGGAGAACAATCCCTGCCATCACCAAGGATCTCCCCCGACTCTGGATCCGCGGCTCTCTCCCTGCAATCCTCCCCACCGTGCCAGAGAGCTCCTCCAAAAACGCATTAAGTCCCACAAGTGGGCTCTTCACTGCTCTCTCTTTTCCCTGAGAGGAATAATGCACTTGGTTCCCTTTGATTTTTTAATTTCAATCCCTTTGTCAGGCACGCATGGCACTGCTGGAAGGGGCACAGGAGAAGTGCTGTGTGCCAGGAGGGGAGAGCTGAGCTCGGATCCCACTGCAGCCCTGCCTGTCACAGCCCTAAAAACATCACTGTGGGGTTGGGAGCATCCCAAATCTTACATTTGGATCCTTTCAGTTATCCTGATGAGCTCCAGGATCACTGGAGGGGAAGGCCTGACAGGCTCAAGATAGGCTAGGAATATCAAAGTTCATCCTAATTTTACATTTGCCACTCAAATAAATGCCTTGATCCCCGCTGTCCCCATCTGATCTGTGCCCATCTGTTTCTCCTGCAAGCTCCTCTCTCAGCTGAGACATTCTCCAAGTAACTGAAACAGGGCAGAGTTTCCATCAAGTTATTCCCAGAAAATCAGAACTTTTCACTGCAGCTGGCCATGGAACGTGCCTGTGCTTTATCACTTGGCCTGAATTCGGTTTGGATGGGAAAGCAGAGTACCAGATGTGTAAATAAAGATGGATCAGGCTCGTTCCATGAGGAAGGAGATCCCTGTCCATGCTCAGCCCTGAGAGTCCCCTTAGAGACCAAACCCAGAGTGAGCAGCTGGAACAGGAATTCCTGCTCTGGGAATCCTATGGGAATTCCTGGGAATTCCTGCCCTGTTTGTAGGGACAGGATCCCCCACATCCAGGAGAACATTCCCAGCTCTCCATCAGCTCAATCCCACAGGGATCAAGGCCAGGGGTGAGCTCTGACTCCAGAACAGAGCTGGGATCACCCTGCAGAGCTCTGCTGGTGCTGCTCGGGTTTTACACCCACAGCCTCTCCCAGCCACAAAATTCCACTGAAAACAACACCCAGGACCTGAGGGGACACTGGGGGCTCTGGCCACGATGATCCCTTCAAAAAAAGGATAATTCCAAGTCCCAGCATAGAAGATGTCATTACAACTGCTTTAATGTGGTCATAAAACACAGACAAGCTTTGAAAGCTCATAATTCTTTCATTGAGATATTGTTTAAATATTTAATGCCCACATTAATGATATTCTAATCCTTTTGGAATATGTGAATTTGCACTCATTTGCATTAATTCTGACTCGCTGGCAGTTTTGTTAAATCACGTTGGGAAGGGGCCATAGACAATGGCTGGCTGGCAGGGGGTGATTGTGAATTCTCACCACAACCCCTTAAAACAGCTAGGGAGAAAGTCCAGGGAGCCAAAAGGAGCTGGGTTAGGAACAGAGACCCAGCCCAGCTTTCGCCCTCACCAGGAGGAGAGGTGATCCCAGTGAGGTGGGATCTCAAACAGCACTTCATCATTTAAATTTAAAACAAAACAAAAAAGGAAAGGATTCCCATTCCCTGTTAAAAAGGCAACATCATCTTGTTTTCTGGACTTTCTCCCTGCACTAAAAAATAAATAAATATTTATGGGATAAAAAGGCTGGTTTAAGGCCCAGGTGTGGTGGTGAGGATTAACAACCACCCCACTGACAGCCATTGTTTATGGCTCCTTTTTGATTTAACAAAACAGGCTCTACAACAGAATAATGAGTATTTGTACCTTCCTGAGGTCTGCTCTGATTCCAGTCTAAGACAAGGCAGGCACAGTTGTGTTGGCACTTTTGAAGCACAGAGCAGGCTGTGCCAATCTCATATTCCATGAAATTCCTGCCAGGGACACAGAAACATCCCAATTCCACACAATTCCTGTGTTCTCAGGGACACAGAAACATCCCCAAAACAAAGAGGGACGCAGAAACATCCCAAAAAACAGGGACACAGAAACATCCCAAACCAATCAGGAACACAGAAACCTCCCCAAAAAACAGGGACACACAAACACCCCAAAACTAACAGGGACACAGAAACATCTCCAAAAAACAGGGACATACAAACAGACCCAAACAGGAGGGGCTGGGCAGGCAGGAACCTGCTCCCAGATGTGGCTCAGCTCCCAGATGTGGGATTCACTCTGCTCCCAGATGTGGGGCTCAGTTCCCAGATGTGGGGCTCAGTTCCCAGATGTGGGATACACTCTGCTCCCAGATGTGGGGCTCTCTCTGCTCCCAGATGTGGGGCTCAGTTCCCAGATGTGGGATTCACTCTGCTCCCAGATGTGGGGCTCAGCTCCTCTCCTCCCAATACCCTTTATTTCCCCTTCAGCCTCCTCTGTGGATCTCCAGATGAGCCACATGTGACAAATGCACCTGCCTGGATTTCCCTGGGAGCCCCGGGAGCCGCAGCCATTCCTGCCCTGTGGAGCTGCTCCAATTAAAGCACCACCAATGAATCAACACCTCTGTTTTCCCCAGCAGGAGCAGGAGGGGGCTGGTGGAGCTGGGAGGGCTCATCTGGGCCAGCAGCAGCAGCTCCCAGCCCAACCAGGCCCCAGCTGCTCTCGGAGCTGCAGGCACGGCCTCAGTGAGGCTCCGCAACATCTGGAATATCTGCAACCTGATATTCCTGCCAGGCATGCAGGGGGCTGTGGTAAACAGGTGTGAAAAATGGGTATTTTATCGTTGGCTTTTGGCAGATATTAAAATGAATATTATATGTGTTGTGTTAGAAAACTATGCTGTGTTAATTTTCTTAAGTAATGTGTTAAATATAGTTTTAGGTTATAACATTATAAGTTAATGTTATAAGGTTATAAGGTTATTGGGTATTATTAGGTTATAAGTTTTAGGTTATATATAGTTTTAGGTTATAATGCTAAAATAGAAACGATGCTGTGTAAGATAGTTTTTAAAGAAAGTACTCTCACTGAGATAGCAGCCACAGGACACCTCAGTCTTTCAGAGAAAGAGAATTTATTGCTCCCTTATCAGGATAAATTAATTTCTTCCTGCCTTGCTCAGCCCTGGAGATGCTGTCAGGATTCAGAGGAAGAAGCTGACACTGCCCAGCCAGAATCCTGTGTTTGAATGGAATTTATGCATCGTGGATGAGCTGTATGAATATGCAACAGGCTGTTGCTTTTAAGGGTTAATCCTCTGTTCACGTGGGTCCTTTTTCAGGCTTATTTTGCCCAGAAAAGGTACCCAGACTGTCCACAACTCTTTGTTTTCATTGTCTCATATTGTCCTAATTCGGATTGTCCAAATTTTTATTACTCTAATTACATTGCTATTTTTATAACCATTTTATTACAATTAAACTTTTAAAATTTTAAAACCAAGTGACTGGCGTTTTTCACACAGGGATAAGCTCTAGTGTGGCTTTAAATTCTGGATGTGCCCTGATAAAGCCCAGCTTAAAGATGCTTGGAACAAACAGGGCAGGGTTTTGGGGCTGAACACCACCAGGAGGGGATGGTGATGTGCTGAAGCTATTCCTCTCTCCCTCCATCCCCTTTTTGTCCTGCCCTGCTTCCCAGTGAATATATTCAATTTTATAATTAGCCCTGATTTTCTCCTCTGTCCCCCATGGGCCCTGATAAAGCCCAGCTTAAAGATCCTTGGAACAAACTGAGTGGAGTTTGGGGTTCAACTCCACCATGACGGGACAGGGATGTGCTGAAGCTCTTCTCTCTTTCCCCCAGCCCCAAAACCATCCCCCTGTCCCCTTTTTGTCCCTCTGTGACGCTTCCCCTCTCCTCTTTTGCATTCAGCCCCGAATTTCTCCCCTGTCTCCCGTGTGATGTTTCCATTTGGACGCTCTCCTAACGACCTTTGCCTGGATCTATGTCTTAATAACACCGGGCTGTCTCTAACAAGTGTCTGCTGATATATGCAAGAACCTTCTGCTCCGGACTTTAATCATGAATAATAGAAACAATTTACGAGGCCCAGGGAGAGCCAGTTATGAATCTCCTGCCTGGGAGCAGGCGAGATAAAGCAGATGAAAAGGACACGGTGTCCATTTACTTCTTTTTAAAGGTTTGTTTGCTCTGGCAGCACGTGAGGGATGATCAAACACCTGGTGGCTTGTTCAGCCCCTTATCTGCCCGTTTTGCTGCCTGACGTGGCATTTTTTACACCCCTTCCAGTCTGCTGCTCAGCCTGGATTTATGGCAGCAGGGAAACGCTGAAGAGCAGGGTTTAGAGGGGATTTGTTACCGGGGAATTTAGATATGCTGCAAATGGAGGTGTGCAGAGTGGCAGGAGCGACAGGGAAAGGGGAGGAGACAGGAAAACACAGATTTTCAGAGAAGAAAACACACGTTTCCAGCAGGGAAAGCAGTGGCACCTTCACTGCGGTTCTTTGTGGTTTGCAGAATGAGATAAAAACGCCAGGGTCCCACTGGGGTGCCCTCAGCTCCCTGCCAGGCTCCCAATTCAGCCCACAGGGTGAAGAATGGGGAAATTCTAGGAAAACTGGCACAATTTGGGGCTGTTTCTCCTTTTCCTGTTGTTTCCTGGGAGCTGTGGAGGGAAAAGTGCCCCCTGAGCCTCCTTTAGACATCCCCAAATTATTGCAGCCAGATCCTGGCAGGGATGAGGAAACTCAATTTCCACTGCCTCAAACCCAGGCAGTGGTGGGCACTCAGCCTTTGATCACCATCCCAAAATCCAACATTTTCTCATCCCCAGCAGCTGGAATTGTGCTCAGGCCCTTGGGATACTCTCAGTTGTGATTGTGGCCAGACCTGGATTTTGATTGATTTCCAGCCCTGGAATGATCCAAAGAAATCCCCCATGGATCCAGCAGCTGAATCAGGACCCTCCTGAGGGGGAATCTCCCTCTGAACCAGGGTGGGTGAAAAAACAGATTTTTTTCCCCATTCATTTTAGCTCAAATATTAATATTTCTTTTACCACATAAAGTGCTTTACACTTCCTTCTCTATTGATAGAATGTCCTCATCCCAAACCCAACAGAGCCCAAACTGCTCTCATTGTTTTCCTTTTCCTTTTGCAAGATGCACAGAGCCCCCAAACTTCCTGCAAGTTCAGGGGGGGAAAAAGGAATAAATCCTCACCTAAAGCTGTTTCTGGTTATCAGATTTTTTAGATTTTTTTTCCCATTAGTTTTAGCTCAAATATTAATATTTCTTTTCACACATCAAGTGCTTTGCACTTCCTGCTCTATTGACAGAATGTCCTGGCTTCAGCCCTGTCTGATCCATGTCTGGGTGGAAAAATAAACTCCTTTAGCTCAGCCCCAAGAATCAGCTCCAGGCACAGCTCTGGATTTGTTACTGCTGTTCTCCTGATTCTCCTCATTCCTGTTTATTTCTATTTTCGGGGCTGGTTTTACAAGCCCAGTAATGGAAAGTTCCTATTGATCCCTATTTGGGGGCCAATAAATCCCATTAAAGGTAAATTGGCCAGTTTGGTTAAAATTAACCTTTCAGGTCAAAGCCTGGGATGGTGCTGAATAAATCCCATTTTATGAGCAGCTGGACAAGGTCATGGGCGTGAGACTGGAGCAAAATTCCTTTTTCTTTTACAGCTGGACCCCACTCCTTGTGCTTGCCCTGGAAAGCAGTTCTGAAAACAAGAAACAGAAAAGCCAAATGAGCTCCAGGATTCCTGAAAAACCCTTTTTTTCCCCCTTTTAATAATGCAGAAACCCAGTTCCATTCTAAATACAGAAAGTGCTGATTCCATTCACACCCCAGCATTTGAGTGGGAAAATGAGATTTAATCTAAGAGGGGAAGATGCTGAAAGACAGAAAGTTCACAGCAAATAACTCAGTGCAAGGCTTGGTAATTAAACAATTTCAGAGCAACATTTGCTCTGGGTGCTTTCTGTGAAGTAAAATGAGTTGTTTATGAAAATGAAATCCATTATTTATTCACAGCAACTTCAAATGACTTCTCTGCAGTGAAATATATTTAACTCTGCAATTTCATGCTGGACTGAATTGCCCTGTCTGGGTTTGCTGTGGTTCTCCTTTGGCTTCTCCCCCTTTTTGGGGATAAAGTGAAAATTTCCTTTTTTTTTTTTTTGGCCTCTGTACAACTTATTTCCAAAAATAAAAGAAATCAGTTTGAAATATACTTCTCAATCTTGTACATAATCTTTTTTTTTTTTGCTTCTGCTTGTGAGCAAAGTACAATTTTTTTTCTGAGTTTTCAGTCCCTTCAGACCTTTTAATTTCCTCCCCTCAACAGACTGATAAGGATTAATAATAACACCTGACACAAAGGCAACAAGGAGAGATAAGTTATTACAATTCTGGGACAGCAGCACGGTCCCTGCCTTTAGAGATGACAGAAAATGCAGGGAAAATTACAAATTTTTTGCCAACAAAAGGTTTTAAAAAAAAAAAAAACAAAACCTGCTGATAGATGAGATCAGCTGGGGGCAGAGGAGAATGTGGAGCCACCGTAAAAATCCTTCCCTGGCACAAATTGTGGCAGAGAAACCCTGGGAAGGGTTTCCCTGATTTCCAATCCAGACCTCCTCTCTGTCAGACCCCTCTGGAGCCAGGCCAGACTTAAAACACTGGGGATGACAAATGATGAATTTTCAGGGGGCACAGGGCGATGTGGGCAGTGCCAGGCCGGGTTTCACAGCGGGTTTAGAGAAGGAGAAGCCAGGCCTTGACGCCATCACTGGGCCTGGTTTGATGCTGCAGATCCAGCCCTCAGAGTGATGGAATGCATCCCTGGCTGCAGACATGAAATATTCATGTGCAGGGACTGCAGGAGAGGCGGCCACACGTGCTCAGAGCTGGGCAGGTGGCAGCAGAGGTGCCAAGCTGTGCCTGTGCCATGGCAACGGGGAGAAACCCGGGTGACAGAGGGCTGGGGACTCACAGGAACAGCAGAACCCAAATCTCTGCAATGGCAACGGGGAGAAACCCGGGTGACAGAGGGCTGGGGACTCACAGGGACAGCAGGGCTGGGCAGAGTTTCAGCTTCTGCTGTGGAAATGGGAGAAATCTGGGTGAGAGAGGGGTGGGGACACACAGGGACAGCAGAGCCCCAGCCTGTGCCATGACAATGGGGAGAAATCTGGGTGACAGAGGGCTGGGGACACGCAGGGACAGCAGGGCTGGGCAGAGCTTCAGCCTCTGCCATGGAAATGGGAGAAATCCAGGTGGGACAGGTGACAGAGGGGTGGGGACACACAGGGACAGCAGAACCCCAACCCCTGCCATGGCAATGGGAGAAATCCAGGTGAGACAGGGGAGAGAGGGCTGGGGACACACAGGGACAGCAGGGCTGGGCAAAGCCTCAGCTTCTGCCATGGAAATGGGAGAAATCCAGCCGGGAACAGGTGAGAGAGGGATAGGGACACACAGGGACAGCAGACCTGGGCAGAGCCTCTGCTATGGGGAGAAATCCAGGTGAGAGAGGGGTGGGGATGCACAGGGACAGCAGGGCTGGGCAGCCTCTGCCATGGAAATAGGAGAAATCCAGCCGGGAACAGGTGACACAGGGACAGCAGGGCTGGCAGGGAAGGGCAGCAGGGCAGGGATTTCCCTCCTCGTCCCTAATTCACCCTGGGAAAAGCCAAGCCCCGAGTCAAGCTGCAAGGCTGAGGAGCAGGAGGAGCTGTGTGCTGTCCCCATCTGCCCAGGCAGGGACAGACTGACAGCCAGCCTGGGGGCACTGGGAGCGCCGTCCCTGCAGCCTGAGAGCCCCAAACCCGCTGGAAATCAAGGGGCTGATTTCATCCCCGCACACAAACCACCCCTGGCAAAGCTGGGCCCTGCTGGGGCAGCTCAGAGCTAAATCCTGGCTGAGATGTTTTGCTGAGCCCTTCACAGAGCGGGATTTATCAGCTCTGCCCTTTGCACTCTGGTTTTCATTAGCACCAGTGTAGACTGGCAATTCTTTACAGCCCTCATTACCCAAGTCAAAATAAAAGCAAGAAGCCCTAATGAGCTGCTAAAGTTGCCAAATGGAACAGAAGCTCTGAAGAGATACCACAGAGTGAGAGCAGTTTTAAAAATAAAGCTTTTGGGTTAGGGCTTAAAGGAACAGAGGCACCAGGCTTGGAAATCTGGATGCTGAGATTCTTCCAAGCATCCCGAGCTCCCGTTTCTATCTGATTAAAAAACTCAGTTCAAAAGAGAAGCAGAACACAACAGTAGGATTATTGAAATAAGTCCTTATTTCCTTATAATTAACAGCTACACCAGGATTTGATTTAATTGTTTCTGGCTTAATAAACGATCCCAAAACGCAGCTGGAAATTGGGAATACAAGCCTGGACTGGCAGGGCTGGAGCACAGCTGAATTTGACAAGCTGGGGGACAGGGAAAGAATAGATATAAATGTGAAAAATGTCATTTAGCCTCCTGGTTTTTCCAGAACCATCCTTCTGAGTGCAGGCCTGGCCTCCTGCCAGGGGTCACAGCAGCTGTAATTTCATTTTTGCTCAGCTGCCACCACCTGATTGCTCAGCTCGGTGCATTTGTGCCTCACCCAGAGCAGGGTCCTGGGCTGCTGCTGCTCCCTCTGCTTGCAGGGTTTGCACCTCCACATTTCCCACAGGGGAGGGATGGTTCTGGGCACACCTGGGAATCACGGAACCCGGGATGGTTTGGGTTGGGAGGGACCCCAAATCCCATTCCAGGGGCAGGGACAGCTCCCAGCTTGCTCCAAGCCCTGTCCTTGGGCTGGAAGGGGTTTTTTTCCTGCTGGAAAGGTTCTTTATCCTGATGGAAAGGTTTTTTCCAATCTGGAATAAAGGTTTTTTTACCTGCTGGCCCAACAAGTGTTCTGGGATGTGGAGCATGGAATGGGAGCTGGATATTTTGGGAGGGCAGGGAAGGGAGAGCTTGGGAAGGGAGGAGAAAGGGAAATTTTGGGAAGGGAAGAGAAAGGGAGAGCTTGGGAAGGGAGGAGAAAGGGAAATTTTGGGAAGGGAAGAGGCCCAGAGGCTTTGGGAAGGATGAGGAATGATGCAGATTTCTGCAGGAGGCACCTCAGACCCCTCCAGAACCCGAGGCTGATGCTCCCAGCTGCACACAGAGCTCCCACCTTGCTCTGGGCAGAGTTTCCCCCCTTTTCTCTCTGCAGCAACCCCTGCTGAGGGCTCTGGCATGCTGCAGCCCTGCCCAGGATGATTTAATTTGTTCCTAAAAGCAGCCAGGAAGGGCTGGGAGCCTCGGGGTGCACTGAAAATGATGCCTTTGCCTGTGTTAGTTGACATTTGGATGTCCTTCCCAAGCAATCCACAAATGCCTGCTCAGGAGGCTCCCTGCAAACTGCTGCCATGCTGTTTGGATGCAGTTTGGACATTTTTTATTTTTTATTTTTGTCAAATAATTAAACCATATATCCCTACATTATCCAAATCACTTGTCACCAATACACTTTCAATTAACCTTCCTCTGTATTTCCTACTGTCAAAAACAACAATCAAACGTCACCATCACTCTACAACCACCCCCAAACAAACATAGAACAAACCCCAGAACTGGCCCCCCTCCAAAAACCAAACAAAAATACAAACCATGATCATAAATCATCAACCAACCACCCACCAAATTTTATGTTCTTGTAGCTTATAGAAAGCATGACACTGAAGATGTGAAGATGGCTGCCACACACACCCAAGGACAAAAGACGCAGTCCCAACCTTACTGTTAGGGCAGGGGATATTTTCCTGTGAAATTCGTGTATTTCTATTTTTCCTGGGTTTTTTTCCCCTCCTTTTTCAATTTATTCTGCTGCTCCACAGAGTCCTGGAAGCAACTGGCACTCTCACACATGGACAAATGATCCTGTGTGATCCCCACTGAAGACACTTAAAATCAGATTTAGGAGCACCAGGAGGGCGGGGAAAGAAAAGATTTCACTGACTTCCCCACCAAGCTCTTCCTTTTTTTTAATCAAAAGGGCACAAAGTTCTTTACAGGGAAAGAAACAGAAGAATTCTAAGGACCAATTAAATTTATTGGGGAAAAAAAATCACAGCCAACCTTGGGTGGAGATGCTGATAAATCTCAAGATTTATTGGTCTGGAACAAAATGAAGTATTCAGGAATGCCTCAACAAAGGAAAAAAATATCATTTAGTGAGCACGCAAATTGTTTCAGCTTGGTCTGAACCATTTTTTTATTATGATTTTTCATTTTTCAGGTTGTCCAGCCCCACATCTCAGCTGTGGCCCTTGCTGTGGCTTTTCATCCACAAAAAAAGGATGATTTTTTTGGGGTTTAAGGGTCTAATCCCAAATATGGCAAAGGTGAGTGTGGCCAAGTCCATATAAGGGAATGTGGGCATGTCTAAACCCATATATGGCAAAGGTGGGAGGAGCTAAACCCAAATAAGGAAATGTGGGTGGGGCAAAGCCCAAATAAGGGAATGTGGGCAGGGCTAAATCCAAACAAGGGGATGTGGGCAGGGCTAACCCAAATATGGCAAAGGTGGGAGGGGCTAAACCCAAATAAGGAAATGTGGGTGGGGCAAACCCCAAATAAGGAAATGTGGGTGTGGCTAATCCCAAATATGGCAAAGGTGGGTGTGACCAAGTCATATAAGGGAATGTGGGCAGGGCAACATCCACATAAGGGAATGTGGGTGTGGCCAAACCCAACTAAGGAAATAGGGGCAGAGCAAAGCCCAAATAAGGGGATTTGGGGAGGTCTAACCCCAAATATGGCAAAGGTAGGTGTGACCAAGTCCATATAAGGGAATGTGGGCAGGGCAAAACCCAAATAAGGGAATGTGGGTGGGGCTAATCCCAAATATGGCAAAGGTGGGTGTGGTTGTGTCCATATAAGGTAATGTGGGCATGGCAACACCCAAATAAGGGAATGTGGGTGTGGCTAAACCCAAATAAGGGAATGTGGGTGGGGCTAAACCCAAATAAGGAAATGTGGGTGTGGCAAAGCCACATAAGGAAATGTGAGCATGGCTAAACCCAAATAAGGGAATGTGGGTGTGACCAACCCCAAATAAGGGAATGTGGGTGTGACCAACCCCAAATAAGGAAATGTGGGCGTGGTTAAACCCAAATAAGGAAATGTGGGTGGGGTAAATCCCAAATAAGGGCATTTGGGTGTGGCAAAGCCCTCTGCTGTTGCACTGGGGCGCATGGAATGTGAAAATACCTTTGTGCCTCAGCAGTTTGGTTGAGAAAAGGGGATAAACCAGATAAAATACACCATGAACCCCTGCAGGCAGAATTAACAGGGAAAAGGGGGGGATTTGAAATAAGGGAGAGACAAAACTGGGAATTTCCCCCTCCCAGATTTACAATCCTGCATTTCCCCTCTTGCTGCTCCCGTTTATGGAGGACTTCATGCCAAGGAGTGTTTTCCTACGACTTTAAGCTGAATTTCATTATATTAAAGACACATAAAGCCTAAACCTGATTTTATTTCAATTTAAGTGCTCAGAGAAGTAGAAAGAATTGATACATCAGTAATAACGGAGGGGCAAGGGGAGGATTGATGGCTCCAGAAATGCTGAGGCACCGCAATAAGGAGCTGCATCTCAGCCTTTCTATTAAAGTTCCTCACATTAAAAAGTAATGGAAGTTTGAAGTCCCCCAAGGCTGTCCTTATCCCATCAGAGTGATCCCAATAAGCAGCAATTTGCAGGCTGAAAACACCTCAGCTCTAAAACCAGGGATAAGGGACTGCCTTTGCCAGCAAAAATCCATCTCTGTGTGCACCCAAAAGGTGGCACTGACAGAGATCAAACCCAAAAAATGGGAATGATCAGCACCAGAAGGAAGAGAATGGAGTCCAAAAATCTGGACACATCCCAGCCAGAGCCACCCAGCAGCTGTAGGGAGCTGATTATTCTCCAACCCTGGTGCTCACCAATAAATGATTTTTTTTTTCTCTGTTTTGCTCATGCCCTGAGTGTTTTGCTCCACCCAAGGGTCAGAAATGATGGAGGTTTTTTCTCAGTGCTGAGCCATCACCGTTTGCCCTGTGCTGCACTCAGAGCTGGGCTTGTCAGCCCTAATTGATTTGCAGAGCCTTTGGTCAGAGACTGAGCTAAACTTAAATTCAGGAGGGGAAAGGTTGGTTCAATACCTCTCCCTGTTATCAACTCTTCCTTCTCTCTGCTCTGACAGGAAAAGGTGAGGCAAAGGAATTGAGTCCTAAATGAAGCTTTCACTTCATTTACATGAGGCTTGCACTTCATTTACATGAGGTTTTCACTCCATTTACTGTGTTTGTGTTAGGATTCCTACTGCAATAAAGAAATTACCTTTGCCTGATGAATGGAGGAGTAGAAGTGGGCCAAGAACCCCCGGAACTGGCTTGTGAATAGACCCAACCTCACTTTATTCTGTATTTCAGCTCTTGTTTTGAGCAGTTTCCATTAATTCAGAATTTCCCCCAGCTCACAGCTCCCTTAGGCACTGTCAGAAAAGTAAAATCTGCTAATTTGTGGGAGAAAAGGGGCAAGAAAATGAGAATATCCAAGAGCTTGCACTGTTGCCACCTGATGCTTCAAGTCCTTCACCTCCCACATCTGCAAAGAGCAGGATCACTCTAAATTCAAGCTTCCCATGTGACACCCCAATTTCTGTAATTCTGCACAATCCTTTGTAGATTCTTCCTTTGCTCTCCCATCAACATTTCCAGGTTCAAATATTTGCCAGGGGAGCACAGATCACCCAGAGCAGAGGATTTTACCCCTCTCTCCTGTTTTATAGCTCAGCACCCCAGACCATTCAGCACTTCTCACCAGCCTGAGGAGGAGTTTGGGGCATTTTGGTGGTTTTCTCCCCAAATTCCCTGGTGAAGAGTGGCAGAACTCAACAGAAATCATCTCCCTTGGTTTGCAGCTTGTGAACCTTGGGATGTTTTCCTGTTTTGGGCTGGGGTCACCAGGCACCGTTGGCTTCGGTGCGTTGTCAGTGTTTGTGTTTTCACTTTTGTGTGCCCTAATCAGGCACATGGGAGCCCGCAGCTCTCTGTGCACGCAGGGCATGTGTGCCTCCCTTTCTGCTGGGAACAAAGCCCCGTGTCTGGAGCAGTTTGTGTGACAGCCCGGGCTCAGTAATGATGCAGGAGCCGTTTGTTCCCTTTTCATCAGCGCCGTTAATGACGGAGCCCAGAGAAACGTTCAGGACTGGGCCCCTTTGTTTCCAAACAGATTTTTTTTTATTATTTTTCTTTTCCCACCCCCTCTTTCCTTGTGTACACCAGACGATCTAAATTAATCTCTCCTCCTCGGGAGTCAGAAATAGCTGTGATAGCCTTTCCCAGCTCTTGCCTCCTCCAAGTCTCTCAGCTCCTTCTCCTGCAGTGACCTGATTAGAGCCCACCTCCATCTGGCTCCTTGGCAGGGGACACGAGGTGGGAGCTGCTGGGAGGGCAATTCCTGCTCCAGAGCTCTTCCCACAGGCCACAAGCAGCAGTTTTCTTCGGGGAAATTCTCCACCAGCAGCGGCCAGAACTGAGGCGGGTGATATTTGAAAGGAGAGCTGTTAGAGAGGGAAGCAAAGCAGCGTTTGCTCATCAGATCTAGATCGGAAAATCAATCTGGATTCACTTCTGGTAGCTTAATTGAAAAGGGGAAGCGCTAAAAAAGAGTTTCATGCTGAACAAACAGTCCCAAACTGTGGGTTTTTTGCCTGTACCAGCCTTGTTCTGGGTTTTCTGCTCACTGCCTGTGTGCTGGTGTTCACAGGGGTCCCAGGATGAGGGAAGAGACCAGAATGATGACTCCATGTTTCAAAAGGCCTGATTTATTATTTTATTATATATATTATATTAATACTTTATGTTATATTAAAAGAATAGAAGAAAGAATTTCATCAGAAGGCTGGCTAAGAATAGAAAAGGAATGATAACAAAGGCTTGTGAGTGACTGACACAGTCCAGACAGCCAGACTGTGATTGGCCATTAATTAGAAACAACCACACGAGACCAATCCCAGATGCACCTGTTGCATTCCACTGCAGCAGATAACCATTTTGTTTACATTTTGTTCCTGAGGCCTCTCAGCTTCCCAGGAGAGGATTTTTCATAAAACACGTCCGTGACTGCCTGTGCAGCCTGGGACAAACGGGGCAGCAGGAGCTGAGCGCAGGCACACAACGGGTGAACAGGGAAACCACAAGAACCTTTCCTCTCTTATCCACTTGTGGGCAAGGCTGGCCAGCCCCAAACCAGAGCTTTCTTTGCTGTCTGTGCCAGTTTATTCTCAGCAGAAAGTTCCTCCCAGCCACAGACGTGGGGTCCCATCCTTTGCCCAGCAGCTCTTGTGAGCCCTCTCAGCTATCCAGCCAGAAACTTCCCAAAAACTTCCCCAAATCCTGCAAGTGCTGCCCCAGAGCTCATCCCCAGCAGGGCTCAGGGGGAGCTGCTCCTCTTGGGCTCTCAGTCACTGAGCCTCTCAGGACACTGAAGGGCAGCCAGGAGTTCTGGAATCTTTGAGGAGTCTGGCTGGGTGTGAAGGGAATAAACACCCACTCGAGGCTGCTGCGACACCTCAGTCCCTCTCCTGTGCCCTGCAAATGTTCACAGCAAGCTGAGAGACCCTGGAATGCTGAGCCTGGAGAATCCGGGCATTGTTCAGGCTGCAGGGAGGGCCAGGCTGGCCAGAGCTGGATGCCAAAAACGGGATTAGTTCCAGGGATCAGGAGAGACAAAACCCCACAGTTAACATCTCACTCCAATGGCCCCACCAGCCACATCTCCCACCAATGTTTCCAGGTTCAAATATTTGCCAGGGGAGCACAGATCACCCAGAGCACAGGATTTTACCCCTCTCCCCTGTTTTATAGCTCAGCTGCCTGAGCAGTGTTTCTGCCCCTGACTTCCAGAGTTGTTTGCTCTGGAAAAAGCTCCAGAACCTTCTGAAGGGAGGGAAGGAAAACACAACAAATAAATGCAGTTGATTGCAAAAGCAAGGCAGGGCTTGAGGTGCTGAGGAGACCAAAAAGGGCTTTAAAGTCACAGAGTGGGCACCTGCTGCAGCTGAGAGCACTGTTTTATTTTAAGGTGAGCATTAATTGATTTCTGAGTGTAATCACAATTACAGTGCCTTACCCTGATTAATGGAGGGCTTGATTAGCGCACAGGAACGTGCTCCTGTTTTCATCCTGGGGAGAGGAGGTGAAATATGTTTTCATGCCATGGCTGGGGTGATAATTTCACCAGAGAACGTGGTGCTAATGCCAGGCAATTAATCATCTCTGGTGGTGATTTACAGCAATAAATGATTCCTCATGGCACAGAATGGGGTGGATTAAATTTAAAGCTTTGGGATATATTTGGCTTTACCTCATCCATGCTTCAGCTTTAGCGTGCTTGACACAGCAGTTGGAATTTCTGGGTTGCAAAGCATCTTTGTGCTGATTTTTTAGAGCTTCTGCTACATAATAGAAGCACATTACTCAGAGATTTACCATTGCTTGTACTTATTTATAGTGCTGCTCTTAAACTGAGACCAAGGCAGGACCTTGGGAAGAGCTTCAGGACCACAGGCAATTTAAACCCAACATTTTCTAAGGGTACAATTTGAGAGTTGGCCTTGGGAGAGCTCCTATCTATTTTCCTCCTGGTAAACACGACCACAGAGAGGGGAGGCAGAGAAAAACCAGCTCAAAGCCTTAATTATAAGGCAGAGAGCTAAAATTAGAGTGGCTCTGTGCACCAAAGAGCCATGGAACAGCTCCTGCTTCCCTCTCCCACCTGGTTTGGCCCCAAAACCAAGGGCAGAGGGAAATCAGCGCAGGGAGGGAGGAAATGTAATGTCCTCTGATATTTCTACACCCTGGTGGTGATTCAGCTGCTCTGGTGGGTGTCAGAGGCAGGGGAGGGATGAATCTGTGGATTTGGGGCTAATTATTGTTATAGAGATAAATTCTGACCAGGGTTTGGGGTGTTCTGCAGCTCAATCCACAGTGACTCCTTCCCTTTTCACCCATAGTGCTCCTGACAAGGGAGGGAGTTTCAGGAGCTTTAAAAGTGTTCCCAAATTCAGTATTTTCCTTATTTATAGATGAAATAGTGACATCTTTGGCCGCCCTGTCTGCCCCAGAGATGGCACTTTTCCCTCACTTTCCTGAGGGATTAAAACCAAATCAGATTCACAAGAAAAATCCAATGTAAATTATCAAAGTGTGTGAAATCAGTGGAGTCACACTGAGTTTTCCTGCAGAAATACACAGTTCCTAGTGTTTGAAATGGTTTTCTTATTTTCTATTGGTGCAAAACCATACAGCCAGAGGGCAAAGAAAAGGAATTTCTTCCACACAGCCCTTCCAGGAGCAGCTCCTGGCACTGGGAGCCAGAAACCATCCCTGGGCAGGGCTGATAAGGCTGAGCACAAAAAGCACCCAGGACAGAGACCTCTATCACCCAGCCTGCCCAGGGGAATCATTTATTGGGGAAGAGTGGAGCTAACAGCGCTGGGGGGCAGAGGAGCAGATAAAATCTCCTTTTCTGTACCCCAAAAAGGCTGCTCAGCCTGGCTGGCTGTTTGCAGAGTGCCAGCAGTGTTTGCTGTGGGCTGCTGGGCACAGGAGAGGCCTGGAAGGGAACACAAAGCGGGCAATGAACAAAAATGGGATTTTACAATGGCACATCTGCTCGGGAGCAGCTTGGCAGCCAGGATTCCTCATCACCCTTTTATGGGTTGGTACCAGAGCAGAATAAAACCTCAGCTCTGCCCGAGCATGGCAAACAGGGCAGGGCCACAGTGGATTCTCTGCAGCTCTTGAAGTGCCTCTTATTCCATCAAGTCTTGTGTTTTCTCAGCCACTTTCCTCAATCTAACAGGGTCTTATTGAAATAAAAACTTCTGGCCCGTTACAAATTTCAGTGGGAAAAAAATTCAAATAAAATAAAAATAAAAATAAAAATAAAAATAAAAATAAAAATAAAAAATAAAAATAAAAAATAAATAATAAAAATTAAAAATAAAATTTAAAATATAAATAATAAATGAATAATAGATCATAAATAATAAAATAATTAACAAAGAATAATAAATAAATAAAAATAAAAATAAAAAATAATAATAAATAATAAAAATAAAATTAAATAATAAAAATTAAAATAGAACCAAAAATGAATAATAAATAAAAATAATAATAAATAACAAAACCTGGAAATCTTTCAAATAAAAATAAAAATAAAATTATAAAAATAAAAAATAATAAAAAAGCAGTGTTTGGCTTTGATTCATTCCAGTTTTCCCCTGTAGGTTTTTCCCCCACAAAAGAGATCACAGGCACAAACACAACTGATTTTTGCCCTGGCCACAGAACCAGTCAAACTCCACTTCAAAAAAGCCAGGGGGAAAAAAATCAAGGCAGGAGCTGCTGAAACCATTCCCAAAAGCTGCTGTGAAAGTGCAGCTCTGTGCTTGTGGCTGCTGCTGCTGCAGGGCTTTGGGAGCACAGGGCAGCAACTCTGAGGGGAAAAGCACCAGAATCCATTCAAAGATCAATTCTGCAGCTCAGGCAGCTCAGCCCTTCCCTCCCTTCTTCTCTGACACTGACAGAGCTGGAGCAGTTTGGGATCCAGAACTGGAGGATTGGAGCAGATTTGGGATCCAATTCTCCTGGAGGGTCTGAGCAGATTTGGGATGCTGAACCTGGAGGATCTGAGCAGATTTGGGATCCAATTCTCCTGGAGGATCTGGGCAGATTTGGGATCCAGAACTGGAGGATCTGAGCAGATTTGGGATCCAGAACTGGAGGATCTGAGCAGTTTGGGATCCAGACCTGGAGGATCTGAGCAGATTTGGGATCCAGACCTGGGGGATCTGAGCAGATTTGGGATGCTGAACCTGGAGGATCTGAGCAGATTTGGGATGCTGAACCTGGAACTCCCCAGCCCAATTTCCACGGCAAGGGGAGGCTCAGCACCAGCTCTGGAGCCCATCCCTGCCCTCATCACAGGATAAACGAGCCCACTAAAGGAGCCTGAAACCAGCACAGCCCCAGTTTAAATTCCCCGTTTCAGGCACTGCAGTGAGGCGCTCTGAGCTCAGATTCATTCATCCTCCAGCTCCTGCCAGCTCCTCCTCAATGTTCTCACACATGTCCTGCTCCACTTGTTCTCCAAACACAGCCCTAATGAAAGGGATTTCAAGAGCTGTCGTTGTGTTTGCTAATAAACACTGTTAATTTCCCTGCTCAGACGTTTCTGACACTTGCATGCTGTTAAATGTCAGAAGTGTTTCCTTGAGCCATCCATCCCTTCAGAGAGACTGAAGTTCTCAGGGGATCTGACTTCCTGTCAGTGCAGTTCATCCTTGCGCTCCATCCCATATGCACGGGGAAAATTTAAAAAATCTGCAAGGCTTCCTCATCACCAAAAATAATTACTGTCTGGGAGAAAGTAATAAAGTGATCTGTGCTAATTGAAACAGTGAAATATCTGCTTCTCCATCAGTTCAATACCTTGGATAAAACACACAGCCCCTCCATTCAGCTCTGGATTATAAATTCCCCTCATTTTCTCTCTCTCCCGGCACTTAAAAACTGCAAGTGCTGATATTAATTATTTCAAGATTTTTTTGGCAGTCATTTCCTCTAATAAAATTCTCTCCCCTTAGGGAATTATACATCAATCAATCTAACTTTCCTTGTGTCTTTCATGAAATGAGACACTTCAGCCTGTGCTCCAGCCTTCCACCCCCTCCCTGCTTTTGAAGGTCACATCAACAGGCAAGAAGAATCTTTCTCCCAAACAATCTATAAAAAATGGCCCAGGAAGAGAAACTCTTGCAGGTCCTTACATGGACACTGAGAGGATTTAGCCTGGGCTGGTTGTAGACCAACAGAACTGCTGGAAAATTTTATTTATATCAATAATAATAATAATAATAATAATAATAATAATAATAATAATAATAATAATAATAATATCATCTTTAATTATTATAATATTATAATATGTTATTATTACATCATCATTATATATATTATATTATATTATATATATTATTATTTTATATATACATATTATAATATACATATTATATTATATATAATATATAATATATAACATATATAATATATAATATATAATATATAATATATAATATATAATATATAATATATTGTAATAAGTATATATAATTATACATTATAATTATATATAATTATAATAACAATATACATACTATATATATCTTATTATAATTATAGTAATAGTTATAATATCTTTACTCTTTATATAACAATATATATTATAATATCTAATTATTGCACCCCAGTTCCTCTGCACTGGTCCATCAGTGCTGTGCCCTCTCAGCTGCACAGCCACTTCCAGGTAAATTATTTTTTTAGGGACATTCAGAGGTTTTCTCCTCTTTCTCTCCTGAGAACTCAAACTCAGAGAACTTCTCCAAGTGCTTCTGTCTCTGCCATAACACAGAGACAGAAGGTCTGGAAAACAGAACCACTGGGAAGAGGAATCCAGCAAATGGTGCTTGCAGAAGGAGCTTTATTTGCTCAGCAGGAGAGGCAACACCTCTGATGGCCTGGAGGTGTCCAGGCAGAATTTCAGCAAGAGCAATTCCCTGAATTCCAGAAATCAGGAGTAAATTTCTGAGGAAATCAGAAAAAAAACCAAAAATCAGGACATTTCTGTAGGGCAGAAAATCTTGTTGTGGTGCTGAATAGAAGAGGAGCAGAGTGCAGCACAGAATAAGGGATCTGTAAGACCCCAACCCCAACTCCCTGCTGGCCAGGACTGCTCCTCTCTCCCCTTCATCCCACCCCCCAAAAGGTTTGGGGAAGAATCCATTCCCAGTTTTCTCTCTGGGGTGTAAATAAGGGGTCCTGGATGCAGAACTGGTGCTCAGTGAGAGCTGTTAACAGCTCACAGCAGATTATTGCATCCTAAATTGCATTTTAAACAAATATCCCAACCCCGAGCTGTTTCCCAGGCACCCCAAGCATGGAATTTGCCAGAAGTGATGTTGGGGAGCCCCAAAGCAGCTCGTTTGGGGACATGAGTGATCTCCCCTCACCCTGAGCTGCTGGAAATCATCTGGAAATGGCCAAGCTCAGGAATAAAAAGCAAAACCCAGCAGCAGGAAAAGGAGGAAGCGCTGAGTTCTTATCCCAAATGTTTACTTTTATATAAACATGGCCTTAATTACAGTATCAGCTTCAAAGCCCCTTGGCCTCTCTCTCCTGAGGATGCTCTGATTCCCTCTCCCCCTGCAAGAACCACATTCCACAGAAAAGCCAAAGCCACCAAAGCCCTGCTCACATTTCTGGGTGGCTTCTGTTTCAAAACAAACCTCGTGGAGATGCTCACGCTGCTCTGGGGATGGCTGGCTTCACATGCAGCTTTTCCACAAATATTGTTCTTTTCGTGGCACTGGAGGAATTTCCGGCTCCCCAAAGCTGTTTATGTTTGCCTCAGCCTCGCCCCTGCAATCTCCCTCTCTCAAAGGAGATGCAGGCTTGAACAAAAATGTGAAAAGTAAATTCCACTTTTCACACATCCCCTCAGCTCTTCACCAGAAAAATTGATATTTTGTATGGAAACCCCAAATCTTTGCATACAAAGGCTCAATCCCAGAGCCAGTGGCGCTGGTGGCTCATTCCAAGACTGAGTTTTTACAAGTCCTGAGTGAAAAATCAACAAGAAGTGGATTCTTGGTGGCTTAGGTTTCAGGAGGGTTGGGATGCTTTGATACAGAGTTAATTAGGCATTAAAAGAGTCCCATCAGAGCCAGGGAAATATCATCCATAAATCTCTGTACTGCCTCATTAGCCTTTAGGACAGCAGTTCCAAGTAAATCAATTGATTGGGAAAAAAAAAAAAAAACCCAAACCAACAAACCAGGAGGAAAATTCAAGATTATTTAGAAATCTCTATTGCTACTTTCATCACAAGAGAAAAATAAACTCTAATTCTCAAAATCCCCATTTTAAAGGGACTCGCGTAAATAAGGGGCCAAAGATCTCATTCACCTTGTGCGGTGGAGCCAAAATCCAATAAATTTCCAATATTTTCCCAGTCTCCTCCCAGATAATTCATATTTTAGAGACTTCAAATGAGGCTCTGAATGGCTCATGAAGAGGAGTGAGCTGTTAAAATCAGGGAGGGAACAGAACTGTGGTCATTGAGGCTCTTGCAGCAAGGAAAAGGTACCAGAGCATAACTCGGAGGCTAAAAGATGATGCTGTTTATAAAGACAGGAGAAATTAAAGCTGAAATGTTTAATTATGAAAAGCAGAAGAGAGAAAGCACCAGACAATCTCCACCAGAGCTTTGACATGAACTCATCTCCACACAGGCAGCATTGGAGGGCAAGGCAGGGAATCTGGGCTGAGTTAATCAGCTGGGATCTTCTTCCCAGGCAGGAATTATTGATCCCAGGGCTGCTCCCCCTTCCCTGCGTGTTCACACGTGGCTCTCATTGCAGCATCCATGCAGGAACGCTGGGGTGAAGGAGCAGCAGCCTGGGTGGGCTGGGACAGGGGATTCTTCAGCTTTCCCCCGAATTATCTCCTCTAAAAACAAACCCAGACACATCCCAGCCTCACATTTGCATTTTTCAGCCCTAATTTCCCTTGAACTGCTCTGCAAAGCCCTTAAAGCCCCTAATGTTGAATTCCCTGAATTGCTGCCAGGAGCATCCTCAGTTCCAGGGCAGCTGGATGCACCGGGAAACTGCATGAACAGCTCTCACTTCGAGCACCACGTTCTGCCTCCAAGACCCCTCATTTACACTCCTTAATTACCCTAATTAGCAGTGGGGAGAGCTGCACGACCCAAATAAGAAAGCCGGGAATGCTGGAAAGGGCCGGAGGTTCATTCAGGCTCCTCCTGCAGACCCGGGGGTGCAGAGATTGCAGGGCACCTCCTGGGCCTGGGGAAACTGAGGCAGCGCCACAGCTGGGAGTGGGGTTTGCTCCACTTGGGAAGGGCTCTCCTGATTTGGAAGGGAAAGGATTTTTCAGCATTATTTCCCTAACAGCGAATTCCACAAGCGCTGAGTCTCCAGGGAATGACGAGTCCAGGGATTTCAGAGTGAGAAAATCTCAGATTTTCATCTGATAATCGAGGCAAAGCCCACCCAGGACATGGGGCTGTGCCAGTAAATATCCATGGGGCTGCTTTTCCCTTTGTTTCCCTGAGATTTCTTGTCCAAAAGTGCCCCAAATTAAAGACCAGGAATTTTTTTTTTCCGTTTTTTGGACTGTTCTTTGTACACTCCATCAGGATAAGGATTCTGATAAATCTTCCCTTAAAGTTCAAGCTTTGGCCTCAGTGCTTTGGTGTTGCTGAGTTAGGAATGTTCCTTGGCTCCAGCACCCCAGACAGGATAGGGGCACTTTTAGGCCATTAAAGAGCAAAGATTTCACCACCATAAAGACATTTACAGCGATAAATGAAAGGTTTTCATATGGGAATATTTAAATTCATTCCAATTTGCACTAAAATTTTGTAATTTCTCTTTTTTCCAAGGCTCTTGGAGACATTTTATGCTGCCCTTTGTCAGGAGGGACACCCAGCTCCCAGCTGGGACCCATCCAAGCCATGGGTGACATCAGGGGCTGCTTTCCTTGGCTGGCTTTTCCCTGGGAGCCTGAGCAAACTCCCAGCCTGGTGCTGTCCCTTATCTGTGCCCTGCACAAACAACCCCTGGGAGGGAATCAGGGCTGGCACAGCTGATCTGAGCCCCTGGAAATGAGATTTCTCCTTGCCTGGGGCTCCTGGGCAGCCTGGATTGGCTGCAGGGAAGGGTGGAGGAGTCCGAAAAGAGCAAACTTTTCATCGGGCAGCACAACAATGAACCCCAAATGACAAAGTGCTCCAGGCCACTTCCATCTCTTTTTATTTCTTTCCTCTCCTAAACCCAAGGAAAATAAATGGCAGGCCAAGAGCTACATGCTGCAGGATTTGGAGGGCAGGGAGGGTTCTGCAGGCTCTCATGGGATCAGTCTTTGCACAGTTCAACAACTTGGAATTAAAAGTTCCTTCAGACAGCAAAGCAGAGGAGGAGCCCACTGCTGATGTCCTGACTCCTTTACAGGGGATTTCTCTCCCCCTAATTCTTGCACTTGAATAGTAGAGAAAATAGAGGCACCAAACCCTCTCAGAAAAACATTTGTACCACCAAAATCCCTGAGAAATCTGATATCTGTGGAGCCAGGACTTACCCAAGGACACGAACAATAATTTCTCCAACAATTTCAGCCCAGAAAAAGGAGAATAAACTGGCTTGGCTCTCTGGAGAGGGGCACCAGCCACAGATGTTTCTATTTTGAGGAAAACCAAACTGCAAAGTCAAGAGGAAAACCGAAAAAACAAGCACAGAGCAGAACAAACAATCCCCAAACCACACAAAAAGGGCCTTGAAGAGAGAAGTTGAATCTGCCAGCCCAGAGCTGTCCCTTGCAGACGCTCAGGGAGCAGAGGGGCAGCCAGGAAGCTCATGGTGAAGGTTGGGTTTACCTGTGCTGAAAATCAACTTTCTTTTCTGTTCTGCTGGATCTTTTGGGCTGGAAAAGTCCAAGCCCATCAGATAAATAAATAACTGCATTTTCTCAATATTCAGGGCTGAGATCCCAGAGTCAGACTCTCCTAAAAATGGTATTTTGAAGGAAATGAAGTTTTTAGCCCTGGACATGCAGTTAATTTTTTCCCCTCCTTTTCTCCTTTGATGACACACAGCCTAAATCCTAGCTAGGAAATAATCCTTGCATTAAATGAAAGCTCAGACTCAGACATGCACCCAGCTAAACAAATTAAAAGAACTTAAATAAAGTTGTAAATCTCACTACTTGCCTCTGTGCACCCCACTAGTCCATGGTAAGAAAACCCAACTGAGCCTAAACTTTTATTGTTATTAAATTCTGATTTTCTCGTGTTTGTCTGAGGTTACACTCCATAAAATCCCTGTTTCCACTGCCCCAGTCACTCACTGAGGCAGGAGCTGGATCCTGCACTTGTAGAACCCTAAATTTTCATTGTCACACCCTAAATTCTGATTTTCTCGTGTTTGTCTGAGGTTACACTACATAAAATCACTGCTTCCATGGCCGCAGTCACTCAGTGAGGGCAGGAACTGGATCCTGTGCATGTAGAACCCTAAACTTTCACTATGACACCCTAAATTCTGATTTTCTCATGTTTGTCTGAGGTTACACCCCATAAAATCCCTGCATCCACAGTCCCTCACTGGGGCAGGGGCTGGACCCTGCAGCTGCAGAGGGACTCGTGCACCTTTGTTATTGCTCAGTGCAGCAGAAGCAATCAGAGCTAACGAGGGGAAGGCGCCGTTGTTGTTTGTGGCCATGAGAACACAGAGGTGGCAGCTGGGACAGTGACAGGCAGGGCTCCATCCGCTGCTGATTTCTGGGGGCTCTGCTGCTCACAGTGACCCCCAGATGTGTCAGAAAAATCTCTTTCCCCAGCCCAGCAGTTGAAGAAGGAGTCAGAGCTCTTCAGTTCTCATCTTCAAGGTTGTTTATTGTTTCTTATCCAGAAAATTCTTTCTCTGACCTGCTGAGATCTGTCAGCAGGACAGACAGAGGCACTCTGGTGTTTTCTTTTATACTGAAAACTCCATGTGCAATATTTACCATAACTTCCCAATACCCATCACCTATGTTAGGCAGTGAGCTTCTACTCTAAACCAATCCAACAGTGCCACCAGCACAGCAGAAGATGGAGGCCAAGAAGACGAAGAAGAAGAAGAAGAAGAAGAAGAAGAAGAAGAAGAAGAAGAAGAAGAAGAAGAAGAAGAAGACACACTCAAATTCCTCCATCTTGCCCCCTGAACCCCCATTCTAAAAACCCCAAAAATCTATTTTTCACCCCATAACAAACTAACTGTTATTCTACTTAAACTCTTTTGACTTGTAATTCTTCGTACAAGATTCCAATATGGAACAACAGTTTGTGAAAACTCCCTAATAGAGTTTTCTCCTACTTCCCTCCCAAGAAACAACCTCCAAAAAATAAATTAAAAAAAAAAAACTTTAAAAATCAAATAAATAAATGTGTACACAAACTGCAGCCATGCTAAGATTCCAGTATGGAACAACAGTTTGTGAAAACTCCCTAAGAGAGGTTTCTCCTACCTCCCTCCCAAGAAACAACCTTCAAAAAAATTTTAAAAAATAAGAAAATAAATTTAAAAACCAAATAAATAAATGTGTACACAAACTGCAGCCATGCTAAGACTCCAATATGGAACAACAGTTTGTGAAAAGTCCCTAATAGAGCTGTCAGAGCTGCTTTGTGTACCCATGTGCTGCTCTGAACAAATGCTTCCAACCCTTAAAGGTCGTGTTGGAAATGTTCCCCACACCCCTTCCCATCCCTCCTGGTGCCTCCCAAACCTCCTGGAGATGGTTGCTATGCCATGGGTGAGCTGGGTGCTTGGTATGGAGCAGGGAGAGTGGCTTGTTTTGATTTGAGTTTAAATATTTAGACACAATTTGCATCTCATTAGCATGCTGATGGTTCTGGAAGCGCGGCGCAGAGCCTGCAGCAGCTTTGTTCAAATGTCACATCCAAGACGGCTGTGACAGCCACCTCACCTCCAAATTAGCAACCAGCCTGCTGCAGGAGGGGGATCCCACCTGATGTGCACATGAACAGCCCTGGCTCTCGGGAGGAAAAGCAGAAATTCCGTGGAAAATCCTCAAAATGCTGGGGTGGAGACTCCAACATCCCAAGTGTACCAAAACAAAGCACATTGCTAAACACTGCTAATGGAGAAATATGGAGTTAGAACCAGGTGTGAAATGGTCTTCTCCACAAACAAACCCCACTTTTACACCAGTCTGGCCGCACAAATCTATTTTTTTTTCCCCAAAAGGCTCATCCAAGCCTTGCCAGCCACCTTATTGTGACAGCCACCTCACCTCCAAATTAGCAACCAGCCTACTGCAGGAGGGGGATCCCACCTGATGTGCACACGAACAGCCCTGGCTCTCGGGAGGAAAAGCAGAAATTCCTTGGCAAACCCTCAAAATGCTGAGGTGGAGATTTGAACATCCCAAGTTCCCACCAAAAAAAACACAGTGTTCAACTCTGCTAATGGAGAAATATGGATTTAGAACCAGGTGTGAAATGGTTTACTCCAGAAAAAAAACACTTGTACACCAGTCTGTGCCACACAAATCTCATTTTTTCCCCAAAAAAGGCTCATCCAAGCCTTGCTTCCCATTTTCCAGCCAGGCAGCCCAGCTGAGCTGGACAGCACTGAAAATTCTACCCAGCAATTCCAGAGCATCAGGGCAAATCTGGTGGCAAAAAAATCCAATTGTCCCAATTTTCTTAGGAATATAATCCTGCCAGACACAGAAATGAGGGAATTCAGCACCCCGTGATCATTATTTAATGACTTACTCTCCTCTTTTCATGCTTCTGCTGCCCCAAATTCCTCCAACAAACACCTCCACACAAATATCCTGTGGATGAATTGAACATCAAACCCAGAGCTGGGATGGGAGTCAATAAAAAATAAATAAAAATAAATAAACATCAATAAAAATCAATATAAACCATCTGGAGCAGTGTGGGTAACATTGCCCTGGCTGCACTGGGAGGATCCATGAGCAGCTTTTGGTCACAATCACTCGCTCACACCACCTACAAAAGGATGGGAGAGCCAAAATTCAGTGCTGTGGGAGTCTCCTGTGCTCATCTTTCTCCTCAGTGATCCATCATTTTCTTCCTGGCTCCTCTGTCCAGTTGACTTCAGGTGCCAACGGGGGAAATTGAGCAAAAATCGATATCTACATTTCAAAAAGCAGGCGACAAACGGACTTGTTATCTTCAAAACTCTCTCTTCAGCCTTGAAAAGCAAGAAAGAAAATGTACAAAAGACCTATAGACAGAATTTAAAAAAAAAAAAATATTAAAAAGTGTCCATTGAAGTGTGTCCAAATGTGAGAACAATCTGTGAAGCTTCAGGATGGGAGGAGAGGCCACGGTTCATCCCAGACACAAAACATTCCCACTCCCTGCTCAAAAACAACAAGGGCCTGAGAAGCAGTGGGGCATTTGCAGTTTGGAGAATGGTTTCCAACACAATACACTCCCACAATAGCCCCGAGATGTAAAGCTAATCAGAGGGGACACATTCACAGAAATCAAACCTGGCCGAGCGGCCACCTTGACAGATTCTTCTATTGATAATTCCTTGACCTCTTTCCTCACAGGGGATTTTTCTGGCTCCCTCACATTCCCTTTCAACGGGCCCTGCTCTTGTTCCTGAGCATTTCCCTTGGAGGGACACAAAAATGGGGTGTGGGGGAGAAGTTTTGTGATGAAGCCAAAACCGCTGGGCTGGGGCACAGCAAAGGGTGAAGTGGCTTTGCTGCAGGGAGCTGCTTTCCTCAATTCTGCTCTTTTTGAAGCACCCATCTTCCTGCAGGTGAATGCTAATAAGCCACAAAATAAATAAATAAAGTGGAGTCGGTGCTCAGGAGCTTGTAAGCTTGGATTATATTAATCAATAAATACTCAGGACAAATCAGCAGAGCTCTGTAAAAGGCTTTTCCCAGCACAGATTGTTATCCCAGCTGCTATAATTAGAAATGAGGGCTCAGAGCCCTTTAGAGGGCAGAAAATTTCAGCTATTACAAGTTCTGTTACAACACACAAACCCTGGGCTGCATCAGGACCTGGTGACTTTTGGGTCTCACCAGCTCTGAGGAAGTTTCCTTGGCATTGCAACAGGCATCGTGCAGCACCTGGACTGGTTTAATTTGAATTTTTTGCCCCTTGAATCAGATATCAAAGTGTTCAGCACTGAGCAGGTACAGGAACAGTGCTGAGGCTGCTGCCCTGCTGTCAGGGCTGATGTTTCCCCAAGAAATTTGGAGAGAGCCAGTTCCTTGTCACATCCCAGGGACCAGTGACAGCCATCAGGGATGTGAAGCCATCCCTTGCTTGGAGGCTGTGACATCCAATTCCAAAGTTTTGGGCGCACTTCATTTTGCTTCAATGCATTTAACTCACTTTTAATGGCCCCGTTAATTGCCTAATTGTGAAACCCAGGCTGCCTCTATCTCTGAAGCACATTCCTTGATGGAAAAAATCTGTTTGTGTGAATGGATGCCCCTGCTCTTCCCCAGCAGGTGCTAATTTGGTTTGTGTGAGTGGGTAAATAGCTCTGAAGTGTCTGGGTGTGCAGCACTACCTCACATTTCCTATCACTCTTACCTTGCCAGAGCTGGAGATGACAGATGTTCATTAGTCAGAGCAGTTAGAACCCTTCCCTCCCCTGGAATATTACCTTGCCTCATGAATATTAATGAACTCTCCTTGCCACAGAGCAGGGCAGGGTTTGATCCTCATTTTATAGGCCAGGAGCAAAGGGAGTTCAGCAATTCCCATGGGGTGAAGCTGAGGCAGGATGCAGGACCTGCACAGACCTGGGCATCGCTCTGTTTGATCCTTTATTTGCTTTTTATTTGGCTTTTCTCTGGAAATGCTGCGGGGGGATTTTGTCCAAGGGAAGGACACCAGGGGTGCCACATTCTCCATCTCCCCAGGACAGCGAGCTGGGCCCTGTCCCAGCCTCACAAAGCTCCTGAACCCAGCCCTGGCTCTGTGTGTTCCTGCTGGAGCTGGGCCCTGTCCCAGCCTCACAAAGCTCCTGAACCCAGCCCTGGCTCTGTCTGTGCCTGCTGGAGCAGCAAGGACAAGCTCAGCCTAACAGGGAGCAGCTCTCAGCAAAGCCAGGCCTTACCTTCAGCCTGGGCTTTACCCCAAATCCCCAGAACCCCAGGATCAGGAGGGGATTTCACCCCCAAAAAACCCCAAACCTGGGCTTTACCCCACATCCCCAGAGCCTGGACTGCGGGATCAGGAAGGGATTTCACCCCCAAAAACCTCCAAAACCTGGGCTCTACCCCAAAACCCCAGAACCCATACTGCAGGGTCAGGAGGGGATTTCACCCTGCAAAGCAGCTCTGAGCAGCAGCCCCAGCCCCCAGAGTGCTGCTGAGGCTCCCACTGATGCTGGGGACAAGCAAGAGGAGCCAAATCCCATCACAGATTATGGTGAGGGGTAAGAGGGAGCAGCAAGGAGATTTTTTTGAGCAGAAGCTGTTTCCTCACCTTTTTTTTCTGTTGCTGTAATGAACTCCCAGTGGTCAGAGTAACCTCCAGGGCCATTTTGTCTGTAGCCACCACTGGAATATAAATAACCATCCCAAGAAGAAAAATGTGGGTTGGTTTGAACTCAGCACACCATTTAGCCTGCCTGGAAAAAACCCACAGACTTTTGGAAGAAATGTGACAATAACTGGACTTTAAAGTTGTTAAAAGTAAAAAAAAACAACCGTGTTCTTTAATTTAGGGCCAGAGTGACCTGGCAATTAGTCATAGGCCAGGCTGCAGCTCAATTAAGACAAACAGCCCAGGGTAATGGAATTGGTAATGTGACCAACAGGAGCAACCTGAGTTATAGCCTCAATTTTCTCCATGCCTGATGGGTTTGAAACAAGTTCAAAGAAGGTCAAGTGGTTGGATTTTCATCTGCTGATCTCACACAAAGTTTTCCCCTCCATTTCCCTCTCCCTGTGAACCCTCTGGACCTGTCATCATTGCTCTGCCTCCCTGGCCTGAGGCTCCCCCAGCTGTGGCTGTGCTCTGAAGAAGGTCCAGAACAGGATCTAAGCAAGGGTGACCTGCAAAGTTCCTCAGCACAGCCCAAGAAATGTCATTTCTCATTCTCTCTGCAAGTTTTCTTCTGCCTCATGTTTCTTGGGTTTTTCCCTTTCTCATAAGTCAGCTCAGATATGGAGAGGGAGCAGAAAACAAAGCCCTGAGAGCCTTTGTCTGCTCTTCAACCACAAGGAAGGGGATGAAACCACCTCAGGGTACCCAAGAATGGCAGGAGGGTTTGGGATCCATCTGTCCCTTGCTCTTGGGCAACACGGTGGTCGACTGTTGGGGAAGATGAAACAGGAAAGCCTTATCAATATGATTGCCTGGCAAAAGATTTTGAGAATATGGAAACTATAAGTGAGATTGAAATGAAAGCAAGCTTTGAGATCCCTCAGTTACTGAACAACAGGAAAACAATGGCATGGCCAGCTGAAGGTGATCCTCTTTTGATGGAACAACACCCTCTGCTTGCAGACAGCTCCAAGGGTCAGAGCAGACCATACAGCTTGGCAGAAGGGCCCCAAAGAGGAGTTTTTAGGATTTAAAATGTAGCACAGGATGGTGATGTAATGATTCTTATAGGCTGTGTGTAAATGCTGCAGGATTTGTATATTGTACTAGATTGGTTAGTGAGAATTAGAATATTCAACACAGAAGATGGTTTGTGGTGTTGTAATGGGAACTTTGCTCACTTACTTTCTATACCCTTACTCTTGCCTCTTAGCTCTTGCCTTTTATTCTCTTATGCTTTTACTCTCTTACCCTCTCTCCCCTCTCTTCTCTCGGGCCTGCTCTAGCTGTGCCTGGCAGCTCCCAGCAGGGCCCTGCACCCAGGCCCTTTGCAATGAACCCCAAGTTCCACAACCAGAAGATGATTTATTTTATTGTAACGGGAACCTCGCCCTCTGATCCTCTTTTACTCTCTCATTCTCGCTTTATCTCTCTCTCCCTCTTTGGGGCCTGCTCTGAGCTGTGCCTGGCAGCTCCCAGCAGGGCCCTGCACTTGGCCCTTTGCAATGAACCCCAAATTCCCAACCCTGGCTGCAGAGATCTCTCATCTCCATCCATCCCCACCGTGCTATCCCTGTCTCTCCGACACTCCACTCCTTGTAGGCGGCCCAGCCCTGGTGACAAGTGACAAGAGCCACCCCAGGGCTGTCCCTGCCAGCATCCCCCGTTCCCCTCCCGGCTGCAGCAGCTGCTCCCGGCCTTGTGCAAGGCAGCAGTGCCATCCAGTGGCCCCAGCCCCGAGCCCCCAGCCCCAGTTTGGGGCAGAACAGCTCTGCTGCCCCCCAGCCCAGGGCCAAGGGCTCTGCAGGGCTCAGGGGTGAGGGGGCAGCAGCTGGGCATGGCCAGGGAGCTGCTCCTGCAAGGAAATTGTGGGGTTTGAGCACTTGAGTTGCCCTGGGGCCACTCAGTGGATTTGGGGGCAGCACCGCAAGGCAGAGGGGTCTCAGCTCACACAGCAGCAGGGCAGGGCTGATCTGGCAGATGCAGCTGGGATTAACCCTTCCCCTGCCCCTGGGCACCCCCAGGGCTGCAGCTCGCCCCCAGCCCATCCCTTGCACCACCAAAGGTCTCCACACCCTCTGCACAGCTCTCACACCCATCCTGTGGCCTGCCAAGCCTTAGCTGCCATTTCCTCCACCCGCTGACCCACTTCCCCCTTGGTTTAGATCCAAATTCTGCAGTTCCCAAGGCAGGAATTTCCAGGAGTTGCCCTCTGATCCCTCTGGGGCTCAGGAGCTCTGCTGCCAGCATCCGTGGAGTGCAAAGCTCCATTTCTGCAAGCCCAGGTGCTCTGTTTGTCCCCAGCTCACACCCATCACCTTTCCGTGGCCCTAAGGGCGCTGTTTGCTGGAATTCCCAAGGCTACAGAAAATCCCCTCTTTGCTCCTCAGAGCTGAGATCCCTCAGGACTCCTCAGGGAGGAAATTTATCCTCTTTCAAAAGAGAGTGAAGCTCAAGAGCAGCAGTTACAGCGTCCACAACACACTGACACATCCAGCCTGCCTGAAATCCAGGGATTTTCAGGAGCATGAGCCCTTCTGGACCTGTTGCACGGGGGAAAAGAAGCTCCAGCATTCCAGCTGATGCAGATCCTGCCTAGGGAAAGCTCCCACACATGGTGAAATCTGTCCATATCTTACCAATAGCCAGCAAACAGAATCTCCAACCAGAAATTCCTGGGAATACCTTGGAATTCCTTAAGAAATCTGCTGCTCCCGCACTCTCCATGTAAAACATCCACGCCTCTTTAATTCCAGGGCATGTTTCCCCTAGCACATTAAAAATTAAAGCAATAATGAAGTGTCCAACCCCTCAAGAGCTCAGGGCTGACCCTGGGGAGCAGCAGCAGCACCCCCAAACCCCTCAGGCACCCCCAGAGCATCTCCCCCCTGGCTGAGCTTTGTTTCCTGTTTGCATCCTCATCTCCAGCCAGCAATTTCCCTGCTGCTGCTGCTCAATCCCACCATAAATCAGCCACATTAGGCCAGCAGTCTCAGGAGCTGTTAATTCCTGAGAAAAGGATAATGAAGGCAATAAAATGAGAGCTTGCTGTCCCCAGAAGGCCACTGGGAGTCAGGTCTGAGGTGCAGAATGCCACCAGCTCTCCTAATTGCACCATGTGGGCCTGGGGCTGCAGGGGAACTCTTTTTTCTCAGGGATTATTAGGGGGAAAAGGTGTGATTTGCTCCTAAAACGCTGCTTTGGAACTGAAGCCAGGCAAGATTTGCAAAGGGGAGCTAACCACAAAGACATAGGCAGGGTAAGAGTCCAAAATGAGGAATCTCCCAGGTCCAAGCCCAGTTCCTCAGATCTAAGTGAGCTTCACCTGTCCCCACCCACAGGGGCTGCAAAGGCTGAAAAAGCTGAGAAAAGCACCAAAATCTGCGGCCGGGAGAGACAGGAAAGCTATCAAGGTGTTTAACTCCTCACACTTTCCTGCTTGTTTTGTCCTCAGCTCCACCATCAAAGCTCCCTTCTGCTCCCAGGACAGGAAAAAAAAAAAATCTGTCTGAAAATTTAAATTCAGAAGCCTCTTTTTAAAATATTTCCTGCCCAAATCCTTCCTGCCTGATGGGCTTTGCAGTGTCCCAGACAATGGGGGCTGCTGAGCTTCCCAGTTTATCTGTGACCCCCTGAATATTTGTTTGAAAGTGGAGATGTTGAAGTGCCCCACTTGTAAAAATCAATCCTGTGGTGTCAGCAGCAGTGCTGCCTCATTTCTCTGGAAGAGATTCCCTCTTCTGACCCCCTCCAGTCCTTTTTAACCCCAAACGTCCTTTCCTATTAAGATAAGGGCACTTTGTTGATGTGGGGGGAGGTTTCTATCAGCTCCTCCACTTGTAGGGTTGGATGGAAATGGCCTGGGATGATGGGATATAGGATAAAGCCATTTCTGGCTCCAGAAAAACAACATCTAATGGATTTTTCCAGCTCTTTTCCCCAGAAAATGGCTGAGAACCTGGAGGCTTTTACAGCCCACAGCATGTGCAGAAAAGGGGCTGAAATGGTTCCATGTTCGAGCACTGAGAAATAAAAATCTAAGCTTTAGTCATAGTGCCATCCTCAAAGACTGAGATTCTCTGATGATCATTTTAAGAAGTTACACAGGAAAAATAATCCTACCAAAAATTTAATTTTTATGCAGCGGCCTGTTTTCATCCCCAAACATCCCAAAAATGCCTTTTGCCAGCAGCACCTCCCTGCTTTGGAGCCTGGCTCTCCCAGACATTGCTCCCCATATGCTGCAGGCAGATGCTCACTTGGAGCCTCCAGGATTTGTTTGGGGGAGGAATTTTCCTTCCAGGAAAGAGGCCTAAAATCCCAGCTCTGTTCTGATTTTCCTCCTCATTCCATGTGAGAGCCAGGCAGGGGAGCAATGGGGATGGGAAGTGCAGGAAGGGCTGCTCAGATACCCCAGGCTCATCCTGGCCTGGGAATGGGAATTGAGGGCTGGGAATGAGTGCCAGGGGTGCTGTTAAAATCCAACTGCTGAGCTGATCCATGCCCAAAGACAGCTGAGTAAACAGGCCCTGGCGCCAAATGAAAGGTTTTCCTCACAGTAATTATAGGTGGGACTAATTATCAATCGATATTCCCAATAAAATTGATATTAAAGTCCATAAGGGGCAGGGAGCCAGTGGCTGGCAGAGCCTTGGCAGCCAGGTCAGACAGGAAACAGCTGGGAATGACCCAAAGTGACAAAATATTTGGGGTTTCAGTCTCTGCAGCCCCTGCAAGCTCAAGGTGGAGGCAGCAAGGGGAAACCAGAGCAGAATTGGTGCACTGTGAGCATCTCCAGCCTGGAATGTGGGGATGGAAAAGCCAGAGCAGCAGGGAGAGGGATCTGGCAGGATCTGTGAGGATTGATTTTAAATTCTGAGATTGGGCTTGGGTTTTGGTTCAGTGGAACACTTGGGGCATCAGGATGGTCCCGCATTAATAATGTGTAGTAAATAATAATAATAATAGTAATAATAGTAATAATAATAATAATAATTATTATTATTATTATTATTATTATATTTATTATTATATTTATTATATATTATAATAATATTATATATTGTTATGTATTATAATAGTGCATATTATACAGTAACAGATATAATAAATTTTATATTTATGTTATATAATTATGTTATTTATTTATGCTTATGTTATATATTTATATTTGTGTTATATGTTTATGATTTATATTTATATAAGATGATTATGATGATGCTGATTATATTATTATTATTAATATTATTATTACTACTACTACTGGCCACATTACCAGGAACCAGCTCAGCTGAACCCCCAGCAGGATAAAGAACACCTGGAACAGGAATGGAAAAGGAACAGAAGGAGGTTGCAAGGATCTCCCTCCCAACCCATTCTCCCCCTGCTCTGAGGGGGAACCACCCTGGACCTCTCTCAGAGCCACCCCGGTGACTGCACAGGAGAGGAATTTGGGTGGAAAAGGAGCCTTAAAAGGGAACCACTTGGAAGAGCCCGTGCCTGGTGAGGAGTACAGAAGGATTAGATCACTGGAGAAGTATTTACAGCCTCGCTGCATTGCTGCAGAAAGAAAAGCTCCTGCTGCCATGTTCCATTCATTTCAGGCTTGGGGGAATAAATCTCATTAGGAGGCAGGGCTTTCTTCCCACAGCATTGGAAGCATGTGTTCACACTTAGGGTAATTGCAAACATCCCTGGCTTTAAAGGAAAGAAGCCCTGGCGCATCAGTGTGGGCTCTGAAGCCACAAATCCGTGAATCCACGCCTGGAAAAGGCTCCAGGAGCCCTGCAGGAGGGGCCCAAGCTGAGCATCAGGGGGTGAGGAATCCTCAGAGGGAGGAACTGCTCCCTGTGAGCGCAGCCACTGCTCCAGAACTGAAATTACACAGGATTGTCCCCAAAAAAGCCATCCCAGTATAACCAGTGCATGTTCCCACTGCTCAACCCCCCGTACCTGTGCTCCTGTTCTACAAACATTTTCTTCCTCTGCACTAAAATACCTACAGCAATCCATCCCTGACCTAAATTCATCCAGGAAATATTAAGCACAAGGCCACAAACATCCTTAAATGCACTGCCAGCTTCAGAAGCAGAGAAAATCACTTGAAGCAAACTGCTGCTGCTATTTTTTATATATTTTTTACTGCACGTTCACCTCTGGGTTACAGATTTTACTGTTCGGACGTGTGCAGCCCGAGCCAGGGAGCCAAACCCATTTCATGGCTGTGCTGATGATTTTTATTGCAGAGAAAATCCCTGCCTGCTCATAGCCACATAAAGAGCAACAGTGCAAGGCACAGATGTTGTGTTTGCCAGCAGAAGCGAGGGAGCCGAGGAGGAAAAGGGAGATTTTACATGCACAGAGGATCCCCCTCACCTGAGAGGACCCAGCAGATGCTGATGGGAGCCTTGACTTGAAGGGGGTAACACTGAACATTCACTGGGGCTCCCAAAACTCCTAAAATTCTATAAACTGCATTTAATGGAGAGTGTGGGCAGGAGGAGGAATCATTCCTGCAGTGATGGGCTCTGTGCAGCAGGGAGCTTTGTGGGGATGCAGCAATCGCTGATGTCTGCCACAGACATCTTTGATGAAAAATCCTTTCCTCCTGAGAGGCTGAGAGGCCTCAGGAACAAAATGTAAACATTGATTATCTGCTGCTGTGGAATGCAACAGGTGCATCTGTGATTGGTCTCATGTGGTTGTTTCTAATTAATGGCCAATCACAGTCAGCTAGCTCGGACAGAGAGTCTGAGCCACAAGCCTTTGTTATCATTCTTTCTTTTTCTATTCTTAGCTGGCCTTCTGATGAAGTCCTTTCTTCTATTCTTTTAGTATAGTTTTAATGTAATATATATAATAAAATAATAAATCAAGCCTTCTGAAACATGGAGTCAGATCCTCATCTCTTCCCTCACCCTCAGACCCCTGTGAACACGGTCACGGATGTCCACCTGCACCACTAAATTTGGCCTCCAGGTTGCCCCAAATGCAGCAGGATTCACCTTGGGAATGCCAGCAGTGCCAGCTCTGTGCCCTCTGCAGGTGCAGAATCACCTCAGGAATGCCAGCAGTGCCAGCTCTGTGCCCTCTGAAGGTGCAGCACTGCCAGCAGTGCCAGCTCTGTCCATTCTGAAGGTGGAGCAATGCCAGCAGTGCCAGCTCTGTGCCCTCTGAAGGTGCAGGATTCATGTCAGGAATGCCAGCAGTGCCAGCTCTGTGCCTGCTGAAGGTGGAGCAATGCCAGCAGTGCCAGCTCTGTCTGTTCTGAAGGTGGAGCAATGCCAGCAGTGCCAGCTCTGTGCCCTCTGAAGGTGCAGAATCACCTCAGGAATGCCAGCAGTGCCAGCTCTGTGCCCTCTGAAGGTGCAGCAATGCTAGCAGTGCCAGCTCTGTGCCTGCTGAAGGTGGAGCAATGCCAGCAGTGCCAGCTCTGTCTGTTCTGAAGGTGGAGCAATGCCAGCAGTGCCAGCTCTGTGCCTGCTGAAGGTGCAGAATCACCTCAGGAATGCCAGCAGTGCCAGCTCTGTGCCCTCTGAAGGTGCAGCAATGCCAGCAGTGCCAGCTCTGTGCCTGCTGAAGGTGCAGGATTCACCTTGGGAATGCCAGCAGTGCCAGCTCTGTGCCTGCTGAAGGTGCAGGATTCACCTCAGCAATGCCAGCAGTGCCAGCTCTGTGCCCTCTGAAGGTGCAGCAATGCTAGCAGTGCCAGCTCTGTGCCTGCTGAAGGTGCAGAATCACCTCAGGAATGCCAGCAGTGCCAGCTCTGTGCCCTCTGAAGGTGCAGCAATGCTAGCAGTGCCAGCTCTGTGCCTGCTGAAGGTGGAGCAATGCCAGCAGTGCCAGCTCTGTCTGTTCTGAAGGTGGAGCAATGCCAGCAGTGCCAGCTCTGTGCCTGCTGAAGGTGCAGAATCACCTCAGGAATGCCAGCAGTGCCAGCTCTGTGCCCTCTGAAGGTGCAGCAATGCCAGCAGTGCCAGCTCTGTGCCTGCTGAAGGTGCAGGATTCACCTTGGGAATGCCAGCAGTGCCAGCTCTGTGCCTGCTGAAGGTGCAGGATTCACCTCAGCAATGCCAGCAGTGCCAGCTCTGTGCCCTCTGAAGGTGCAGCAATGCCAGCTCTGTGCCTGCTGAAGGTGCAGCCCCAGCTGGGGGCACAGCCTGAGCCTGAAAATCCCTGGCACAGCTTTTCCCTCATCCCAGAGCCAGCTCTGCTGCCAGGTCCCTGCACAGGCACAGGGTTTCAATTGAAATGGGCAGCACGAGCAATTCCACATGGTGGAGAAACAACTCCCTGTGCAGGAACAGATGGGTTTTACAGCTCCAATTATTGCATTTCATTGTCTTGTGCTGGCAAAGTTCAGCTTTCATTGTGCTCCAAGAACAACCAGGGGCTGCTGCAGGCTGGGATTTGGGGAGGGAAAAGCAAGTGGGCAACCACAAAAGCAAATGGGCAACCACAGTATGGGGCAAGGCAGGGGACAATGCCCCAAGGTCACCTCTGGGGCTCAAATTGGTCAAAATTGTTGTTTTGCCTACCAGAGATGCTCCAATGAGAATTTTAATGTTACTCACAGGGGGAAAACCTCATATTTTTGCTCCTGGCACCTGCCCTGCTCAGGAGAACCAAGGTAGGAACCATTTCCATGGAATGGCTGCTCTGGGATAGGGTCAGGATTGCAAGAAATAGGAAGGGGACATGGGGAAAAGCTGTCCAAGCCAACAGGAAGGACTCCAAGTTCTCACAACATCCAACAGACCCATTTTTATGGCAAAAAGCACCAAGAGATGCCAAAACAGAGAATTTCCAGAGGGATGTAAGAGCCACTGGCTCCTCACACTTCAATCCAAGCCTTGAGAGATTCAATTCCTGCTCCTCACTGTTCTCATCATGGAGGCCCAAAGCATTTAAAACATGAAAATGTTATTTTACGAACCAAGAAGAAATAAAGTGTTGTGAAAGGGCAGTTTTGCATTGCGTGAAACCTCTTGGAAACGCTTTTCCCAGTAAAATAAAAAAAAAAATTACTCACGGTGCTCTAAAACTTGAAGGCTTAAAGTCTTCTAAACATGGATAATTACTGATAAACAGGGGGTTTTTTAATGGATCTTGTCCCAGTCTTTGCTAATTCAGAATTTCCAGCATTCCCTGGAACCCTGAACTTCTTTCTTCCCAAAAAAACTCCTTGGTATCAAATTCCAGCAAGGCTGGATCCCATAATTTATCCCTCTCCGACCAGCCTCCAGTCCTTTTCCAAACGGTTAAAGTGCTTGACACAATTAGCCGCTAATTGTTAGCAGCTGTAGCCATTATCAGTTTAATTTCTAATTAATTGTTACAATTATTGTTGCCTTGCTTACCCCCATCTCAAGAAATGTTTGTTAGAGAGGCAAATGTTACGTGGTAATTAACTCACTGCCGAATTTTCAGCGGTTAATTAAATATTCCGAAGCTGTCGCTATCTTCCCCCTTAAACAATTAATGAGTCAGGGGTCAATTAAGTGTGTTTTAACCTGGTCTCCTGGCAGAGAATTTATTGCATCGGGAGGAAATCTGACGTTTTTCTCATCCACAAAAAATTGTAGGAAGCCAAAGAGTTTCAAGCGCATCCTTGAGGGGTTTGGTTGGTTTTTAGCATTGTTGCACCTCAATTTTCTCATTCTGGTGAAGAAAAATCCCTCCAAGCTTTAGTATGGAAATAACTGCACCTCTCAGTTGGGTTATCCAGAGCAGGATTAGGAGGGAGATTTCCCTGCAGCAGCCAAGATAATCCTTGGGTAATTCAAGTTGTCCAAAACAATTTTGGATGAGCACACGTAGAATTTTGGGGACACCGTGCAACACACAGAGCCCTTCCTTGCCTGGCATTCCTGCCCCACTTGGACAATTATTCCCCTTTCCTTGCTGCTGTCACAGTTTGTTCACCACACAGGTGATTATTTCTCTGAATTCTGCTGTTTTAAGCAATGAGAGCTTGGTTCTGTGCTGCCTCACCCTCCTCCCCCAGCCCAGCTGTGTTCTCCACTGCCAAAGTTCTCCATCCACCCCAGGCTGCTCAAAAACAAGTCCCCAAAACTTCATTTATTTGCTGCCACAGCGTGGAACAGTGACACGGGCAGGAGGCTATTTACAGATCACAAATGGGACGGGGCTGCTGTGGAACGTGCCCTGAACTGGTTTATTTTCCAGCATCAGTCTCATTACATGGTGATGACAATGGGAAGATGCCACCAGCTCACATCCCAGGCAGCAGATGAAGAACTCAATGTTACAATTTACTTTATAAGTTTTATGACAAATCACACAAAGCAAAAGCACATTGACAGTAGCTCCATCCAACCACTATAAGCACACGTACCTTTGGTTAAACAATGCTTGCTTATTTTGAATACAGTACCTGCTTGTGAGCCTTAAAACACAACGCACAGAGATCCATTTTTAAACTTCAAACTTACTAATATCTCACTAGATAAACTTTTCTGTAGCTTAGAGAGTTATTCTAACCAAGTGTTAATACACAGACCATTGTTCTATTTGTCCTTGCTTTTCTACTTTTTAAATGATTTTTCTGCTGACCAATCTCATGGCTGCTGCTTAGCTCTAACCACAGTTCTGCTGTATCTGAGGCCTGCCTTTTGCAGCTTTCCCAAACCCCTCTGATTTTGTGGATTCCCACAGAACAGCTCCATCCCCAGCCCAGCCATGTGTGGGATCTGCAGCCAGCTGAAGAAAATCTGATTTTTGAGCTTGGTTTGAACTGCACAAAATCCACGATTTAATCCCCAAATCCGTGTGCTCCACACACCTCATTTTCCCATTCCCCACTCTCAGATGTCCCCCCTGTGCCCCTTTTTTGGCACTGCCAGGATTCCCTCCCTCCCCGAGCCCATCCCTGCAGCAGGGCTGCTCTTTGCACCACGGCTGAGGAATATTAATTGCCTGAACATCTTGTTGTGCTCGGGCCCAGCGCCTTGCCCTGCTTTGGGCTCGTTGCTAGGGAACTGGCAATGGCAACCCATGGATTTATTTCATCTGCTCCGGGGCTGCAAAGCGCAGCACCATCCGCCTGTTAATTATTTAGAGGCTAATAAAAGAAAGGAAAAAAGGTGGGGAAAAAATCAGTGGGTTTTTTTTTTCTGTCTCCTCCTGGTTTTTCAGATTCCACAGGGTCATTAATCCCCAGGGCCAGGTTTTTGTCGCACAGGAGCAGGGCAGGGACAGCAGGGCTGAGCTGCACCTCCCTGAGCCTCATCTCGCTGGGATTTAATTGTCAGCATCGGGTTCCCTCATTTCAGCGCTAATTTGGGATGTAAACAAGGCGGGCAGCGAGCTCAGCCTGGCCCCGGGCAGGGACTGTCCCCGCTGCTCCTGCTGCCACCAGGACACCCCGGTGTGTCACTTGGAGGGGATCAGATCAGCCTGGGGAGTTCCCTCTCTGCCCCTCTCCTCTCTGGTTTGCCCCAGCTGGCAGATTTGATGGGTTTGCTTCTCGCTGGATGGAGGGAATTTATTCCTGTTCTTTTTAAATCTGCCACAGAAACCGACTGTTCCCCCAGTGCCACCCCAGCAGAGCCCAGATGGCTTTGGGGACATCAGGGTGAGCCATTGCCCCATGGCCACCCTCCTTCCTCACAGCACAGGGCTCTCCCTGCACCTCTGCTCCAGAGACAGAATCCTGGGATGGTTTGGGATGGAGGGACCTTGGTTTGGTCACAGAATCCTGGAATGGTTTGGACACAGAATCCTGGGATGGTTTGGGATGGGGGGACCTTGGTTTGGACACAGAATCCTGGAATGGTTTGGACACAGAATCCTGGGATGGTTTGGGATGGAGGGACCTTGGTTTGGACACAGAATCCTGGGATGGTTCGGACACAGAATCCTGGGATGGTTTGGGATGGAGGGACCTTGGTTTGGACACAGAATCCTGGGATGGTTTGGGATGGAGGATCTTGGTTTGGTCACAGAATCCTGGAATGGTTTGGACACAGAATCCTGGGATGGTTTGGGATGGAAGGACCTTAAATCCCACTCAGTGCCCCCCCTGCCATGGGTGACACCTCCCTCTGTCCCAGGCTGCTCCAACCCTGGGCACTGCCAGGGATCCAGGGGCACCACAGCTTCTCTGGCAATGCCATCCCAGCCCCTCCCCACCCCCAGGGAAGGATTCCTTCCCAAAATCCCACCTGAAGCTGTTCCTGCACGCCTCATGGCGTGGCACAGTCGGTATAAACACCTCTGAACGTGGGGATAATTGCCATTACTCGCCCCCATCCTCAGCATCCCAGCAATATTTATCCACTTCTTCTGCACCCACTTCTCAGAGCTGGTTTTACAAGGATCCTCCTGCTTTGGCAAGGGGGAGATTGATTAGAGTGATTATTTTTATAGCTGGGAAAAAGGAGCTTTGGACACTGCAGGCTGGCTTGCCCTTGCTTTCACTCCCAGGTATTACAAGTGTGCAATTTTTGGGGGAATTTAGCTCCCAAAGCTGTGTTCAGGGATTCTCTGTGCTCCCTAAAGTGGCAGAATTTACCTGTGGCCTCCACTCACCAGCAGGAGAAAATGAGAACAGAGCAGGAAAAAGATGCAAGACTGCAACATGTTAATACAGTAATAAATAACATTTATTTTTCAGTGATTTCACTTGATTTAAAGTATAAATGAGTAAGGCTGATGTAATCCAGGCATGAATTTTTTCTAATCTAGTTGGGAATTCTCTACAATTCCATCAACACAACCGTGGTCATTTATCTCAGATCCATTACAAGACATTCAACCAACCCAGGCAAATCAGCACAGGACCACGAGGGGAACTCAGCACCTTGAAATTAAATTGTCCTGGACACCGAATGGCTGCCCCAAATCCCCAGAACAGGGATGAGCCGTGTGATAAACAACTTTTAATGGCTCTGCTGGCACCACGGAGCCTGTGAAATGTCACTGCTTCCCTAAATACCTTTGGAGGGGAGCTGCTCTGTCTGTACACTGAATTTCCCCCTTATTATCCGTGCCTGCAGAGCTGGCACTGCACAGGGACTGCAGATCTCCTCAGGCTCATTTCCCTCTCTGTTCCCATCAGTATCCAAGGGGAATTTTTCCTTGGGACAGCTCCAAAGCAAAGCACCACATTCCCCCTCTGGAATTCCATCCTCCTGGAGATCCACGAGCAGCCAGGTCAGTGCCAACCCAAATCCTGATTGATTTTGTAGTAAAACACAAATCCCCACTATCAGCAGCTTCCCCCCCTGTTTCCCTTTTGGGACTTGCTTGAATATTCTCATCACCATCATGCATTTATTTCACAATTCCACATTGGAGGTGGTGAAAATAAGCTGCAGTTTTTTAGGTTTTGCTTTGTGGCTGCCTGCCCTCCATGGTTAAAGACTGCAGCTCATTACACCAGCTGCACTTCCCTGGATTCTTTGCAGGGTGCATGGACTGCTTTGCAAAACAACAACAACAGAAAAGCAATGTTGGAGCTCATTATATTTCCCAAAAAAAATGGGAGTTTCCAGCACCATTCCTGGGTGCCACAGCAGAACCTGGGTCACCAAATTCAGCAGCAGCAGCATCACCTCTGCTGCCTCTTCCCCAAGCTCCACTTTGCAGAGGATTACCCAGTGTCTCCCCAGTCACTGTAAATTCCACAATAATCACATTTTTTGCAGCAGGAACCGCATTCCAATCGAATCAGAGCTGCTGTTGTTACCCCAGCATCACCACACCAGCACTAAACTCAGCCTGGAGACAGCTTAGCACAGAAAACCAGGACTAAAAGTGCCCTGTGGGGCTTGGAGTGTGGGGTCCTTCCTCTTCCACTTGGTTCTCTTCTTCTGTAACAGGGACAAGGAACCCACTGGTGCTGCTTGGCACCTTTTAATGGGCATCAAACCCAGAGCCTCATCCAGCTGGGCAGTGAAATGAATGAGTGAGGACAAAACTGGGAATTTCAGCCCAAACCAACAATCCCTGGAGCTGAGGAGCTGAGAAAGAGCCTCAGATTAGAGCAGATCTCACCCAGGGTTTAGCATCTCCTTTATTCCCTGCTGATGATTCAAGTTACCTTTAAAAAGTTTAAACTTTGTGTCATTTCTAACAATGATACGCCTGTGATGGAAAGCTGAGGGGATTTTTGATTAGACCTTGATGGGTTTTCCTTCCATCAGGGAGTCCAAGCTCTGTTTACATCCAGATGAGCAGTTCAAGGATGGTTCAGATGCCAAAGGATGGTTTGGGATGCTGGGAAGAGAGGCTGAACCCCTCTTCTCTCCTCAGATCCCACAGAAAGCTAAAAAGGCAGCACCATTCAGCACCACAGATAAAACCCTCCCGAGTTTTACAAGCAGAAAAAAGCATTTCATTGGCACAGACTCTTTTTTACTAACCTGGCATAAAAGCTAGCAAACTATATAAATAAACCTGGGGAATTATCTCCTCCCTCAGCCAGGACCCTTGCTGGGCCCTGAACGGATTCATTTTAAATGGGTTATAAATTTCTGATAAAGGATGTTTCAGCTCCAAATTGCAGATTTAACGAGGCTTTCTCTGCTCTGCTCCCCCAGCTCTGCAGGACAAGGGGGGCTGAAGCACTTTGTGGTTTGGGGCTGGGGTGGGCCCTGTCCCTGAAAGGGGCTGGGGGGCTCAGAACCCTCTGGAGCTGAGGAAACTGAGCCAGAAACCAGAAAAATACACTGGGATATTTCCCACCTTCTGGGGCTGCCCAGATTTGAAGCTCCCAGAAGTAACCCAGGCTCACCTTGGCAAATTTGGTGTGAATGTGACCGAGTTTTGGGGACAGGGGACAGCCCTGCCAGGTGTGGATTCACTTCCCACCTCTGCTTTTCCCACTTCATTTTAAAGCCAATTCGGGCATGGAACTGTTGTGGGGAGAAGGGAGGGAGATCCAGACGGAAAACCAGTCCTTGCTGGTGCCTGGAGCACACCTGGGCAGGGGGAACCCCAGAGCAGGGGGAGGATCAGGGATGCACCAGACTGAGGGACCATCCATCCCCCAGCTCCCCATCCACGCCTTTCCCCTTTTTGCAGCAGAGAAATAAAACTGGAGCGAGGTCAGAGGATGAAAAGCTGTGCCTGAATGCCCAGCTCAGCTGAAATTGGGAGGTTTGGGAGCAGAACCTGGGGTGCTGCTGGGCAGAGCGGGACCCTTTGCCACCACAGGTGTTCTGTCACCAGAGATGTTCTGCTGAGCTGTGGGTGGTTTTCTTTGATGCACCCGGTGTTAAATGTGCTCACATCCCCCCCAGAGCCCTTCCAGAAGAAAGGCAGATGCTAATGAGCGTTGTTGGTTCTGCGGGCTTTCAAACCCGTGCTTTCTCCGTTGGTCAAAGCGAGTTCTTTTATCCTCAGCGTTTTCAGATGCGCTCTGCTCGTGCTGCAAGACTTAACAAGAGAGGGGATTTTATTAGCAGCTCCTCATGGACGGCTGGGACTGGCAAATTAAAACCCAATCCACACACTTCAGACAAGCCTGGCAGTGATCTGCTCCCTTCCCTGCCAGAGCTGCCTCTGCCGTACCAAGGAAGGGAGAGAGGGAAGCTCCCACATTTCAGCAGCAGGGCAGGGATTTTAAACCATTTCTTATCTTTATAAAGGCTGGATCCAAACCACATCGAATTCTAAATCCCACTGGCCTCAAGGTAGTGCTGCAAAGTTGTTTTTCATGTGGTATTTTTGGGGTTTTGATCTAGACGGAAACACCACCACAGCTTTTTCCTTTGATATTTTCACACCGTCTCCTCAGAGCTCTCCCTGCCCAGCTGCACTGGCTCAGGCACCTTCCAGCTGCTTTCCAGTGGGAATTTTCAGCTCCAGTGTTTTAAGGGAGCAGGAAACTCACACAGAGGGTTTGCCTGACCTTCCCTGCAGCCCTGGGAGTGATTAATTTGGTTTTTCACCAAAGCCTTATGAAGAAATCCAGCGGAACAGACCTGGGAGCATCCAGCCCTTGTGGACAGGACTTCAAATGCTCCCATCCCAGAGCCCCAAACCCCCTTTGGATCTCTGTGACCACCCCAAGGAGACTTGGGGAGACTTTTCCTTATGGAAAGGACTTTAAATGTTCCTATCCCAGAGCCCTAAACCCCTTTGGATCTCCCTGGGCACCACAAGGAGAATCAGGAGTGCCCATCCCTATGGAAAGGACTTTAAATGCTCCAATTCCAGAGCCCTAAATACCCTTTGGATCTCTGCGACCACCACAAGGAGACTTGGGGAGACTTTTCCATATGGAAAAGATTTAAATGCTCCCATCACTGAGCCCAAAACCCCCTTTGGATCTCTGTGACCACCACAAGGAGACTTGAGGAGACTTTTCCTTATGGAAAAGATTTAAATGCTCCCATCCCAGAGCCCCAAACCCCCTTGTATCTCCCTGGGCACCCCAAGCTCTGCCCTGCCTGGGAAATCAAACCCCCAGAGCTGCACATCTGAGCGAGCCCAAGCAGGGGCTGCAGCCAGGAATTCATGTTTTGGAAGACAGTTTGATTTGATTGACTTTAAATAGATGTTTCCCTCCCCGTTCATAATGAAGTGAAGGAAGCCAGAGGCAGAAATTATAAAGCCAGCCTGCCCATTGCTTTGGAAGCAGCTTTAAATATTCCCCTCCCACAGCCAGTGCTGGCTCTGAGTAACAAATGACAGGCAGAGGAGAGCAGATGAGTATCTATTTATGCAGGAAAATGAAGTGTATGAATAGTTATTTTCGGGACAAATGTATTTTGACAGGTATCTAATTTCACTCTGTTGATAAAATGCACTTTCTTGCTTTCTGGAGTTGATGACTGGTTGGGTTGGATTTTTTTTTTTTAATTTTATTTGCAATCGTTGTCAGTCGAAAAAAAGATGAAAAAAAAACCCACCCTGAAAATTATATTTGTCAAACATCAGAAAGCAATTTAATTTATTGTCATCACAAATGTGTTTAGGAAAAAAAATAAAATCCAATAGCCAGGCACTATTTATTCAGCACAAACCCCAAATTAACAGGGAGTGGTGCTGAGGCACAAACACCCAGGGGAGGGCCCTGTGTAATCTGGCCATGAAGGAGAGCCCACAAATGCCTTCCCAACCTGGAACTGCAAACAAAAGAGAGGAGAAAAGCAGCATTAGAGCTGAAATCAGCGCTCAGCTTCCCACTCAGAGATAATTCCATCATTTAAACACCAGAGCCAGCTCTCCTCTGCTGGAATGGCTCTTGTGGTCGTGGTGGAAGTGGTTTTGTGGCTGCCTGCAGAATTTCCTGGGGCTGCTTCCCTTTGGGAATATTGTATTGGAGGATACCACACCCCCAGAAACAGAAACTGCCCTGTTTGTGGGATGTGCACCGTTCCTCACCCCTGAACTGGGGTATTTTCAGGGTCCCTCAAAAGGAGGAGGAATTGAGAATATAACTCCATGTTCTTATAAGGCTAATTTATTATAGTATTATAAATTTATTATAGTATTATATGTTATGTTATGTTATGTTATGTTATATGTTACATCATGTTATGTTATATTACATTACTTTATATCATATTATATTATATCATATTATATTATATTATATTATATTATATTATATTATATTATGTCATATCATATTATATCATATTATATCATATTACATTACATTACATTACATCATATCACATCACATTACATCACATCATATCATATCATATCATATCATATCATATCATACCATACCATACCATACCATACCATACCATATCATGTCATGTCATTATTATATATTCATTATGCTATGCTAAAGAATAGAAAAAGGATATATACAGGAGGTTTAACAAGATACTAATGGAAAACCTGTGACTCCCCCCAGAGTCCCAACACAACCACTGCCTGCTCGGCTCCCCTGCAGTTTTATTGCTCTTCTGGCCAGGGTTTCTTTATCCAAAGGGCTGAAAATCAGGAAAATACCTTTTTTTTATATATTATTATTTTTAAGGAATAACTGCAAAACAAACCCAAACCATTTGTAGCTGCAGACCTCGGGGCACTGGGACACATTTGGGCTGGGCGGTGTGGAGAAGCCCCCAGGACCCCAATTCCCCATTTCTGTCCCAAAAAAAGGGCTGTGCCCGGCTGCTGGGCGTTGCCATGGTTACCGCACGGTGTCGCGTAGCAACGCCGGAGCCGAGCATCACCGAGCCCTGCTCGGGGGATGCAGCCGGGTCAGCGGGGCTGGAGCAGCCCCGGCACAAACACGGGCCGGGAGCAGCCGCCGGTGCCTTGGGTTTCAACCCATGGAAACAATTCCCAACTTTGTGTGAGCAGTTACAAGCCACAAGGGTTTGAGTGGCCCCGGTGGATCCCGGAGCCAGGGGGGGATAAGGCAGGAGCTGCCCCGGATCCAGGGCTGTGCCCCCGCTGGGATGGGCTGGCACAGCCCCCGGGCACGGGGTGGGAATTCCAGGGGGATGGGAATGGGAATTCCGTGGGGGTGTGTCACCGATGTGCGTTCTGAAAAATCCCTTTGCCAGGATTCCTTCTGCTGGGAAGCCTCAGCTTGTCCGTGTTTTGCTTCAAGCCCAGAAGTGAAACTTTTCCCTTTTTTCTTATCAAGCACAGAAGTGAGGCTGGGTGGAAGTCCCTGAAGGGGGCGGCGAGCTTTGGATACCTCCCTGGATCTCTAAAAGAAGCTTTTATATGAAATTGGAGCTCTTGGGGCGCTTGGCACCTGCTCCGTGCAGCACAGACAGACACCAGAAAGGTTTTCGCAGGAGACCTCGGGTTCAGCTGCCCAAAAATGACAAAAGAATGAAAACATCAGAAAGGAGAAAGGCAAAACAGGAGCAGCAGGGCTGAGGGACCCCACTGAGAGCAGAACAAAGGCAGGTTTTGTGTTTGATGAGCACTGGTGGCTGCAGAAGTGAAGGATTCAGGGATTTCAGCCTCACCCTGAGCTCACAGGAAACACCCCAGGACCAGCCCTGGGGAGCACCGAGCCTGTTGGGACCCAGAAAATTCCTCTGGCTGCCCTGGAGGGCTCCAGACCCTGGCAAGGGGCTCAGAGACCTTGGCATGGAGTCACAGACACCTGTGCCTTGGATTTTAGCCCATGGAAACAATTCCCAACTTTGTGTGAGGAGTTACAAACCACAAGGGTTTGAGTGGAATGATAGTGAATTTGTCACAAGGTGAAAAAGTAGAATTTTGAGGATTTAGAATGGGGGTTCAGGGGGCAAGATGGAGGAATCTGGGTGTGTCCTGTCCTCCTCCTCCAACGTGGTCATTCTGTGATTCTGTGATTCTGGATTGGTCCAAAAAGCACTTCCAGGCAGCAGAATGAGCTGTGACTACAAGCTCTGCATGGATTTCCCAAGGATTCCCTTTTCAGGGCGATTTGGGGTATCCAGGCTGATTTTCTGTGCACGGGGACGCAGCAGCATCAGCTCTGTCTGTGCTTTTGTTTTAAATGACTCCTGACACTTCCCCTGCCTGCAGCTGCCACTCAACTCCTTCCCCCACCAGAGGCTCGGGGCTCGTTTTGGCACCATCTGGGAGCTGTCACTTGGCTGTGTGACCCAGGCCAGCAAGAGCCCCGTGGCTGCGTGGTGGATGGCACAGATCCGGCCCTGCCACAGAATGGGATCCGTGCTCTCCTCAAACCATCCCCTCCACCCTTCTTCCCAGAAAAACCCCATTACAGCGCCTGGGAAGCTGAATTTTACCTGTGTTTTGTTCCCAGAGGGCAGAATTTCCCAAAAAAAACAGGTTTGGCATCACTGGGAGAGCAAGGGCTGCACTTCAGGACTCCCCATTGCCCCAAGGTGATGTTTAAAGCCGAGCCTTTCCTTGGCAGGTGAGCCTTTGGTATTGTAAATTCTTTTTTAATTAAGGGAATTCCATTGCTTCTGGCACCCCGAACAGGTAGAACCACTTCCCAAATTTCACCTGGAACTGAGACAACAGCGTTTGCATTGTTTTTCCTCTGACAGATCATCTTCCAGATTAAAAAAACAAAAAACACAAAAAACCCCCACCACAACAATAAAAACAAATTGTTACAATGCAACTAACAGGTGGCAAGGGAACAGCTTGCCATAAACTCCTGTTTGTAGCTAAGGAAATCTCCTGGGATCAGCGTTGTTCTTGCCAATATGAGAAGTTTATGCGTGATTTTCCACCCTCCAGGGCTGAGCTGCATTAACCCAGCCCTCAGCCATTGTTCAGTGCTCCCAGCCCCATCTCAATGTGAAATCCCAGCCCGGAGGGAGCAGAGCTGATGGCACAGACCAGCCCAGGCTCTGAGCACCTCACGAGGCTCTGGGAGCCCCAGGATGTGCCAGATCCAGGGGAAATCTCCAGGCTCCAGCCAGGCAGAGCCACCTGAGCCAGGCAAACCAACCACAGGCGCACATTGCACAGGAAAAGGGGGAAAAAAGAGATAAAAACTGAACTGGTTTTCCCTGGGGCTGTGGCTGAACTCCAGGCTGAGCAGCCTGGCACAATCGTGGCTTCAGTCCCGTTAGTGGGGAAAGGTTCAGAGCTCATTTCTAGGGCATCTCCAGCTTGGAAAGCACTGGCAGCACAGGAGGCTTCCCCAGGGAAGGGTTCTCAGGCTGGGAACTGTCACATCTCCTTCCTGGAAAGAAATGGAGTGGGAGGAGACATGGAGCATCAGCCCTGCCTGCCCAGGGACCTCCAGATCCGGCTGAAGTTCCCTTTTGGTAAAATCACAGCTCCTAAGGTGAGTTTGGGCACCAGCTGTGCCCAGCACATCCCCCCCAAGCCCAGACAGTGCTGGGGCATCTCACAGGACATCCTGGGGGCAGGGCCAGCCAGGGAAAAGATGGGTTTGGGCAGCAGAGTTCTCTCACTGATCCCTAACAAATCTGTCCCTACTAAACCCATATCTAACAAACTTGCCCCTAACAAACCCATCCCTAATAAACTTTTCCCTAACAAATGTGTCCCTAATAAACCCATCCCTAACAAACCCATCCCTAATAAACCCTTCCCTGACAAATGTGTCCCTAACAACCTACCAAACCTTTTCCTAACAAACCCATCCCTAACAAACCTGCCCCTCACAAACCTTTCCCTTAAAATTCATCCCTAACAAACCTGTCCCTAACAAACCCATCTCTAACAAACCCATCCCTAACAAACCCATCCCTAATAAACCTGTCCCTTACAAACTTGTCCCTAACAAACCTATCCCAAACAAACCTGCCCCTACCAAACCTGTGCAGGAATAAATCAGGACATTTTAGGGGAGCCATGGAGCTGCAGAGGAAGAGGAGCTGCTGTGTGATCCCCTGGAGTCACAAGCTGTCACTGAGCACTGCCTCACGCTGCCACAAAATCTGATTTCTCAGAGCTCCTCGCTTATCACATTAGCAGGAGACTGTGCAAGTTTCTGGTGGTTAATTTGCACTGATTAGTGGGGAGCAGCAGAGCAATAAAGAATATCCAGGGACAGCTCCCAGCAGCAGGCAGCGTCACAGAATGGGAGCTGATTAATGAGGTCGTTGGGGTAAGAGGAATTGCTGCTCCATCCCTGTGCTGGAGATCACTGGAGCACTTGGCTGATCCTCTCCTTTTATCAACAGCAGCTCCTCCTCCCTTCAGAGGCCCTGGCAGGGTTCACCCTCTTTAAACACTCTTTAAACACTCCATGTCCTGCCTTTCCAGACTCCTGCTCATCCTCCAGGGGTTCTGTTAACTCCTCTGCGTGTCTCATGGGCACAAACCCCACCAGGTGAAGCTGGGCCAGCTCAGAGCTTTGATTTCTCATTGCTGGGACCTTCATTAGGCAGCACACCAAGGCACTGAACTCCTGAACTGCAGCAAAACCTGTTTTACGCAGAACCCAACATTTGTGTTCCTCTTAACAGCAGAAAGCCAAAATATTCTGTATAATGTGGTTTACAAGCACGTTCCTGCCCGTGCCCCAGCTCATCTGAGCAGGGCGTTCTGCTCAGCAGAGCAGAGCTGATGCTGCCCACAAAACCCAAATTGGTCACTGGGCTCTGCTTTCCTCCACCCGGGTCCCAGGACCTTCCAACCTCTGATGGGATCAGCACGGGTTAAAGAAAACACAGCGGCTCTGATTCACCTGCGGTGTTTGGCAGGTTAAACCTCAAATTTAACCTCTCTCCCCTGGGATTGTGTAAGAGTTAAATAACAATTCATGGGAAAATGAAACAACAATGCGTGGGTAAATTAAATAACAATGGGCGTGTGAGAATTAAATAACAGTGCATGGGTAAGAGATAAATAACAATACATGGGTGAATTAAATAACAATGCACAGGTAAGAGTTAAATAACAATGCATGGGTAAGAGTTAAATAACAATACATGGGTAAATGAAACAACAATGCGTGGGTAAATTAAATAACAATGGGCATGTGAGAATTGAATAACAGTGCATGGGTAAGAGATAAAGAACAACACACGGGTGAATTAAATAACAATACATGGGTAAGAGTTAAATAACAATACATGGGTAAGAATTAAACAGTAATACCTCTGTAGCAGTTAAATGACAACGTTTGTGTAAGAGTTAAATAACAATACATGGGTAAATTAAATAACAATACCTGGCTAAGAATTAAATAACAATTCATGTGTAAGGGTTAGATAACAATACATGGGTAAGAGTAAAATAACAATACATGTGTAGGGGTGGAATGATACAGGGGTAAGAGATAAAAAACAATACATGGCTCAGAATTTAACAAGAAATGTGTAAGAATTAAATAGCAATGCATCTTTCAAAGTTGAATAACAATACATGGGTAAGAGATAAAAACAAACACGGGTAAATTAAATAACAATGCACGAGTAAGAGTTAAATAACAATACATGGGTACATTAAATAACAGTACATGGGTAAGAGTTAAATAACAATACCTGGGTAAGAGTTAAATGACAATACGTGGTAAATAAAATAACAATATATGGGTACATTAAATGAAAATAAATGGGTAAGAGTTAAATAACAATACATGGATAAATTAAATAACAATACCTGGGTAAGAGTTAAATGACAGTACATGGGTACATTAAATAACAGTACATGGGTAAGAGTTAAATAACAATACCTGGGTAAGAGTTAAATGACAATACGTGGTAAATAAAATAACAATATATGGGTACATTAAATGAAAATAAATGGGTAAGAGTTAAATAACAATACATGGATAAATTAAATAACAATACCTGGGTAAGAGTTAAATGACAGTACATGGGTAAAAGTTAAGTAACAGTGCATGTGTAAGAGTTAAATGACAATACATCAGCACAGAGGGTGAGGCAGTGGATAATTCAGGATTTTGGCCAGTTTAGCTTTACTAACCCAAGTTCCCCCTCTGTCAAATAAGGGGGACAGCCCAGGGCTGCAAACACCAAGTCCTTTTGCTCCAGAACAAGCTGAAACCCAGCAGACTCCCATCAGAAAGGGCACTTTGACATTTGTGCTCCCAATTCTCAATATTTGCACCCAGCAGACTCCCCCATCTCAGCTCCAGAGGCTTCCCTGCATCCCACACCTCGGGGGCTGCCCCAGGAGCAGAGAGCACAGAGATTGCTGAGTTTGGCTGGTTCCAAGCCCAGAAATGGCTGGGTTTGGCTGGTTCCAAGCCCAAATCCCAATTGCTGAGTTTGGCTTTTTCCAAGCCCAAAGCCCACCTGAACACAGAAATTGGTGAGTTTGGCTGGTTCCAAGCCCAGAAATGGCTGGGTTTGGCTGGTTCCAAGCCCAGAAATTGGTGAGTTTGGCTGGTTCCAAGCCCAAATCCCAATTGCTGAGTTTGGCTTTTTCCAAGCCCAAAGCCCACCTGAACACAGAAATTGGTGAGTTTGGCTGTTTCCAAGCACAGATATTGCTGAGTTGGGCTGGTTCCAAGCCCAAAGCCCATCTGAACACAGAAATTGGTGAGTTTGGCTGGTTCCAAGCACAGAAATGGCTGAATTTGGCTGGTTCCAAGCCCAGAAATTGGTGAGTTTGGCTGGTTCCAAGCCCAAATCCCAATTGCCGAGTTTGGCTGGTTCCAAGCCCAGACATGGCTGAGTTTGGCTGTTTCCAAGCACAGATATTGCTGAGTTGGGCTGGTTCCAAGCCCAAAGCCCATCTGAACACAGAAATTGGTGAGTTTGGCTGGTTCCAAGCCCAGAAATTGGTGAGTTTGGCTGGTTCCAAGCCCAAATCCCAATTGCTGAGTTTGGCTGGTTCCAAGACCAAATCCCAGTTGCTGAGTTTGGCTGGTTCCAAGCCCAGAAATGGCCGAGTTTGGCTGTGTCCAAGCCCAAACCCCCCCTGAACCAGGCACAGGCTGCAAGGTCCTCACCTCCTGCCCCGCCCCAGCCCTTTGCTTCCCTCTGGCTCCCAGCAGCAGCAGCAGCCTGGATCCTCCACCCTCCATCTATTCTGGGCGAGCTGTGCCATCTAACGCTGTTGCACAACAGCTGCTCTGCTGCCTGTGTCAACCTGGGCTATTTTTAGCTTTATTTCAGTGAAAGGAAGCTTAAAGGAGGCAACTGTGTTCATTACAGCCTCAAGAGCAATTCCCAGCCATCAGCCACTGTCTCCATCAATTCTTTTGTTAATTTGAGTGCAGCACTCGGGCCAGGAGCATGTGCCTGCACTCCCAGCCCCAGCCTAGAGCCATTTAATTACCTCCATTAATAAGCAATAAGGCTCTTAAGAGCAACAATTTCCTTCTGCTGATCATTTCTGGGGCTCCTAGACAGAAAATGCTCTCTTTTTAGCTGGTCTGGGAGGATGAGAGCTGTGGATCACAGAGGAAATTTCAGGCAGCTTTAATGGGCAGGATGTTTTTAATGCAGATCCTGCTGCACTCGGTGGCTTTAATTGCACAAGAAATGTGCATAACCAAACTCACAGCCTGTGAGAGTGGGAAACTTTAAATTAAGGATGACTGACCCCACCAGAGCACGTGAAAAATTCACAATATTCCTGAGCACTGGGCCACAAAAGGGAGAAAAAGGCTCAGAGTGGGACTGAGGTCATGCAGGAATTCAGTGTCAGAGCCAGGGGCTGGGATAAAGCACATTTCCCACATTAATAACCAATAAGGCTCTTAAAAGCACCAATTTCCTTCTGCTGATCATTTCTGGGCCTCCCAGACAGAAAATGCTCTCTTTTTAACTATGGATGAAAATCCTAGAAAATGCAGGCGAAATCCACCTGAAAATCCAGGTGAAATCCTGCAGCACCCAACCCAACCCTTCCCTCCTGAATTTATTGCTGGGGATTGATTTGCTTGGGAAAGGTGGATTACACCTCCCAGCTCAGCTTTAGGCACTGATTAAAAAAAATAGTAAAAAAATACTTCTTAGAGGAGATTTTACCCAAAACCAAAACAGACAGGATCTAAAATGCTGCTGAAAATAGTTTTAAAGATAAATTTGGCAAAGGAGAATCCCAAACCTGGAGGAGCCTTCAGAGGATTCTTGTCAGGAGGAAGCTTTCCAAGGCTATTTCAAATGATCCTGTATCTGCTGGCTTTTCAATGCTAATGGTCCCAGGAACGGCTGGGCTCAAACCCTGTCTGCAAAGTGCTTTTGATAAAACAAGACAAGAAAGGTTTCAAGATGTTACTGCAAAATTCATGAGTGTTTTTGAGGCACAGGCAAAAACAAGAGTCAGTTTAAAAATACCCTGGTTTTCTTAGCAAGAAAACAGTTCCTGGCATGGAAGTGCAGGGAAAGCTCTCCCTCCATGAGGGAGAACACAGAAACCCAGAAAAGTCAGAACTCAGAATGCTCATATTGGGATTTATCTGTGCTCTGGAGCTGAGAAATCACAAAGTGAGGTTTTCCCTACAAAGGCTGCCTGAAAAAAGAGTTTGTGCAACTCAGCCCCAGCTCCTGCTGAGCACTGCACACACCTCCAAGTGTCAGCTCTTAATTAGACACTTTAGCCTTAAAAATCCTTTTAACTAAAGATTTTTCACCATTTTATACCTTACTACTGAGCTCATAGTTGAGAAACTGTTTTACTGATAAGAAAAAATAAACATCTGAGTTCAAACGGGAAAATTCCATCTCGAAGGCCTTCAATCCGAACCCAAAGAAACCAATAACTGGTGCCCCATTTAAAAGAGAAACTGTTTTACTGATAAGAAATAATAAATTCCTAAGTCCAAACATGAAATTACCATCTCAAGGGCCTTCAATCCATACCCAAATAAGCCAATAACTGGTGCTTTGCATAAAAGAGAAACTGTTTTACTGATAAGAAATAATAAACACTTAAGTCCAAAGATAAAACTTCTGCCTCTAGGGCCTTCAATCCAAAAGCAAATAAGCCAATAACTGGTGCCCCATGTAAAAGAGAAACTGTTTATTAATAAGAAATAATAAAGTCTTAAGTCCAAACAGGAAAATTCCATCCCTATTGCCTTCAGTCCAAACCCAAATAGGCCAATGACTGGTGTCCCATGTAAAAGAGAAACTATTTTACTCATAAGAAATAATAAGCACTTAAGTCCAAACATGCAACTGTCATCTTTAGTTCCTTCAATCCAAACCCAAAGAAACTTTGTAAAAGAGAAACTCTTTTACTGATAAGAATAAACTCCTAAGTCCAAAGATAAACCTACCATTTCAAGGCCCTTCAATTCAAACCCAAAGAAACCAATAATTCTGTGCCACAGCCAGGAATTCCAAACCCTGCCTATCCCTGCCCTGCTTTAAGCTGGGTTTAAGCAGCATTTCCTGGCAGGAGCTGTGGTGATGGAGTTTGTGCCATGGTCACTTCTAGGGGGTCACTTCTGGTGACCTTCACAAACCTCACCAGGGATGGTTCCCCCTCTGGGGATTGTCACATTCACATTTTCTGAAAAATCCCTTGGCCCAGGATTTCTCTCCTGGGAAGCTGAGAAGCCTCAGAGAAAAAGGAAAACAATAGTTATCTCATTTGCTTCTCCTGTATTTTGCTGCTTTGGAATGTGTTTGGAGATTGTTTACCCACAGGTGATTGTTTCATTGGTTTCATGTGAATTATTTTGACTTTTTGGCCAATCAGGGCCAAGCTGTGTCAGGACTCTGGAAAGAGCCAGGAGTTTTCATTGTTATCTTTTTAGCCTTCTATCTGTATCCTTTCTCTATTCTTTAGTATAGTTTACTATAGCATTCTTCAATATAATATTATTAGTATTTCTATATTAGTATATTTGATATATACATTTTATTATATATTTATATATTTATTTCTATATATTTATTATATATTTATATATTTATTATATATTTATTTATTTTATATTTATATATTTGTTTTATATTTATATATTTTACTTTATATTTATATTTTTATTTATATCTTATTTATATATTATATTTAATACATAATATTTTATGTTAGTGTATTAGTATATTTATTTAGTATCATAAAATAATAAATGAGCCTTCTGAGAACATGGAGTCAGATTCATCATTCCTTCCTTCATTGGGGCACCCCACAAATCCAACAGGGGATATTCCCCCAGCAGAGCAGGAATCCAAGGATGCAGCCTCAGCCTGAGATCGTCTAAACTGGAATTTAATTAGGTCACTCCCCAGATACATTAAGCACAGATGTCCAGATTCAGGAGATTACAGATTTATTGGGCATTGATTAAATGAAAAAAAAAAAATCAAATAAGAGTCCCAGCTGAGTGCTGCAGCCATGTGCCAGCTCTCCCTGAGGGCAGCTGGAGCAGGCTATAATTAATATTACACAGTCCTGACAGGCAAGATAAAAGTTCTGGCCAGGCCAGGGTGTAATTTAGGATCTATTTATTCTCCAGCAGAATTTATTAACTCGAGCAAACCCAGCACAGGCAGATTTGTGGCTGATGTCCCTGCAGAGGGTGTCGGGAGCTCTCTGCACGTGCTCTTCTCCTTCCCCAGAGCTGTGTTCTCCCTGCATTTTCAGCTGGGCTGGTGGCAAAAAGCTGCTGAATTTCAGTGGGAGAAGGCGGCGATTTCCTGCTCCCCTGAACATCTGTCCTTCTCCTGGGGATCTCCTGCTGCCCTGCACATCTGTCCTTGTCCTGAGGAACTCCTGCTCCCCCCATCTGTGTCCTTCTCCTGCTCCCCTGCACATCTGTCCTTCTCCTGAGGAACTCCTGCTGCCCTGCACATCTGTCCTCCTCCTGGTGGCTCTTGCTCCTCACAGCCCTGTCCTTCTCCTGCTCCCCACACTTCTCTCCTTCTCCTGAGAAATTCCTGCTCCCCACACCTTTGTCCTCATCCTGGTGGCTCCTGCTCCTCTCAGCCCTGTCCTCATCCTGGAAATCTCCTGCTCCCCACACCTCTCTCCTTCTCCAGAATGGTTCCTGCTCCCCACAGCCCTGTCCTTCTCCTGCTCCCCATATCTCTGTCCTTCTCCTGGGAATCTCCAGCTCCCCACACCTCTCTCCTTCTCCTGGGGATCTGCTGCTCCCCTCACCCCTGTCCTTCTCCTGCTCTCCCCAGCTCTGTCCTTCTCCTGCTCCCCTCATCCCTGTCCTTCTCCTGCTCCCCCAGCCCTGTCCCATCCATCTGCCCCATCACCCTGGCAGGTCCCCTGTCCCCCGTCCCTGCACTGACCTGGTCTGTGCTGTGTCCCCAGAGGGTGCAGCAGGGCTGGAGCTGCTGCTGCCCCTTCCCTGGCATCCTGTGCTCTGTCCATGGCTTCCCTTCCCTGCTCTCTCCCTGTGAGCAGCTCCACCACTGCAGGAAATGTTCCCTTCGCAGTGCCAGCCTGCCCTGGGCCCGGGGATGAGGTCCTTGTCACTTTGAAGATCCCAGCTATTTGAGTGCTTTGAATTCATTTGTTTAATGAACCTCAGGGGGCCACTGCACTGAAGCATCCCCAAACAAGTTCAGAGCTCTGCAGTTTCTCCACTAATTAGGGACTCCTTTGGGGCTAAACACAAGAGGTTCTGCTGCTGTGTTTGAGGCAGGCAGAAAGCCAAGGCAGGGCTGAATCTCCAGCTCAAGTGAAGCATTTTTAATGTTTTTCCTCCTCTATTTTCTTTTCCCCTCTCCCCAGCAAGCGCAGAGCTGCCAGGCACGAACACAAACGGTCAGGTCAAGGTGCTCTGAGGCAGGGGAAGGGTTTGGGCAAAGCCTGGCTAAAGCAGCCCAGCTCTGCAGCGTTTTCCTGCTCTTGTGCCTCTCCTTTTCCTCAGGGGCTGCTCACCACTCACTGCCAAAGGCTGCTGGAATTGGAGCTGGGCGCTCGGGTGGCTCTGGAGGAGCTGTCCAGGAACAGGACCCAACCCCACCCAGACAGCACAGACCCCACCTTGCACCCCTCACAGGGGTTAGGGTGGGAAATCAGGGGGGAAATTCTCTTTTTAAAGTGCCTCGAGGATGTGGGAGTCTCACAGCTGAGAGATGCAAGGCAAAATCCGCTCGCAGCAACTTTTCTCAATTTTTCCTTTTTTTAATCCAAAAGTTTTTTCTTTCCTTTCCTTCCTTTGCCTGCCTGGTCCTTGCCCTCCAAAAAGTGAAATGCTCATGTCCTGGTTTAAAAAAAAAATAATTAAAAATTCACACTAATTAGAAGGAATCAGGAAAGAAATTGATATCTCTGTCAATTCATCACAGCAAATTCATCACTGCTCTGAGCTCCCCCAAAGTAAGAAAGGGGCTGCTCAGAATCCACCCTGAAGTGCTCAGGGCACCGAGAGTCCTGCAGAATTAATTGCCAGGCACATTAATTACTGATTAAACGGGAAATCCCCAAATGCCATTAGGAAGGGATGGTTGAACACGGATCCATCGTGCTCCCAGCCTGGCTGGAGTCACTTTTGTGGAGCTCAGGTTCAGGGGGACAAATGGATCCTTGAAGGGGGATAAATGGATCCTAGCAGGTGAATAAATGGATCCTAGCAGGTGAATAAATGGATCCTAGCGGGTGAGTAAATGGATCCCAGCAGGTGAGTAAATGGATCCTTGCAGGTGAGTAAATGGATCCTAGCAGGTGAATAAATGGATCCTAGCGGGTGAGTAAATGGATCCTAGCAGGTGAATAAATGGATCCTAGCGGGTGAGTAAATGGATCCCAGCAGGTGAGTAAATGGATCCTTGCAGGTGAGTAAATGGATCCTAGCAGGTGAATAAATGGATCCTAGCGGGTGAGTAAATGGATCCTAGCAGTGAGTAAATAGATCCTAGCAGGGGGATAGATGGATCCCAGCAGGGGGGTAAATGGATCCTAGCAGGTGAATAAATGGATCCTTGCAGGTGAGTAAATGGATCCTAGCGGGTGAGTAAATGGATCCTAGCAGTAAATAAATGGATCCCAGCAGTAAATAAATGGATCCTAGCAGGTGAATAAATGGTCTCAGCAGGGAGCTGGGAACCCCTCCCTGGGATCAAGCTGCAGGTTCCTTATCCAGGACCACACATCTTGGCTCTGCAGCCAACCAAATGCTCATTTTGCACCTTGGAGAGGGCAGCTGTGGCAGCAGCAGCATCAGGCTGTGCTGCCAGCTCTGGGCTCGGCCCATCTGCCCCAGCCAGGGCTGCCAGGAAAGGGGAGGAGGCAGGAAAAGCTCCCAGCTTCTGGAAATTGCTGTGGCCAGGAGGGAAAGCTGGAGCTGGGATTGGGGCTCAGGTCAGGGGGACAAACCCTGAGGTGCAAGGCAGGGTGTGCTCACCCAGAGAGGGATCAGGGGATGGTCTTGGGGTTGTTCGTATCAATAAATCCCCCACCCATCGCTCCAAGCACTGCCCCCTGAACCTGACCATGAAGTTGAGCTCTTCTACCAATTTTCAAGCCCATCCTTCCTAGGAATCCCGCCAATTCTCGTCTCAATAATATTCCCAGTTCTCATCTCAATAACATTGTGTTCCCATCCAGCCACCCTGCTGGTGATGGGTGGCAGCAGTGACGCTCCTGTCCCCAGATGGTGATGGGTGGCAGCAGGGACACTCCTGTCCCAGCTGGTGATGGGTGACAGCAGGGACACTCCTGTCCCAGCTGGTGATGGAGGAGCAGCCAGGCAAATTCCATCCCCTCTGCAGGGCTGGGATCAGCGTTCCCGCCCGCTCCGGGGTGTCAGGCTGCAGTGTAAATGTACAAATGGAAATCAGCGCTGGAAACGCCTCTCCAGCTGTGCCGAGCCCGTCCCCAGCGGTGGCAGCGGTGGCAGCGGCCGCGACAGCAGCCCTGGCACGGCGGGAGCCTGCTGCCATCTCCTGGGCAGCGCTGGGCACCCTGTGCCCCTCTGGCTGCCTCTGCCGAGGGCTGCTGCTCCCTCCTGCCCGCCTGGCCGGCAGGGCCTGCAGGGCTCTGAGCCCCGGGAACCACCTGGGGATCACCTGGGAATGACCTGGGAATGGATCACCTGGGAATGGATCACCTGGGAATGACCTGGGAATGGATCACCTGGGAATCACCTGGGAATGGATCACCTGGGAATGACCTGGGAATGGATCACTTGGGAATGGATCACCTGGGAATGACCTGGGAATGACCTGGGAATCACCTGGGGATCACCTGGGAATGACCTGGGAATGGATCACCTGGGAATCACCTGGGAATCACCTGGGAATGACCTGGGAATGGATCACCTGGGAATCGCCTGGGAATGGATCACCTGGGAATGACCTGGGAATGACCTGGGAATCACCTGGGAATGGATCACCTGGGAATGACCTGGGAATGACCTGGGAATGGATCACCTGGGAATGGATCACCTGGGAATGGATCACCTGGGGATCACCTGGGAATGACCTGGGAATGGATCACCTGGGAATCACCTGGGAATGGATCACCTGGGAATGACCTGGGAATCACCTGGGAATCACCTGGGAATCACTTGGGAATGGATCACTTGGGAATGAATCACCTGGGAATCACCTGGGAATGGATCACTTGGGAAGGAATAACCTGGGAATTACTTGGAAATGAATGACCTTGGAATGGATCACTTGGGAATGGATCACTTGGGAATGGATCACCTGGGAATCACCTGGGAACTACCTGGGAATCACCCGGGAATGGATCACCTGGGCACCCACCACAGCGGCGCTGCTGCAGGTGGCACCGAGACACCGGGCAGGCTCCTGTCCCCTCCCCAGGGCTGGGGACACTGGGAATGGAGCTGGGAACACCAGGGGTCCACCCCAGCACTGGGACAGGGCAGCAAGGACACCAGCACCGCCTGGCCTTTGTCCCAGCGAGGCTCTGCAGACACAAGGAGAGCAGAGCTCTGCGTGTGGGGAGAGCAGGAGCAGCTGAGCCCTCCCAGCTGGCCAGAAGGAGCTCCTGGCTGCTGTTTCTCCTCCTTCTGCAGCTTCTGGAGGAGTAAAGGAGCAGCAGAGTTCCCTTGTTGAGCTGCTCCCTTTGGGAGGAACCTTCTGGCAAAACGTTTGTCCTTCCTGCCTCCCCCTGCTCTCCCCTGCCCTCCCTGTGGGTCACCAGGGGGTTTCAGGACTCATCCCTGCAGAGAACAATCCCCATTTTGTTCTTGCAGCCTGGACAGAGCCCTGCCAGGCTGGGACCAGCCCTCAGCGCTGGGATTCTTCCTGCTGCAGGTGGGAAATGCCCTGCAGAGCTGGCATTGCTCAGGTGTGGGGCCCTGGCAGCCTCCTGTCCCCTCTGGATGCAAAATCCATCCTCATTTACACCCCCAGAGAACCACGAGGCCCTGCCTGCCCTCTCTGCTTTCCCGGCTGCTGGAGGCAGGGATGGGGTGCATTTCTGGAGCTGAGGACACTGCAGGGACAGACTGCCAAGCCCTGAGCCCGTCCCAGCGCCGGGAACTCGCCCCGCACCTCCAGCAGCACAAGGAATCCTTTCAAGCAGTAAAAAACCCCGTCCATGGCCGCATCCACAAAATACAATATTTGCAAAACAGGCCAGTAAACCTCAACTGTTCTTCACCCAGAGCAAACAGCCCCATAAAGGCTGGCGAGGAGCTGAGAGCAAACAGAGCCCTGCTCGATGGGCTGGGCAGAGTCCACCCTGTGCCAGGCAGGGCCAGCAGCCCTGGCACAGCAGAGCAGAGCAGAGGATGCCCCGATGCGCAGGGTGGCTCCAGCCCTGCCCAGAGCCCTTCCAGCACCAGGAAATGGAACACAGAGCTCTCCCTGGCCTCACCTTCCCCATCACCTCTGCCTGACCCTGAGCTGCTTTCCCTGCGGTTGGCATTTCCCTGCTCCCAGGCAGGTGCCTGTGCACTTGTTTAATCTGTTTTATTCCCTGGAGCAGGACCTGGAGCCATCCCCGTGCAGGGACGCTGATTCAGGATCATCAGCTCTAATTACTGGGTAATTAGAGAGCCGGGTTTCGCTCTGGCCCCAATTCCTTCTCCTGTCCCAAGGAGGTGGAAGGTGAGCAGGAGGAATCCCGCTTGTTTCAGGGACAGGGAAGTGCTGTCCTTGTCCCCAGCACTGATCCCTCAGTGCTGCCCCAACAGCTGCAAAATCAGCCTTGAAATCAGCCTCAAAACCAGCCTCAAAATCAGCCTTGAAATATCTCAAAACCAGCCTCAAAATCAGCCTTGAAATCAGCCTCAAAACCAGCCTCAAAATCAGCCTTGAAATATCTCAAAATCAGCTTCACAAGCTGCATTTTGCCCTCCCCTCCAGGTGAGGCACAGGTGGGAGGAGGTTTGGCTTTCCTGGGTCTGCCCTTCCCTGGGTTATTCCAGCCTGGGATGCAGCTGCAGATTCCTTATCAAGGGAACACATCTTGGCTTTTTGTGTGCTGGAAGGTTCCAGCTGCGCTCCTGCAGCACAGCCCCAGCTCCAAGTGCTGCTGTTTGCCCCAGGGATGTTCAGCGGGCTCAGATCCAGCAGGAGGGGGCACAGCCTGGAAAATTCCTGAAATCCCTCTGGCTGCCCTGGAGGGCTCCAGCGCCTGACCCAGACCCTGGCACAGAGCCCCAGCCCCCTGTGCCTTTGATTGAGCCCTTGGAAAAAACAATTGCCAACCTTATATGGAGAATTACAAGCCATGACAGTTTAAGTAGAATGATAGTGAATTTATCACAAGGTGAAAATGTAGAATTTTGGGGTTTTTAGAATGGGGGTTTGGGGGCAAGATGGAGGGATCTGGGCGTGTCCAGCCTTTCTCCTTCTTCTTCTTCTTGGCCTCCATCTTCAGCTGTGATGGCAGCACTTTTGGATTGGTTTAGAGTAGAAGCTCACTGTCTAACACAGGTGATGGGTATTGGGAAGTTATGGTAAATATTGTACACGTAGTTTTTAGTATAAAAAGATAACACCAGAGTGCCTCTGTCTGTCCTGCTGAATGGACCTTGGCTGGACAGGAGAAAGAATTTTCTGGATAAGAAACAATAAACAACCTTGAGACCGAGAACTGAAGAGTTCTGACTCCTTCTTTGACTGCCAGGCTGGGAAAAGAGAATTTCTGACTCATCTGGGGTCACTGTGAGCAGCAGAGATCCCAGCCCAGCCCAGCCCTGGCGACAGCTCCTGCTGCAAACCAGGAGGGAGCAGATCCTGATCAGGATCCTGATCATCCCCTCTGGTGACACACTGCCGTGTGGGCGGCACCAGGGAAACACCCTGAGCATTTCCAAACAACCCCTGAGCATCAGGGCCGGGGCTGCTGCCCTTCCCCAGAGCTCCCAACCCAGGCTGCAGCTCTCACCTGGCACCCTGAGATTGTCTGAAAAATCCTTCAGGATTTTTGTCTCCTGGGAAGCTTCAGATTCTCCCCGTTCTGCTGCTTTGGAATGGGATTTGGGGATTGTTTATCCCAGCGTGTGAATTGTTTTAATTTAATGGCCAATCACAGCCAGCCTGTGTGGGACTCTCTGAGGAGTCACATTATTCATTCTCTTCTGATGTGTTCTTTGCTCTATTTCTTTAGTATAGTTTTAGCAGAACAGTTTGAAATAATAAAATAAAATATAATATAATACGATATGATACAATATAATGTAATGATATGATATATGATACAATATGATACGATACAATATAACACAATACAATATGATACGATATAATATAATATAATATAATACAATACAACACAACACAACATAGCATAACATAATATAATATAATATAATATAATATAATATAATATAATATGATATAAAGTAATATAATATAATATAATATAATATAATATAATATAATACAATACAATACAATATAATAAAATATAAATCAGCCTTCTGACAACTTGGATTCTCATCTCCTTGGATGCTGCTCCGAGCAGGCTCAGCCCTCCCCAGACATTTTGGGCCCTCCAGAAGCTCAGGTCCCTCTGCCACACACAAACCTCCCACAGAAATTTCTGTTTCCTGCCCTTCCTCTGTTCTTCACTCCCATTTGATTGGTTTTGTTTTATGGCTTTACCCAATTATGCAGCCACCTCTAGGGATAAAATTATTAATTCTACTGCTTCCTGGAGCTCTCTGCTGTGTCCTCTCCCCAAGGCAGGGCTCAGCCCTCACAACACATCAACCTCTTCAAGAAACAGCAGAACTGAAAAGGAAAAAGTTAAAATAATTTTAAAAAAAGGGAACAAAAATTGTCACCTCCTGCACCCCTCACAAGGCTCTGCCTGGCCCTGGGGAGGTTTCTGGAGCACTCCCACCCTGCCCCTGCTGTCCCAGATGGAATTCTCTGGGAGAGCACAGTGACACCCCACTGAGTCACCCCCGGCTCCAGAGATGGCACCGAGGGGAATTCACACGAAACTGCCCAGGGCAAACAGCACAGCTGGGCTGGCCAAACCCTCTGCTCCCATCCCCGCTTTTTCCCCATTCCCTGAGCTCTCAGGGTGCTGCCACGCTTCCCCAGCTCCTTGGGGGCTCCCAGGAAAGGTTTCCAGCAGCTGGAAAGAGCAGCTCCCATTCCCCAGCCTATGTGGAGCTCTCCCTCTCAGCAGAGCAGCCTCAGGCACTGCCCAGGGAAGCTCCAGAAGGGCAGAAAAGGAGATAAAAGCCACAGGCAGATGAGGCTCTGCAGGAGAACTCGATCCTGTGAGTTCAGCAGAGCAGAAAGTCTCAATATTTTTGCCCACATTCTCTGCAAACTGCCCAGGGCAAAGAGCACAGCTAGGCTTGCCAAACCCTCTGCTCCCATTCTGGTTTCTTTCCTTGTGTGCTCTGCTCCCATCCCCGCTTCTTTCCCCATTCCACGAGCTCTCAGGGTCCTGCCACGCTTCCCCTGCTCCTTGGGGGCTCCCAGAAAGGTTTCCAGCACCTGGGAACAGCAGCTCCCATTCCCCAGCCTGAGGTCCCCTTTTGGAGCTCTCCCTCTCAGCACAGCAGCCCCAGGCACTGCCCAGGGAATCTCCCAGAAGGGCAGAAAAGGAGATAAAAACCACAGGGAGAATTTGATTCTGTGAATTCAGCAGACCACAAAATCTCAATATTTTTGCCCGCACTCTGAGCACTGGGGCCGAATTCACCTCCAAGCAGTGCAGCATCACTGGACATTCTTCCAACACATTCTCCCTTCCCTGCTGCTCTCCTCTTTGCCCTGACCTCCCCTGTTCCATTCCTCCTTCTTCTCCCACCTCTGTTCAGCTTTTATTGGAGTATTTTCCACAAACAACCCTCCCAGAGCTCTGCGGCTGGGGCAGGGGAAGGAAACCCAAACTCCCACTCGGGCAGCACGAGTGACTCAGCAGGGCCAGGGAGGAGGAGGAGGAGGAGGATGGAGTGAGCTTGGCTAAACCACAGCATGAGAACATCAGAAACACCAGAGAGCTTCATCCCCTTCTCCAGGGGAGGATATCAGGAAAAAAAAAATCAGAATAAAAAGAGTGGTCAGGCATTGGAATAAGTTGACCAGGGAGGTGATGGAGACAGTGGATGGGGCATTGGGGTTGTGCTTTAGAGTCTCTTCCACCCTCCATGAGTCTGCAAGGCAGAAAGAGAGGCCATTCTCTTCTTTTTGGGGGGATCCAGCTCGTTTGGGGTGCCACCCTCTGTAATAATGGCAAAAATGTAATAATGGCAGAAATGTCATTTTGGCAGAAATGTAAATCTCAACTTGGTGGAAATCTCATTTTGGCAGAAATGTAATAATGGCAGAAACATAGTTTTGGCAGAAATTTAAATCTCATTTTGGCAGAAATGTCATTTTGTCAAAAATGTCATTTTGGTGGAAATCTCATTATGGCAGAAATTTAAATCTCCTTTTGGCAGAAATGTCATTGTGGCAGAAACATCATTTTGGTGGAAATCTCATTTTGGCAGAAATGTAAATGTCGTTTTGGCAAGAATGTAATAATGGTAGAAAAGTAATTTTGGCAGAAATGTAAATCTAAGTGGAACCATCCCTGGAGCAGGACCTGGAGCCATCCCCGTGCAGGGACGCTGATTCAGGATCATCAGCTCTAATTACTGGGTAATTAGAGAGCCGGGTTTCGCTCTGGCCCCAATTCCTTCCCCTGTCCCAAGAAGGTGGAAGGTGAGCAGGAGGAATCCCGCTTGTTTCAGGGACAGGGAAGTGCTGTCCTTGTCCCCAGCACTGATCCCTCAGTGCTGCCCCAACAGCTGCAAAATCAGCCTTGAAACCAGCCTCAAAATCAGCTTTAAAATCAGCTTTGAAATCAGCTTCAAAATCAGCTTTGAAATCAGCCTTGAAATATTTCAAAATCAGCTTCAAAAGCTTCAAAGTCAGCCTTGAAATCAGCCTCAAAATCAACCTCAAAATACTTAAAAATCGGCCTTGAAATACTTCAAAATCAGCTTCAAAATCAGCCTCAAAATCAGCATCAAAATCAACCTTGAAATACTTCAAAATCACCCAAGGACCTGAGGGGGAAATGGGGAAAAATCCAGGAAGGAGAGGAGAGAGAAACTGGAGCTGTTTTCCTCTGTGGTGTTATCTGAGGTGTCCAGCCAAAATTACTGGAGAGGAATCCCACCACGGATGAGTCCCCAGCATGAAAATTCCACGTTCACCAGTGAGGGGCTGTAAAAAAGGGTCAGGAGAGACCAGCCCTCCCCAGACCCTTGGCCCTTCCTGATCCAGCTCTTTCCAAGCAGGATCAGAAGCTGAATTTGAACATTTTTACAGGGCTGCTCCCTCTCTGGCTTTTTCACATTTTCTGGGATTTCAAGAGAGATCAAGACTGTAGGCTCCTCCACCTTTCCAGGGTTTCTGCAATAGCTCACAGGGCTGGTCACCATTCCAAGGGACACAGAAACTCACAGACCTCGGTGTCCAGCCCAGGGATGTCCCCAGTGCCCATGTGAACCCCTCAAACAGGGCTCACCCCTTGTTTGTCAGCAGTTCTGGGCAGGTAGGAGGAAGTGTCTCTATCAGTGAAACCTCCAGGGGGGTGTGGACGCGTGAGCTGGACGGGGAGGAGGAAATATTTGGATATTTGCATTTACCTCATCACAGCCTGGGTATAAAAGGGGCTGGCAAGGGGCGAGGCTGCCTCAGTGCCAGGGCAGGTGGGTGAGCAGGGGGCACCAGAGGGGTCATGGCAGCTTTCCTGCTCCTGGCAGCCCTGCTGCTGCTGGGGACGGTGTCTGGCCAGGCAGACACAGGCACAGACACAGACACAGACACAGACACAGATGGGTGCCTGTGGCTCCGGAACGCCACCGAAGGGAATTTCTCTGTGGAAACAACACCTGAGACTTACCAGCCCAACACCACCTACCTGGGTAAGCCAGCCCTGCCCGGAGCTCGCAGGCTGCCCCCTGTGCCTGACCCTGCTGTGCTGCTCCCAAATCTGCTGCAAATGCGCGTTCTGATTCTGCTTCGATCCTTTTTCATTCCAGGCAGCTTCTGGCTGTTATTTCCATGGTGCTGCTGTTACCTCTTTGCTCCTATCCCATCTTCCCCTCTGCAGCTCAATCCCAAATCCCCTCTCTCTCCCCTCAGGATGATTTTTCCCCCCTCTATCTTTTTGCACAGAAGGAGCAAAGAAAAGACAGAAGTTGGGGAAGTTGTTTTGTGGTTTGGTTCCCTCCCCTCCTCTCTCGGACTTTGCCTTTCTGCACAGACAAAGGGGAAGAGGTGACTTTGGTGCTGACAAACGCTCAGCATCCACGGGAGGAAATGGATTTCAGGCTGCAGCAAGATGGGGCAAACACAGCCTGAGCCCTGAGGCCCAGAAAAACCCAAATTCTGAGAAAACAGTGGAGAAAAGACATCCTGAGCCTTACCTGATCCTTCCTGCAGGGAGGAGGTGTGAACCACACACAGGGGATCCATCAGATCCCACCAGGCAGCACCCACAGCACCCACCTGGGCTCTTTTCATTTGCTCACTGCTGTTATTTCCATTTTTTGAGTAGGGAATTGAGGTTGGATAGCAATTTCTAACTCACCTCAGCTCCTGGAGGTTCTGGGTGTTATTTCCATTTTTTGAGCAGGGAATTGAGGTTTGGATGGCAATTCCTGCCTTACCCCAGCTCCTGGAGGTTCTGGCAGCTTTGGTTTGGAGCAGGGCTGGCCCAAGGGGGAGTGAAGGCTGGCAGGGCCATGGCAGGGCACTCAGGGCACTCGGGGGCCTGGGCAGCCCCTGCTGGTGCCCAGCAGCTCCTCCCTGCCCCACCTGGCCATGGGCCAGGTTCTGCTCTGGGGAAAATCCCCGAGAGCCCCGGGCAGGGCAGGGAGAGGCAGAACCAGCCAGGCTGGGGCTGCCCAGGGTCCTTCCTGTCTGCAGGGCGGGCACAGGGCTCTGCCAGGTGTGGCACCAGGTGTGGCACCAGGTGTGGCACCAGGGGCTGAGCAGCTCACGGACACATAAAGGGTTTTTTTGGGGGGGTAAAACACCCTCTGTGCTGGCTGCTGTCACCACGAGTGTCACACAGGGTGTGGGCAAACCCTGAAGGCTCGGGGTCCTGGCAGGGCAGAAATGTCATTTTGGCGGAAATGCAATAATGGCAGAAATGTCATTTTGGCAGAAATGTAGATCTTTTTTTGGCAGAAATGTAATATTGGCAGAAATCCCATTCTGGCAGAAATGTAAATCTCATTGTGGCAGAAATCCCATTTTGGCAGAAATCTCATTTTGGCAGAAATGTAAATCTCATTTTGGTGGAAATCCCATTTTGGCAGAAATGTAAATCTCATTTTGGCAGGAATGTAAATCTCATTTTGGCAGGAATGTCATTTTGAGAGGAATGTCATTTTGACAGGAATGTCATTTTGGCGGAAACGTAAATCTCATTTTGGCAGGAATCTCATTTTGGCAGGAATCTGACTTTGTCCCTCTCGCTGTGCCCCCAGTGACCATCAAGGACGACAGGAACCACAGCAACAGCTCGGGGCCGTTCCTGCTGCAGGCCCTGTCCCCCCAGAACACCTCGGTGGGGCGGTGGGAGAAGACAGCCATGTGGACGTGCAGCTCTGTGCTCTCAGCAATGCTGAACGTCTCTGAGAGAGCGGCCAACTGGACATCCCCTGCAGAGAACCCAGGGAACCTCTCCTCAGTGCAGATCAGGTGAGCAGGGATCCCCCTGAGCCCCCGGCTGGGACAAACCCCAGGTACCCCTTCCCCAGAGCAGGGCTGAGCACGTCCTCCAGAGCCCTCTGCATTTTCCTTTTCCTTTTCCTTTTCCTTTTCCTTTTCCTTGTCCTTGTCCTTTTCCTTTTCCTTTTCCTTTTCCTTTTCCTTCTCCTTTTCCTTCTCCTTCTCCTTCTCCTTTTCCTCCTTTTTCTCCTTCTCCTTCTCCTTCTCCTTTTTTCCTTCTCATTCTTCTTCTCCTTTTGCCCTTCTCCTTCTTCTTCTCCTTTTTTCCTTCTCCTTCTCCTTCTATTTCTCCTCCTCCTTTTTTCCTTCTCCTTCTTCTCCTTCTCCTTTTTTCCTTCTCCTTCTCCTCCTCCTCCACCTTCTCCTTCTCCCTCTCCTTTTTTCCTTCGCCTCCTTCTCCTTTTCCAGCTTTAGCTCCCAAAGGCCAGCCCAGGGGCGCAGTGGGAGTCTGGAGATGCTCGCAGAGCAGAAATGCAGATTAATGCCATGGAAGTGGCCCGGCTGAGCACTCCCATTACCCCAGTGGGAGATGTTTGTCCAAGGCCAGCAGAGCCTCCAGCCTTATCTGTGGGGAGGAGGCTCAGCCAGCTCCTGCTAATTACAGGGAGCAGATGGCTCCCAGTTAATTGCCACCCATCCCCATCCCCATCCCCAGCCCCAGCCCAGCCAAAATGTGATGGAGAAACAATTTCAGATGTTGGTAACACCCCCCAAAACAGCTCAGAGTGGCTGGAGGGCAGCATCAGTGAGCTCAGGGTGGCTCTGGTATTCCTGTCCCTCCATCTGCGGGCAGTGTCCCCTTTCCATCCCCCTGGGACACTCAGCTTCTCTGCCCTGAACTGGTTTTCCTCTCTCTTCCCTCCTCCCACAGGGTCTATCTCAAGCTTCCTGATAACAACACCGAGCTCAAGATCTGGATGCTGGACAGAGGTAAATAAATAATCTCCATAGAGGCGAATAATATCCATAGAGGTAAATAATCTCCATAGAGGTGAATAATCTGCATAGAGGTGAATAATCTGCATAGAGGTGAATAAATAATCTCCATAGAGGTGAATAATCTGCATAGAGGTGAATAATCTGCATAGAGGTGAATAAATAATCTCCATAGAGGTGAATAATCTGCATAGAGGTAAATAAACTCCACAGAAGTAAATCATCTCTATGGAGATGAATAATGTGCATAGAGGTGAATAATTTCCAGAGAGATAAATAATCTCCATAGAGGTCAATAAATAATCTCCATAGAGGCAAATAATCTGAATAGAGGTGAATAATCTGCATAGAGGTAAATAAATAATCTCCATAGAGGTGAATAATCTGCATAGAGGGGAATAATCTTCATAGAGGTGAATAATCTGCAGAGAGGTGAATAATCTGCATAGAGGTAAATAAATAATCTGCATAGAGGTAAATAACCTTCATAGAGGTGAATAATCTCCATCAAGGTAAATAATCTGCATAGAGGTAAATAATCTGCATAGAGGTGAATAATCTCCATAGAAGTGAATTATCTGCATAGAGGTGAATAATCTCCATAGAGGTAAATAAATAATCTCCATAGAGGTGAATAATCTCCATAGAGGTGAATAATCTGCATAGAGGGTCAGGGTTAGGGCCAGGGTCAGGGTCAGGGTTAGGGCCAGGGTCAGGGTCAGGGTTAGGGCCAGGGTCAGGGTTAGGCTCCTCTGATGTCCTCAGCCACCCCCCTCCTCCACAGAGAGTGTGACCCCTCATTCCTCTGAAATCACAGAAGCAGAAGTTCTCAAATTACAAATGTTCCTTTACATTTGTAACCAATTTTTTTTTTTCCATTCCAGCTGCAGAAACCACCCCGGTGCCCTCCAACACCACGTCCACCTCCAGCACCACTCCCAACTCGGTGGGCAGGGCTCGGGGCAGCTCCTGCCTGCTGGCTGCCCTGCTGCTGCTGCTGCCCACTGCCAGCCTGCTCTCCTAGAGGGGCCCCAGCTCTGCTGCCCCTTCCCCTGCTCAGGAACACGGGGCCGAGCTGATTTACTCAGGAAAACTCTTCCTTGCTGTGAGAAATGTGTGAGAAATGCACCTGCACAGGAAATGAGAGAGGTTTGTGTGAGTGCCCAGCTGATCGTCCCCTGCTGCCCTCGCCCACGAGCTCAGCAAAAGGAAATTTCCCCAGCAGAGACCCCTCTGACCTGGCTGTGCCTTTCTGACCCAAAAATGGGTGAGCAGAGCCCAAGGAACACGGGACATTCATGAATCCATGATTTCCTCATCATCTGAAGGCATCCTGTGAAGCACAAAATGCCTGAAGGGAGGAGAACTCTTCTTCTTCATCGTCGTCTTCTCCTTCTTTGTCTTCTCCTTCTTCTACTTCTTCTTCTTCTTCTTCTTCTTCTTTGTCTTCTTCATCTTTGTCTTCTTTGTCTTCCTCATCTTCTTCTTTGTCTTCTTCATCTTCGTCTTCTTCTTTGTCTTCTTCTCCATCTTCTTCATCTTCGTCTCCTTTATCTTCGTTCTTCTTCATCTTCGTCTTTGTCTTCTTCTTCTTCATCTTTGTCTTCTTCATCATCTTCTTCTTCATCTTCATCTTCTTCATCTTCATCGTCTTCTCCTTCTTCATCTTCTTCTTTGTCTTCTTCTCCTCCTTCTTCTTCTCCATCTTCTCCTCCTTCTTCTTGTTCTTCGTCTTCCTCCTGTTCCTCCTCCTCTTCCAAGAAGCTCCAGGAGGGCTCTGCCTTTGCCTCCTCCTCCTCCTCTTCCTCCTCTTTCCCTCCATCCCCTCCTGGCACAGCCCTGGATCTCGGGGAGCAGAGCTGAGCCTGGGGAGGGGAATCCAGCCCAGACCCCCCAAACCCCCCAGGCTGAGCCTTTTTCTTCTCCAAAGCCCCCTGAATTTCATTCTTCCAGCAGACGATTCCCTTTGTTCTCCCTCAATTTTTCCCCCTGGAAAGGCAAGGTGGGTATTTTGTGTTCCTCTTTTATTTTTTTTTTAAATCAACAGCTGATTTTTACTGCAAGGCAAGATTATTGTGTGGGCCAATGGACGTCTTGATTTTATTGTTGTTTATATTTTTATATGGGCAAAACGTGTATTTAGAAATTTTTCAAATTATGGAAAGCAATTTTTTTTTCCTTAAACAAATCCAAATAAAATAAGGAATCAAAACTGGTTCTTGCACCTCCCATTATTTCCTGGTGATGTTTTTGGGGGTGAGGAGGGTTTGAAATTATTCTGAAATATTTGGCTTTGACCCCACAGATGGAGGAACAAATAAATAAAGGCGAGGCCTGAGCTCTGCAATCCTGGATTTTTGGGGGAAAATCGTCCTGTTCTTCCTCTTGAGGAGGCTGAGCCCCAAACCAGAGCAACATTTCAAATTTAAAAAACAGTCCTGGCTTTACACTGCTCTTCCCAGCCCAGAGCTGCCCAATCCCCTCATTTCTGCTGAATAAACCCTAATTCCCAAGGGACTGAGGAGCCTGAGAATGAAGGAGCCTGAAAATTTAACACAGGACCTGAAACCATGAGAAAAAATTGGGGCTGCCCATTTCTATTTCTCAGGAATTCAGAAAGAAATTGTGCCTGCCCATTTCTATTCCTCAGGAATTCAGAATTTTTTTTTTTATTTCTATTTCTCAGGAATTCAGAAAGAAATTCTGCCTGCCCATTTATATTTCTCAAGCATTCAAAAAAAATTTGTTATATTTCTATTTCTCAGGAATTCAGAAAATATTGTTATATTTCTATTTCTCAGGAATTCAGAAGAATTTGTCCCTGCTCATTTCTATTTCTCAGGCACTCATATATCAAGTCCAAGAGGGAATTTTTTTTAAATTCCATCAGAATTGTCCAAAATATTATCCCTAAAAGTTGACAGCTGTGATTAAACATTGCTGAGGCTGGTTTGGCTTTCAGGCTGAGCTTTCACTCAATTTCTGCTTGTTCAAATTGTACAAAAGCCACGGTTTTCCCAAAAAAATAAAGGTAATTCTCCCTCCCATGCCCTGAGTGTAAATTCCATTTCTTTCACCCCAATTTCCACTTCTTTCCCTGTTTGCTGCTGGGCTGAGGAGGGGTTGTTGAGGGAAGAATTCCCCAGCACAATTTCACATTTCCACAGGTGCCATTTGAGCCTGAACAAATTGAACATTCGTGGAATGTTCTCGCAGAATTCCACATAAATTATTTTATTTTAGTGGCCAGCCATTAAATTTGGCTCCTGTTTAGCAGACAGGGTAATTAGCAGAGATAGGAACATTCTTTATCAGTGCGCAACACACAATAAAATCCTAATTAGTGCTGGAAATTACGGCTCAGCTCCCATCTCTTTGTTGATCCATCTATCTGCTAAGATTACAGGCTCGGATAATAAATATGAAATTACATTTAAATGTCCCTGTGGCACCTCCCATGTCCCAGATTATCCCCACGTGCTGCTTTGGCCCATCCATGAGTCTCATCAGAGGCATTTTCATTCATTTTTACTCTGTTGAGCAGCAAAAATGAACATTTCCTTTTACAACTCGTCTAAATCCTGAAATATAGGGGAAAAAACGTTTTTTTTAAAAAGCGCTAAAAACTAAAGTCACAAACAAAGGCTAAAAACTTCAATTTCACAAAAAGAACTAGGCTTAATTTTTACTCTATTGAGCAGCAAAAATGAAAATTTCCTTTTACACCCTATTTTCCCTAAAAAATAGGGGAAAACTGCCACATTGAGGGTTAAATTTGCTCCATTTCCATCCCTCCAAAAACCCAGTGCTGCAGGGTGAGGTGCTGAATCCTTTACCACATTCACTGAATTTATGGGTGAATCTCTGGAAACAGAATTGTTTAATCCTTTGTCATATTCACTGAATTTCTGGGTAAATTTACAGGGACAGAGTTGTTTCATTCTTGCCCACATTCACTGAATTTCCAGGTACATTTATGGGAACAGAATTATTTAATCTTTTGCCACATTCACTGAATTTCTGGGTAAATCTATGGGGACAAAGTTTTTTAATCCTTTACCACATTCACTGAATTTCTGGGTAAATTTACAAGGACAGAGTTTTTTTAATTCTTTGCCACATTCACTGAATTTTTAGGTAAATTTACAGTGACAGAATTGTTTAATTCTTGTCCACATTCACTGAATTTCTGGGTAAATTTACGGGGACAAAGTTTTTTTATTCTTTGCCACATTCACTGAATTTCCAGGTGTATTTATGGGAAGAGAATTGTTTAATGCTTTGCCACATTCACTGAATTTCTGGGTAAATCTATGGGAACAGAGTTATTAATTCTTTGCCACATTCACTGAATTTCTGGGTACATTTACGAGCAGAAATTTGAATTTTCCACAGCAGTGTACAAACAATTTCAGGGAAAAAGCCACAAAACGCCCCTGAATACCCAGCCCCAGTTTTTCCCCTCATTTTTCAGACTCCCACGCTCTGTTTCCCTTTGGCCTCCCCTCTGCACAGGGTAATTAATTGGCTCCAATTAGCGCCAGGCACAAACAAACACCCTAATGAGCTTTACCCAGGGTGGGAATTGCTGGGGCTGCTCTGGGGATGAGGAAAATGAGGAAATTTGGGGAATTCTGGGGCACAGACAGTTCCTTTTCTCCAGTTTTTCGCTCTTTATTGGCCTCATTCAGTTCCCTCTGCTGGCACTGCCCAGCCCAAAAGTGAGCAATCCCAAAAAAACCCCTTTAGGAGGGAAACAAAAACGCCCTAAAAAGGGAAATAAAAGCACTTTAAGGAGGGGGAGAAAAAGTACCTTAATGAGGAAAATTAATGAGGAAAATTAGGATGCTTTATCTTAAGGAGGAAAATAAAAACACCTTAAGGAGAGAAATAAAAGCACCTTAAGGAGGGAAAAAAAAGCATCTTAATGAGGAAAATGAATGAGGAAAATTATGATGTTTTATCTTAAGGAGGAAAATAAAAACACCTTAAAAAGGGAAATAAAAGCACTTTAAGGGAGGAAAATTAATGAGGAAAATTAAGATGTTTTATCTTAAGGAAGGAAAACAAAAGCACCTTAAGGAAGGGAAATAAAAGCACTTTAAGGAGAGAAATAAAAGCACTTTAAGGAGGGAAATAAAAGCCCCTAAAGGAGGGAAAATAAAAGCACCTTAAGGAAGGAAAATAAAAGCACCTTAAGGAGAGAAATAAAAACACCTTAAGGAGAGAAATAAAAGCACCTTAAGGAGAGAAATAAAAGCACTTTAAGGAGGGGAATCCCAGTGGGGAACTGGGAGGCGCAGCTGAGCTCAGGGGAGCAGCCTCTCATCCCTCCATATGTGGATTATTTATTAACTCCTGCATTGTTTGGGCTACAATGGGCTGTAAAAACCAGCCCGAGGAGTGGCAGAACTTGGTGGAGTTTCCTCTCTCTCTGCTGCTCCCTTTGGGCTCTCCATGTCCCCAGGTGTCACAGGAACAGGATCAGCTCCATGCCAGAGCTGCACCCTCTGTCCTCCCTTGGCCACCGCGCTTCAAAAACAGGGAAAAAATTGAGATTTTTTCCTCCTCCAGTGAGGCAGAATTGGGGAAAGCCTCCCTGAACTAAAAATGAAAAATGAAAATAAATGAAATTAAAAGGAAAGCTGCTGTTGGACAGATTTCCTGGGCGGCCTCAACCTTTGCTTTTGGTTGACAGGAGCAGACGGTGCCACAGGCATTGAACTCCATCAGCTGCTGGCACAGGCAGCCCCTGGCCTGACATTAGCTCAGGAAAGGAGCAGTTTTGGTGAAAATCACAGAAATACAAATACCTCAGAAACCCCTGCACTGTCCCCACCGGCACCTCACAACAGCACGTTAAAATAAATTATTTATTGAGTCCGGCTCTTCCACAAACCCTGATTTGATTTTAGCATGGGGCAGAAAGGCAGGGCTGGGTCTTTCAGTCCCACTAAACACAACTGGGGGCTTTAAATGACATTTCCTGTCATTATTTCCCTGCCATTCTCATTTCCACGCACCAAAGCTGGAATCCTGTTCCTCCAGCCTCTGCTGGGATCAGCTGTGGCCTCTCAGGGCTGTCCCCTCTGTCACCTGAACTGTCCTCACAGCATTTCATCACTCAGTAACTCCGGCAGAGCTTAATGGTTAATGTTCAATGTTTAATTCTGGGAGTCCACTCCCTCCCTCCCTCAGCTGGGAATTTGGAATCCCGCAGAGAATTCCCTGCAGGGCTCCCTCTGAGCAGGACGAGGGGACAGCACCCGCTGAAATCCCAATTTTCACACCACTAAAACCCCAGTTTTAACACCACTGAAATCCCAATTTTCACACCACTAAAATCCCAATTTTCACACCACTGAAACCTCAATTTTAACACCACTGAAACCCCAATTTTCACACCACTGAAATCCCAATTTCAACGCCAGCCCCGCTGTTTCCAGCCCCTTTCACCCAAACCCCTTGCCCAGGCACCCAATTTATTCCCATTTCCCCAGAGCTGCAGTCATTGAAATCTGAGAAATCAGAATAATTGGCACAGATCGATCTTCACAGCAATAAATACAAATATATATATACATACATATATATATATATATATATATATATATATATACACACACACACACACATATATGTATGTATGTATGTATGTATGTATATAATATGTATATATAAAAATATATATAAATATATATAAATATATAATATATAAAATATATATATTTACATATAAAAATATAAATAAATACTCAGGGGCTTTGTCAGGGCTATGGGGCTACAGAAATTTGCATATAAATATATATTTTATATATAAAGTTAGATATAAATATATATAAAAATAAATATAAAAATATATTTTATATATTTATATATAAAAATATATAGATAAATAAAAAAATATATTTAATATATAAAAATATAAATAAATACTCAGGGGCTTTGTCAGGGCTGCAGAAATCCTCAGCAGTCTGGGCTGCCTTTTCTGCCCCCATGCCAATAAAAGCAGTGGGCTGTGCTGTGCAGATGTAACGTTTATTTGCTCGGTTTTTGCCAGCAGCTGAGCGGATTCCTGCTCTGATAAAGAGAGCACATCATGTGTTTGAGTGTCCATGAGTCACTGCCCTGTGAATCAGCAGCACCAGCTCTGGATTTACACCATTGCAGGGCAGCAGGAGGGGTCACAGCAGCTGCAAAACCCCCACGCTGAGTAAAAACTGCTGATTCCACATTTGGGGAGGGAAAAAAGCAGGGAAAAGGGGCAAATGTGGCAGCTGAGTGTTCATTGCACTGAGCACTCCCTGCCCGGCCCACACTGCAAGGAACCTGCAGCCAAATATCCCCCAAAGCACCGCCTTTAAATAGGAAAAAAATCCCCAAAGCTGCTGCAGCCAGGGCAGAGGTTTTGCCCTGACAAAGGGAATATCCCTCATTTTTCTCCCAATTCCCTGTTGAAGCTCCAAATGGAATATCCATCATTTTTCTCCCAATTCCCTTTCTGAAGCTCCAAATGGAATATCCATCATTTTTCTCCCAATTCCCTGTTGAAGCTCCAAAGGGAATATCCCTCATTTTTCTCCCAATTCCCTTTTGGAATTTCCAAAGGGAATATCCCTCATTTTTCTCCCAATTCCCTTTCTGAAGCTCTCCCAGGGAGGTTGAGTGAAGGGTTGATTAAAGGGTTGATTTCAGGGTTGATTTAAGGGTTGATTTAAGGGTGGATTTAAGGGTTGATTTAAGGGTTGATTTCAGGGTGGATTTAAGTGTTGATTTAAGGGTTGATTTAAGAGTGGATTTAAGGGTTGATTTAAGGGTTGATTTCAGGGTTGATTTAAGGGTTTATCCTTGCACTCCCTCCCCAGGGCTCTGCCAGCACTGGGGCTGTGACATTCCCCCTTGCAGTTTCCTCAGTTTCCCATTCTCACCCTGCTCCCTTTGGCTCTCCAGTTTGGGTCAGAAACGCTTTTTTTTTACTGCCCACCACAGCAGTTCCACACACAGAGAAAGATCTGCTGGCCACAGGAAGAAACGTGCCTGCAGCACAGGAAATAAACTGATAAGAAGCAAAAAAAAGAAAAGATAGTGTCGTCCTCACCCTCAAAAATGCTTCTCTGTTTGATCAAGGAGCAAAGCAACACCAAAGCTCACATTATCAAATAAATTAATTCAATATTTAATCAGAGAGAAATCAAAGACTTTTGTGATTTTGCCAGGCCACCTCCTCTCCCCAAAGCTGCTTTATTTACCACGGCACAACTCTAAATCTCACATCAGCTGGAAAAACAGGAAGGTCTTGAGGAAAAGCAGAGAAACCAACCCATTGTGAGAAGCCAGATGGGAGGGTCCTGGTGAAACACCTGCCCTCATCCTGCTGAAGCACAGAACCAGGGCTGGCTGCAGGAAATGCTGGGCAGGGATCCACAGAGATGATATAATATATCATGAGATTTCTGCGGAGCAGCTGAGGCCAGGCTGATTTCACTTGACAATTGTTTCCTCTCCCTTGTAAACCACCACGTTCTGCCCCGTCTCGTGCACCTCCACCTTGTACAGGACGCCCTGGGGCAGGAGCTTCTGGAGGCTGTCCCAGATGAACACAGCCACGTTCTCCGTGGTGCTGAGGGGGAACAGCAGCAGGGGCAGGGCTCAGAGGGCAGAACTGACACCAAAATCTGCGGCCAGGGTGGGCTGGGGGATGCTGAGGGGCAGCTGGGGACACCTGTGCCACGTGGGGATGGTGGCACTGCCAGGACATGGGGTGGGATGGGATGGGATGGGATGGGATGGGATGGGATGGGTGGGATGGGTGGGATGGGATGGGATGGGATGGGATGGGATGGGATGGGATGGGTGGGATGGGTGGGATGGGATGGGATGGGATGGGATGGGATGGGATGGGATGGGTGGGATGGGATGGGATGGGATGGGATGGGATGGGTGGGATGGGATGGGTGGGATGGGATGGGATGGGATGGGATGGGATGGGTGGGATGGGATGGGATGGGTGGGATGGGATGGGTGGGATGGGTGGGATGGGATGGGATGGGATGGGATGGGATGGGTGGGATGGGTGGGATGGGATGGGTGGGATAGGATGGGATGGGATGGGATGGGATGGGATGGGATGGGATGGGTGGGATAGGATGGGATGGGATGGGATGGGATGGGATGGGATGGGTGGGATGGGATGGGATGGGATGGGTGGGATGGGTGGGATGGGATGGGATGGGATGGGATGGGATGGGATGGGTGGGATGGGATGGGATGGGATGGGTGGGATGGGTGGGATGGGATGGGATGGGATGGGATGGGATGGGTGGGATGGGTGGGATAGGATGGGATGGGATGGGATGGGATGGGATGGGATGGGATGGGTGGGATGGGTGGGATGGGATGGGTGGGATGGGTGGGATGGGATGGGATGGGCAGGTCCTGCCTGTCCAGGCTGATGTAGGAGGGGCAGCAGGGCTGGACACAGGTGTGCTCAGCACACAGGTACAGGCTGATGCTGCTGCTGCTGCTGCCCAGGCAGGATGAGCCCCCCCAGGAGCCCCCTGACCCACCTCACCACCTCAGAGAAGTAGGGCACGTCCTTGTCCAGGTTTTTGTGGTCGAGGGGCTCCATGATCGCTGCCTGCAGAGAGAGCACAGTGACAGCCCTGTCCCTGTCCCTGTCCCTGTCCCTGTCCCTGCCTGGCCTGAGGCCCAGGTAACCCACACAGCCAGGATGGGAATAAAGGAATAAAGGGAAAGAGCCCCAGATGCAGCAGCGAGATTCCCAGCTGGAGACGTGGCTCTGCCTCACAGAACACAGCTAAGGCATTTATTCTTCAATTATTGCCTAATTTCCTTTTGATGCGCTGCCTTCAGCAGCTCTCCACGTCCCCATGCTGGGACCAGACAAGCTCTAATCATCTCTCCCAGGGGATTAGGAGGAAAACTGGGCTATTTTTACCTGCATGTATTCCTTCAGGTCTGTCAGGTTCATCACCATCCCCGAGACCGGGTCAATCTGCAGGGAAGCACAAGGGACATTGGTGGCAGCACAAACCAGACAGGAATATCTGTGCTCAGCTCATCTGAGCCACAAGGAAATTATCTCCCCGCTGTCACAGGGCTCCAGCTGCACTTCTGGGATGCTCCCAAGGGCTTGGTACAGCCTGGAAACAATTCCAAAGGTTCCACTCTCTCCTAAAAGCTGACACCAGGCAGAAACAACGCTCTGGAAGAGTCTTCAAGCATGAAAACAGCATTAAACTGCAAATCCTTGTTGTGAACAGGACAGTGGGCACAGAAAACCTCCTCCTCTAGTGATGTGCACAGAGTTTCTGAAATACTCTGGGAAATCCAGAACTGTGGGGATTCTGCCACCCTGAGGGACAGGAAAGGACGCTGGCAGCACTCACCTCTCCACGCACGGTGACCACAACTGGAAAACAGAAAAGATCAGGTCACTGTGGTGCCCATGAACCCAAAACCACATCTGCTGCTCTGCTGGGACACACAGCCCTGCTCACCCACGGGCTGCACTCAGGAGTGGGACTGCTTTTACAAAATGAGGGGATGCTCCACAAAAACAGCGACTCAGAGGCACAAAAATCCCTCCCCAAGGGCTGGTGCCACAGCAGGCTGGAGATAAGCCTGTCTCCCCGGATAAAGCAGCTCCTCAGCAGAGGTTTCAGGGTGCCAACAGCACAGGGAGCCACTCCAGGAACTGGAGAGATCTAATTCTGCGCCCTCGGGGTGTTCAGATGGGAGAACTTGTGAAAAAACCCATTCAAATAATGTTTACAGGCTGTTTAATTTGCATGGCTCTTGCTTAGAAAAATCTCCATTCCAATCACAATGACTCTGCAGCGCGTAAACAAGCAGACTTGATTCAAAAACTGGCATTTGAAAATAAATATTTATTATCTACTCAGCTGAAAAATGGCAAACCCATGCTACGGTTCAACCCCCTGCTGCTGAAACTTCCTCCTAATTCTGAATAAAAACACAAACCCAGCCGCTGGGTTTGTGTTTTTATTAAGAATTAGGAGGAAAAAAGCTGCATCAGGCTGCTGAGAGTGAGTGGCCCAGCCCTCCCCACCCTGAGCAAGGATGGAAATCAGTTTCCCACCTTTGTAGTTGTGTCCGTGGCCATTGGGATTGTTGCACTTCCCAAAGAGCTTCAGGTTCTCCTCATCACTCAGGGATTTGCTGTGGGAAAGGCAGGCATGGATCTGTTCCACATCTCCATGGATTCTCTCAGCTCTGCTCTCCAGCTCTCCATCTCTTCCCTCTCCCACATTTAACCAGCCCAGGAGGCACAAACACAGACAGAGTGTCTGGGCCATGAAAAGATGCTGTTGACAGCACTGAATCTCTCCCTGCTGTGGTTTTGTGTCTGTTTCACTGCTGGATAAATGTTCAACATCTGGGCCCAAAATCCCTTCGGCCTGCAGCAAGCTGCACATTTGGGTTTATCACTGATTAACAAAGAAGCCCAAAGGATTTCTCTCTGAATGTTCCCTTTGAAGCAATGCAGGGCCCTGCTCTGAGCGCTTCAGGTCAAGGCACATTTTGGGAACATCACAGAACCCCAGGATCACTGAGGTTGGAAAGAACCGTGAGATCCTGGGGTCCAAGCAGAGCCAGAGCACTGAGTGCCACATCCCGGGGTTCCTCGGGCACCTCCAGGGATGGGGACGCCCCGGGCAGCCCCTTCCAAGGCCCGGCCACCGTTTCCATGGAGAAAAGCCAGCCTAAACCTCCCCTGGCACAGCTCGAGGCTGCTTCCCCTCGTCCTACCGCTCCTAGCCTGGGAGAAGAGGCCGATCCTAAAACTGAGGCAGCTTCAGGTCAAGGAATTTATCAGTTTGGGGGGAAAACCACCAGATGGGGGGGGCGCAGGGCGATGTTTACAAAGCGAAAGCGCCGCCGGCTCTGTCAGAACACGGAACTGCAGGCGGGCACGGAGGGCTGGCTGCGGGAAGGGGCCGGGCCGGGGACACAACCGGGAAACGCAGCGGGGCTGGGAGCGCCCTCCGGTGCGGGGCTCGGAGCGTCCTCGGGTGCGGGGCTCGGAGCGTTCTCCGGTGCGGGGCTCGGAGCGTCCTCCGGTGCGGGGTTCCCTATGCGGGGCTCCCTGTGCAGGCTTCCCTGTGCGGGGCCCCTCTATACGGGGCTCTGTGCGGGACCCCCTGTGCGGGACTCCCTGTGCAGACCCCCCTATGCGGAGCTCTGTGCGGGACTCCCTATGCGAGACTCCCCTGTGCTGGGCTCTCTGCGGGGTTCACCTCTGCGGTGCCGCTTCCCTGTGCGGGCTCCCCTGTGCGGTTCACCTGTGCGGGGCTCACCTGTGCAGGCGGTGGCTGGCGCTGAAGGTGACGGAGCGCGACAGCCGCGCCAGGCGGGCGGAGCGCGGCGACATCGCGGGGACGCGGCGGGGCCGGAGCGGGGCGGCTCCAGCCCGGCCCCGGGGGCGGCTCCGGCCCGCGGGATCCGCCCGCCGACACCGGGAGATGCTGCAGTTCCTCCCCCTGTTCGGCCCCGGGGATGCTCCGGTCCATCCGTGCCGGTGCTGGATGCGGGGATGCTCCAATCCCCCGGTGCCGATGTCGGACTCGGGGATGCTCCAATTCCTCCCCGTTTTCAGCCCCTGGATGCTCCAATCCCCTTGTTCGCTCCCAGGATGCTGCAAACCCCCCCCGTTCAGCCTCGGGATGCTCCAATCCCCCATGTTCAGCCCCAGGATGCTCCAATCCGCCATGTTCAGCCCCGGGATGCTCCAATTCCCCCATGTTCACCCCCAGGATGCTGCAATTTCCCCCTGTTCAGCCCCAGGATGCTCCAATCCCCCGTGTTTGGCCTCGGGACGCTCCTTTTCGTTTCTCACCTCAACGAGAAAAAAGCAAAATTAAAAAAGAGAACCAGTGGTGGCTGAACTCCATCAAACACCTCTGGGCACCGTTCTGCTGCCCGTGCTGGGGCTGGTCCCGCGGGGACAGGCTCCAGCAGGATGTGACAATGACCGGAGGCTGCTGAACGGCAGCAACGGGAGCTGTTTGCCATCTAGTGGCTTCCACCAGCTCTGGCTGAGCCTCCTCTGCCTCTCCCTGAGGTAAAATCCTTTTTCTTTTCCCCAGACCTGTAAGGAAGGTGAAGGAAGCTCAGAGGAGGAAAAGCCCCAAGGGCGAAAGGGCTCCTTTATTACTTAAGGAAATGATTCAAATAATTCCTCACAATGAAAAAGTACAACTAGAAGTCCTCACTGTAGACCCACCCAGAGGGTCTGGAGAAGCCTGGATGACACAGGGGGCTGGAGTTTGTTCTGCTCTGCTCAACCCCAGAGGGACACTAAGGCCACACTGGAGCTCTCTGTGTTTCCCACTGGTGTTTCCTACTGGTGGAACTGGGAGGGAGGCAGGAGCTGTCAGCCAGCAGAGCTGTGTCCTGCTCTGCAGATGTGTCCCCCACATCTACAAGACTCTGAGGGCAGGCAGAGAAAGGAAAAACTTCCCAAGGTTTTATTGGAGGGCACTGCTATGGTACAGAAAAAAGCACGAGCACAGCTTCTGTGAGTGTCTGCATCTACCCCCTGGAGCCCCCTGAAGGCAACCTGGATGCAAGGGGGGATTTATTTATTCCCCCTCACTGGGCCCACCTGTCACCTGCTGGCTTTTACTCCTCTCTTCTGCTCTAAATGTTTCAGCCAAAGTCACAGCCCTGAATGTTGATGTTCTTTTCCCCTCAGGGCACCAAAGAAAGGGTTTTATCACCTCAGCTTCCATTTTCTGCCTTGCAAGCCTCACCCTGGCATCCTTTGTGAACTGCTGCTCTAGCTGGTCTAGCAAGATAGTAAAAAAAATGCAGATAAAGCAGTGGGCTGTGGGAGCAAAGGGGTTCCTGCCTTCCTTGGCTGTGTTTTGTTAGGAGTACAGGAGGTTGTGGTGGAGAAAAAGCAGCTCCTTCATCCCAGACACGATGGAAAGGTGGGAGGTGAAGGCAGCAGAGGTTCCTCGTGGGGCTGGCCCGGCCCTGAGTCCCAGGAGGTGCCCAGGAGCTCCTCAGTGGGCACTGAAGACGCCGTGGAACCCGTAAGGCACTGGCACCCCGACCTCTGCTCGTCCCAGCTCCTGGAAGGTCTCTGCATCCAGCACGAGCAGGAAAGCACTTTGGTCCTGCAGGAGGAGCAGAGAGGCAGAGCGAGTGGCCAGGCTGAACTTCTCGCACTGTCTGCACACAAAGGCACAGAGCAAACCACGGAGAGCAAACCTGCAGGGCAGGAGCTCTGAGCCTCACTCAGCTCTGAGCTTCCACTGGGGACACACCAAGAGCCTGGGGAGAACTCCTGCCTGCACTGCCTGTGCTCGGCCAGGCACTCTGGGGAGCAAGAACCACCTGCCAGGAGCCTCCAGCTCGGCTGGGAGGTTGAAAAAGTGAATTAATGCTGTGTGACTTTGACGAACTGCAGGCAGCAAGTTACCTCAGCAGGGGAGACCACCACAGACAAGATGACTCCGCTGTCCTCTGCCGTGGCATTAGGCACTGGCACAAACACGGGCTCTGATGGGTAGCTTCCCTCCTCCTGCCAGATCTAGCAAGCACAGGAACACATGGATGAGCTTCAGGGACATATGGATGGGTTTCATTGCATTAATACTTGTCTGCTGCACTGAGCAGAGTTACAATGCTCCCCACAAAGGCACCTGGAAATACTCTGGGCTCCGAGAAACTTAAGAGTTCAACTTTTTATGAACTTTTTTTTCATTCCAGGAGTGTGCTGGTGCCATCCTCCCCTGTGTGGTGACTGTGCCACGTTCATAAGGTGCCAGGTGAGGGATGACATTGGGAATCTCATCCCAGACCCATATGGGCAAAGCCCTAAAAAACCCCCAGTAAATGTCACACCTTCAAATCCAGCTCAGGGGAAGGACTCGATGAGCTGACTTCACCTCACCTTGAAATTCTTGGTCTCCACATCGACCTTGATCAGGGAGTCTCCGAGCAGGTGCCCGAAGCCGCAGCCGTAGAAGTAGCGGTACCTGCGGCCGTTGTACCCAGAGTAATTGATCTGGGGGAACTCCAGGCCCCCGACTTTCTCAAAGCCCTCAGGGTGCAGATTTTCATGTGTGCACCACACCTGGGAGAAAAAGAAAATTGCAGGGTAATTTCTCCAGGAAATGTGCAGGGTTGGTTCAGCCTGGGCAGGGCAGGAGAGCTGGCTGGTCCCACCAACCATCACACTACCAAAGGTGGTTAAAGCTCCAGGAGCTGCATAAATGCATTTATGGTTTGGTACACACCTTGCCATCTGCACCTTTCACAGCCTTTGCCTGGGTGTAAGGCAGTGGGTTCAGGTTTTTCCCCACGGGTGTGTCTGAACCCACATCCAGAGGGAGAACAAAGCGGCGAGGGAAAGCTCTGGGGACGGAGGCATAAACCTGTCAGAGAGACAGAGAGTGATGGTGATGGACAGAGGACACACATTTCAGCTTAAATGCACTTTTAGGGAACAATTCTGAAGTTTTAGACACCCCTGAATTCTTCTTCTTCTTTTCCTTACGTGTTTGACCAAGTTCTGGTAAGGTAAAACACATAATGGAAAGAAGAAGTTCCTGCATGTTCCAGTAATTTACAGCAGAAACCAAAACCACATGAATTAAAAGGGTCAGCACTGCTCTCACAGTAATTAATGCTGAGCTGGGTATGCAAATCAGCCCAATAAAAAACCATTATCACCAAATCCAGCAATGGGACAGACACTGCATTGTGTTTTATTCAGTTAGAACAGGCTTGTGTTGCTTCACATCACTCTGAGGAGAAGCAGGAGAGCACTGTGCCTTCAGTGCCTGAGGTTCTCCTGCAGGATTCCCTCCTCCATGCTCAGGTACCTGTGGATTCATGGTTGGAGGTGCAGGGAATGATGGTGGGTTTACCTGGGGAGCAAAGTGCAGCCCCCAGTGTGGCAGACACATTGAGAGGATAATTCCACCACTGCCACTAAAGCTCTGCTCAAGCCAAGTTCACAACCCCTCATATTCCCATTTAAGTAAAATAGATAAGGACCCTGTTTTGGTGTGTCTCAGTTACTTCAATCCACAACCCACCAGCTCAGCTGTGAAACTTCACTTTAATTACGTGTTAACCTTGTTTTCAAAACTTTACTGGTTTGTGTCATCTGGCTGAGGAACTCTGCCAGACAGAATACTCTGCCAGGGTTAGTGAGCCAGCAAATTTGGGCAAAGGAGACAAGCCATGCCCAGACACTCCTGAGGCTTTTGCTGCAGTGAAGTTTGAGGTTCTGTTCTGAAATGACTCCTCTGTGTGTGCGTGGGTGAAGTGTGCTGGTGATGCCACTTGTCACTTGAAGAATGCGCCTGCTGGAAACACAGGCCCAGCGCTGACACCAGGACACCTCCAGCCACATCCAACTCCACCTGGGTTGTGCTCAGAGGAGGACAAAATAAAAAGCTGGGATTAACAATCTGCTGTGCTTGAATATGCTCAGAAAACGCTTGAGAAACGCCCAGAATAGATGCCAAGAGAAAGCAGAACCCGAAGGGACACAGCTGTGCCCCTCTCAGGCCGGAGCTGAGCTGGTTCTAGACAGCTCAGGACAGACAGAGGAAGTTCAGCCCTGTCTGGACGTGCAGCAGCCCCCCCCGCACGCTGGGTTTCCAACAAACACATCTGCATGGTGAGAAACTGAAAGCAGCCCCACTTTTCCCATGTGTGACCTATGCAAAATAATGCCCCTCACACAGCCTGAAACGGGGCTTTTCACAGAGCTGGGCACAATAAATAATTTATTTGAATGTGCTGTTGTGAGGTGTCTGTGGGGAACAGGGCAGGGGTTTCTGTGGTATTTGTGTTTCTGTGATTTTCATAAAAACTGATCCTTTTATGAAGTAATGTCTTAAAGAGCGGGGTTCCTTTTTCTTTTTCCATTTAGAAGTTATGCTACAACTTATTTTGCATCATTTCTGGGGGGAAAATTGCATTACACAAGGATAGGGAAAATGAATGTCATTAAAACCAAGGTTTTAAAACAGAAATAAATTCTGCCAGGCTCTGGAGCTCTGTGTCACACACGGGGCTTGAAGAGTTTCAAGGGCATGCTCCATGGAGAGAGATTTAAAAAGAGAGAAAGCATCAAGAGATGATAATTTAATTTTTCATGGACTGTGCTTGTGCTGTCCCCACAGTGTTCCTATTCTCCCAACCTGAGCTTTGCCGCAGAAAATCAACTCCTGCAGCAGCTGCTGGGGGAGCGGAGGCAGGGCTCTCACCTGGTCCAGCCCTTGCCCACTCCTGCGGAGGTTCTGCAGCGTGTACAGGGCCAGGCTGGTGCCCTCGTCCTGGCAGCACAGGTCCAGCACCACGCAGCCGCGCTCCTCGAAGGCGTTGATCTGGTGGAAGCTGACGAAGGGCTGGGAGCACCACGAGCCCGGCAGCACCTGCAGGGAGCAGGGCACAGCTCAGCTCCTCTGCAAGCTCCTGCCTCTCCTCCTCCTCCTCCTCCTCCTCTCTCCTGCAGCCCCGCTTTTCTCTTGGCAGAGAAAAGCGAGGCACAGTTCTTCCCGAGAATATTCCTGGGTTTCACATTCTCTGAACCTCAGAGAAAGGAAACACAATTCTTGTTTGATTTGCTGTGCCTGTGTATGTGCCAAAGCAGAATGCAATGTGGAGATTGTTTACCCACAGTGATGGGGTTTTGTTTCCTTGGACTAGCAGGGCCAGGTGTGTGTGTGTGTGTGTGTGTTAGGACTGTTGGCTGACAGTCATGAGAATATACTATAATAAAGTAATTAATTAGCCTTCTGATAAGATGGAGTCAGATGCATCATTCTCTCCCCTTGTTGAAGATCCCTGCAAATACCACACTCTGCCCCCCACTGCAACCCCTCTCATCCCTTGGGGATTGCCTTCTGTCCTTGTGTCACCACAAAAGGACTGCTTCAAGCAACGAAGGAGCAAAACTGGAAGAAGAAAACCCAAAATATCAATTAGCCCCTTGCTGTGCATCCTTCCCAGGTTCTGACCTTTTTATACCCTGCAGTACCTGGGACCTGCATTTTAGTCCCTGTCCCTCCAAACTGCTTCTTCCTGCCTGTCCTTTTAGGGCTGGCAAAGAAATGAATGAATAAAGAGGAAAATGCACAAAGAAATCCCATTTTTAACAAATCTACAAATAAACATCGTAGTGTAAATCTACATTACAATAAACTTTAAAGTGTTTATTGCAGTAACTTCTGGATTGGTTCTTGAAATCCCCATGGCTGCTACGTAGCACTTTTGGGAATGAAAGTTCCCAAAAAATTGGGAAAAAAAGTGGAAATTTGGAACTGAAGTTTTAGATTAGCTGCTGCAGGGGCCCCTCACCTCCCCAGTGTGCTTGTTCACCACGTGGAAGTAGGTGTTGTGCTGAGGCTCCCAGCTGATCCCATCATAGATGGCTTTCCCACAGAGCTTGGAGGTGATGATCTTCAGCAGGTTCAGCTTGAGGGGCTGCTCGATGAAAATGATGTAGTTTTCAGTCATCCCTGAGGAGAGAAGGGAGGAATATCACCCAAATTGAAAAGAAAACATCTCAAGGGGCAGAGAGAGAGCTGGCCAGCCCTTTCTGCATCGCATTTTCCCAAATTCCCTGGTTTTGGGGTGGAATCTTACCAAAGCTGTGGTAGTAGGATGGCTTTGCCCTGTTCCTGGGAGGGATGGAGCACAGAACTTTGGCTCCCGCCAAGGTGTCCCCGTGGCCTGACTCCTGTGGGGGGACCCTGATGATGTTGTAGCTGGATCCTGGAAAGGGGAGAAGGTGCTCAAACCAAACTCAGGCTCTGCTCCTTCCTGTCCTCCAGGAATACTTGCAACAACCTCTCCTAAACATCTCGCAACAGGCAGTAAAGCATCTACAGAGGATTTATCTACCAAAAGAACAACGAAAAGAGGATGCTTGAAAGGAAATAGAGGGATCTTAGCCTGGGAGAATGCCAGCTCTGCCTGAAGTGCTGCCCTGTGATAACATGGGCAGGATGAAAACCAAGCCCACAGGAAATGAAAACTCTGAGCCTTAGTAATGCTCATTTAATAAATCTGGCATATGAGCAGGGAAGGATGGCACTTCTGAATAACAATGATCTAGAGCTTGGTATGTCCAGCTGGAAAAAGCACGTGGCACAGAGCTGGGCTTTGCTGAGGCCAAAAGGAAATGAAAGCAGAAAGAATGGAAAATGGTCAGAACTGGGAAAATCACAAGGGATCACAATAAAGGGCAGTGGCTGTTCTCACAGGCCTCTGGAAAAGAAGGATTTCACACAGCTGACAGGGACTGATTGCTCTGAGCAGCCATGCGGATGGAACAGGATCCTATCAAGATGCTCAGAGTTCTGAGAAGAAGAAAAATATCCCATAAAACTCAGCTTTGCTGGAAGATTGCCAGGTGACCAGAATAAATTCTGTCTTCCCTCCCGCAAAAACCCTTATGGTGCTCATCAAAAGCCAATTTATTCTAAGTGAAAAACATGAATTGCTAAATTTCTTCAGATGAGGCTTTAACAGTGGAGGGGACTTTAAAAAAAAACCATTCTCCTGTTTTCCAGCAAAGCTTGAGAGAGCAAGAGGAGAATTTGCTGGACATTCACAGGCCAAAGTCAGAAGCATCTGAAAGTAAATCCTGAGAGGAGCCAGTTTTATGGGACAGACTGACACTGACATTTTGACTGAGGAACAGCAATTTTCAGGTCTCTTTGGGTGTTTCTCCAACAGCTGCTCCTTGAAGCAGCAGATCCTGCACCCCCTGCCCAAAAACCAGCCTGGCCAAGCCCTCCTCACCGTGCTTCCCATAGGAATTGCCCATGTTGTAGGTTGTCCCATCAGCCTCGTAGTGGGGATGAGCTGTGGCCCCATTCACTGCAATAAACTTGCTCCAGTCCACCTGCAAATGCCAGAGATTTTCAGTCAGTGCAGAACTTCCCCAAGGGTCGCTTTTGTGGAAGTCTGAGGAAGAAGAGCAGATTTTATTCATTATTAATAAGGTGGGATCTGGACTCCAGCCTTCATTCTGCCTGCAAATCCTTGAAAATAAGGATATTTCTCTATCAGTAAAGCAGGACTAATAGCAGTAGACATTCCTTGGAGGACACAGATGTCCTTAGGGTACAGGTGCAGTGGGAATGATGCCAATAACAAGCACAGGCAGGTGTGTGAAGGGATGGTCACTGCCCCAAGAAATCACCAAGAGTTTTGTCACTGCAAGCTCAGAAAACCAGGTCCTATTAAGGCATCACAAACTGGATAGTTTAAATGTGAGATAATCCCTTCCATTTCTTCACTTACCCAAAAAAATAACAGTCTGCAGCTAAAAAAAAAAAACACTTGAGGGGAATTCTTTTCATTTTATGACAAGATGGCTCAACAGAGCTGAACCTGAAAATCCCCACGTGTCTTTTCATGACTGCAGTCTGGTTTACAAACAGGTCAGCTGGCAAACCACCCAGGACAGCTCCAGCTCAGTGGCTGTGCTTTACACACAGCTTACTCATGACTCACTACTGATCCTGCAGACAGAATTCCTGAAGTGGCTCCCTCACAACCTGAGGGATGCTCTGAGCTGGCATTTTCTGGTGTCAAACAGGCCCAGCAGTAAATACTGACTTAGAAAGGGCAGAATCCTCCCTCAGCCCTTCCCACAGCTGTCCAGCCCAAATCCCCTCTAAGGGTGCAGGCAGGGGGGATTTCGTTTGCAAAAGTGCAAAATATGCATTAAAGAATGAGAGGAACACATCCATTAGGAGATAATTTGAAGATTTCATTTGCAAAGGTGCAAAATATGCATTAAAGGATGAGAGGAACACATCCATAAGGAAATAATTCACATCCAAGCAGAAACGAAGCTGGCACGACTCAGGACAGCCCTACATAACTTGTGCTGTGCTGTCACAGGTCACCTTCTTCTGTCACAGGGAAAAACTTCTCTGATGTTTTGGTCATTTCCTAGCAAGGGGGAGAAAATCAAGTGGCAGCTGAACCACCCCTTTACAGCAGGTTTTGATCAGGGGCAGCTCTGGAGCGTGCAAAGCTTGAGGTGGAAAAAGCAGATCAAGAGAACATGAAAGCAAAGCAGCAGGGAAAAGGCAGATGTGAGACCAGCAATGTTCACTTTTTCTTGTGCACAGAAAAAAAGCTGTTTCCTGTTCTGCTGAGAGGTGCAGACAAGCCCAGGCAAGCAGGGAGAGCAGAGGAGAACTGATAGCTGTGCCCAGCCAGGCAGTGACTGCACCTCCACCCCTGAGAGCTGCCCAGGGACTCGGCATGGAGACGCTGCAGGCACAGACAAATTCCTCCGGAGGTGGAATTCCCCTTGAGCCAGCAAGGTGTGGTTCTGCACCACCATACCCCAGTTCCCCTATCCCACCTGCCCACACCTTCTCCTTTGTTTCCAGCGTCTCTGGGTCCACCTTGTGCATGCAGATGTTCTCGCTGCTGACATAGTAATCCCCTTTGTACAGCACGTAGTTCACATTGCAGTTGTCACTGGGCTCTGAAACAGAAATCCTGGCATTGTGCGCAGCTCTGTGCAGCTCGTGTTGAATTATGGCCAGTCAGACATGTTTAAACAAATAAACCCATTTGCAGTGGCATTAATCCCTGGGAGATTGATTGATTGGAAACATCTTGATAATCTACACAGGGAAACTGTGCAGGTGGAGCTGGGTGAAAAGGACAAGGACAGAGATGGAAATCACTGCTGGATCTGGGCAGAGGCAGGTGAGGAATGTGGAGAGGTCTGGAATGCCTTGAGGGAGCTGGGGTGGGGATTTGGGGGGTGTCACCCCGAGTGAAGGTGTGAGCACCTCGGGAAAGGACAGACGATGTGGCAGGAGGGGAGAGGACAAACAGAGGACGGTCACAGCATCAGCAACAAGCTGCAAACTTCAGCCCTGCGCTGGCTTTAGTGGGGAACACCTTGCTTGCATTTAAGCCTCTTTCTTCCCTGACGTACACAGAATCCTACAGGTACTGGAACTTCCATTCCTGTGCAGCTCCATCCCTCACCCTACCCAATAATCTCCTGCCCCTTAGTCCAGGAAGGGAGGGATTAGCCCACTTACCCTACAAGCTTAGCAAGGCAAGGTGTTCTGAGGGCAAAGCTGTGTCTCAGGTAGAACATCAGGCTGTAATGCTCATTATCAGCACTGCACAGGATGTTCTCTCGGGGAGAGCTTTCTTTGGGAAATTTGCAGAAAGATCCAGGATTCAGCGAGCTGAAGTGGCATTAAAACATTAAACTCTGCCTCCCGCCGCTGAGGCTGACACCAATTTGCATAATTTTGGAATTTGGGCCATATTCTAAGAAAAACACGGGCTCACAGAAAGTCTGCCAGACTTCCTCACCCCTCCCTCTCCACCTAACCACAAGTTCCTCCAAGGAGATCTCAGCAGCCCCTCAGGTTTTACAGAAGCACTCGTACGTGGCGGCTCGAAGCGGGACAGGAAGCGCTCAAAGAGGCTCTTGCACGGGTCTGGCATGGCCAAGGTGCCAAACTCTGAGGCCACAATGCGGCTGTGCTGGCTGTTCCTCAGGTAGGAGCTGCTCTGCAGGAACCTGCTCCTGTAGGTCACCGTGCCATGGGCCAGCTGGAACTGGTGCAGCAGGGCCATGCCATCAAACCAGTGGTTAAACCTTCCAGGAGGGAGAAAAAAAGAGATGAAGAAGAGTTGGGCATTATATGATGCTGTGTAGTACCCTCTTTTTAGGTTTATTGATGTTTGCAAAACCTGATTCCCAGATCCCTTGAGTTATTAACCACAGCTTTGTTTGGGAAAACCCCTGAATCAAACAAACCAAATCAAACCAAATCAAACCCAATCGAAACAAGTATATTCATAGCTGTGGGATGTGGTGTTTGCAAACGCTCTAAGGTTTTTTGGGAATAATCTATATAGATAAACCACCCACCTCTGCAGAGGGAATGGAGTTTGTGCTGTACTGTACAACAATATAAATTACTACTGCAAACCCAGAGGTGTTTAGCTCTCAGCTTCTTGCAGGATGTCACTGTCTCCAAACCAAGGGGTTTGTGAGACTCCCAGAACACCTGATGGTCTCACTCTAGGAATACGAGGAGGAGATCAGCTTTGGCCAGTTACTGACACCAGCTGAGCTGTCAGTTACTGCAATGGCACATTCCAAGCCACAGGGAGTCAGTGCCTTCTGGGGGTATTTTAATATATTATTCTCATAACTGGGTGGATTTGCTTCTAAAGCAGTTCACGCCATTTGGTGCAACCAACTCTCCAAACTCCTGCCCTGGATTTATTTCAGAGTGGCCAGGGGTGGATTTTGCTCAGGACAGAGGACAAAGCTGGGCATGTTTTATCCCTCACCCCACCACGGTGAGTGGGCAAGATGTTCTCTGTGACTCAGATTCTCCAGCCTGGGTGATTCAGCTCCTCTCTGCAGAAAATGGGAGTTCCCAACTGAGGGAGCAACTGCTCTCAGAAGAGTGACATCGGTATTTCTTCCTTCCCTTACATAAAAAGAAACTAAAAGATGTTCTAAATAGTCATGAGGGGGGTCCCCTTTAGGCTTAGGCAGAGTTCTGGCCAGAAGCATTTAAAAATTCATTTAAAAGAGACTTACTTGTCATTGCCAAACTCGAACTTGCCAGGGCCATTCCTCAGGAGATTTCCATTAATCCACTGGGGAATCTGTCCTTTGATCTTGGCTGGGATGGGCTCGGGGGTCTCCTCCACGCTCTGCACTAAGGGGGAGATGCACTGCAGCCCCCGGGGTCTGTGGCAGAGGGTTTGCTCCTTGGATGGGCTGGGCAGGTAATGCTTGAAACCTGCAAAGAGAGCAGGGAACACAAAGCACAGGGAATTGAGATTTTCACTGGAATTGAGTGACAAATGCTAGATCCTGAGATTGGATGTCAGGGAGAAGAGCATTCAGCAAGCAGCCATGTTGTGGTGGATACTCAAAGTAAAGCCACAAAACCCAACATATCCACAGGGAGCTGAAAATCTTGTAGATACTCTGCTCTAGTTAATCCACAAGAAACACTAGTTCTGCTGCCCAAAGGAGGCAAAGGATATAGGATGATAGAAAAGATAATGACTTTTCTTTTAATCAAAGAAATACATATTTAGATTTAATTTTGCAAATAATTAAGAGAAGAGAAAATAACCTGCAAAAATGGAAGAAGACCAATGAAACTGAGCCCAAGCCCATTTACAGCACAAGATATATTTGCAACTTTTATTTGGCAGGGAGATAAGCAGAGAAGGATAATTTATGATGAAGCCTCTGGTTTGGCTGCAACCACCCATTTTGGAGAACAAAAGCCCCAGGAGAGCATGAAGTGATTGGAATGCTGCGAGCCACCAGTGATGTCAGTGATTGGCTCCCACAGCCTGGTTTGCAAAGCCTCATCAACACAAGGATTGTTTGAGCAATCCATTTAGCTGCAGAGGTGGATTTAGCCGGGGGTGCCTCCCTGCCCAGGTTGGCACCTGCCCATGCTGCCCTCAGTGCAGCCGCTCTGTGCTCTCCCCGAGACACGGAGCCAGCCTGCACTGCTGAGCACTGAGCTGGGGGAAATGCTGACCAAAAAGGGCACATGGCAGGCAGAGCTCCATCACCCAGAGCTGCTCAGACACCACACACTGAAGGGAGTCCGGGCTGTCACAGAATTCACTCTGATTTTCTGTCCTTTCGCCACCGCTGCTTCTGGCCTACATCCTTTAATCCAGGTGACCAAGCGTAGCTGCTGCCCAATTTCCCTCCTCTGAAACCTTTTGCTCAACATCTCCAGAGGAAATCTACTATCTGGACTATCTGCAAAGGAGCTGAGCTGGCAGGCAGAACTCTGCTGAGCTTGTTTCTCTACACAAAAACACCCACAGGCTGTGTGTTAGGATTGCAAGAAGGTAAAATGCAAGGATCCAATCTAGCTCTCCAATCTGCCAATCCTCAAATCCCCCTTTAGATCTCTGAAGTGTTTACAGAAATGCAGATGGGGATTGCAAAGATGCAAAATACACATTAAAGAACGAGAGAAACACATCCATAAGGAGATATTTAGAAGATTTCGTTTGCAAAGGTGCAAAATGCGCATTAAAGAATGAGAGGAACACATCCATAAAGAAATAATTCACATCCAAGCAGAAACAAAGCTGGCATGACTCAAGACAGCACTACATTGAAAGTTCCTGGAGAGCACTGTAAATGGAAATTTTGCAAAGATACAATCCACAAAAGAGCCTGACCAGGGCTGGAAAAGACCTCCTGAGTTCACCCCTCCCAACTGCTGCCCCAGAAATTCTTATATAAGAATTTTGTCTTAAAAATTATTATGTCTACATGCACTTATTCCCTCTTTTGATAACTGCTCCTTGTCCAGATCATCAGGAAAATACTTCCAATTTACCAAAGGGTATTATTCTTGTTTTTCTGGCAGCTCTGGTGTGTGGTTTTAGTAGTTTTCCCTTCCTTGTCTTGTATTTAGGGTGAAGAATCATATCACTTCCTAAGCTAAGTAAGACAAGTTCTTTTTGTTTTTCCTGTCCTGTGATAACCATCCACGTGGTCATCTCAGTAATCCTTGAAATCTGATCTAGTTAGAACTCATCTCATTAGAATTCATTCCAAGGCATCCCCTACAAACTGGAGTTCAATAGAATGGACTATAAACAAGAATATTTAAGGGAATGCCCCAAACCCAGGCCAGAAAGGGAGAAAGAAGCACAGCAAGAGAATGGATTGGTTTTTTTCTTCTGAGCATCACTCAAATGAGCTGAAGATCCTGGCAGAAATTCGCTCCCTGGCAAAATGGGAGTGAACCCAACACCAACATGAGCCAAAACAGAAACTTCCAGAAACAAGACAAGTCATTGCAGACAATTCTGAACAGCTAGTGGGAGGGAAGGCATGCAAGAAGAAAAAAACCAAACCAACATATCTTTCCTATTAAACAAAAAGAGATGTGAGTAATAACTGCTAACTTTAAGTGAACTTTGAATGCACGGAAAACTCCTGCTCGACACAATGTTCCTGAGTAATTTCAAAAAAGCCGTTTCAGCTTCAGGGGAAAACTCACTCATAAAAAAACCCTTTTTAAACATCCAGCTCCCCAAGAATGGACCAATCTCTCTCTGAGGAAGGCAGAAGATAGGCCGGTTTTTAATATTAAAGAATGCATAAATAAAATTATTCCTTCAGTTCTGGCCACGGTCCGAGATGGAAGAACTTGAATCCACAATTAAAACTCGACAGTCCCAGCGGGGCTCTCTGTGTGTGCTTCAACACTTGAAAATCGGCACAAGATCACAGAACCCTCATTTCTCCACTGTAGTTCCTTTCCATCCTACCTCAGACTTTTAAAAACACGCTTAAGGTCTTTGGCATATCCAAGCAGAGGCAGTGCCAGACACGGAGGTGTAACTTTCCTCCAATATTTTCTTAACAAACAGGCAACCACAGCAGAGTTATCCTTTGCTCAGCTCCTGTTTCCCTGCACAGTGTGCCATGATTTCACTGACCCGGACAAACTGACAGCCCAGCATTGATTATTTATTGATTGCTTCTATGCAGATATGGTGGGATGAAGGAGCAGGCTGTTGAAGAGAAAGCTGCTGTGGGTGCAGCCACCACAAATCACACATTAAATTGCATTTCCACAGCAGTGGGTGGGACACGAAATCTGGAATGGTGGATGATGGAAGCATGGGAGCCATTTGCTACATGGGCAACGCCCTTTTGATTTTAATCTACACGTTCAAAGCCAAGGCTCAGGATCCACCTCTCCATGCACACTCTAATTGCTTGACTCCAGAATTAAGGGCAAAATTTAGCAAACAGAATGCTCGTTATATTCTTCAAGTAGGGAGAATGAGGCAAGAATTCTGTTCTCCCCGAGGACCATTCGAACTGGGAATTTTCCTCCAGCACAGGCTGTGTTTTGTTCCATAGAAAACAGCGGCACAACATGGAAGGGAAGCAGCTCTCCCCGACCCCAGGCCGAACCAGAGCTGTGGATTTGTGCCCTCTGGACTCCAGCCATCCCCAGGGTCGGAGCCCTGAGCTCCCAGTGGGATTTCCGAGGGGAAGGTGCAGCACTTGCCTGGCGAGTGCCGGGATGTGCCCGTGCTGGGCTCCTTGCTCCATGCAGCTGCTTGGTTCCCCATGGCCAGGGGCTCAGGCACCGACTTCCTCTCTAACAGCCCGAGGAGCAAAGGAAAACAGAGAAGAAAAGACAGAAAACACAGGGAAAAAATAAATGGAGAAAAAGAGCTCAAAGGAAGGGAAGGAGGAAGGCGACAGTGAACTCCAGCACATGAAATAGCTGTTGATTTCCCGGAAAAATTAGAGCTTACACTTTGGGGTCTTTTCATGGCACAACAAGGCAGAATTGAGATTTTTTTTCAGCTCTTTGGATACCTGGGAAGCAACGCTTTGAATTTAAAGGGCACAACACTACCACTACCATCAAACAGCAGAAATTCCCGTGAGGTCGGCCATGATTTTTATTGGTTCCTAATTTCAGAAAACGAGTAAACAAATAAACAAAATAAAACGAAGGGGGGAAAAAACCCAACAAAAAGCAGCTCAAGCGGTGCAATGATGACACAGAGCTGTGATACAAATCCTTTGGGGCAGTTCACCGTTTGCACGGTCGGGTTAAAGCCTCGGCAACGATGCGGCTCCGAAGAACCCTCTCCCTGCCCGCTTCCAGCTGGCTCCCTCGCACAGAGAATCTGCTGTGTGCTGCTTTTCCAGCTCTAGACCATCTGTATCTGCTGTAATCCTTGCCTCTGCCCTTTATCCATTCAGCAAACAACAGGCATTTTGTGCCACCTAACAAAGACTTCAAATGGCTCCGTCGCGAATGCCTGACAATAGGAATCGTTCTCCCGACCCGTGTTAGCAGCAGCAGCCCCTTTCCGAGGGCACGGGATGAAAGGGATTTTAACGCGTTTTACCTGGAATGAATTGCATCAAGGAGCAGAGGAAATGCAGCAGGTGAGCGAGCAGAAGGCTGGCGGCGGACAGAAGGATTTTGGCGAACATATTCCGGCGGGCAGAAAGCATCGGCTGGGAGCGGCCGGGCGGGGGTAGCGGTGCCAGGGCAGCGAGCAGGGAGGCAGCGATGGTCGGGAGAGGTGAGCGCTGCCTCTCATCATCCTTTCACAATAAGAGCCGTGTCCGCAGCAGCGCCCTGCCCGCAGCAGCGCCGCGTCCCGCGGGCCGGGGCGGGTCCTGCCGGCCCCGAGCGCTCCGTGCACCTGGGCCAGGTGAGCTGCGAGTGCCCGGGCACTGCTGCCGGTGCCAGGGCATTGCTGCTGCTCTCAGGGCATTGCTGCCGCTGCCCGGGCATTGCTGCTGCTCTCAGGGCACTGCCACCACTGCCAGGGCATTGCTGCCGGTGCCAGGGCATTGCTGCTGCTCTCAGGGCACTGCTGCCGGTGCCAGGGCATTGCTGCTGCTCTCAGGGCATTGCTGCCGCTGCCCGGGCATTGCTGCTGCTCTCAGGGCACTGCCACCACTGCCAGGGCATTGCTGCCGGTGCCAGGGCATTGCTGCTGCTCTCAGGGTATTGCTGCTGCTCTCAGGGCACTGCTGCCGGTGCCAGGGCATTGCTGCTGCTCTCAGGGCATTGCTGCCGGTGCCAGGGCATTGCTGCTGCTCTCAGGGCACTGCCACCACTGCCAGGGCATTGCTGCTGCTCTCAGGGCATTGCTGCCGGTGCCAGGGCATTGCTGCCGGTGCCAGGGCATTGCTGCTGCTCTCAGGGCATTGCTGCCACTGCTCGGGCATTGGTGCCGCTGCCAGGGTATTGCTGCCGGTGCTGGGGCCTTGCTGCTGCTCTCAGGGCATTGCTGCCGGTGCCAGGGCATTGCTGCCGCTGTCAGGGCACTGCCACCACTGCCAGGGCATTGCTGCTGCTCTCAGGGTACTGTGACCACTGCCAGGGCATTGCTGCTGCTCTCAGGGCATTGCTGCTGCTGCTGCCAGGGCACTGCAGCGCCTTGGGAAAAATGTTCCATCACTCTGTGCCAGCCAGAGAGATGGAAAGACAGGCAAGAACAGGACGTGCGTGTGTGTATCAGAGCAGCCAGGCTTCCAGGTGATTCCAGGAAGTCACCTCGCCTTCATGTTCAGCTCCCAGAAATACTTGGGATGCAAAATAGTTGTGTTTCAAAACCCGAGGAGCCATTTTGCACCGTAATGAATCTCAGGGTTTTGGGAATACTGGTTGCCACGGCAGATTCCCCACCAAACCCAGCAGGATGGGCTGTGCTCTGCTGAGCTGCACCTGGGGCAGAGCCTTCCCCTTGGGGATGCCAGGAGCGAGCTGCCAGCGCTTTGGATTTGTGATGGAACATTGGTTTCATGTCATTAATCTGCTCTTAAAGCTGTGCTGTGCCTGGAGAGGGAGCTGGGCAGCAGGCACAGCACGCCAGGGACCCTATTCCGCAGACAGATTAAATCTCATCTGAAACCTGCTGAGAATTAAGCTGATTTCTCCCTGTCCTTCCTGCACTTTTAAAACTCCTCTCTTATTATTCCCTCCCTTGAGTTGTGCCTTCTCTCAACAAATCCATCTGCTTCAGCCTTTTCCCACAGAGCATCTTTTCTCAGCTCTTTATTATTTCTCATTTCTGGAAATCTTGATTTCCACTGAACCCTTCATGGTTTTGAGATTACCATGAATTTTTAATGTATGTTAATGATGCATTTGTGACTTCTAGTTGGCTGCTCTTTAAAAAAAAATTATATTAATTCTGGTTTTTCTGTTTTTATATTAATTCTGGGGTTTTTTTCTAAATCAGTTGGGATAATGTGGAATTAGCAAAGCTGGAAGCAGATCACTATACCCTATAGGCTGACCTATGACCAAAAAAAAAGAGTATTCATTTACTTTTAAACTCATTTATTTGCCCTAACTGATTGCTCTTATTTTCTATATCATCATACACAATGGTGTCAATGACCTTACACCAAGCTGTACCCACTGGTAATTTTCCATATTAAGCCAGCTTTTCTCATAAATGATTTTTTTTTTTTTTTTTTTTAGTTTATTGTTATCCAAGTCATAGTTAAGAAATTTCCTCCAGCCTCTCTCCAGGATGGGATTTAGGGTGACTGAGCTGTGGATCCCTGCCCTCCTTTTTTCCCTGGCTGCTCCCCTGTTGATGCAAAATGCTCACTCTGTTCTTTTCCAGTGCCACCTTCAAAGCCAATTCAAAGGTCAAGCTTTTTACCATTAACAAAATTGAATTTTGATTAGTTCTGGACAGAATGTCCTGAGCCTAAAACACCTCTAGTTCCACTAGATTTGGGGTGGTTTTTTTCTATTCTATTCTATTTATTTCTATTCTATTTTTTTTTCTATTCTATTTTTTTCTATTCTAAAAGGTGATCTCATTTTAAGTAAACAATCAAGATTAGCCTTTTCTCAGGAAAGAATTCTCATCACTGATTATCTAAACTCTCTGCATTATCTGTTATTTCCCACTTTTAGCTTTTAGATAATAGAAGAGCAATGAGAGAAACCGAGTTTTTCATCACTTACACTTTCCAGCCTGTGAAGAAATTCACAGCAAGCTCAGAAATGCAAAGGCTCAGTGTCAAGATCCCCTTGACTCCAAGAAGTGTCAGAACTTCATCTAAAATGCTTCAAGATTTAAAAAAAAAAATCCATTTATATTCTGTTACTGATCTGTCATCTTAGACGTTCTTGTTAATTTATAGGCTGGAGCTTAAACAAGGAGGGGAGAAGCTTAAAAGAAAACGCAGTTACCAGCTGAGCTTTGCTGATCAGGTTTAGCAGCTTTAAAGCCAATTAATTTTCTGTCCAAACCTCCTGCAGTAAAACTGGACAGCAGACAGGGATGGGATGGGTGCCAGGTGGGTTTCACAAGGAGCTCACTCCTCAGGGAGGGCAGGAAGGAGCCCTTAGTGTCAGATCTGAACAGAAAAGTTGTTTTGTTTCTCCCAATAAACACTGAAATCCATAAAGGGGGCAATCAACAGGGTGGATGAGTTTTAGTCAAATCGGAAAGTGATCAATTTTTATTTTTAATGGTTTAGAAGGATAATAGTGTGCAATGACTGTGTTCATATATTAAGATACTTAGTGGAACACTAAAGAGCAGCCAGCAGAAAAGTGCTCTGTATTTCTGACCAGCAAAATAATTATGGAAAGTTCTCTTCAAACAGGGAGAAATAATGTAAGATTGATTTCCATTTTCATTTTCAATTTCAATTTCCAATGTAGGAAGTATTTCCATTACTGAAATATTATTTATCTTCACAAGAGGAGAGGCTGACATTTTCAATGGGTGTTTTAAACTTTCTGAACTCACCATTTCAAGTCTAAACTCTATAAAATAGATGTTGAATTCATTTTACTTTATATACATATATATATATGTATGTATCCTCACCTATATTCAAGCATCAAAACCAGAAGCTTTGTTGCTCTTAGTAATTTAAAAAATTTCATAACCAATAATAAGCTCACCTAGGTTACTATGGCCATACTCACTGACTTTATTCCTCAAATTCTAAATTTCTCTTATTATCCCAGAAATCCCACTCTATTAAAGGTTATTCATTGGAATGACAATCAACTCTATAAGAAATCACTGTAAAAAAACCGAGAGTCATAATTTTAAAAATATATCTTGGATTGAACTGCACTAAGCAGTCCTTCATTGTTTTAAAAGTGGGACTTTACTCATTTTTGTTGGATTTTATGAAGTTTTTAAATAGAGCAAACTTCTGCATCAGGAGCAGTTGATTTCCCATGGGAAAAATATTATAAAATTATTTTATCCCAAAATTAAGTTCTGGCGCTTAATGATATTTAGATATATTGGCCACATAAACTAATGGAGATACTCCAAACCCAAATGCTCTAAAGTGGTTGCACCATTTCCCCAAGAGCAAACGGCTCAAATGCAGTGACAGGCAGATGCTCCTCAGTAATTAGATTTGTGTAAGTTTTCCTTATAATTCATAAATAACCGTGGGTAAATGTCTGTGTTCAGGCCCTTGGCAGGCGTCATTGGGAAACTCCGGGTTGTGTCATCACTGCAGATGAGCCAGGGTTTCAGAAACACCCAGCACAATATTTTAAGAAATGTCACTTCCTAAATCTTCTCTGTATAAACAGAGCAGCCTGAGAGTATCAGAGAAAAAATAGGAGACTGCTAAATATGATAGCAGAGCAGTGGTGAGACTTTGGAAAGCCTTTAGATGCTAAAGATGCAGATAGGCACCTTATGGGATTTTCCAAAATTCCTAAGCGGGTAAGGCGCTTACACCACGCTTAGGCACTTGGAAAATCCTGCTAAGGACATATCTTGCATCTTTAGGGATCTAAATCTCACCCTGCATGTCCAGCTCCTCTCATTCTTTGCTGTAAATCGTGTCACTGTGACACGTAGCACGTTTGGCTGGGAGCTCAGGAAAGGGGGAAAGGAGGGTGGATTAGGTCTGAGAGGATTTAGAGAGGAAATCACTGCACACTACTGGGGGAGAGATGGAAATATATCTTGTTTCAGCACTTCTCTTTATTACATAAGCCCCACACCTTGTACAAGTGATCCTTTGTACATTCCATCTTTCATCTTTTTTTTTAACAAGAGTAGAATGACAAGAAATAAAAAGGGCTCAGTGTTCTCAGAAGGACTGAATATGAACAAACAACATTCATGAAGCTAAATAAAATAACACTGTAATTCTAGATCATGTTAACATTATCTATTTACTTATTGACATCAACAGCAAGGCTTTGATTGTGTTTTATAACTACATGGCCTTGAAATATAACACATATTACCAGTATTGCAATGCATTTGAAATTAAGACTTTATACTTTCTCAAAGTTCTTTATAGAACTCTTATTTCTTAGCTGATCTTTTCAGCCTGTTTACATTCTGAGGCCAAATGGAAATAACACTGCAAGTATATTCTACTAAGATTTTAGCAAAAAAACACCTTTTTTTTTAAAGTAGAAAGGAAAAAAAAACAACTCATAACCAGAAAATGGTTAACATTAAATAATCTGAGGTAATTTTCCACTTACATCATAAATTTCTATATTTCATAGAAATGGTTTTTTTGCTATGTTCAATGGGTTAACATAGCTTAATGTCTTAATCCCTTGAGTGACAGGATTTAAAACAGGTATTCAGAACTGGTTTTATTAACCACCACTACACTATGTATTTAAACACTAAGTAGCTGCTTAACTTGTTGGAAGTTTCCTGAACTGACAGAAATATTTATACAAGAAACAGACATCACAACACTCATCCCGATTTGTTTTCATACACGAACAAAACTTTGGCTCTACGTTTTCATAACAAACTCCATTTAGCTTTGCAGACTATTGGCAATGACAGCGAATCTCTGTTTCAGCTTCTCCCTTTTCTGCTTCAAATGCTTTTCTATGGCCCTGGCTTCTTTTAGGATCTCATCAAGTTCCTGGACATAAGAGGAATCCAATGCTATTCTTGCACTAAAGTGAAGAAATCTGTGGTTAAAATCAGTGCTAATGCCATTAACTTTCTCACTACTTTTATGTCTTTATTAAAAATTGGCCATCTATCAATACACAGTTTCTGACCAAATTAATCCTCTGTTGTAATAAAAGCCACCATTTTTCTGTCAAGATCTGCTTGACAGTTTTCAGTGTTAATTTCCCTAAACTGCAGCCACCCATCCATCTTATCTAGAGAATTTAAAAATTTCTGTGCAAATTACACAAAGTTAACTTGCCTTAAAGTGTCAGCATATTTTGACAGCAAGTTATTAATTTCTTTGCTGATCTCTGTTAAGAAAGAAAAAGATAATTTTATTTAAACATTTGGATGAATCTCAAGATGAAATTAGGTCATTCCATACTTACTTCCACTATATTTACTACATCACCATTTAAAACCTTTTCCAGTGGTTCAGTCTTGAAAAGGGACTGCAAGTCCTCAGAAGGAGCCAAATCTGTTTTGTCAGACAATGGAGGATTTTCTGAAGCTTCATTCTAACAACAGAGCACATTAGGAAAAACACAGTTCTGGGATTTAAAACAAACTTTGCACAGAGTTTAACTGAGAGAAAGAAAAGGTTTAAAAAGACCTTGAGGATGTTTTTGGAGAAAATGAAAGTGGGTTCACAGTATCGTGAACATCTTGGGGAGTGGGTGGAAGTACCAGATTGAGATGTCTCTATATATACACATTTATTTATATATACACACACATTTATATCTATATACTGATATATGTAGCTCAGTAAAAGCTGGTGCACTTCAGAAGCTCGTTCTCAAGAAGTTCTACATAAATATATCCCAGTGCTTACCCGATTTTGTTGGGCTTCAAGCCCTCAGAGAAACTGTGGTTTCCCCACACAGAAAAAGTAATTTCTGCTCCCCTAAACCTCCCTAAGGTGCCGTGGATGTCTGTTCCTTCAGTCCAGAGGAGGACATGGGAAGGGGGGTCCTCCCTCACACAGCACTGCTCACCTCCATCTTTTTGCTTTTATTTCTATTTTTGTCTGCTTCTTGCGAGTTGCTCGCCATGGCTGCCTCACGAAAAGCACGAGATGTTTGCTGAGAGGTCACGCTGGGAAGAATGTTTAAATAAAAACCTGTAAAACCTGCAGCTGGTTTCTCTGCAGGGGCGCTCCTCTCACGGGGGAGGCAGCGCCTCAAAGGGCTGGAGGTGGCGGGGGAATGGCGGGGAGTCCCGGGCCGGCCTAAATTCGATATCCGAGGGGATTTAAATTCGATATCCCAGGGGATTTAAATTCGATATCCGATGGGATTTAAATTCGATATCCGAGGGGATTTAAACCTTTCTGATCCCCCCCAGAGCCTGAGGGCACCGAGGCGCCCAGGACGCCCCGGCCTCGCCGCTTCCCCTTCAGGCAGGCGGGCAATGGCCGTGACGGGTCGCGACTGTGGCGACAAGGGAAAGGGGACAAGGGACGACAAATAAGCGACAAGAAAGGACACAAGGGACGCAAGGGACACCCGCTCCCCTCAGGGCTGGCAGCACCTCGGTGCCACCCTCGGTGGCAGCGGCAGGAGCGGCCCGAGGCGCGCCCTGAGGGCCCAGAGAGCGGCTCCGGCCCGGGCCGTTCGATTAATTAAAACTTTGAGAAGTTCCTCAAATTTCCCGTCAAATTTCACCTTCTCAACGAAATCCTTGGAACGCGTCTCACGCGCCATGGATCTGCCTCAAAAAACGAGCGAGAAATGAGCGCAGTTGGAGCGACCAGGCACTAAAATGAGTAAAAACGCTAAAATTACTAACAGCACGAAAATGAGTAAAATCTAAAAACGCATAAAAACACTAAAATGAGTAACACTAAAATGGTTAACACCACCACAACACAGGGCTGCCAAGACCATATTTTCTCTCTCTCTCTAATAAGCGGAGAATAAAATTGTAGATTTCCCGAGGCTGTGCTTCACTGCTGTAGGTGAACCAAGTCTTTGTTCACTGGACCAAAATACATCATTGCATGATGGGAATTTATGATTATGTTATGCTATATTATGTGTCTTAATTATGATATATTAAAGTTATGGCATGTAAGGTTATGTACAGTTTGCCTCTGACTTGTGCTTTTTTCCTTTTTTTCTTTTCTTCCTTTTTCTATTTTCTCTTTTGAAGACAGGAAAGGACCTGAATCTCACATACATCATCCACAGAAGAAATTAAAATATCAGCATGAGAAATCAAACTCCTGAAGGAACAAGACCTAAATACTTCCTCAAAGTAAAAACAACTTTTAATAAGCAGCCATAGCCCACTTCATTTAATAATCAGATATCTCATATATAATTATGTTATAAGCATTACTATCAAAACATTCATAAACAGATATGACAGAACATGTTAGGAAAATATTCTTAAGATGTTCATTGTGTCATGGTAATAGCTTTTACTAATAGACCACCTGGAGTAAAACAAATTACACATCTGAATTTTCATTTCCATTTTCTTATGGATATAATAGTCTATAAATAAAACTAGGACTAAAAGTAACATTAAAACATTTAAAAGAAAATTATCTAAGAGGAGAGAGTTCACTCTTACTGGAGTTGCAGTTCCTTTCAAACTGGAGCAAAATGATCGAAACCATTACTCTAAAAGTAGTTGCAGTTCCTCTAAAATTGGAGATATTAAATTCCAGGAGAAATGAAAAGTCTAAACTGTACCACAAAAGCCATTGTATGAGTTAGATCTGGTCCTGAAAAATGCAAATATGTGCACAAAGGATAAGGAAATGCCTTTTATTCAATGTGCTCAGTGAACTAATGGAATTTTAAGGCTCTCAAAGTCTGACATGAAAGACAAAGTCCTTCTTCCTGATAGCTTTGTATGGAATATCAATTGGCCAAAAATATCAGTGCCAACAGCTAATACAAAATAAATAATTATCTGAATGTATATTTAAACTGAAATGATGAATTAGTAGTACAGCATTAATTTTTGAAAAATGTTTTTGGCTAGACCAGCCAAAATCCAGGGTTATTAGTAAAATAGGCAGCTTTTAATCTCAAAACCACCTCATGTTTATCATACAGATATTAAAGCATCCCTGTAAAGTTTGGTGGTTTTTTTGTTTTTGCCCCCAGGAGCAGTAAAAGGCATGTGAGCAGCTGAGAGAATGTCCTGGAAACTCAGGTTTGGGTTTGATGTGGGATTTTGTGGGGGTGTTTTTATAATCCTCACAAGCTGGGGCTCTTCAGTTTACCCCCCAAGCTGCAGGGCTGAGTGCCCTGAATTGTGACCAGCCACAGAAACAGCAAATCCAGGCACGGAGACGTAACAAACTGGGGGGGACTTTATGGTGCTCGTATCCCCAATTCTCTGTTTAGCCCAGAAATAACCACCTTTAAGGCTGGTTCTGAGAGCGGAGGGGGGAGAGAAGAAACGCAGAGATTATTTTCAGAATTTGCACTCCTCCACATTCCGGCTCCTGGACTGTGCTGTCTGCAGCACGGACAGACAGCAGGACAGAGCTCTCCTTTGTTTTCTGTCACTTTTTTAGCTATCTGAGGGAGAGGAATTCCATGGAATGTGGTTTTTCTTTTTCTTCAGAACTATTTAAACACGCTCTGGATTCAACAGCCAGAACAGCTATAGCCCACCAGGCTGGGCCTGGGTAGCAGCATTTCCAGCACCGGGGGGACTGATAAGACACTGATAAGACACTGATAAGACACTGACAAGAGACTGAGTGAGTCAAGCTACAGCCCACAGAGAAACTTCCTGAGTTTGTCATCTCTTTTGGAGTAGCAAGTTTTATTGTTTAATATTGTTCATATTATGTGCTAGCGAATGCTTTGCCTGTTAAATAAACTTTTTTTCCCACTTTTCTCCAAATAAATATTTTTTCCCAAACCAAAAAGGAGAAAGGCCACTTAAATTTGCTTTCTAGAGAAAACCCGTTCAGAGGTTTTCCCCCAGATTTGCCCTAAACCAAGACATTGGGCAATAATTCGTTCCCCAGCCGGCTGCCCGGGTTTTAGGGCAGTGGCAGCGCTCCTCCCGAAGGCAGCGGGACGCGGACGGGGCGCTCTCCCCGTCCATGAACTCCTCCCACGCGGCCGCTCCTGCACTCGGGGACATTTCCCCGCCCAGGCCGGCGTTCCTGGGCGCTGCTGCCACCAGCAGAGGAGCAGCAGCAGCGCCGGGAATCCATCCCGAAGCGGCTTTTCCGACAGACAGGGAGCCGGCAGGCACACAGAGTGCTGGAGCCACGGGACGAGCCCGCTGACATCAGCGCGACACCGAGCGAGCGGCACAAAGCCACCCTCGGAACCCCAGATTTGCATAAGGCGCTGGCTCCTGCAGCGAGGAGGGGAAATGTCGTGCGAGAAATGCGGACGTAGGCACAGACCTTGGGAAAACGTCCCGATTTCGGCCGCCCCGGCCGCTATAAAACCCCTCCCGGCAGCGCTGCGGCAGCGCCGGCCTCCCTCCGGCTGGGGCAGCCCCGGGCACTGACCCGGGCCGGCCTTGGCACAGCTGCGATCCTCACCCGGCAGCTCCGCTCCTCCCGGCTCCCATCGCCCGGCTGCAGCTCCCCGGGGGACAGAAGGGGCCACCGAGAGCCAGAAAGGGCCACCGAGAGCCAGAAAGGACCACCGAGAGCCACCTCTGCTCCCGTCCTGCATCCTGCGCTTCTCCCGGCTCCCATCGCCCGGCTGCAGCTCCCCGGGGGACAGAAGGGGCCACCGAGAGCCAGAAAGGACCACCGAGAGCCACCTCTGCTCCCGTCCTGCATCCTGCGCTTCTCCCGGCTCCCATCGCCCGGCTGCAGCTCCCCGGGGACAGAACGGGCCACCGAGAGCCAGAAAGGGCCACCGAGAGCCACCTCTGCTCCCACCCTGCATCTTGCACTTCTCCTGTCTCCCATCGCCCAGCTTCAGCTCCTCAGGAGTCAGAAAGGACTCCCGAGGAGCCGGAAAGGACCATCGAGAGCCAAAAAGCACCACTGAGAGCCAGAAAGCACCACTGAGAGCCAGAAAGGACCACTGAGAGCCAGAAAGGATCACCGGGAGCCAGAAAGCACCACTGAGAGCCACATCTGCTCCCATCCTGCATCCTGCTCTTCTCCCTGCTCCCATCGCCCGGCTGCAGCTCCAGAGGAGACCGAAAGGACTCCCGAAGAGCCAGAAAGGGCCACCAAGAGCCACCGCCCTTGCACCCTGCGCTTCTCCTGGCTCTCATCGCTCTGCTGCGCTTCCCGAAGAGCCAGAAAGGATAACCGAGAGCCAGAAAGGACCACCGAGAGCCAGAAAGGACCACTGAGAGCCAGAAAGGGCCACCGAGAGCCAGAAAGGGCCACCGAGAGCCACCTCTGCTCCCATCCTGCATCCTGTGCTTCTCCCGGCTCCCATCGCCCGGCTGCAGCTCCCCGGGAGCCAGAAAGGACCACCGATAGCCAGAAAGAACCACTGAGAGCCAGAAAGGATCACTGAGAGCCAGAAAGGACCACCGAGAGCCAGAAAGGACCACCGATAGCCAGAAAGGACCACTGAGAGCCAGAAAGGATCACCGAGAACCAGAAAGGGCCACCGAGAGCCAGAAAGGGCCACCGAGAGCCACCTCTGCTCCCGCCCCGCATCCCTGCGGCCTCCCGGGGTGAGTCAGTCCACGACCGAGTCAGGAACTCCTTGGAGCTCCTTCCTTTCGAAGGGTAATCTGAAAACGGTCCTCGGTAAAAGGTCTAAACAAGCATCTTTTATTACTCAGGGCTGGGTTTTATGATCCTGGCGTTGGTCTTTTCCAACGGTTTTGATTCTGTGATCAAGGGGAGAGGCACAGTCGGTTTTTTTTGACCCATTAAACCAAGGGCCACTTTTTCCTTTAGTCCTCTGCCTCTGCTTGTCCCTGGGTTTTTTTCCTCTGAAAAACAGAGGATTTTGAGGTTAATGTGCTAAGAATGAGACGTGCGCGGTTGGGTGTTGTGGTGTCTCGTTTCCAAGGTGTGAATGTGCACGTTTGCAAACAAAGATGCTGCTGGGAGCCTGCTGTCTCTTCTGCACAGCTGCAGCTACATAAAAACCATATGAAATACAGAGAAAAAAATCACTCTTTAAAAAACATCATTGATTAAAGTGCTTTGCTACAGGGACAGAGAAAACCACAGTGATTCCCACCCTAATCCCTCTGGGTGTGCATGTTTACTTATGTTTATATTGCTCACTTTTTGTATAAAAGGTCATTTTCATCTGGTGAAAAAGCTTTGGAGTGAGCTGCGTGTTTTGATTGCACAATCAAATCCCCGTGCAAGAGGCAGATCTCCCCATTGTTCGCCTGGTTTTAAGACATTTATTATCTTTAGTGCAAGGGATGACCTGCCTAGGGGCAGTCAGAAATGGGTTCTAACTTTGGGGTATTTTGGAAGCTGATGCTTTTCTAGGGGAAAACTGGTAAGATCAGTGTGTGCAGACGTAGCTTTTATCCCTTTATGGGGTAAGAAGCATCGGGGTTAACTCTGATTCCTCTCCCTGTGCTGTGGGCAGGGTGAAGATGAGTGCCAAAGAGATTCTGGTGTATGCAGTAGAACTTGGAAAAAATTTCTGCCTCTATTTTGAAGGTAATTAGAGCATTTGATGACCTTTTCTGTTTGAATACTGATTTAACACAATTCCTTTGTCAGTCTGATTTCACCTCATTTCCCACATAAGCTTCAGTTTTAAGTGTTGCTAGCCAAGTGGCTGAGTCAGGGCAATACTTGTTTACAAAAAGCTCTGGGAAAGGACGCTCAGAAGCGTTGGACCTGGAGTGAGTGAGTAATTCCCGATCTTGAGGAAAAAAGTCAGTTGGGAAACAGTTTATTCTTTAAAAGCAATTTGCAATGAGTCAAGCTCACTTGAAGGCACCGATAAAACCAAAAATTTGCATGCAGTTATTCCTCAGTTTTAGGCTCAGAGTGACCTTCTCACCCTTAAATAACCCTAAAAAAGCATTTTGCATACCTCTGGTTTGGTGGTGACTCAGTTCTCAAATGACTGGGCTGTCATTTGTTTTGCTGACAGATAAATCCTGTCTGTAGTGAGCAGCTCAGCCTTGGTGGCACTGGGAACGTGTAGGTGGCTGCCTGGGCACAAAGTGACTTCTTGTGCGGGGGCAGAGCTTAATGTTGTTTTTCTTTCCTTTTTTTCACTGCTCGCTTGGAACCAAGACGACGATGGTAAGCTGAGAACTCATCTTTTATGGCTTTGTTACTCATTTCATACCTGCTAATCCAGAGAGGACAAGTTTCACGCTGAGAGTGGCTGCAAAAAACACAGAGCTACAGCTCATTACTTGTGGTGCTGACGTTGCTTTGATTCCTCTTAAAACACAGGGTGGTGGCTTCCCTGACAGCACCTTTCAATGCACTTTAATTGCTGGGCAGAAGAGAGCTGATGCTTCTGAATTCTCATTAGCAAACACAGCTTTTCTTAGAAATAAAATATCTATAAATAATTTTACATAAATAAATTTCTGCTATAAATAAATTTCTGTTATAAATAAATTTCTGCTTATATAACTAAATTTCGGATTCTGGAAATCTGCTTCAAGCAGAGGTGTAAAAGATGATGAGTTTGACGTCATTCTCAGAACTCCTTTCACGTGACATCCACAATGCCAGGATTAACTGTCAGGATGTGAGGAGACAACAGCTAAAATGTGCAGGATTTTGGTTGATTCTTCCTGCAGAGCTGGAGTGTGATGCCCTGTGCAAGGAAAAGACCCTGCACCGAGTGCTGAGGAACGTGAACAGCCAGCTGCTGGTGGTGCGCCCCGACCTGAACGTGGCGGCCTTTGAGGACGTGACAGACCAGGAGATGCAATCTGGTAATTTCCAAACAAGCACAAACCATCCCACGGCTCTGCTGCTGTATCCTGGAGGTGGTTTTGTTCTTTGTGATCATCCACTCAGCGATGGGACTGAGGCGAACGACTTAAAACTTCCTTTGAAAGAAGAAAACTAAGCTGAGAGTGAAATTTTGTGTCTTGGGCATTGGTGAATGTCACATGCAGGAAAAGTGCTGTTAAGATTTTTGCTTGGCTCTGATCACAAAATTCTTAATTTCCCCCTTTTTTATGTAGGATTACAAAAAATCACTTTAAAATTCAAACAGTTTATTGGCACTAAAAGGTCTTACTTTCTTCTAATAATACTAGCGATAAACTTACAGTTTTGGCTTTGACTTCTTGGGGTGCTTCAGCAATTTATTTACAACTGTGTTTATTGCCCATATGTATTTCTGGATCACGTGCATCCAGCCATGCTCTGATTTACAGACAGTCAGTTCCACGTGCCAGTCTCAGTTCCTGCATGCACATGAAAGGGTCTGACCCTGCCTGGTGACCTTGGTGCACCCTGGTTATTGCCTGATTGCATAAAGGACAACCAGAAGCCATAAAAATTCAGGTCCTGGCTCTTCTGTCAGGAAGAACACCCTGGTGAGCCAGCCAGAGCTGCCAGGGGAATGGCAAAGCATCACTTGCAGCTCCCTTGGAGCAGGTTATCAGCAATAACCCATCTCTTTCCAGGCAAGGGGATGCATTTCAGCATCCACTGCTACAAAACCACCACGCCCTTAGCTGGGCTGCCCGTGGCCTTCAGTGTCCAAGTGGAAAACAAGAGTTACTACATGTGCTGTGAGAGGGAATGTGGGAAAATGATCGTCAGGTTCAAGGTAAGGATCCGCTGCCCTCTCCTCATCTGCACAAACCCAACAGGCACAATTAACAACTCAGAGCTGCAATGAAATGCTCAGGGCTCCTGCTGGGATTAACCTGCTCCCTTTTTCCCTCCTCAGGAAGGAGAAGTGCCCAAAGAAATTCCTGGTGAAAGCAACTTCATCTTTTTCAAAAAGACATTTACATCTTGCTGCTCCCAAGCATTTAAGTTTGAATACTCCATGGAGCAGGGAATGTTCTTGGCCTTTGAGGAAGAAGGCTACTTGAGAAAATTAATCCTTAAGAAACTGTCAGAAGATGAAGTGGATGAAACCATGAAGATAAGTTTATGTAAGTTCAGTCAAAATGAAAATCACAACCTATGATGGAACACTTCAACAGTTTTAAAATACAGTTTCTTTTTTTATATAAAATAAACTTTTGTCTTTCTTTATCCTAAACAAGTCAGTTTTATGTTTTAACTACTGTCAGTACTCATTAAAAAAATAAATGCAAGTTTTTGGCAAAAGGCCAAGCATGTTTTCCAGACAGACAGAAGAGAAATACACACTGAAGAAACAAGAATATCTATAATGTCAATATAGTCCTATAGAATTTGATCCCTAAAATCTTTAATGCCTAAATCCTTAAAATCTTTAACATCAACCCAACAGCTTTTGCATTAGGTTTGGACTTCTACATTGCCAAACCTCTCCGATAATGAATTTCCCACCCAAACAGCCTAACCACCACATCCAGCTGCATCCTGTGTGAGGAAATCTCAGCCACTTTCCATGAGAGACCCTCAGCTTGCCCAGAGGGACTTCCCCATGACTCACCATCTGCCTGCTGCTCCTCCTGGCTCTGAAGTACCACACGCCGGCATTTAAACCAGCCCACAGCTCCATCCTGGCCACAACACCATCAAAAAAATGGCCAGCTACCTGCTTTTGCTAATAAATACAATTTCCACTCCACATTAAAAAGAAAAAAACCCTCAAAGTCTTGCAGAATCCAAACAGTGACTCGGTTGTTCTGTTCATTGCAGAGTCACCGATGGTAACACAAATTCTCTTCCTCTCACTATTAATAGTGCCACAAAAGTACCATGAGAGTGTGGAAAGTGTTCTCCACTCCTTGGCAATGTGAAAGTCAGACAGGATGAAGCAAAAGTTAAAAACCACAATCTCAGTTCCCCCCTAAAAAATCCCTTAAAGAACAGAACATTCCCTCAGCCTCCTCTTCATCGTCTTTTCTGTCACACAGGACAAGAGAGTATTTAGAAAATAAACCTCAAAAAAGAACATAAAAACCTTAAAAGTCAAATGTTCCTAAAGTCAATCTGCAGAAGTATTTTTATTCTTGCTGTGTTTTCTAAGGGACATTAATTATCCTTGTGTTAAGTCAAGTCTAAGTCACCTCTAAGTATTAATTCATACAAATATTCTTCATTTTATGAAGTAAGGCAGAGCAGACCTATCAGCAGAGAAAACATTTCAGGCAACCCAAAGCAGTAAAAATGGTTCAGAAGCACACACAAAATTTCTGTAAATTCTTTATTGCATGGAATCTGAAAAAAAGAATTCCCTTTTCTACATCAGCTCCCAGGGTCCAAAGAGTTACAGGGTCTGCCTTACACACTGATGTCAGAAGAAACAGTTCAGTTTTCCACAAGGCAAGCTTGTTTTACAGAACAGGAAACCAACCAACAGTTAGAAAAACACTCATTAAAGCTGCTGTTACAAGGAGAGCTCCCTTTAGCTACGCAAACCTGCCACTGATGTAATTCACTCTTCCATCCCTCCCAATTTACAGTGCAGCTTGAATCCACTCATCTCACTGGACATCTTCCAGTTAAATCTGAATTTAAACCTGTTTTTTTTTCTCTATATATCCTAAACTAGCTGTGAGCCCCCTGCAGGCTCACTGGGGACCCTTGGCTGCTCCTGTGGGGTGCAGGATGTTGCTCACAAGCTGGTGAAGCAGAGGCAGCAGAGGACAATCGTGTGTGTCGGGGCTGGGGCTCCTCAGAGGCTCCAGAGCATGGCCACAGCCTTGCAGATGCCCACGTCGTGGTAGTTGAAGTGGCAGAGGCCAGCGAAGGTCAGGGCAGACAGGACGTACAGCCCCGTGTTGGCCACTTTAATGGGGACATCTCCGTGCACATAATCAGTAATGACCTGGCCCAGACCCCTAAACGAGAGAGAAAAGCTCAAATCAGCAAAGGTCACTCACTGAAATCCATCCTCTTGGTGCCCCCCGTTCTGCCAGCTGGGCTTTTTCCCCCTGCTGCCATCAGCCTTTCCTGCAGAATGCTCAGTTCCCACACAGAAAGAGGAAAAATCTATTTCAAAAACAAACCAAAACATTCCAGATTCTATTGAAAATACACAGACTGGCTCAGAGTTTTCCTGAGGAAAACAAGCGCTGACCACAGCTCTCCAAACAGAATCCTTGGATCTGCCTTCTTATCTGACTTCCAAGGACTGGAAAAGAGGAAAAGCAAGGAAATATCTGGGACCAGCCATTGTCACAAAGACACAGAACACTCCTGGGTACTCATTTAGATTAGAAGAGTGGCAACCAAAGAAATTAGTATATTTTTAGTTTTTTCTACATCTGGAAGTGAACTGCTGTCCAGATTTGAACTATCCAGCAACACGAGACACGGGATGCTTGTTTTGGGAAAAAGCTCCCAGTCAGAGCAAGGACAGTGCAAGAATCCCTGGCACAAATTCCTCAGGGCAAAACTGAGCTTTAAGAAAACCTGGCACCCCCAAAGTACCACAAAAATCTGCTTTATCCTTGTGGCAAGGAACTCCCAAACCAGGATCACCTCAGGAAGGTGGGAGCTGCCAGCCTGGCCAACCACGTAGCTGGATCCACTCCTAATTAGCCCTGTCCCTGCTCTCATTAAGGATCGCAGCAGAACTACACTGAGCAAACATCCATCCAGGAATAAAGGAAACAATCATCCAGGTCTCCTTAGTGGAATATTTGCAGTGAGCTCTTTATGATGCAGAACCACTGAGATGGATGAGATGACCATCTCATCACCACTGAGATGTACAAAGCCACTGCACGGAGCTTTAGAGGCAGAATATTTTTGTATTATTTTTATACAGATCTGTCCTCTTTCTGTTCCCTCTGTTCACACAACACTGGTTCTTGCACGGGCTAAAAACCTCCAGGATTCTGCACCTCCAGGGGCAAGGAAATGCTCTTAAGGTTAAGATTTTATGGATTCTTTTTCTGACTGAGAGGACAGTGTGAGAAAGGAAGACCAAAGTACAGCCACTCCTGCCACCGAAGGCAGAAACCAAGGACTTTTTCCTTGTTTTGCACTAGCCCAGGATGAGGTTTGGAGGCACCAAAGCTCCTTGGCTGCGAGCTGAGCCCTGCTGTGCTTACCAGTGGCCGTGCAGGGTGAGGGCAGCAGCCAGGGAATAGTCCACAGCTGGTCCAGGGCACAGGTAGGCTGCGGGGAGCAGCCCCAGCAGCAGCACACTGACCGCGCGCTCCCCTGTCCAGTGCAGAGATGCAGCCTTGGAACCGCCTGCAGGGAGAGACATCCTCAGGGAAAAGCCCCTCTGCCAAGGGCTCTGCAGCCCTTGCACGGCTGGCTTGGATGGCTGTCACATCTGGGGAGTTTGCAAACCAAAACTCTGCTTGAGCAATGCTTGGCAACACAACGGGAGCATCGGCCCAGGCTGAGACCATCAAGAATTGACTCTGTGAAATTATCAATGCAACACCCCCAAAGTGCTCAACTAACACACAGGTATCATCACCTAAACCAAAATGCAAATGATTTCCTTCGTTTTGGCACGGAGAAAAGAAATTTAGAAAGCAACAAGACAAGGAAAGCAAAGGATCTGAAGTTTGGACTTGGGCAAAGAGCAACCTGAAGTGCTATTAACTGGTAACAGAGCTGCTGAAGGGGAGGGTACACACTCCTCACAGCCTGAGGCACCACAACTGCACCATTATTTACCACAAATAACATCTCTGCACGGTTACTGCCCTACCTAACAACGCTCAGCATTTCACAGCTTTTCCCTTAAACCAACGGGAATTTAGGATTGTTTTTTCCTTTGCTGGTAACACCCCTAACTGTACATCACACAACAGGACACCAAGAAAACCACTGCACCATGTGTAAATATCTTTTGTTCTTTGTTACAGCTGCCAGTTAAAATCTCCTAGAGTGGCCCAAAAAAATGATAGACTCAGCCTGGTTAGGGATGGGAGGGACCTTAAAGCTCATCTTGTTTTAAGTCCCTGTATGGCCATCAGGTACTATCTCTGTCACCTCTGTTCGTGCACCACTGTTGGTGCCTTGAAGGACCCAAAGCAGCCAAAATCTGGTCCTTTACAGCCCATTCTTGGCAGAATCACAGAATTTTGAGAAGCCGGAATAGACCTGAAGGATCACCGAACCCCAACGCCTGCCATGGGCAGGATGCCTTGAGATAGACCCGGGTGCTCGGGTTCAGCAGGGATGGGAAAAGGGGTCCCGATCCCGGGGAAACGAGACCCCCGCACACCAGCACGGACAGACAGACAGACACACAGACAGGGCCGTACCGTGTCCCTGGCGGGGCGGGCCGTGGCTCTCGCGGGCCGGAGCGCAGCGGGCGGCGGCGGCACCGAGCGCGGCGGGGCGGCGGAGCAGGGCCGAGCCCAGCAGAGCTGCGGGGACAACGGGGGAGCGGCGTGAGAGCCCCGCACCCTCCGGGGACCCGGAGCCGCCAGGAACCCGCACCCTCCGGGGACCCGGAGCCGCCAGGAACCCGTATCCTCTGAGGGCCATGAGTCACCTGGATGCCGCACCCTCCGGGGACCCGCAGCTACCAGGATCCCGCACCCTTCGGAACTCCGCTACCTCCGGAGCCTCGCTCCCTCCAGGATCCCGCACCCCCCGGGTCCCGCTCCCTCGGGGTCCCGCTCCCTCCCCGCCCCGCTCCCTCCGGGTCCCGCTCCCCGCCCCGCCGCCCCGGCCTCACTGACCCAGGGCGGCCCCGCGGGGCCGCGGCCGCAGCAGCGCCAGCGCCATGTCCGCTCCAAGGGCACCGCGCCCGGACCCGGAACCGCGCCCGAGCTTCCGCCGCCGCTTCCGCCTCCGGGGCACCGGCACGGCCCGGAGCGATCGCGGAGCTCCGCGGGGAGGGTGCGAACGCCAGAGGCGGCCGTGGTGGGATCCGGGCAGGAATCCTCCGCTGTGAGGGCGGGCAGGCCCTGGCACCGCTGCCCAGAGGAGCTGTGGCTGCCCCATCGCTGGAAGCGCCCAAGGACAGGCTGGAGCATCCTGGTGGAAGGTGTGATGCTCAGGGAACTGGAATATCCCTAAATTCCCTTCCAGCCCGAACCAATCTGTAATTCTGTCTTAAACCCCGCAACAGACCCAGGTGCTCCTTATCGGTGTGTTCACTAGTGCAACAGCTTGGTACACACCATAAACACATCCATGAATATCCTGTTTTTCTTTCCGTTTGGAGGGGAAAAAGGAACAGCAGTCACGGCTTGGAGTGAGGATTTAGGGCCGCTGGCACTGTTTTGTGCTTGTCCAGGAGACAACAATCACCCCACACATTCCCCATTGCCCTGATTTCATCTCCTGCAAGTGTGGTCAGGCAGCAACAAACAGCACAGAGAGAACACAGGCACCACCCAGACTCGCAGGCCTGTGCTCTGGCCCCGGGCTTTGCTCCAGAACAATGACTAAAGCATCAAACACATCTGGATTTATTTGTTTTATTAAAAGGCTTGGCTGTTCGCTGCAGGGAGAACGGCCTGGTACCAGTTTCTCCAGTAACACACTGGGCACAGCAGAGACAGGACACAACACCCACCACGGCCCCTCTGTCAGCACAAATGCTTTCAGCATCCCCACAGAGGAGGAAGGAAGGTGGACACGGTGGCCAGCCCACAGCAGGCTCTGGACAGGAGTCTAAACCAAGCAAACTGCTGGCTTTTTTCACCATTAGAGAAGTAGTCACTGCCCTTCAGCTGGAATGGGAATATTCCCTCAGTTCCCCTCCGTGTCCAGCTGACCCTGTGCACGCCCCCATATGCTTTTGGTGGAGGATGGGAAGACAAAACTGCCGTGGGGGTTACAGTGACATTTCCTCTGCTACCAGCCTGATTTACCAGCCTGTCCTGTCTCCTACTGGCCATTGTTTTGGTGAGCCAAAGAGCAATCTGTTCAAACATAATTTCAGAAACAAAACAACCTGATCACAGCCAAGCTGGCGGGATGAGCCCACCTGTGGGGCAGGTAGGTGCTGTCCTGCAGTGCTGCCTGGCGAGCCCTGCTCCCTGTGGGCTGGCAGCGTGCGTGTAAACCAGTGTTGGAGCAGTGCTGAGTGCCACAGAGCTGCCTGTGCCCTCCCCTCCTGCTCTGAGCTGCACCCAGACCCCTCAGTCCTCATCAGAGCTGTCCTCAGACTTCTCATCCCCCGCCACCTTCCAGTTCTTCCTCTTGCTCCTCTTCTCGGGCACCTCGCTCGGCCTCTCGGGCACGGAGCTGTGCCGCTTCTTCCTCTTCCTTGGGGGCCGCTTCTCCTTCCTCCCCTCGGACTCAGTGTCCTCAGAGCTGCTGGTGCTGGAGCTGCTTGCATGGCAAAAGTCACTCTCCTGCCCAGAAGAAGAGGTAGGTTCCTTGGCAGGCACTTTCCTGGGCTTTTTCTTGCGCTTGTGTTTTCCTCTGCGGGCGCTCGGAGTCTCCTCTCCTGAGCCCTCGCTCTCCCCCCGGGAGGAATCTGTGGAACTTCTCTCCTGCTCCTTTTTCTTTTTCTTCCTCTTTTTGTGCGAGCGCTTTTTTTGCTTCTTCTTGTGGGATTTCTTGTTTTTTTTCCTTTTGTGGGACTCACGGGCTGTTTGCTTCCCCAGGTGGGATCTCTTCTTCCCATTGACAGCATTTTGCTCCTCTCCTTCCTGCTGATCACTGGAAAAAGAACAGGAGGAGGTGAACTGGAAGCCACTGAGTGATGAAACTCATTTACATCCAATCTGTAAGCCTGAAAAATATTGATGATTCTGCTGGGTGTAGGTTAAAAATAATTAATTCTTAAAATCTTGTTTTTCCACTGTCCAGGATGCTGCAAGAATTTATTTACCTCCCAAACTCATCGATTTTGGTAACTCCAGCTAAACATGAATGTCTTAATTAATACAAAAGATTCTCTGAAGACTCACACCATGTTAATGGATTTGAGTTTAACAGTAAGGCTTTGCAGTCAAGGTTGATTTGTATTCAAAATTCAAAACTCAGTTTGTAAAATTCCCTGCAGAACTTGTCAGAAGGCAGATTCTGGATCCATCAGTAAAGGTGTCTGCCTTACCTGTCTGTGTCAAATTCTTCAGGGTACAACTCTTTGTATCCACTGTGCCCCCACCTGTAAGAAAGCAGAACCATCCATTAAAAACAGACAATGTGTTTGATGATTAAAATGCAATTCTGAAAAGGCAGAGCCACAGAATGAATCTGAGTTTAGACAGGAAGGAAATAGGACTGATTTGCTTGGTGCTATTTAAATACACCTTATATTCTCAAAGCACAACTCTGATTCCTTTAAATCCAACCCTGGAATGGTGTTTCTTGAGATTTCTTTAAGCTTATTGGGCAGAGTAATAAATATTAAGCTTAGGGCTGGGCTTTTGCTGCTTAGTGTGTCTTAGAAACTCCACAGATGAGCTCAAATTGGTTATTCTGTGACATGGCAGAAGTTTGTACATGTTAATAATTCTCAAAATGAGCTGAAGCTCTATTTCATCACAGCACACACCAAACAGAAACGTGTCATTTTTTTGTACAGGGCTCCAAAAAGATGTTTTAATCACAACCCCAGAACGCAGAACTCCCCCACACACCTGTCTGGCATGTTGGCTTCACATTCATACAGCTTTTTATTCCAGGATCTGGCCCTGAGGAGATCGTCTTCCACCAGGTCAAGGAGCTGTGGGTTCCTGGGTTTCCAGTCTGCCCTGTGCCCCTCCTCGTCGAAGCCGTCGCTGCGCATGCGGCTGCTGGAGAGGGAACGGCTCCTTCAGGTGGGGAGCACCTCCCAGAGCCCCCCAAAACCCCCAGAGCCCCCTCATTCACCCCCTCATTCACCCAGCACCTCCAGCATGTCACATCTCCATGAACACACTGAGATCAGGCTCAAGCAGAGGCCTGAGCTCTTTGCAGGGAGTCGTTAAGAAAATCAATATTTCTGTGGTGTATCTCACCTGGAGGTGTCTGACAGCATTCTGCTCTGCCTTTTCCAGTAAGTCTCTTCTGTCTGCTTCTCCCACTCCCTTATTTTCCACATTTCTGTCTCTTCCTGAAGCTGAAAGTCACAGGAAGGGAAATGAGTTGAACATCATGGGAAATTCACAGTTATGCAGCACCCACCTCAACACTCCTGGTAAGGAAACTCACAGCCACCTTTCCTACCATCCCCAAACAAAGGATTATTTACACACATCTGCATCCCAAACGGAACTTCCTGGTGCTGGTTAGACCTGCTGAATTATGATTCATGAAACAGTTTGCTAAACTTAATGGAGTTGCTTAACCTTGCACTAAAATCCTGCCTGTGCAAACAAAGTTCAAATTGTTTCATGCAATAAAAAGCACATACGCAGGGCAACAAATAAAATACAACAACACCTATTCGAGATCTGCTACTTTTTAAGTAAAGCCAGACATATCGGGGTGAAACCGAAACTCGGGGAAAACCGGAACGGCGTTAAACCAAAAGTGACCCTGAGGATGTGGCGGATTTACCAAACTCCTTTGGTTTCTGCCCAACGCTGCCGCTCTGCCCTGCAGCACCAGCAGCGGGGCACGAAGGCTGCCCCGCACACCGGGGTGTTCCCGCATCGCCGGCTGGCACCGCCGGGATGTCCCCGCAGCCCGGGATGTCCCGTACACAGAGATGTCCCCGCAGCCCGGGATGAGCCCACACCCTCACGGTGTCCCCGCAGCCCGGGGCTGTCCCCGCACACCGGGATGTCCCTCACGGTGTCCCCCCTGCAGCCCGGGGCTGTCCCCGCACACCGGGATGTCCCTCACGGTGTCCCCGCACACCGGGATGTCCTTCCCGGTGTCCCCGCATCCTCACGGTGTCCCGCCCGCAGCCCGGCCCGCCCCGCTCGGCCCCGCAGGCCCCGCCGGGCGCGGGCGGCCCGGGCCTCACCTTGTTGTGCGCTCCGGTGTGGCGGATGACGTTGCGCAGCAGCACCTTCCCCACGGGCACGCGGGACATGCTGCGGGCGCTGCCGCGGGCCGGCCCGGGCTCGGTGCCGGGGCTGGCGCTGTTTGTGGCGGCGGGGCCGGGCCGGGCCGGGCCGGGCCGGGCGGGGGACGCGGAAACGCGCGGGGCCGCGCGCGCGCCGCTTCCGGCGCCGTCTCCGGGGCAACGGCGCCGCCATGGCCGTGAGGGCCGTGAGGGCTCCGGGCGGCCTGAACGGAGGCGAACGGCCCCGAACCGCCCCGAACGAACCCGGACCGCCCCGAACGGAACCGAACCAGCCCGAATGGACCCGGTACCGCCCCGGTACCGCCCGGCCCGGCACCGGATCCAGCCCCGCGCTGCTCCCCCTGGCTCCGACCGCCTGGCCCCCGGTGGCTGCTTGAAAGAAATTCTTTTTGGGGAAAAAATACCCCAAACTAACGCAGAAATTGCCAGAAACACTGTGGCTGGGTAATGCTGCAAACGATAGAACTCGTTAGTAGTTTGAATCAATTACTTAACTAATAAAATTTAAGTAATGGGTAGAATTCAATTTTAAGTAATGGCTCAAATTCAATTTTAAGGAATGGCTTAAATTCAACTTCAAGTAATGGTTTAAATTTAAGTAATGTTTTAAATAACATTTTAAATAATAGTTTTAATAAATTGAGTCTTATTTATAATTTATTTTTAATTGCCTTTTAATTAATTGTTTTCCATAATTGTGGATATGCTTAGCCAGCATTTAGCAAAGCTGTTGTAAGATACATCTGCACAAACACAGCTTGGGAAAACGACTGAAACTTCTTGAAATTTTGGCAGATTTCACAACAAAAGCTCAAAGTGAAAATCTTTGGTAGGAGTGTGGTTAAGGGCATTTTTAATTCCCTTTTTACTCATGAGGTGAATATCTGAAATGCCTTTAGAGATGCAAGCAGGAAAGGAAGGCTGGAGGAATAGCACAAAAATGAGTAAAGACTGTAAATATTCAAAGAATAGTTGAATATTGAGTTACAGAATTTGTTATGTGCTGTAGTAAAGAACCACCAGTGCCCACATGCTTTACTGAAGGGACAGCAGGAACAGTGGTGATGTGTTTTTGTTAAATAAATAAATGGACAGGATGCCATGGTTAGAGCAGCTCTCTTCACGTATTTAATGCTGGAACAACCTGTCCCACACAGCCCCACGGGTGAGCAGAGCTGAGAGGAAGCTGCAGACAGCAAAAAGCAAAAGATCTGTGATTAAATCTCAGGTTAACAGGGTGAGAGGCTGCAGAGCACTGAGCCACAGCAGCAAAGCCACACACAGCTGAAGAGAAAAGCACTGGGACATGGTTTAGTAGTTGTCAATTCCCAACATTTAATGGAACATGGGTTCACTAGAGCCAGTCTGGAATCAGGGTATTTCAGGTCATTCAAGAAAATCCAAAATCTTAATGCACTCTTTTTTTTTTTTTTGCGCTTAAGCAAGGCATCACAGCAACCAGACACTAAACAGTTCCCACAAAAATATTTAATTTCCACAGTATTTTCTTTCAGTATCTTTAGTGAATGATGTAGAATTTTACAGGAGACAGTACTTAATGCAATATACAGAATAACAGGATCAGCCTGAACAACTTCTTCCTTTTTTTTCCAACTCTGCCCCCCTATTTAATTCTCCTGGTCACTCTGTCATTACTGCACGTGTGTCCTTTTTTTACACGAACATTTCCATGTGGAAAGTGGAATTTCAGAATGTTCAGCACTGCAGCCCTCGCAGGATACAATGCCTGGGGTAACTGGACACGAGTCCAACAGACTAGAGAAGCACCTTACATACAATATGTACATGGAGAGCACATTCTGCAGCTTCACTGGGGCTGGACAACAGGGACAATCCAGGGAAGGTCTGCGATTCCAGTGGATAAAGTCAGAGCTTCCTGTGTTAGAACGCCTGAAATGAAAAATCCCAAACACCCCAGTCCTCACATGATTCCCTTCCCCTGCTGGGGTTATCAGCGTGTGTGATTTGCCTACACTGCCTTCCAACACACGCTGAACATTCTGCAAACCAGTGACTTCCATGGCACCAGAGCCCAGGTTAGCTCAGCCACAGGAACAGCAGCTGCAGGGGTCCCACAGCAGAAGCAGATGGCAGTGAGAGTCCATGGGAGACGCACAGCATGTTGTTTGGTGCCCCAGAGCTGGGACCCACAGCCAGCAGAGCTCCTTCACCTCAAAGTGCTCAGGGAGCTCAGAAGGTCCCGGCCAGAGCCAAATTCCAAACAGGAATTTTGGAACAGCAGTGCTGGCCTCTGAGACTGTCCCCAGCCCTGCTGTGCCACCTCCCAGCCCAGAATGGGGCAGTTCCCTCCTCTTGTCCCTTCTGTGGCCATCGCACCTGCGCTCCTGGCGAGAGATGTTTGAAACTCCAGGCTCTGACGACACCGAGGTCATGAAAGAAAATGTTGGTGTGCAGCCCCTGGGCACCCGAGTTCAGAAGCAGCTGGCACAATGCCAGGATAATTTTGTTTTATTTAAAATCTGGGATGCTTAACTCTGTTTTGGAAGAGTTTGCAAGTTAACTAACTGTATAAAAATACAGTGTAGCTGTAATATTGCTCTGAAAAGCACTTTTGCAAACTTTTTTTTCTGTACAGACTGGTAAATAACATTACCAGATAATATAATACATTTTTTTAAATAAAAAAAGGAACTCTCTCAAAGTCTGAACACTAAAGTCTAAATAGCTTGTTTAAAACACAACAGTGTGACCCATGAAAATTCTGCTTTGCATGGTTAAATTATAGCAGCATGGTTACTGGCTTTTCAAGGAAGTTCTTGAACTCAGCAAGCCACTGTGCTCCAACTGCTCCATCCACAACACGGTGATCACAGCTCAGGGTGACAGACATCACGCTGGCCACGTCAAAGCTGGGAGAAAAACAACAAACAAAGGGTTAACACACCCCTCTGCAAGGCAGTGCCACTTACAGAGCAGGAAAGCTACTGGGAGAGCCAGGAATAGCAGCTGGTGCCTGGTGACAGATGTTTCCCCCAGCTGCACTGGGGAGCAGATCATGTTCATTCCTTCTCTAGGAAAACCAAGGAAGGAACTTCCCAGAGGCACTAAGAACACCTCTGTGTGCTCCCCTGAGGGCAGGGAGCTCAGCTCTCCTTGCCCCCACACAAAGGAAAAGAACCATTTTAGCTCCAAGCAAGGGGATATTAATACAGGATCCATCCTTGAGGATTTCCTGAAGTGCAAACTGAAGCAAGTACTGAAAGCACTGTGTCAACAATACATTTTAAGGTTTTTAAAATTATTATCTAATGTAGGTGTTAGGAAACTAGGCATGACTTCAGAGTTTGAGTCCAGGATCAGATGGAAACTCACCCTTTCTCATTATCAGCTGGCACTAGTATTTCTTTTGAGGAACCCACTGCCAGGATGCAGGCTTGAGGTGGATTGATTATAGCAGAGAAATTCTTAATCCCATACATTCCTAAATTGGAAATTGTGAAAGTACCACCCTGAAAGAAAACAAACACATTCAGGGGCAAACTCACAAAAAGTGGGAACATGAGGAGAGGGGGGACCTCATTCCAGTCTGCAGCTTCCTGAGGAGGGGAGGCTCTTTGGTGAGCAGGGACAGGATCCAGGGAGAGCTGGGGAATCTGAGTTGGAGATTAGGGAAAGGCTCTTCCCCACACAGGGTGCTGGCACTGCCCAGGCTCCCCAGGGAATGGGCACAGCCCCGAGGCTGCCAGAGCTCCAGGAGGGTTGGACAGCACTCCAGGGATGCCCAGGGTGGGATTTGGGGTGTCAGTGCAGCGCCAGGGGCTGCATTCCATGACTCTTGTGGGTCCTTCCCACTCAGGACATTCTGTGACTACTGAACAAGGCTCAAACATCACAAACCAGCCTTTGCTCCTTTCAGACAAGTCAAGAGCAGCAGAGTTTAACACCACCTGGGGTGTCTGACCTGGAATTCGTGAGGCTGCAGCTTGCCCTCCCGGGCTCTGGCTGCCAGGGAAGCCACGTCCTTGCTGATGGTAGCCAGGCCCTTGATGTGGGCGTTGAACACGATGGGGGTGATGAGCCCTGCGGGGGTGCTGACAGCCACACTCATGTCCACCACATGATTCCTGCAACACACACAGCAGCTGAAACACCTCCAGCAAGGCAGCAAACAGGAACAATAAAAACAGGCCAGACAACCCAAAATTAACATCAATTTGTGACAATTATTTCACCTTTTCCATCAGCCTTAGACTCGAAGATTTTATCACTTTAACAAAACCTCTCACCTTCACATCGTATTTTTCCCCTCCCTCAAATCCCAGAAGTTCTGTTTTGCCATGAACAAAGGAAGTTTCTGGCTGTGACCATGCCATAAACTTACTGCCTAATAACTGTGTCCATCCATGAAGAATTTGCCTCAGGCACTTTCAAGCATGCCAACGCAGAAGCTTTAATGATGAAATCATTGACAGAAAGCTTAATGTTCTCCGAGACCTCCTGCAAATGAAGAGATCCCAGGTGTCACTTTGTCCCCTGCACATCCCCCCAGTTAACAAGGGCAGTCACTGCAGTTCACAGGAAACATCAGAAAACAATTACACCACTTGTAAGCATTGAAATTCAAGGATAATTTAGAAGGTGAAAGTATTTCCTTTGTAATTTAAGAACGTAGGTTTTGTTAATGTTTAGTTTTTCTCAAACTTAGCTTGGAATTATTATTCTGCCTATTTCTTTTACCTTTCTTTTTATTAAAAATCTTTCTATCCTTTTATTTTCCACCTGAAATAATGAATCACCACCAAGCAGAGCTCAGAACAGCCCCTTAGGGAAGTCAGGAAGGAGCAGATATGAGGAAAATCTCATTCTATCACAGACAGTCCAGAACTGACCCACAAAAAGCACTGACAAGAATGGTTTTTTCCCAAGGCAAGACGCCAGAACTCACCTGATTGAGCTCCTTCCTTAGCACCAGGACTTTCCCCATGTTGACATCGATGGACAGGTAGTAGTGAGGTATTGTTTGTTTGGACTGCATCAGCCTCTGAGCAATGACCTGGGGTGTGCAGAGCAAGAGCACAGATCAGCCTGGAGCCCTCCCAGGCAGAACAGCGGCCCTGGCACACACGGAGCCCTGGCACACACTGAGCCCTTACCCTGCGGATGTTGCTGATGGGGATGTCTGTGAAGGTCCCCTCGGGTGCTGCTGCCACCACAGGAACTGCCTCCGGAGCTGCAGCCTGCAGGGAACACCAGCGTCACCCCAGAAACGCCCAAAGGGAGCTCAGTGCTGAGGCCAGGCTGCCCCTTGGGAAGAGCTGCAGCCATTTCCACCTCTCCAGTGCCCACCAAGCTCCTTCCAACCCCTCTGTTTGGTTACTAAATGCAGCACGGAGTGTTCAGCAGCTCAGCACTGAGGTGTGCGGCTGTGAAGCTCCAGCCCAGCCAGTCCTGCTCTGGTTGTTGCACAGACAGCAGAGCTGTGCTGGGGGCTCTCCCGAACTGCAGCACACAGGAAACACCTCCATCAGCCCAGGGACAGCACAAAGCACAGCACCAGAGCACTTCTGGGGCAGCACTGACAGGCTGGGCTTGGCTAGGTCTGCCTTTCCTTCTGACCCCCTGTCCCCAACAATCTGGCCCCGCTGGGACTGGGTGCCCTCAGCCATGAGGATTTAACAGCCAGAGGAAGGGTTGGGAGCACACTATTTTTGTTCTCAGTGGAATTTCAAAGGGACAAACAAAGGGAGAAGGCTTCACCAGTGCTTCTGGCAGGTTAAATTTCACAACCTTACAGTCACCACCACCCACAGAATCCAGCAATGCCAGTTCCATGCAGGAACTGCCCTTCCACAGAGCTTTCCATGCCTGTAAAATCCCTTCCCACAGATTTCCAGCCTACCACTGGTGCAGCCTTTGATGGCACAAATGACTCCACATCTTTTTTGGTGATTCTGCCATCTGGTCCAGTGCCTGAAAGGGACAAAGGAAAACGGGAGAGGATTTTGATTATTTCCAGCGTGGCTTTGCTTCTAAAGCAAAGTTTTATTCAGTTTTATTCAACAGAGAGAATCATTGAACACAACTGCTGGTTCACAGCTGCACAGTCAGGAAGAACAGGAGGATATGGCTCTACAGGGACAGAAAACTGACAGTGAGAGCAAAGAAGTGGAAAGGAAAGGTACCTTTCACTTGGGTAAGGTCGATTCCTTTCTCTGCTGCCAACTTCTTTGCCAGGGGACTGACCAGGACCCTTCCTCCTTTGCGGGGTGGCCCTGCTGAGGGGGCTGCAGGAGCAGGAGCAGCAGCAGGCTGGGCAGGAGGAGGAGCAGCTGCAGGAGTTGCCATCACCTTAACAGAGAATCAAAGCCATCAGTGGAACCCACGGCAAGAGAAGTGGCCCACCTAATTATCAATCAAGAGATAATGACTCGTGTGCACAAAGGCTCCCAGAAATTAAATCAGAAACTTGCTGGGAAGGAGGTCAGCTGAATAAAAAACCAAATAAAATACAGAACATTTTCAAGGATGAGGAATCAGAACTGGCACAAGCAACAAGCTGGGAAAAATTCAGAATGAATGAAACCTGCTGTAGGTCTTGGAGGGCAAATCAGTGATCACTTCTCAGCACAAGGATCAGCCTCGCACTCACAAATCAGAACACTCCTGCTGAAGCCTGGGCTTCACGCTGTCAACAACAGCTCAGTCAGGCTCCTCAGTGGTGCCCATGAGTTCTCCTTACCTGGGGAGGAGGAGGAGGGGGAGGAGGAGCCGGTGCCTTCATGTCAGTGACTGCAGCAGCCTGGTAGTCAGCAAAGGCTGGGATATCAGCCTCCTTCTCCACAATGATGCACAGAGGAGTTCCTAAGGGCACATCTCTTGTTCCTTCAGGCACCAAGATCTTTGCCAGGTAGCCTTCCTCCTGCACTTCAAAGCCTGCAGGGGAGAGAAACAAACAACACTGAGGAGCTGAAGGGCTGCTCCAAGTGCTGCTGCTGCTGGAGACTGAGAACCCTCTCCAGCAGGGAACCTCTCCAGGCACTTGCTAAGAAGGACTGATGAGATAATAGAAGTGTTTTTAGGAGCTCTGCAGTGGGATGGGATGTTAACAAAACCTGTCCCACAGCACCACCCCCTGAGCAGCCAGAGGAGCTGGCAGAGGCTGCTCAGGACCCTCCCAGGGCACCTCGCCCACCCCGGCTGGGCACTCACCAATTGTGGCCAAGGGCACCTCGCCCACCCCGGCTGGGCACTCACCGATTGTGGCCAAGGGCACCTCACCCACCCCGGCTGGGCACTCACCGATTGTGGCCAAGGGCACCTCACCCACCCCGGCTGGGCACTCACCGATTGTGGCCAAGGGCACCTCGCCCACCCCGGCTGGGCACTCACCGATTGTGGCCAAGGGCACCTCGCCCACCCCGGCTGGGCACTCACCGATTGTGGCCAAGGGCACCTCACCCACCCCGGCTGGGCACTCACCGATTGTGGCCAAGGGCACCTCACCCACCCCGGCTGGGCACTCACCGATTGTGGCCAAGGGCACCTCACCCACCCCGGCTGGGCACTCACCGATTGTGGCTTTATCTGTCTCAATCTCAGCCAGCAAATCTCCCTCACTCAGCTTCTCCCCAACCTTCTTCTCCCACCTCTGCACGGTGCCCATTGTCATGGTGGGTGACAGAGCAGGGAGGGTGATCTGGGAAGGCACAGAGCACAGCACAGTCAGACCCTGCTCACCACAGGGCTCAGCAGCACAGCCTGGACTCCTGAGAATGATGCCAGCCTAAGGAAGCAGCTTTAATGCACTCCCAGTCTGGCTCCTCTGTCCCTCTGTGCTGCTTTGGCTTCTGTTAGCAAGGCCTGAGCAGGAGAGCCAGCGAGAGCAGAGGGCAAGGAATGGATCAATCACAATAATCATCACTGCAAGGCCAAGGAAGGCTGCAGCAAGTCCCTTTGGTCCCTTTGTCACTGTGACACACAACTGGGCACAGGGGGTAATCAGAGGGAAGAAAGCAACTTTAGTAGCCAAAACACACATTGAGAAGCCATCCATTAATTATTTTATGCCTGACTTTGAGTGACATCTCACACAAATCAGTTCCCCCATGCTTTGGCTGTGGGATAGGGTTCAATATTCCAAATTTTCCTTTTCAAAGCAACCCCCTGTACAAAATGCTCAATTCCATCAGTGGATACACTTCAAAACCCAAGCAAAGCAAAAAGGTTCTACCCACAAACACAATTCATTATTGGTCACCCACGGACATTTCTGGTGTGGTCACCAGAGCACCACAGGCTGGAGTTCTGCTCTGAGATATGAGCAGAGCCTACTCACACTAAGCACAAGGAATTTTTACACCACAACTGTCCAAAAAATGCAAATTTGGCACATTTTTCAAAGCAACAACTCTGGAGGCACAAGTCTCTCCTCCACCAGCAGCTGGGATGCTGAAATGAATTCATTAAAAAAGCTTTCTGGGGTGTCCCCCAACACCTGCTCTAAGCACACCACAACTGAAGTGGCACAGTCAATAAATTCCCATTCCAGACAGTTTCTATGACAAAATGCCCCACAGGCAGCAATGCTGGGGCAGAAAAAGAGTGCAAGAAGCCTTAAAGCAGGAGCAGTGCTCTCTTACCTGCATGTGAGGAGGGTAAGAGCTGCCAGGGGCCTGAGGAGAAGGCTGAGGTGGTGGGGAGGGGGCTGCAGCTGGAGGGGGAGGCACTGAGGCTGCGGGGGCAGCAGCTGCTGCAGAATCCAGGGTGTAGTTTTTGAAGGCATCAATGTATTCAGGCCTAGAAGAACACACAGAGCCCCAAAGCCCATCAGGTGATGGTCTGTCCTTCACTCAAGGCATCCCAGAAGCCCCAAGAGGGGGAATTCACATCAAGGGTTAGGAAAATACATACTTTTCTACTGTGATACATATTACAGCCCCAATGGGAACATCCCTTGTTCCTTCAGGCACCAGGATCTTGGCCAGGTAACATTCCTCCAGGCTCTCAAAGCCAACCGTGGCTTTGTCTGTCTCCACCTTTGAGAGAGAACAGTAAATGGTGAGCCCAGAGCCTCCCAGTCTGTTGGAGGGTCACAGTTCTGGAAAAATCACTCTGAGGCAGCAGCTCTAGGGAAGTGTGCCCTCAAACCAGCTCTGAGAGGCTGACAGCCACTCCTTCCCACCAGCATCCCTTGGGATCCAAAATCTGCATTCAGCCAGGGACAGCCCCCAGGCCAGACATGCAGCTCAAGAGAGACAGCTCAGACTTAACCCCAGGATATTTCTGCTATAGATCCCTTTCAGCCCAGCCTGGTCCCCAGGACAGCTCTGCTATGAGATCCCCTATGAGATCCCCCTCAGCCCAGCCTGGTCCCCAGGATATTTCTACTATAGATCCCCCTCAGCCCAGCCTGGTCCCCAGGATATTTCTGCTATGAGATCCCCCTCAGCCCAGCCTGGTCCCCAGGATAGCCCCGCTATAGATCCCCTTCATTGATCTTGTCCCCAGGATATTTCTGCTATAGATCCCCCTCAGCCCAGCCTGGTCCCCAGGATATTTCTGCTATGAGATCCCCTTCAGCTCAGCTTTGTCCCCAGGATAGCCCCGCTATAGATCCCCTTCATTGATCTTGTCCCCAGGATATTTCTGCTATAGATCCCCTTCAGCACAGCCTGGTCCCCAGGATACCTCTGCTATGAGATCCCCTTCGTTGATCTTGTCCCCCTCCTTCTTCTCCCAGCGCGCGATGGTGCCCATCTGCATCGTGGGGGACAGCGCTGGCAGTGCCACCTGTGAGGGACAGGGCAGTGTCACAGCCAGGCAGCACACAGGGGACAGACACAAATCCTCAGCTCAGCCTGGATGTGGGGCACAGATCTGCTGCAAATCCCCAGCACTGCCCCAAGCTGCCGGTGAAGGACCCTGGCAAAGCCACGGTGGGTGCTGAGGGCAGAGGCTGTGCTTGCCCCATCCCTGGAAGTGTTCAAGGTCAGCCTGGGTGGGGCTTGGAGCAACCTGGGACAGTGGAAGGTGTCCCTGCACATGGCTTTAGGGTCCATTCCAACCCCTTAGCACTCCGTGATTCCCCCAAGAAAGGGTTACAGAGAGCCAGGGCTCGGCCCGGGTCTGCCAAGGGCCAACAGGGAGCTGGGATAAAGGACAGAGGTGATGGAGGGAGCACCCAACAGCCACGCAGGGACTTGAGGCTAAGTGGTGCCAAAGACACAAAAACCACCGATTTTCTCCCAGTTTGGGCGGCCAAGCGTTGGAACAGGATTACCCACAGAGGCGGCAGAATTCCCATCCCCGGGGGCATCCAAGAGCCGTGCGGGTGGGGGGCTCCAGCGCAGCGCTGGCTCGCTGATCCTAAAGGACTTTATCAACCTCGATGATCCCATAACTCAATCCCCGGGGCAAAGTGAGCAAAGTGAGCCGCACGGGGAGGGGACGGAAAACGGAGAGGGGAAAGGGAAGGAGCAGGGACGGGGAAAGCGAGGGGGAAAGCGAGGGGGAAAGGGAAGGGGAAAGCCAAGGAGGGAGGGGGAGAGCGAAGAGGCAGGGCGATAGGGGAAAGCGAGGGGGCAGCGAAGGGGCAAGGGAAGGGGAAAGTGAGGGGGAAAGCGAGGGGGACACAGGGGACAGGCGGGGCAGGCTCCGGGGGTGACTCTCACCTTCTGGTGCGCCGGGAGGCTGCAGCAGCGGCGCGGGACGAGCCGGGGCCAGGCCGGTGGCGGCAGCAGCGGGCGAGGCGCGGGGCCGCCCCAGACCGGGCCGCGCCGGGCCGGGCCAGCCCCGGCCCCGACCCCGGCCCCGAGCGCTCGGCGGGGCCGCACCAGGCCGGGCGGCCCGGCCGCGCCCCGGGACACGCGTCGCGCCAACACCCGCCACATGCTGGGGCTGGGGCTGGGCTGCAGCCGGGCTGGGCTGGGCCGGGCGCACCGGGGCCGGCGGCGCTCGGTGACCTCCGTGCGGGCGGCGCGGCGCGACACTGGGGCGGCCGTAAAGCGGCGGCGGGCGGGAACCGGCCCGCCTCAGCACCGCCTCAGGAACCGCCTCGGCACGGCCTCAGCAAAGCCTCGGCACCGCCTCAGAATCGCCTCAGGCCCCGCCTCAGACACCGCCTCGGCGCCGCTCTGCCCGGAGCGGCCAGTGTACGGGGCTCAGCCTGCCGAAAACGGGATATGGGGCACGTTCTGCCTCTGCATGGGGCTCAGCCTGCCGAAAACGGGATATGGGGCACGTTCTGGCTCTGCACGGGGCTCAGCCTGCCGAAAACGGGATATGGGGCACGTTCTGGCTCTGCACGGGGCTCAGCCTGCCGAAAACGGGATATGGGGCACGTTCTGGCTCTGCACGGGGCTCAGACGGCAGAAAATGGGATATGGGGCACGTTCTGGCTCTGCACGGGGCTCAGCCTGCCGAAAACGGGATATGGGGCACGTTCTGGCTCTGCACGGGGCTCAGCCTGCCGAAAACGGGATATGGGGCACGTTCTGGCTCTGCACGGGGCTCAGCCTGCCGAAAACGGGATATGGGGCACGTTCTGGCTCTGCACGGGGCTCAGACAGCAGAAAATGGGATATGGGGCACGTTCTGGCTCTGCACGGGGCTCAGACGGCAGAAAATGGGATATGGGGCACGTTCTGGCTCTGCACGGGGCTCAGACGGCAGAAAATGGGATATGGGGCACGTTCTGGCTCTGCACGGGGCTCAGACGGCAGAAAATGGGATATGGGGCACGTTCTGGCTCTGCACGGGGCTCAGACGGCAGAAAATGGGATATGGGGCACGCTCTGGCTCTGCACAGCTCCCTGAAAGAGGGACAGCCGCGGATCGGCTCTACTCCCCGGGAACGGCCCTTAGGCTGGGCCAAGGAAGGGGCTGTGGATGGGGCAGAACACATTAAATACACCCAGAGTCAGGGCTCCGTTCAGTCCTAAACTAAAACATACCAAGTTCTACCTCAAGCTAAGCAAGTTCTTCCCACGAGGGTGGGTTTGTTCTGAGGTGTGCTCTCGCTGCCATATCCCAGGCTTGTCTGTTTCACTGTTTACAATTGGTTTATTTCTGCCAATTTCCTCAGAGTTACTTTCCTGTTCCTATACTTGTCAACTTGATCTTGTAGCAAAATCTCTTCAAGTTATTTTAAATTGACATCTGTTAAAACTCATTTAAAATTGACACCTTTTGCTTTGATGGGGGAGAAACCTCACCAAAGCAAACTGCTCCTCTGGATAGGAGAGAAGGACACGAGGCTGGCCAACATCAGACCTTGAAAAGCTTTTAAATTTGCTCCATGAAAGTCCAGCCCGGGTGTGTGGCTGTTGCTGGAATAAAACCGATGAGTAAAACCCAAAGAATGAAACACTCGTGAGAAGTTTGCAGTTCAAATACAATTGATCTCAGTATCACAAGCCCATGCCCTCTTCACTAGAGACCATGCAACAGAGAAACTGTGTCCAGGGGAGAAAGAAAATCATTGTTTCTTTTCCAAAGGGATGTATTTCCCTCGTTAATTAACCTGTTCATGGATGAACTTTCCTCCCGCTGTCTGTAAGCAGAAAGTCACACAAATTGTCCAGAACAGGAGGCAGCTTGTGTTGTGCCAATGTGGCACAAAACCACGTAGGAACCTTGATATAAAACCCAGTATCAACCAGTTGGATTTCCATAATAAGATAAAATTACAAGGCCAGTGTTATGTCAACAGAAGACGATACAAAACATCTCAGCATCCACCAGGAAAGGAGTAAAACACAGTATAATGCGTGCAGAAATATACAGAGAGCACTTGCACTAGTATAAAAATAATCCACAGTCCTCAGACAAATGTGAATCGGTACAAAATAATTTCAAGAACAGGTTTACAAAAGGACATGTTAATATAAAACAGTAAAACCAGGTTGCCCCCTCTCCCAGCCTCATGCACAGCACACACAGACAGTCCCACAGGAGCTGGGAAGGAGCAGAGCCCATTTGACCTCCCAAGCCCACGGGCAATGTAGAGAAACAAAACCACAAAACCAAAGGGAAAACCCGTCCCTTGGGGGATTGTAGGGCTTGTTATTCCCCCAGCAGTTCTCTCCTGATCCTTCAGGACTCAGCATAGCCAGGAACTGGTGTGGGTAAGTGCTTGGTGGCCCTGGCAGCGGGGACAGCAGCAGGGGATGCCTGTGCACAGGAGGTGACAGCAGCGAGGAGGCTCAGCAAGGACAGTGGTGCAAAGACCTCAGGGAGCAGCTGATTGCAGCTCCCCCACCCGTGAAATCCTTCAGCAAACAAACAGCTCCAACATCCCACAGTCCCCAGAGCTGCAGAGCAAACCCCGAGGGGCTCGGAAATGGGAACAGCTTTGGGAAGTGGGGAAAGCAGGGCTGGGAGCCTGAGTTTGGGAGAAAGGTTGGTGAGCTTTGTTTCAGACCATGCATCAATCCTCCAGAGGACTCTTCCCCCACCCAGAGCAGGTCCTGTCAGCCTGCAATGTCCACAGAGTCACTCTGCTCCTGCAGGACAACAGCTGGTCCAGCTTCAGCTCCCACAATCCAGCAACCTCTTCTCCATGAAGGCAAAGCTTCGCATTTTCACCATCAGTGCAGTTTTCTGTGACAGCAGCACAGGAGATGCCCAGCTGAGCCCACGGCACACGGTGCAGGGATGGAGGAGAAGGGGGCAAAGCATCCTTAAGGCCTCCAGGACGTTGCTGGCAGGGCTGAGCCGAGTGTTTCTGTCCCACAGAGCCATCCCTGCAGCCTCAGGACAGCAGCTGCCCTCGGGCACGGGCACTCAGGTGCCAGCTGTCCATGCACACAGCCTGCACCACCCGTGGCTGGCACAGAGGCTCTTTTTTGGCAGCTTGAATTGGCCTCCTCCCAGCACTTGGGCTCCTTGGTCACTCTCTGAGCTCTGCAGACAGTCACAGGTTTCCATAGAAACAGGGCTTGAAAGCTCCATTAATTCTCCCCGTGGTCTTCTTCCACCCAGGCCACGATTTTCCCCTCCCAGCCAGGAATGATGTCGTCGTCATGGAACACCTACAAAAAAAAAAAAAAATTAAAGAAATAAAGGATTTCAGTCATGTCTGGGGTCTGGAGACAGGGTTCTGCAGTGTGAGTGGCATCAGGGGCATGAAGTCAAACCCTAGCTCAGATTTCCCAAAATAATCCAGGGAACACATGGCAGTGATGGCTGAGGTATGAGTCACATTTTCACAATTTAGGTAAATAACAGACCAGGCCTCATTAACCAATGAATATCAGGGTTATCATCGGCTGGTTTTTTTGACATTAAAGGTAAACTAAAGACAGGAATCACGCCTTTTCTGAGCCACACCACGACCTCCAGCTGCTGCTGCTGCCTGTCCCCAGAGAGGGTGGCCCTTTGCCCCTGCCCTAATCAATTTGTGAAGCAAGAACTGTCCCAACAACCTGAGATGAATCCAATCCACACCCACACCAGCCTGAGCACAACAGGCTGCACTGCAGCACACAAAGGGAACGATGCCACACACACACAGAGTTCTCTCTGAAAAACCTTCAGAGAAAAGGAAGAGATTGTATGCTTAATGCGGGCTCTCCCATTGCAATAGGGTTTATTAAACCTGCAGCCCAGAGTTTTGCTGTGTCCCTGGGCTGTGTCACAGGCTGGCTTTGCCCAAGGGGCTCTGCAGCTCCCAGGCAGTCACAGCCACATCCATGGAGCTGCTTTTGCTGAGGATGAAAATATTTTAGCACAACAGGAGCTTAACCCACAGCTGGGAAGGCAGACACTTTTGTTTGGGGGAACATCCACTATTTCATGAATTTAAAAGTGAGGTGACCATGGTCCCCAGGGCTGTGTGCTGACACTGATCCCAAGGCCAGTCCCACTTTTACCTCCTCCTTCACTGTGCCAAACTCTGGGTCCAGGGCTTTGAAGTGGTACCGATGGGTTCCTTCCCTATCAATGGCTGCCTTGAAATCCTTCAGAGTCACTTCCCCTAACCTGCAAGGGAAATAAATGCAAATGCAAAACACAAAAACAAAGCTCAGGGACCACTGCAGATAATCTTCCCCAGCCAACAGCATGAAATCCAGTTAAAGCACAGCAAACCTGTGCTGGCTGGGAGCATGCCCAGGAAAGCAGAGCGCTGGTTTTAGGGGCACAGGAGGCTTAGGAAGGCCAGGCTCACCTCTTTGGTATGCTGACCATGAAGGGGGTGAGGGAGCGGTCGGTGAAGTACAACACTTTGGTGCAGGCACTGGTGCTCATCACGGGCGTGCTCTGAGAGTGAGGCAGCTCTGCAAGGCAGCAACTCCCTGATTATCATCCCTTGTCATCATTATCCCTCCCCAGCTTCGCTTCCCTGCTGGCCAGGATGGACGGTGGTGCGTGGATTTTAATTTGCCCATTTGTGTTTCTCTCCGCAGCTCCTGCCTTGTTTCCTGCTTCCCCCCAAGAGCTGAAACAGAGGAACTCAACTCCACACTTTCAGTGCTCCTTTTATGCAGAAAGTACTTTGCACACATAGAAATGGGGTGTTTAAAAAGGAGATGTGGTGTTTCATTCTGTGGATGTGAAATGCAGTAAACACTGAGCAGGGAACACTCCTCTGTCCCCACTAGATGGTGCACAGCAGCAGAGCGCTGGGATGACATCCCTTTTCCCAGTGATTGCCATGCTTATTATTCCTGCTGCAGCACTGCCCAAGAGGCCCAGAGCAGCACTGTGATGGTGGATTTTATTTTTTTTTTTACAGAAAACCAGCCATAAACATGAGTCCCTTCCCTTTGCAGGAGCTCTGCTCCAGGGAGGATCCTGGAGGGGAAGATTCCCATGGGGATTCTACACCCAGGAACTGAGCAGTGGATTTGGGATTCCCAAGGGGATTCTACACCTGGGAACCTGAGCAGTGGATTTGGGATTCCCAGGGGGATTCTACACCTGGGAACTGAGCAGTGGATTTGGGATTCCCAAGGGGATTCTACACCTGGGAACTGAGCAGTGGATTTGGGATTCCCAGGGGGATTCTACACCAGTGGAAGGGCAGGATCTGCCAGGCACTTACTGGATTTGGGGGGCCAGGAGTCTCTGCACTCGTTGGTTGCTCTGCTTGCTGGCGATTTCCCCCTCACCTGGCGCACAAAGCCAAACAACAGCGCGTCACCTCCGCGGCAGGGCCAGGCTGGGGTGCGAGGGGCAGGAGCTGCGTCCCCTGGGGAGCCCTTACCCTCCTGTCCTGCCTCTTGTGCGTCTCCATGCGGTGCAGGCGCTCCATGAGGCTGGAGATGCCCTGCTCCAGGCTGTCGATGGTGTGGTGCTGCGGGTCGTGCCCGCTGAAGCTGTTCCTGAGGCTGCGCAGCGCGTCCCGCACCAGCTGCAGGTCGCTGGTCTGCCCAAAACAGCACAGCTCACCCCAGCCCGGGGCTGCCTCCCCAGCAAGGGGAAACCTCTCGGAATGAAAGAAAAATTCCAGGATATGTGGCTGGGAATGCAGCCCTAAGGGGCACTTACCCCTCGGTGGGCTGGGGGAGCAGCTCCTTTTCCTGCTGGCTGCAGAAAGCCATTGCTCTGGGCACTGTGACTGCTGAAAGCCATCACCTGGGCAGGGGAAGGTGTGTGAGGGTCAGGACCACCCCAAAAATCCTCATTTATGCACTTCAAAGTGAGAGGGAATGAGAGCTTTCCACATCAGGGATGAAGCTCCCATCTTCTCCCAGATAAAGACGCTCCCTAAAGCGTGCAGGGAATTCCTGCTCACAGCACAGACCTGATTCTTCACATAAAGGTGGAAAGACTCAATACCAGGGTCGGCAGGAAAAGGGGGAAGTAAACTGAGCTGTGGTCTAACCACTGGCATGGTCAGAGGTGAAGCTGGAAGCTGAGAAAGCCTCTTGTTGTCATCCCTGAGGATTCTGAGGCAAGAGGCTGAGCCAGAGTGCTCAGTGCTGGGGGCTCTGCCTGCCTTGGTCAGTGAGAAAGCAGAGCCAGACCTCTCTGGGATGGAGGGGAGGGTTCCTGGAGACAGACCCTGCAGGGTGCTGGGCAAACACCAGCCCAGGTGGAGAGCAAGGCTCCCGTACCTCCTCAGCCTCCCTCTTCATGCAGTGAGCCAGCAGGGCCTCCTTGTGCTCCAGCTCCCGCTCCAAATCCACCTGTGGAGGGGCAGCAGAGGAGTCAGCACCCCATGGGCCAGCCAGAGCAGCTCCCAGCCCAGCCCAGCCCTCCCTACCTGCTGGTAGCTGGCCTCAGAAAGCTGCCTGAGCATCTCATCCAGCTTGCTCTGCTGCTGCTGCAGGTGCCGCTCCTTCTGGCACAGCTCCTTCTGCAACACAGGGAGCCAGGGAGTCAGCAGGGCAGGAGGGAGGCTCTGTCATCTTCCCATGGCAGGGAAAATCCTGTCCTCTGCCAGGATCAGGTGGCTCGCACAGGGTGTGCTTTGCCAGATGTCACAGCTGAGGGTCAGAGCTTTTTTTGGACAAGATCAATCAGGTTTTTATTGCCCAAAGTCCCCTTGGCTGAAGAGCCGCTGCTGAGGTCACACAGCTGTCCCAGAGCACACAGATTCCCCAGGGATCAGACACAAACAGGGCACCCACCCTCATCTGCACAAGCGCTGGACACAGCAGCCACCACCAACACCCAACAATAAAAGATCTGCAGGAGGCCGTGGGGGGAATGCAAAGAATTCTGATCCCCCCACCTCACTGCAAACACCCCTGGCTCCCACAGCTCCTCCCCAGGGCTGTCCAAGTGCCAGGGAAAGAACAATCCCATCCCAGAACTGAAGATCCACCCAAACCCCCGATGGAAGAGGCTCCATTACTTTGTACTCTGCCAGGAGCCGGTTCCTCTCTTCAACCTTCCTCTGGAGATCAACCTGCAGGAGTAACAGCCAGGTGTGAGGCAGACATTCCCAGTGAAAACCTCTGCCCCTTGTGCTGAAGGGTGAGCAGAAACCTACAGAGGGCAAGGGAGCTGCTGTTTAGGGTGGCACCTTTGGACAGAGACCTGCACAGGGCAGGTGCCACCTGCTGAGCCAGGGAACGAGGAGGGACAAATGCAACAGCACTGGAAACCTCAGGGAAAGCCCCTCCCTGTCCCAGCTGAAGGTCCTGGAGGACAGGAAGCGGGAGTGAAGGCCAGGAATGTCCAGCCCCAGAGCTGGCCTGTGAGCAGCCTGTGCTGTGCAGAGACCTCTGGCTGCTCGCTCACTATCCCACGGCCCTGAAATCTCTGCTGCAGCCACCCCTGGGGCCACCAACCCCCCCAAACAGCCTCAGCAGCAGCAGGGACTCACGTTCTGGTTGTGCAGCTCCTCCTTGTCCATGCTGGCTCTCAGCAGCTCCTGCTTGAGCTGCAGCACTGCAGCGTCCTGCTGGAGCAGCCTCTGCTGCAGGGCGTCCTGGGGAGAGGTGACCTCTGCAGGAGGGCAGGGGGGACAGGGACCCCTGCCTGGGGCTCAGGGGCCACAACACCCCGTGGCCACCCAGGCCTGAGCTGCTGCCCGGGGCTCTCAGCCCTCCTGCCTCTCCCTTAGCCAAAACTGATTTCCCTGCCAACGCTCTGGCCACCAGCACAGAGGGATTTCTCTGCTTCGGCCTGAATTTCCCTCTCCAGAAGTGATGAGTATTGGCTGTGATGGACAGAACAGCTCTGGAGGGCGCTGAGCCCCGCGGCTCCTGCCCCAGCCACTCACCCCGAGGGCACAGAGAGGCCAAGACCAGCCCAGGACACAAGGAGCCTTAAGGCCTGAGTGTGACCCAGTTGTGCAGTGAAATCCTCTCGGCAGAGGCCAAAGTCAGCACTAATTCTGCACCTTTCACTCACCCAGAGCTGCACCTTGCACAGCTACTGCTGTTTGCTCCCTTCTGACAGGCAGCTCTAAAAATACCCCTGCCAGGAGGAGATCAGCAGTGCTGGCACTCCAGAGGCACAAACTGAGCTGTTTCTGGCCAGGACAGGGACACCCCAGGCTCTTTTTCCTGTGCTGCCAGGAATGAGTTCACTGGGCCAATGCTGCTGGGTGGGTACTCCAAGAGAGAAGGGAATAAAAGAGCCAGCCAACCAATTTATGCCTCTTTTTGTTCAGGAGAAACAGGGGGAAATAGAGAAAAAGGGGAATATTTGACCACAATCTTACAGACAGAGCAGAAAACTGGAAACCCAGCTCCTTGCACCTGCCTAAAAATTCAGAAATAAACCACAGGATCCCCCAATACTGCTCCTTCCACAATCTGAGGTTCCTCAGAGGTGTGTGCTGTCTGCTGGCCCTACTCACCTACAGCGCTACTGTTCATTTTTGGTGCAATGCCCCTTTCCTCACCTTTATTCCCTGGAGGTTCCGAGCTTCTTGTTTGTATTTCAGCAGCTCCTTCTGCAAATGCAACACAATTTGGTTAAACGGCACCTTGTGTTGTTAACCCCTTCAGGACCAAGCAGAGCTGGTGTTTTCCCTGCAGGAGGAAGCACATCACTCCTCTTGCCACAGATCCTAGAGCCTGAGACACTTTAATGAGTTACAAACATGACAAAGAGCTGAGCTCTGTTATTAAAGTCCTGAGGAAAATAATGATTTCCCAGTCCCCCAGATCTGTCCTTCAGGCCAACATCAAACACTTCCCCAGCATCAGAACCGGTCTCAAGCCTCCAGAGTTGGATCCCTCAACTATAACCCTGAATATTTCCAGTTTTATCCATCCTGTTGCCCACCCTGCTTCATCCCCACCCTGTTTTCCTCTAAAAAAATCAAGTGGGACAATCTGTCACCCTCTGACCTTCAGATCTTGATTTTCCTCCACGCTCTGGTCCAGGCGGCTCCGGATGATGATCTGAAAGCAAAACATCAGCATTAATGTGGTTATTGTGCAGCAGGGGCAGGGCAGGCCCAGAGGCAGCTGCAGCAGGGAAAGTGGGTCCAGGGCTGTGCTCACCAGCTGCTCCTCAGGGCAGGCTCCACGCTCTGAAAGCTCAAAGGATCCTTCCTGCTCATCCTCAGGTAAAGACCCATTGAGCAACAAAGCCTGGGGAGATAAAGGCAAAAAAATAAATCTCATTTTCAGAGATTTCAAAGGGAAAGAGGTGAGCTTCACTCCTATCAACAGTTCCTAACCAGCTTTATTTCCCATTTCTGCTGATTTGTTCCCCTCAAAAATGAGTAAAATGAGTTGTTTTTTTTTTATTTTTCAGGAATGAACAAGAAGATTTATCCCCTGACAAACTCTCCCAGGGGTCTGTCAGCCCATGCTCTTCCCCACAGAAAGAACCAAACAAGGACAACTCAGATTTCCAGGGAGTGAAGTCTCAGCTTCGGCACCTTATAGGGTGTGTGTGCATCAGATCCCCAACATTTCAACCAAACTGTCACAATCTGGAGCTTCCCAATTATTGAGTAAGAGGAGGAAAATTGATGAACCAAATCCAATTTCCTGCCTGGCCACATCAGCTGCCTCTCCCCACTCCCAGGGGACGAGGGGGCAGCAGTGCCAGTCCCTGCTCCCAGTGGGCACAAAATGCAGGGATTTTACCAGTCAACCAAGGAATTTTTTCTTTTTTTTTTTTTTGGTGACTCTTTTGTGTCCTGCCCATTGTCCCCTGGGGAAAGTGCCCGCCCAGCTGCCTGTGCTCCTCACACAATCTCTGCTTTGTTTACTGCCACATAAATATTTACAATTCAAAGCCACTGTGGTTCCCAGCACAAACAGAAAGGGATGTTCTGAGAGAGTTCAGTGCCTTCACCATATGGATCAAGGGGCTCTGTTCCCCAGGCACACCAGACACACACCGGGCTGAGGGGCAGGGAGGGGAGTGAGGGAAAGACCCCAGAAATGAATTGTGGGGAGAACGTGCCAAAAGTGAAGGCTCATCCAAGCTGACAGACTGACTGACGCAGGGCTGGGTGACCCTGGGAGGGAGCACTCTCTGAGAAGAGAAATCTCTCACCTGCAGACCCGAAATCATCTTCTTTGCCTCCTCCATTTCCTTTTCCAGGTGGTCCTGCTGCTCCAGGAGCTGCTCCTCCCATGAGCTCTCCAGGTAGGACCCAGAGCTCCCCGGCTGCCACTCGGGCTGGAAGTGAGCCTCGGCCTCTTCTGCAGGAGAGAGGGGCTGGGTGTGCTGCAGGCAGCCCCGGGGGCCCTGCTGCTCTGCCGGAGCCAAGGGGGACAGCTCAGCTGCCCCAGGATCCCTGCCTCATTCCCGAGGCCATCCCGGCTGTCCTACACACAGTTCATCTATAACTGCACTCAGGAGATCTCCACGCTCAGCACTGGGGACGGTGACAGAGGGGGAGAAGCACTGGGGGCTTTGCAGAGCATCCCTCGGTGCCCAGGGACACCCTGGAGGCAGCACTGACCCACTGCAGCCCCTGGGGAGCGTTTCCAGTTTGTCACAGAGAACAATGCCAAGGTTTTACCTGGTTTAGGCTCCGTTTCTTCAGCCTGGAGGATCACCAGCCTCTCCTTCTCCTCGGAGGGGGCTACAGTGGATTCACTCTTTGCACTGTGCACAGGGCTGGGTGAGGTCAGGCTGCAGAGCAAGGCAGGAACAGCTCTTTTAGATGCTGGAGATTATGGTAATCAACACGAATTTTGAACAAGCATTTCTCCATATTCACTTTTATCTAAGAATTATCTGCATCCCAGAGGAACCTTCAACAACCCAGCCTGGACATGTAATTTCTTGAATTCAGACTCTCACACTGGGGTAGGACTACACTGAGGAGTCATTTACTGCCAGCCTTATGCTGGACAAAAATCCATCCTGGCTTCATCTCTTGCTCCAGAGCTTTCAGATTAATCTTTCCAACTTTAAATCCCAATATATTTGAGAGTCAGATTCCACTCACTCGTGTTCTTCGATTAAAACTTCTTGGAAGTGCCCACATATTTTCACAGGAGCCATCTCAGCTGACTGGGAAGTTCAAGCAATCTTTTTCTCAGGAATTCTTCCTGAGTGCATCTCCCAGACAACATCAAAAGGTGGCTGAAGCTCACTGACCCATTCAATGTACCCCGAAAGTCGCAGGGATTAATCCTTGCAAGTGCGAGCAGGAGTTAATTTTTCATTCTCCCCCAACACAGAAGCAAAGGGCAGGGAACAAAAAAAAAAAAAACAGTGTGGAAATAATATAATAGGTTTAGAAAAATAAGAGGCTTCAGCAGCTCCCTCCCTGCATCTTCCCAGCACTGCTGCTCGTCTCCCACAGCTCCCACAGAATGGGCCAAGCCCTGCAATAGAGATGGAAATGACTTGCTGCTCCTGCCTGCCCCACTCCCACGGCCAGGACAGCCTCTCCTCATTCAAATTACAGACCTGAGGCCAGATTTTTGTGGCCCAGACTCATCCTGAGTTAAAGTGAAAGAATAATCAATGTCCAATAGAAATGTCCCACAGGGACAGTGCCAGTCCTTTCAGGTGTGTCCCTGATGCTTAAAGGACTCCTGGCTTTGCTCCAGGATTTACCTCCAGGAATTCCAAATCCATCACAGCAGTCCCTCATTAGACATATTTTTAATATCAAATTTAATATCAATTTAATATCAAACCAGCCCCTGCTCCTTCTTATTCCTGAATGGGGGCATGGCATAAAATTATGGGGTTTTTAAAAATGCTGTTTATGACTTGATTTGGCAGTTCTGCTGGGATTGCATTACGTAACAAGGGCCAGAAGAAAGGATGGGACTTTCACACCACACAGACGCCAGCAGGAAGCCCAGCTGGTCTGACATGGCCAGCAGCTCCAGGAGGGATTTCACTTCTTTCTAGGAACAGATCTCAGAATTCCCTCCCTCCCTCCTGCTCCCAGCTGATGCTCTGAACCTGCCCTCACCCCGAGGCACTGCTGGTCCTCATCCATGCAGAAACTGTCCCAGAAAAACACCACCAGGCACAGATGGGAGAGAAGGTGGTGAAACAGGGGAAGGGAAAAGGATGAGCAGGGTGAAAAACAAGCCTGGAAATAACATTCCACATCCGCTTCTCCCAACACGGGATCCACAGCCCAATGCCGAGAAAAGGCATCACAAGTGGGGATAGGTCCCCCCAGCACAGACAGCTTTACATTTCCTGAGGTATTCCCACATCCCCAGACCATTTCCAGGCGGTTTTTCTATTTCCAAAGGCCCCTGGGCTCAGCCAGCATCCACAACCTCCTCCCAAACACTGCAAACAGTGCCCAAACAGGGCCAGAGGCAGCTGAAGCAGCAGCACAGGTCAGACTGCTTTCTGCATCACCCAATTAATGCTGCAAACACTTGCCCAGGTTCTGTATCAATCTGAGCCATCAGAGAGTGAAACAGCCTCTGATGCAACGCCTTTAAAAGTGCACAACAATTCCCTATTCAAGCATGCAGGAACCAGGGCTGGGAAATGAAAGCTTTCCAAGAGAGATTTATGATGCAAACTGCTCCACTTTATTCCTTCCACCACTTGGTTCCTTAACCCACATCCTGCCTCCCCAGAGCCCCCGATCCTCCAGCACAGCCCAGCTTCAGAACAACGAGCCCCTGGATGCCCCGGATTCTAACAAACACCCATCACGATGCACACATTCGCTCACCATTTGACCTGCTTCCCTCCCATGATCCCACGTGAAGCTGTGGCCTCACAGAATCCGCAGGATCCCGGCTCTGCTCATTCCTCCTTCCCTTCTCCACCGCCCGGGGCTCAGCTCCTGCCAAACTCCGGGGCAAATTCTGCGAGCCCGAGCGCCGAGGAGATTCCCGGCAGGAACAACACACGAACACACACACACAAAACCGGCTCAGGGGCTCCTCCGGCCGAGAGGCAACTGCAGGAACGGGCTGGGTTCGGGAGCCGGGGGGGAATTGTGCAGCCTGCCCGCGGCTCCCGCTGCTTTCCCTCGCTCGTTATTCGCCTCCCGCTGCTGCTGCTGCATTTTGCTCCGCTGCACAGCCGCTTGTTTTCATCACAAGGCTCCGGGCTTGCCGGGGGTGTTTCTCATCCCATCCCGCCCTCCTTGCGCTGCCGAGCATCCGAGGAGGGAGGGAAAGAAGGAGCTGCGGCCGGTGCGGGGTCCGCGCGCTGCCGGGGGGTGCGGGATGGGCTCGGGATGCTCCCCCGGCTTTAGGGGGATGCGGGATGTGCTCAGGCTGCTCTCAGCTTCCAGAGGGTTCAGGCTGTGCTCAGGCTGCTCTCAGCTTCCAGAGGGTTCAGGCTGTGCTCAGGCTGCTCTCAGCTTCCAGAGGGATGCGGGATGTGCTCAGGCTGCTCTCAGCTTCCAGAGGGATGCGGGATGTGCTCAGGCTGCTCTCACAGCTTCCAGAGGGATGCGGGATGTGCTCAGGCTGCTCTCAGCTTCCAGAGGGATGCGGGATGTGCTCAGGCTGCTCTCACAGCTTCCAGAGGGTTCAGGCTGTGCTCAGGCTGCTCTCAGCTTCCAGAGGGATGCGGGATGTGCTCAGGCTGCTCTCAGCTTCCAGAGGGATGCAGGCTGTGCTCAAGCTGATCTCCCCGGCTTCCAGAGGGATGCAGGCTGTGCTCAGGCTGCTCTCAGCTTCCAGAGGGATGCAGGCTGTGCTTAGGCTGCTCTCCCAGGTTCCAGAGGGATGCAGGCTCTGCCCAGGCTCTCTCAGTTTCCAGAGGGATGCAGGCGCTGCTCAGGATGCTCTCCCAGGTTCCAGAGGGATGTGGGCTCTGCTCAGGATGCCCTCAGCTTCCAGAGGGATGCAGGCTGTGCCCAGGCTCTCCCAGGTTTCCAGAGGGATGTGAGCTGTGCTCAGGATGCTCTCCCAGGTTCCAGAGGGATGCAGGCTTTGCTGAGGATGCCCTCAGCTTCCAGAGGGATGCAGGCTGTGCCCAGGCTCTCCCAGGTTTCCAGAGGGATGCAGGCTTTGCTGAGGATGCTCTCAGCTTCCAGAGGGATGCAGGCTGTGCTCAGGCTGCTCTCCCTGGCTTTAGGGGGATGCAGGCTGTGCCCAGGCTCTCCCCATTTCCAGAGGGATGCAGGCTGTGCTCAGGCTGCTCTCCCCGGCTTTAGGGGGATGCAGGCTGTGCCCAGGCTCTCCCAGCCCAGGCACGGCTCCCTGTCCCTGTCCCTGTCCCTGTCCTCGTCCCCGTCCCTGCTGCTGTCACTCGGGCTGTGCAGGCACAGCCTTTCTCCGAGATGCCTGGCTCGGCGGTGGGGGAGGGAATGCTGCTGGAAGGGGAGGGGAAACGGAGAGGGATGGGTGAGGGGCTCGGCAGCCTGGGGATCAGCTGATTTTGGGCAGATTTCTCCATGAATCATTTCGGCAGCCTGCGCTGCCCTCCCTGGCAATCGGGAGGGCTCAGAGCCGGGGATGCTGCCCTGGGACACCTCAGCTGGCAGGAGGAGGGGTCCCTGCACTCAGCAACGTCTGTCACCATTTAAAAATGCATCTCGTTCCTCCCGGCCTGTTCTCCAAACCGAGCCAAGCCCATTCCTCCCTGCGAGGAAAGGGAAAGCATCTCAAAGCATCTCGGTTCCATCGTGCAGAATCGTGCCAGCACAGACACCCCCAGCAGCTGCAGGGGAAGAACTCTCCCAGGTTTTGATCATTTTGGGAAGATTCTCGCTGTGTTCTGCCCTATCAGCAATAATATCACCAGAGAATCCGTGACATTGTGGGGAAAAATAAAATAGAAACGCAGGATGTGCGGAGAGATTTTTGCTTACCACGAAAATAAGGGCAATAATAATAAAAAAATAATAAAAATACTAAAAATAAATAATACTAAAAGAATAAAATAATAAAAATAAATAATAAAAATAAAAGAAAAAAAAAATAAAATAAGAATAATAAAAATAATAAAATAATAAAAATAAATAATAATGAAAGAATAAAAGAATAAAAACAATAAATAATAATAATAAAAGAATAAAAGAATAAAAAATATTTAAAAAATTAAAATATAAGGGAACAGCAGCCACCTGATGGGGCAGGAGAATACATCAAATATTGCATCTCCCTTGAAGGGAGGGATGGGAGCGGGCAGCAGCATGTGGCACTCCTGAGCTCCCTGCTCAAGAGCCAAGCTCCTGTGGCATTATCCATGCAATGCTGCTGCCAAGAGCAGATTTTTACATCCCCCCTGGCAGGCTGGCCTCCAAAGCACACTGCTGACATCATGTGGAGGCACCGCTCCAGCACTGCCTCCCCGGGAGCCCCACGCTCCTCCAAAAGTCTATTTATAAACACGCCCTCAATGACACGCAGCGCAATCGGGGGATAAGCACAAACTCTTGTGTTTTTCTCCTCTGTTGGGCAAAGCAACCTTAATTTCCAGGTACACGGAGAATTATCGGTGCTGTGGAGTGTAAAAATTGGCCTGAGAAACGCTGGGGGAACGTCGTGCCTGCTGAGAGGCTGTCAGCGGCAATCTGTCCTTGGCAAATGAGCTCCTCACTCCCTCACAAACGGGAGGAGGCACTCGGGGAACAGCCCAGGCAGGGAAGGACACGGAAAATCAGAGCTGGGGCTTCCAGGGGCAGTGGGAGGCTCTGAGGCAAAGAGCTGCAGCTCCCCACGAGCAGCCCTGCCCTGGAATCTGCTCCAGATGAGATGCACTGGAGCACAGCTCCATTTCCAGAGGGAGTGCAGTTGTTCAGTAACTCAGCTCTGGCTCTTCCGAGTGGTTTCTGGTTCTCTGGGGGCAAAGGGAGCGGCTTCCCTTTACTACAGAGCTCTCCATGCTGGATCAGCTCCCTCACTGGAGCAATTTTCCTTCAAAAGCCCTTTTTGGCTGCATTTTCTCACAGAAAACTGCTTCACATTGATTCCTGAGCTTTCACCCTCCAGAAACAGCCAGGGATGCCCTTTTCCATCAGAACTGAGTGGATTTTGGTGAGGAGAACAGGCACTATAGGCAATGTCAGGCACAGGAGACACCTTGGCAATAAAATTCCTAATTTCCTCACCTGACAGGGTGACATCTCGGAGAGGAGACACCTTGGCAATGAAATTGCTAAATTCCTCACCTGGCAGAGTGACATCTTGGAGAAGAGACACTTCAGCAATAAAATTCCTAAATTCCTCACCTGGCAGGGTGACATCTCGGAGACATTTTGGCTATAAAATTCCTAAATTCCTCACCTGATAGGGTGACATCTCGGAGACATTTTATTTGTAAAATTCCTAATTTCCTCACCTGGCGGGGTGACATCTCAGAGAGGAGACGCTTTGGCAATGAAACTGCTGACCTGGCAGGGTGACATTTTGGAGAGGAGACACTTTGGCAGTAAAATTGCTCACCTGGCAGGGTGGGGCTCCAGGGGCACGTGCTGCTGCCCCTCGTACTGCTGCACCAGCGCCCGCACGCTCCAGCAGGGATTCTCAATCTCCTCGTCCACGCTGCTGCTCCTGGGGGTGACAGGCACAAAATGAGGGGAGCCTCACCTGGGTGCTGCTGGAAATCTTGTCTCTCCAAAAAAAGGAGGGAGGAGAGAGCCAGAAAAATGCCAATTTTCCCATCAGGGATCCCCATCTTCTTGGTGTTAAGGGAAAACAGGCAAACAGGCCTTGTTGTTTTAAACTCATCCCTAATTCTGTGACTATAAAACTACAAAAGTTCTGAGAATGCAAGGAGACATCACAAGGACTGGCTTTCCTGAAGAACTGCAAGGGAAACCTTTAACATTTCATTTTCCAACCACAGTTACCATCTCAGCCTCCTTTCCAGGCTGTTTCATGGGTGCTCCCTCGAGCCAGTATCAAATGGGGAATGACCTTCAGCTGTGTAAATGAAACCCTGCACAGCCCCAGCACCTGGCTCCCAGCTAAATGTCACTGCTATTATTGTTATTGTCACCCCCACAGCACCTTTGGCAAGGGGAAAATGGGATTTTCAGCATTATTCCCTGTGTGTGTGTGGATTTTCAGCACCCCAGGATTCAGCAGCCACCTGGAGAAGTGGCAAAGATACATTTATGTGGGAGTCCTTAAAATCAGAGGCGTTTGGGAAAGCTGCAAAAGGCCTCAGAGACAGCAGAACTGTGATTGGAGCTGAGCAGTACCATGCGATTGGTCAGAAGAAAAATTATGTGAGAAGTAGAAAGTAAGGACAAATAGAACAATGGTCTGTGTATTAACACTTGGCTAGAATAACTCCCTAAGCTACAGAAAAGTTTATCTAAAGTGAGATATTAGGGAGTTCTAAGCTTAATAATGGAGCTCTGTGTGTTGTGTTTTAAGGCTTACAAGCAGGTATTGTATTTGAAATAAGCAAGCATTGTTTAACCAAAGGTACCTGTGCTTATGGTGGTTGGATGGAACTACTGTCAATGTGCTTTTGCTTTGTGTGATTGGTCAAAAAACTTATAAAGTGAGTTGTAACATTAAGTTTTTTGTCTGCTGCCTGGGATGTGAGCTGGTGGCATCTTCCCATTGTCATAACCATGGAATGAAGCTGATGCTGGAAAATAAAACAGCTCAAAGCACCTTCCCAGGTGTTGGAACCCAGGAAATTCCTCTGGCTGCCCTGGAGGGCTCCAGCCCCTGCTCGGGGGGCTCAGAGACCCTGGCACAGAGCCCCAGCCCCCTGTGCCTTTGATTGAGCCCTTGGAAAAAACAATTACCAACCTTATATGGAGAATTACAAGTCAAGAGAGTTTAAGTAGAATAATAGTTAGTTTGTCACAGAGTGAAAAATAGATTTTTGGGGGTTTTAGAATGGGGGCTCGAGGTCCCAAGATGGAGGAATCTGGGTGTATCCTGTCCTTCTCCTTCTTGGCCTCCATCTTCTGCTGTGATGGTGGCACTTTTGGATTGGTTTAGAGTAGAAGCTCACTGTCCAACATAGGTGATAGCTATTGGGAAGTTATGGTAAATATTGTACAGGTAGTTTTTAGTATAAAAGATAACACCAGAGTGCTTCAACCCAACCTGCCAGACAGACCTGGGCAGGTCAGCAAAAGAATTTTATAGACAAGGAACAATAAACAACCTGGAGAATGAGAACTGAAGAGTTCTGACTCCTTTTTCAACTGCTGGGCTGGGAAAAGAGAATTTCTAACACATCTGGGGGTCACTGTGTTTTGCAGAGATGAACAAAACTCCACAACTTTTGGAGTTGTGGAGTTTGGTTCATCTTGTTCATCATGTTGCATACAATTTCACAATTGGTTCATACATATTCATTTTTACGAATTTTGTGTGACATTTGCTGCTAGTTCTTCTTCATCAGAAGGAATTCCTAGGTCAGGGGTACCTGCTCTCACAGCAGTCTCTGTCTCTCTCTATCACTTTCTGTCTCTCTCTCCCTTATCTCTGTCCTTCACCGAAGCAGTTTCTCTGAGCCTGGGCTTTTGCAGCCAGAATACACCGCAAGCTACGTCCCAGACATCTTTTCACTAAAAATCCTTTCTTGGGATTTTTTCTCTTCTGAGAAGCTGGGAAGCCTCAGGAACAAAATGTAAACAATGGTTATCTGCTGCTGTGGAATGCAACAGGTGAATCTGTGATTGGTCTCTTGTGGATGTTTGGATTTCGTGACCAGTCATGGCAGAGCTGGCTCTCGCTCTCTGTCGAGCCAGCTGCCTTTGTTATCATTCTTTTCTATTCTATCCTTAGCTAGCCTTCTGAGAGAAAACCTTTCCTTCTATTCTTTTTAGTATAGTTATAATGTAATGTATATATCATAAAATAGTAAATCATTCTGAACATACAGCCAACATCCTCGTCTCTCCCCTCACCTGAAGACCCCTGTGACCACTGTCACAGCCACACACTTAAAGACGCACATTCCACCTAAACCAAAACAGATTTCCACCCTGGAAAACTTCCCCTCTGCCTCAGCTGTGAGCAGCAGAGATCCCCAGAGCAGCCTCACCTGTGCCTGTGCCTGAGCAGGTCCCGGCCGGAGTGCTGGACGTCCTGCCGGACGTCGGCCAGCGCGGCCGCCGCGCCCTGCGCCACCGCGGCGGCCGAGCGCGGCCGGGGCCGGCCCGGGGGGGCTGCCCAGCCCCTGCCCCCCCAGCCGGCGCTGCCAGCCCTGCCAGAGCCCGGCTTGAAGTGAGCAGCCAAGGCCAGGATCAGCCTCATGGTGGATTTCAAGTTGCCCTCGACGATATCTGCGAAACGCAAATGGTTGGGTGGTTAACGGGGGTGCTGGCAGAGCTGCGGGTGCTGCAGGAGAAATGGAGACAGGGAAAGGCAGCTGGGGCAGCTCAGGGTGGGAGGAGGAGCAGGACAGGAGGCCTGAGCTGCCACAGCTGACCCCAGAGCTCTGCATTTCATCTGTGGCATTGGGGCTGACTCCAGAGCTTTGCATTTCATCTATGGCATTGAGGCTGACCCCAGAGCTTTGCGTTGCATCTGCACTGGAGCTGAACCCATGTGCATTGGAGCTGACCCCAGAGCTTTGCATTTCAGTTGCATTGGAGCTGACCCCAGAGCTTTGCATTTCCTCTGTGGCATTGGAGCTGACTCCAGAGCTTTGCATTTCATCTGCACTGGAGCTGACTCCAGAGCTTTGCATTTCATCTATGGCATTGGGGCTGACCCCAGAGCTCTGCATTTCCTCTGCATTGGAGCTGACCCCAGAGCTTTGAATTTCATCTGTGGCATTGGGGCTGACCCCACAGCTCTGCATTTCAGCTGCATTGGAGCCACACCAGTGCTGTCATTTAGGGGCCACAGCTCAGCCCTGGTGGTGCAGGGCACTGCAAAGTGCTGCCACCTCCACAGCACAGCCCTGAGCCTCCCTTCATGGCCATTTCCAGCAGTTAATTACTGGACATGTAATTACTGAGTGCTCACTGAGGAGCACAGCAGTTACTGAGGATTGCCACTGACTTTCTTGGCAGAGAATTCTCTTTTTTAAAACACTAAAGGCAAACAGCAATGCATCTCTCCAGTGGTGGCATCCTGTGCCATCAGCTGTTTGCAGCACCCTGCAAATGTAAATGAATCACATTCAGTGAGATCACACGAGTGTTTTCCAGCACACTGATGTCATGGCAAAGATCAGCCACTCTCCCAGACCAAGATTTCCCAAAACAATTCAGTCAGAGCTGCTCAAAGTCCCGACTAAGCCACGCCACAGACATGTGATTGTGTGTTGTGTCTCCTCTCTGTTTCCAGCCCACGGCTTCCAGTGAACCACAAATATTTTTTCCACGTCTCCTTTCACTCTAGCAGGTTTATGTGTCCTTTTGGTGAAGGATTCCAGGCTTGTATTTTTCATTACACCATTGACTGGGCTTCTGAGTGCTCAGTAGCAGGAAAAAAGTCACTTTTTTTTTTTCTCTGCATTCCCCATCTTTCAACCCAAAAATGTCACTAAACCAGAGGGGGAGAAAACTTCCAACTGCCCCACAAACTGACACATGAATTCACTCATAAGATAGAAAACAAAGCCAGAAACAGAATTTCAGCAGCAGAAATCCCCCCAAGGGCCACACACCTTTAGCTGACGTCTGGTGCATGCGGATCTTTCTGGATGCCACGAACTGCAAGACTCTCTCCACATTTTCCCTCATCTCCTGCTGGCTGCTGGGGTTGGGCTCGATGCCACTCAGCTTCTCACCAGCTGGAGGGAGAGAAAAAGCTTTATAAGAGGAGAGCTGAAGCTCTGGGCACTGCCAGGGGAATCGCTGGCACTGCTCTGGTCTCATGGCTGGTGCTGCATGGGGCTGGTGGTGCTGCTCAACAGGAACCAGCACCAGGAGTGACTGGTCCAGTTTAACAGGAACCAGCACCAGGAGTGACTGGTCCAGTTTAACAGGAACCAGTACCAGGAGTGGTCCAGCTCAACAAGAACCAGCACCAGGACTGACTGGTCCAGCTTAACAGGGACCAGCACCAGGAGTGACTGGTCCAGTTTAACAGGAACCAGCCCCAGCAGTCACTGGGTTTGGGGCTGTGTTGGGATGATGACAAGGTTTTGGGGCTGGATTCTGGCAGGATTTGTGGCTCCCTGAGGGACCCACGCTGGAGCTGCCTCTTCCCAAAGGACTGAGCTCCATGGGAAGGGCTCAGCTGGTGCCAAATGGGACAGACCCACCTGGGGGGAGTTTGGAGAGCCGTCCCCCACTGGGGCAGGGGCTGGGGGTGAGCAGGAAGGAGCAGTGAGCACAATGAACTCACTGCAGCCCCATTCCCTGTCCCCCTGCCCAATGCCATCAGCACACAGGTCACTCTTCCCAAAAACCACCCCTAACTCCCTGTGGGAGCTCCCAGTGCCCCTGCCAGCCTTGCCCATCTGCTCCAACTGCCTCTGAGCCATAAGGGCTCTAATAAAACTGCATTTGTGATCTGATTTGTGATTGTTTTCCTTCCCAGCCAGCTCTGCCACCCCCAGCAACATCTGCCCGACAGATGCCAGAGCCAGGGCAGCCCCTGCAGGCCAGAGCCAGAGCTGAGGGGGATAAGCAGGGCCAGATGGCAGCACTGACCTACAATCTCGATGAGCAGGGCAAGGGTGACCCCATTCCGCAGGTCCTGCCTCAGGTCTTGCACTGGCCTCACCCCCGGCTTCTTCTTCAGCTGGGAATTCACCCAGGCCACATAGGCCTGCAGCTGTTGCTGAAACAGAAACCAGAACGTTTGCATTGCAGGGATTTCGCTTTTCTCTCTGGGTTTCAGAGATCTCAGCCCCTGCCCTGGGGAGCACAGAGCAGAGGGGTCACCCCAGAGCCTGGCTGCCAGCCCTGCCTGCTGGGGCAGCTCAGGGTGCGAGGAGAGAGCAGGACAGGGGTGCTGGGCTGGCACAGCTGAGCCCAGAGCTCTGCATTGCATCTAAACTGGGGCTGAGCCCAGAGCTCTGTATTGCATCTGCATTGGAGCTGACCCCAGAGCTCTGCATTGCATCTAAAACTGGGGCTGACCCCAGAGCTCTGCATTGCATCTAAACTGGGGCTGAGCCCAGAGCTTTGCATTGCATCTGCATTGGAGCTGACCCCAGAGCTCTGCATTGCATCTAAACTGGGGCTGAGCCCAGAGCTCTGCATTGCATCTGCATTGGAGCTGACCCCAGAGCTCTGCATTGCATCTAAAACTGGGGCTGACCCCAGAGCTCTGCATTGCATCTAAACTGGGGCTGAGCCCAGAGCTCTGCATTGCATCTAAACTGGGGCTGAGCCCAGAGCTCTGCATTGCATCTGCATTGGAGCTGACCCCAGAGCTCTGCATTGCATCTAAACTGGGGCTGAGCCCAGAGCTCTGTATTGCATCTGCATTGGAGCTGATCACAGAGCTTTGCATTTCAACTGCATTGGGGCTCACCCCAGCGCTTTGCATTTTATTTAAATTGGAGCTGAACTCCCAGAGCTTTGCATTTCAGCTGCACTGGAGCTGACCACAGAGCTCTGCATTTCACCTGTGCCATTGGGGCTGACCCCAGAGTTTTGCATTTCACCTGTGCCATTGGGGCTGACCCCAGAGTTTTGCATTTCGTCTGCATTGGGGCTGACCCCAGAGCTTTGCATTTCACCTGTGCCATTGGGGCTGACCCCAGAGTTTTGCATTTCGTCTGCATTGGGGCTGACCCCAGAGCTTTGCATTGCATCTGTGGCATTGGGGCTGACCCCAGAGCTTTGCATTTTATCTAAATTGGAGCTGACCCCAGAGCTTTTCATTTCAACTGCATTGGAGCTGACCCCATCTGCATTGGGGCTGACCCCAGAGCTTTGCATTGCATCTGTGGCATTGGGGCTGACCCCAGAGCTTTGCATTTTATCTAAATTGGAGCTGACCCCAGAGCTTTTCATTTCAACTGCATTGGAGCTGACCCCATCTGCATTGGGGCTGACCCCAGAGCTTTGCATTGCATCTAAATTGGAGCTGACCCCAGAGCTCTGCATTTTATCTAAATTGGAGCTGAACTCTCAGATCTTTGCATTTCAACTGCACTGGAGCTGACCCCAGAGCTCTGCATTTCGTCTGTGAGATAAATACGGTTCGTTTCTCACCATCTGCATTGGAGCTGACCCCCAGAGCTTTGTATTTCATCTAAATTGGAGCTGAACTCACGGAGTTTTGCATTTCAGCTGCACTGGAGCCACACCAGCGCTGTCATCCCCTCACTTTGGGGGTTTGCTCATTCCCAGAGCAGGAACCCAGCGTGCAGGGGCAGGGAACCCTGATTATTTAACAATTTAACAATTTAGCGATTGTCTGCTCATTTAACAGCTCCAGGACAAGCAGGGGAGGATTCCTGGAGAGACAAGAGCCTCCCCCTGTACCATTCCCAGCGTGGCTCCTTTGGAACTCCTGTACAGCCCCTCCACAGCCCGGGAGCCGCCTCAGCATTTCCAGTGGCCCAGTTTCTATTCCTGCATGCAGGGAGGCTGCCTTGGGGCCTGGGAGCCAGGAACAGGGGCTGGGCAGCAGCTCAGGAGGGATGCTGTGGGTGGGAGAGAGCAGGGAAACTCAAATTCAGACCAAGGAAACTCAAACTCAGAGCAGGGAAACACAAATTCAGACCGAGGAAACTCAAACTCAGAGCACAGAAACACAAATTCAGAGCAGGGAAACTCAAATTCAGACCAGAGAAACTCAGACCAAGGAAACTCAAATTCAGAGCAGGGAAACTCAAATTCAGAGCAGGGAAACTCAGACTCAGAGCAGGGAAACTCAAACTCAGAGCAGGGAAACACAAATTCAGACCAGGGAAACACAAATTCAGACCAAGGAAACTCAAACTCAGAGCAGGGAAACTCAAATTCAGACCAGGGAAACTCAAATTTGGACCAGGACAGCTCAAACTCAGAGCAGGAAAACTCAAATTTGGACCAGGGAAACTCAAATTCAGAACAGGAAAACTCAAATTCAGACCAGGGAAACTCAAATTCAGACCAGGGAAACTCAAATTTGGACCAGGGAAACCCAAAGTCAGGTTCCTGGTCACCCTGAGGACCCATGTGGCACAAATGACCCCAAGGCCACGAGCAGATGCCAGTGCCTTTCCCTTTGCAGCCCTCCCTGTAACCCTTGCAGGGCTGCTGCCGAGGCTGCCATCCCCTGGGCAGGGTGCAGCGGCACATGGAGGGTGAACAAACCCATCCACTGATGGGATTAGCTCCCTTTTCACTAAGCTCCCCATGACTGTGCCCATGCAGCAGCTTTTAAGCCCCCATCCCATATGATCTCAGCAGGGCTGATGCTTTTAGAGCCCATCAAAGTCACAGTCTGGTCACAGCCCGGCTCTGAATGATCCTGACAGAGGAAATCCAGCTCGGATCACTGGTGGCTGGCTCAGGAAGGCGCCTGGAGCTGTGGGAGGCAGCTCTGCTCACTCAGCACGGCCTGGGGGGCTCCAAGGGGCTGCCCTGGGGGCTCTGGCACAAAAGGGAGCAGAAATGTCAGATCTGATCCATCTTTGCTGGAGCAGAGCTGGCCTGGCCTGGGCAGGGGCTCTGCAGCTTCTCCTGCTGAGGTGGCAGCAATGCCCAGCCCCACTGCTGGGCGAGATGGAACAGGAAATATTTATAAATATGATTGTCTGGCAAAAGATTTTGAGAATATAGAAACTGTAAGTGAGATTGAAATGAAAGCAAGCTTTGAGATCCCTCAGTTACTGAACAACTGGAAAACAATGGTGTGGCCACTGAAGGTAATCCCCTTTTGATGGAACAACACCCTCTGCTTGCAGACAGGCCCAAGGGTCAGAGCAGACCCTACAGCTTGGCAGAAGGGGCCCAAAGAGGAGTTTTTAGGGTTTAAAATGTAACACAGGATGGTGATGTAATGTGGCTTAACTCTCCTTACAAGGTTAAATATAAAGTTTGTACACAAACAAATGAGAGATAATGGCAAGCAAGTGGTTTTCAGAGCCCTGAATGAGGGGGACACAGAGGTTCTGGGGCTCTGAGAAAGGCTTGGCCTTGCTTTGCAAGGCTTGGTGAGGAAAGAGCTTGTGTAAAATGTAACACAGGCTGGTGATGTAATGATTCTTATAGGCTGTGTGTAAATGCTGCAGGATTTGTATCTTGTACTAGATTGGTCAGTGAGAATTACAATATTCAGCACAGAAGAAGATTTATGGTGTTGTAATGGGAACCTCGCTCTCTTACCCTCTCATCCTCTCTCCCTCTCTCTTCTCTCATTCCTGCAGAGCAGGCCCCTGTACCCAGGCCCTTTGCAATAAACCCCAAATTCCAAGACCAGAAGAAGATTTATTGTATTGTAACGGGAACCTCGCCCTCTGATCCTCTCTTTTACTCTCTCATTCTCTCTTTACCACTCTCTTTACCACTCTCCTGCCCTCTTTGGGGCCTGCTCTGAGCTGTGGCTGGCAGCTCCCAGCAGGGCCCTGCACTTGGCCCTTTGCAATAACCCACAAATTCCAAGCTCTGGCTTCAGAGATCTCTCATCTCCATCCATCCTGACCCTCCTACCCCTGACACTCCTACACTCCACAAGTTTTTATTTTGTATCTTTCTAATCATTTCAGGGACTGGCACTGATTCCCCAAGGACACAGCTCCTCCCTGCTTGCAGAAAATCTGCACTTTTTGGAGGAGTCTCTGTGGCTCTTCCACTTCTGCCTCATTTAGAGGAAAATCCCTTTCACCAAGCAGTTTGTTTTCTGTTCCTCCTCTCAGAACATTCCTCGTGCATTCACAAAAAAAAGAATTTTTGGCAAGATTTTAGTCTCTTAAAAGAAGGAGGAGGTTGTCACTGTTATTATTAGTAAAAAATAAAAAAGCCATCCCAGAGCAGTTACATTTTAAACAATGAGCATTTAAAGGAGGCTTCTGAGGCAATGGAATTGGGATGGCACCAGGACAGAGTCGTTTCACTCCCATGGCTGCTGTAATTCTGCAGACTTACACCTCATTTACAGACTCCCTTGGTTGGTTTTGGGTTCTTTCCATTAAACATCAGATTTTCCTGCAGACGTTCAGACAGTTGGACTGAAGAGCGTTTCCTAAGTTTGTACCCAAAATCCTGGCAGGCTGAGGGACTTCAGCAAGAGCCCTGGATTGCTGCAGAACTCAGAAATCCAGAGAGGAGCTGTCAGTGCTGGCAGCTGAGGGGAGCATGTGACTGAACCTCCCAAGGAAATTTATCAGAAATAAAAGTTAAGTGACCTAAAAAAAGCCAAGTACTGTGAAATGCATGAAGGGACAAAGCCCCCGAGCTCAGCAGAAACCCCAAGGGCAACTTTTGAAGCTGGAAGGCCCAAAATCCTTCACTACTCAGCTTCTCACCAACATTTCTTCCAAACCCAGAATTTTTCACAGGAAAAGCAGCCTGGTGTGGGGTGTGCTCCACAGAACACACATTATTCAGGATTATGGTGGAGCTAAGCTTAATCCTGTTTACATTAACACAGCTTTGTGTTCCAAAAAAAGCCCCTTTTACCTGTACTTGCCATGGGGAAGAGCAGCAGCTGTACCTGAAGGGAGCTGGAGCTTCTTTGGTGTTTTTGCCTTACTCTGGAACACTTTGCAGGGCAGGAGGTTTTTAAACCCAGGTCTCGGGGACTACAGGACATCCCAACAGAATTCCATGGGTAAATTACAGGTTGGGATATATGAAGTTAATTTTTACCTCTCTGGGATCAAAATATGGCACTTTTTGGTGTTGAACAAATGGACAAAATCATTTTTCTAGCAAGGAGGCCCTGCTCGCTGCCACCTTCCAGTAGATCCTGGGACTCTGTTTCCTTCTGTTCTGGAACCAGATCCCTTCTCTGCATTGATTTGATGAGCTGGAATCCATCCTTACCACTGGATTTAGAGAATCATCCTGCTAGGATGAGAGTTTTGGGGCTCAATCCTCTAGGATGAGATTTTTGGGGTTCTTTATACTGATTTCCCTTTGTGCACTGCTTTGATCAGCTGGAATCCATCCTTACTGTTTGATTTAGGAGATCATCCTCTAGGATGAGGGTTTTGGGGCTCTTTACATTGATTTTTCTTTGTGCATTGCTTTGATCAGCTGGAATCCATCATTCCTGTTTGATTTAGGGAACCATCCTGCTAGGATGAGATTTTTGAGGTTCTTTACACCCATTTCCCTTTGTGCACTGCTTTAATGAGCTGGAATCCATCCTCACTGTTTGATTTAGGGGATTATCCTGCTAGAATGAGGTTTTTGGGGTTCAATCATCCTCTAGGATGAAGTTTTTGGGGCTGTTTACACTGATTTCCCTTTGCGCACTGCTTTGCTGAGCTGGAATCCATCATTCCTGTTTGATTTAGGGGATCATCCTGCTAGGATGAGATTTTTGGGGCTCAATCATCCTCTAGAATGAGATTTTTGGGGCTCAATCATCCTCTAGGATGAGGTTTTTGGGGCTCTTCACACCATTTCCCTCTGTGGCACAGTTGTGGCCACTGCCCAAGCCCCAGAGCTGCTGAGGGCAGCAAGAAGAGCCCAGGATGAAAAGAATTCCCTGTTCCTCCCCACAGAGCCCTGAGCCAAAGGTCTGCAGCAGCCTAATTGCATCAGGTTGAGGCCCTGAATGATTTCTAAGCTTTCTGACATTACCTTAATTAGATGGGGACTGTAATTGTCCACCCAGCCTTCCTCCAGTTTGCTGATTAATTTTTTGTTGCTTTTCAAGGAGGCCTTTGTGGAAGCAGAAAGCACAAACTCCCAAGCAAAGAAAATTATTCCCTCTGCTCTCAAAGGCAGAAAAAGATTTTTTTTCCCCTCTCAAAACTGATGTTTGAACGTGATTCAGGTTTTTTAATGTGTTCAGATGCATCCAACAGTGAAAACCACCCAGTCATGACCACAGTGAGGCCAGAATGACCAACAGCGCCCACAGGAGTTCTCCTTCATAAAACCTGTAATAATTTAAAGCAGGTGTTGATTCCCAGAGTGCCCAGCCCTCCAGCAGGACATGGAATTTCTGACTGCAGAGTTTTCCACCTTTTCCTGAGTTCTTTCTTTACCCATTAACAGGAGGAGCTTAAGTGTAAGCAGCAAGAACAAATTCCACCCAAACTCCCTAAATTATTTCAGCCCCTTTGATTTTCACTTCTTGTAAAGCCAAAAGCTGCCATGGCCCATTCCAGAGCCACCCAGGATGAAGTCATTCCCACCTGTGCCTAAATCCTGGCATTTCATTAATTCTGAGCTTAATTTTGAGTTTCATTTTGAGTGAAAGGGCTTAATAATGCAAACGTAAGATCCTGAGGGAGCAGCACCTCTCACATGATGCTCAGCAGGTACCTGAGGCCCTTTTGCCACCCAGGCAGAGCTTCTGTGCCAGCTACAGGCGAAAAATAAAGGCAAAAAGACTGGCAAAGAGCTGAGCTTTGAGTGCACGGAGGACTTCGGAGCACATGATTCACCCTGAGCTGGCAGTTCCAAGCACTGACACATCCCCTGGTGCTCTGGGGGGGAAAAGGAGCATTGTTCCTCCTTCAGCACCATCCTCATCCCCAGGCAGCTCTGAGGGGACCCTCAGCTCCTCAGGACTCCAAAATCTGCAAGCAGAAACTTTGCAGATTGGAAGGACACCCGGAGAGGCTCCCTGGCCCAGAGTGAGAGCCCTAAAGGCACATTCAGGACACAGAAATTTTGGATTCCCTCATGTCTCCCGTGTGCCATCCCCTTTTTCCTCTTTCCACCCAAAAAGCAATAATCTTCCTGCTCCTGGAAGAAAATGGTTTGAAAAGCAGAAATGCGGGAGTGCTCCTGTGCAAATGCTCTGTGAGGACACCCTGCCAAGGGACAGCCTGGCTTAGCCACCAAGGCAGGGACTGATCCCAACTGCTCCACCCTAATCCCATAGAGCAGCAAAATCTTGCTGAGGAGTCCCACTGCAGGCCAGGCACCAGGGTTTGGGGGGAAACCGATAACAGAGCACATCTGGGGGTACATGCAGCTGTGGGGAGCCCCAGCTGTGTTTTCTGCAGGGGTTGCAGGGCAGCCCAGACACCCTGCAAAGGCTCAGCCCCTGCTGCCTCCCCCAGGCTTTAGCAGGGCGGGGAAGGTGTGAAACGCTGCCAGGCTCACCCCAAAGCAGAGCTGGGGTGATGAACCAGCACCTCCGGAGCTTGGGGTGGGATTCAGTGCCCCTGAGAGAGCCCTGGGGCTGAGCAGGATGAGGGAGCCAGAAGTCAAACCAGCTCTCCATGGTGAATCCTATTAATCCTATAAATAGCGCTGGGGCAGGAGAGGGTGAGTGCCAGCTCCTTGTGCTGACATCACCCAGCTGAGACCTCTTGGTGACAGATCAGGACCGTGCCCCGAGGGCAGTAGAGGGGTCCCACCCCAGAAAATGACTCCAAACGGAGAAACGAACCCAAATCATCCCCAGGGTGAGGAGTCACAGATCAGGACCTTGCCCCAAGGGGAACAGAGCCAGAAAATGACCCCAAATTGAGGAATGAACCAAAATCACCCCATGGCATTGCCCAGGACAAGGAGTCACAGATCAGGGCCTTGCCCCAAGGGGAACAGAGCCAGGAAATGACCCCAAACAGAGAAACGAACCCAAATCATCCCAGGGCAAGGAGTCACAGATCAGGACCCTGCCCCGAGGGCAGCAAAGCCAGAAAATGACTCCAAAGAGAGAAATGAACCCAAATCCCCCCCAGGACATTTTCCAGGGTGAGGAGTCACAGATCAGGACCTTGTCCCAAGGGAACCAGAGCCAGAAAATGACCCCAAACAGAGAAACGAACCCAAATCACCGCCAGGGTATTGCCCAGGGTGAGGAATCACAGCTCACAGGCAGGATGGCACCTCCACCCAGGCAGGGTGAAGGAGAGGGGTTGGGAAATGCAGGAATCACCCACTGGGCTGAGAACCAGGGGAAATGCCCCATGGAACAGCTGGTGAGGGGCAGGACAGCCCTGCAGCTCCCTGCAGCCCAGAAATGGGGGAGATTCCCCCAAAACCTGCATTTCAGCCTGCCCTGCTTGCCCCACAACCCCTGCCAGCCTCCCTGGCCTCTCTGGAATGGATTGTTTGTTCAGCATAATCTCGGGGAGGGGGGGAAGAAAATAGTTATTTTAAATGACTCACTGCACACGGGCAGGCACATAATGAAGTTTGCCACAGGAAATGATCCTCCAGCTCGAAAAAGACAAGGTGTGGTGTTGTTCAAATGCAGCCTGGAGCTGCCAGGCCCGCTTGTGACACGTTTCTCTGTGCCCCATCTGTTTGCAAGAGCTGGCAGAAGTGTCAGCACATAAATAAACTGCATTTCCCCGAGGAAAGGGAACAGGCTGGGGCCACATGGACACAGTCAGAGCAGATGAGCCCCCTCTCTGTGGTTCCCTTTCATTATAAACTCCTGCTTTTAGCAGCCACACATCCCCGGGGCCCCATCCAGCTGTGGGATTGAATTATTTATCTGCCTGGGAGCCGCAGAAATCCCCACAAACAGCAGGGAAACACCTTCAAGGCAGGGCAGGCCATTAATGAGGGGCTTTAATGCCCAGGGGAGACTTTGCTGCATCTCAACATCAAACAAAACCATCCTGGCCTCAGATGTCTGCAGGTGACAGCATCCACCAGGGCCCTGGCTCTGAAAGGAAGGGGAAAAAGGGAAATAAACGGGCCTGAAGTGACAATTCAGCAATTTCGGGGTGCCTGGAGCAGGACGGGATTCCTCACATGGTGGAGAAAGCAGCAGTGCAGAAGGACAATGCTGCTCCAGCACTAATTAGGGATAATTGGGCTGCTGAGGAGCCCTCGGTCACAGGGGATGGAGAGGGAGGGGGAAAAGGAGAAAAAGGGACAAAGGAACCTCCCCGAGGCTCTTGGCTGTGCTGGGTCTGGTCAGCACCAGGCATCGGGACACAATTCCGCGTTAATGTAAATGTAAACAGCACCAGCATGGGGACACAATTCCACGTTAATGTAAATGTAAATAGCACCAGGCATGGGGACACAATTCCACCTTAATTTCTGTGTAAATAGCACCAGGCATGGGGACACAATTCCACGTTAATGTAAATGTAAATAGCACTAGCATGGGGACACAATTCCACGTTAATGTAAATGTAAACAGCACCAGCATGGGGACACAATTCTACGTTAATTTTAATGTAAATAGCACCAGGCATGGGGACACAATTCCACCTTAATTTCTGTGTAAATAGCACCAGGCATGGCGACACAATTCCACGTTAATTTCTGTGTAAATAAACACCCAAACGGGCCAACGGAGACGGGCAGGACTCAGAGCTGGTGATCACAGCAAGGATGGAGTGGGAGCTCCTCTCTCATTCCCAGAGCCTTGGCAAATCCCAGGTCCTCCCTTTGCTAAACCCATTTCAGTTTTACTTTTGTTGGGGCGTGTGAGGAGGCAGAGATCCCCATAATCTCTTTTTTCTGGTGGCAGAGGGAAGTTTCTTCCACAGCTGAGGTAAAACCAGCCAGGGCCAGACGCTGAGCATCGCTGGGGTTCACTCCCATCATTGATTAAATTATTAATAAATAAGTTACTAATTGTGCCTGGGGAGGATGTGCTGCCCCCAAGGACAGGAAGTACTGCTCGATCTAAACCCAGACCTTGGCTGGCTAAAAATGAGCTGACACTGTGAGGAGGAGGAGGAGGAGGAGGAGGAGGAGGAGGAGGAGGAGGAGGAGGAGGAACGGAGCCATTCCAGCCCCAGGAGCCGGGCCAGGCTCAGGTTTCACCCCCAGTTTGGTTTTCCCGGATTCGGGAAGCCCAGCAGGGGTGTCCAGGGTTCATTTTTCATTTTCTGTGCATAACAGGCACGGCACGGCTGAGGAGTCACCCAACACCAAACAGAATTCAGTTCTGTGCTTTAGGAAAGGATAAAAATCCCCTAAAAGTGAGAGAGAAAATAGCAGCAGCTCTGGGCTTCCAGCAAATCCCCACTCAGTTTTTCTTCCTTTTCAGCCCCAGCACGGGCTGCCCGGGCATTATAAATATCCATAAATACCCAACAAAACTCATTTTTGTGCCCCCCAAAGAGGGAGGTCCCACTGCTGTCCCCCCACAGCTGCGGGATCCCCATCTCTGCAGTTTCTTGTGCATGTCCTTATTTTACAATTCATTACCTTCCTAGCAAAATAGGCGAATAAAAACACTTTAAAAATTACATTTTCCCTACCAAGTTGCATTTCAGTCCCCCGAGGATTCATTTTACAGAAAAAGACGGGGGGAAAAACCCCAAAGCAGCTCTTTGGCTGCCTCTCCCAAGCAATGTGAGTCCATAAATGAGACTTCCAGCCCCCAGCACACATCCCTCAGCAGAGGAGTGGATTTTACACAACAAACGCTGCCCCACAGTTTGTGTTATTTATGGGACCCCACAGTTTGTGCTATTCACTGGGACCCCACGGTTTGTACAATTTACCGGGACCCCACAGTTTCTGTTATCTCCAGGACCCTACAGTTTGTGTTATTTACAAGGAACCCACAGTTTGTGTTATTTACCGAGACCCCACAGTTTGTGTTATTCACTGGGACCCCACAGTTTGTACAATTTCCTGGGACCCCACAGTTTGTGTCATTTACAGCGACCCCACAATTTGTGTTATTCACCAGAACCCCACAATCTGTACAATTTACCGGGACCCTACAGTTTGTGTTATTTACTGAGACCCCAGAGTTTCTGTTATTTCCAGGACCCCACAATTTGTGTTATTTCCCGGGACCCCACAGTTTGTGTTATTTACTGTAACCCCACAGTTTGTGTTATTTCCCGGACCCCACAGTTTGTACAATTTATCGGGACCCCGCAGTTTGTGTTATTTACCGTAACCCCACAGTTTGTGTTATTTACTGTAACCCCACAGTTTGTGTTATTTCCCGGACCCCACAGTTTGTACAATTTATCGGGACCCCACAGTTTGTGTTATTTACCGTAACCCCACAGTTTGTGTTATTTACCGAGACCCCACAGTTTGTGTTATTTCCCGGGACCCTACAGTTTGTGTTATTTACTGTAACCCCAGAGTTTGTGCTATTTCCCGGGACAGCAGCAGAGCAGCGAGAAGAGCTCCGACCCCTCCCGTAGAACCAGCCACAAACTCCTCACCACCTCCCGCTCCCCGCTGATCAATCTCGCTGTTTCCCCCCATTTCTGCCCCCCGATTCCGCACTGCCCCGCCGTGCCTTCCTCCCGGGGCAGCCGGGGGCCGCGGCTTTACCTCGCTGAATCCCTCCTGCAGGATGTCCAGCACGCTGCCCCGGGCCAGGCAGGCCAGCATGGTCCCGGGGGGCTCAGGGGCCGCGGCGCCGCCTCTCGCTGCTCTCCCTCCTCTCCCTCCCGAGCACAAAGGCCGGGAGGCGGCGGGGAAGGGCTCTCATGGTCCCATCTGTGCGGGCCGGGCCGAGCGGAGCCGCTGTGGGCGTGCTCGGGGGGAGGAGGCGGCGGAGATGTCACTCGGTTGTCACGGCGACGCCGCGGCTTTGCGAGATGCGGGCGCGGGGGGGAAACATCTGAAAGCCATTTCCAGGCGAAAGGGGGAAAACAGACCGCGAAACCATCCCCGAAATGGGGTTTTTCTAAACGAGATCTGCGTGGAGCGGGGGGAGAGAGGAGGAGGAGGAGGAGGAGGAAGGGAGGGAGGGAGGGAGGTGATGCCTTGCACGGGGAGCAGAGCGCTGAGAGGAGATGGTTCTGCAGCCACAGGAAGCCACAAGGCAGGCCACGACGGCTGGGAGGTTCGCAAGTTTGAACATTGAATTTTTCAATGAAAAAAAAAAAAAAAACAAAAAAACAAACCACCAAAAAAAACCCCACCAAAAAAAGCCAACCCCCCCCCCCAAAAAAAAACCAAAAAAAACCCAAACCAACCAAACAAAAAAACCCCAAAAACCAACCAAACAAACCCCCTCAAAACAAACAACCAAACCAAACAAAAACACCAACAAAACCCCCAAAACAAACAAACAGCCAAAACCAAAACCAAAACAAAACAAAAAACAAAAAAAATTCAACCCCCCCCCAAAAAAAACCCCAAAAAACCCTAAAAAAAACCCCAGAAAAACCAAAAAAAACCCACCACCAAACGCGAGAGAAAACGTCCAAACAATAACCACAACGCCCAGCTCGTTCCGTACACCACTAAGTGCTCCCAGGACAGAAATGGGTATCGGGTGTCCCCAGGCCGCCTCTCGGAGCCGGTGTCACCTTTCAGGAAGCGCCCGGGGAAGGAAAAAAGGAAAATGAAAGCGGAAAGGGTGAAACCCCCGGGCAGGGGCTCTGCCAGCCCTGACCCTCCGCTCCCAAAATCTCCTGCCAGGATTTCTAGGTGTGAAACGCGGTTCAAAATAAACTTGTTTTATTTTTTTTTTCCCCCTGCCTAAGTGTTGATGCATCCCGAGGAAAAATCAATGGCACAATTTCACAATTTTAGCCCAGCACAGCTAAAATACAGAAAGAGAAGCAACAGGTCGGTTCCCTCTGTAACCAACCCAAAAGGAGGCGGTTCCCTCTCGTCCCGCTCTAAATTATTCATTTTGCTCTCCTGCTTTCCATAATTCCCCGGGAGTGGAGATTTTGATGTTTTCATCGGTTCTAATGCCACATCTGTTCAGCAAAACAACAGATTACAGCCAGGCTTTGCACAAAGCCTCGGAAGCTGGGGCTGCTGGGGGCTTGGAGCCTTGATCCCGTTCACTTTTGAGCTTCAAAATGCCATTAAATAAATATTTAACCCCTTTTTTTTAATGCAATTGAGTAGCTTATGTCTGTGCAATTCCAATAGCATTTTGTGGGAAAACGAAGTGGTTCCCCCATGAGACAAAAAGTGACCTAATTTTGGAGGAAAAACCAACAAAACACACTCAGAGCTTCCAGTGTGGAGTTTAAAATGCTCTTCTTGACTAATAATTTATTACATTTTATATATATATATATATATATATATATATATATATATATATATATACAATATATATAGTATATTATATATTATTATACATTATATATTACATTATATTATATTGTATTGCATTGCATTGCATTATATTATATTATATTATATTATATTATATTATATTATATTATATTACATTATATATAATTTTTTATATTTATTACATTATATGTATTTACCACCTGTTTTTTACATGGCAAACACACATTTATAGGGGATTTGTAATAAAACAAGGAAGGATTTTGAGATTTTTGGGTCGACCAAGAAGATCTGGGATGCAGGGGCTCCCTTTCATCCCATCTCCCTCCTGCAGAGTCCCCTCCTGCTCCAGCAAAGGCAAAAATGTTCCAAATGTTCTCATTTTCCCTGCTAGGCTCGGGCACAGCCCTGCTCAGAGGTTTTCTCATCAAAGATTTCTTTCTGCAGGAGTTTCTCGTTGTATCCTTACAGTTTCTTATCTGTGCCTGAATGCCAGGGAATGGAAACCAGGCTGGACCTGCTGAGCCATTCTCCTGCCCATTGTGGGGACACAAATGGGGCTGGGCTGGGAGTGGGGGCTAAAAATAACTTTTAAAAATTAAATTCCACTTCCCCCTTTGTGCTTGACTCCCAAGTTTCCAGCTGCTGGTGGCAGGGTTGTGTTTTGCTGTCCATTTTACACAGGAGCTGCCTCTCAGTGCTGCTTTTGCCAGGAGCCTCTCACTAACAGGAAATTGAGAATTCTCCCTGAATTTTCCCAAGGGAATTCTCTGCCCAGTGACACCAAACCCATGGGGGTGACACCCAAAGGATGCCCCAGCAGCTGCCCCTGGGGTGAGTGACCTCCCAGCCCAGGCTTGGTGGCACTCGGTGGCATTGCCATCTCCTGGCCACTTCCAGCATGACCCCAGCCCTTGTCCTTGCGCCCTTCTGGTCACTAAAATCGGGGTTTGGGGGGTGAAAACAAAAGAGGAATCCCTGGGTCAGGAATATTTACAGTCTCATACATCACTTTTCTCTCTCTGGTAGCAAAAATCATTTCCTGAGACCTGTGGGGCTGACTTGTTCATTACCCAGAGATGATCACACATAGATGATCCAACCCCATTCCTGGGTCAGGAATTCACCCGTGGGGTTTGTGGGGATGCAGCAAGAACCCAGAGAGCTGCCCGAAGGCACGGCTGCACTCGTGTCACTGATCCCAAATCCTCCTGAGGCACCAAAAGGGACAGAAAGGGCACCAAAGGGACAGAAAAGGCACCAAAAGGAACAGAAAGGGCACCAAAAGGAACAGAAAGGGCACCAAAAAGGCTGCTGGGAACTCACAGAGGGTGCAGGAGGCTGTGGATGGTGACAGGGCCCCGTGCCCATCAGAGTCCCCATGCTGGATGTCACCTCAGTGCCACGGGAGGGTCCCAGCACTCCTGAGCCTGAGGGGAAAAGCAAATCCATCAGGGAGTTGGGATGTGATGGGATTGATGAGTTGGGATGGGATTGATGGGTTGGGATGGGATGGGATGGGATGGGATGGGATGGGATGGGATTGATGGGATGGGATGGGATGGGTGGGATGGGATGGGATGGGATGGGATGGGATGGGATGGGTGGGATGGGATGGGATGGGATGGGATGGGATGGGATGGGTGGGATGGGATGGGATGGGATGGGATGGGATTGATGGGATGGGATGGGATGGGTGGGATGGGATGGGATGGGATGGGATGGGATTGATGGGATGGGATAGGATGGGATTGATGGGATGGGATGGGATGGGTGGGATGGGATGGGATTGATGGGATGGGATGGGATGGGATGGGATTGATGGGATAGGATAGGATGGGATTGATGGGATGGGATGGGATGGGTGGGATGGGATGGGATGGGATGGGATTGATGGGATAGGATGGGATTGATGGGATGGGATGGGATGGGATGGGGTGGGATTGATGGGATGGGATGGGATGGGATTGATGGGATGGGATAGGATGGGATTGATGGGATGGGATGGGATGGGATTGATGGGATGGGATAGGATGGGATTGATGGGATGGGATTGATGGGATGGGATGGGATGGGATTGATGGGATGGGATAGGATGGGATTGATGGGATGGGATTGATGGGATGCGGTGGTACCAGGACCCGCACTCCCGGCCCTACCTGCTCCCGGCGCGTCTCCGGTTGCCGCGGGAACGGGGGCGGGATGGGGCGGGATGGCGCTGGCTCCGCCCCTGGATCGGGATCGGGATCGGGGGGCCGGGATCGGGATCGGGATGGGGATGGGATCGGAGCCAGCTCGGGGATGCCCCTGCCCAGCCCCGCACCGCCCCCGGGAGCGGGACCCTGTGTGTCCCCCCAGCCCCGCAAAGCCTCCCCCAAAGAGCGGAATTCTCACTCAAAACTGAACATTGCATCTTTAATGGCACATCAACACCCGCTGGGCACACTCGGCAGCCGCGGGCAGCGCAGATTTTAATGTTCAGTGTAAAACCAAGTCCTTCAAGAAAATCTGTATTGCAGAACACGCGGCTTCCACAATTCCCTACGGAAAACGTGGGAAAAGTCACCGGAATGGGAGTGTGGAATTGTCTGTAGGATAAGCATGGAATTATCTCTAGGATGAGTATGGAAATTGTCTCTAGGATGAGTATGGAAATTGTCTCTAGGATGTGTCACTTTAATTTTTTAAGTTTCTCTAAGCCTTCTGATGTTTACATTCTTGTAGTAAATTTTCTCACACACTTTCTGTAAATAACTCATTGTTTTGCATTCCTTTATGGAAGAAATTGGATGGGCTGTTGGTTTGTCCAGTGTCATTGCAGAGGTGGCACTGTCACTGTCACTTTTAGAAAACTGTAAATGCTGGAGTCAGAAAATAAACTTCCCTTTTCTTCACCTTGAGAGCAGCAGCGTGCACTCATGTTGGTTTGTGTCCTGTAGTGACAAAGATGAGCATGGAATTGTCTCCAGATGAACATGGAATTGTCTAAGGATGAGCACAAAATTGTCCTGCACTTCCAGGAACAGCCCAAGGGTGGTGTGGAAGCCGCAGCTGCTCAGGAAATGGCAGATAAGAACCATTCCAGGGGCTCGGGCACTCATTGAAACATGTAGGAAAAATGGGAATATTGGTCCTCAAACACTCCCACCTTGGCAAACACAGCCTGGAGCAGCTTTGTTTTTCACCACAAGCAGGAACTCCTTCGTGCTTTTCCCACCCAGCTGAGTTGTAAAATGAAAACTTGTGTGTGTTTATAAAAGGAACCATCTCTGCAAAGTTGTTTGTGTTTATAGAAGGAACCATCCCTGCAAAGTTCTGTGTGTTAATAATAAAATCTCCATTTCTACATTTCTAAATGCTGTGAGCATCTGGGGCTGCCCCAGAATCTGCTCTGCAGCCCTGACCGAGGAGCAGAATGTGCCAGCCTTGCTTTAGTGCCTGCAGAAGGGGTTTGGGGAGCCCTGGTGCCAGTGCTGCCCAGTTTGGACCACTGGTACACTGATTTATTGACACTATTGCAAATCCACAAACAGAGGTGGAGCTGACAGCCCCATGGGGTGTGTGCTCGGTGTCACTGGGGTTTACAACCAGGGCTGACAGCACAAAATGAGGGAAACGTGGAGGCAAAGTCCAAAGTCTTGTCTGAGGCTGCCCAGGGTTCATTCCCAGTTCCCCAGGCAGCTGCTGGACTCAGAGAACTGCCCTAAAAATAGGCACTGATCTGCAGCTAAACCGCCAATTTTCCCTTGTTTCACTTCCAGCCCGAGCCAGGAGCTCACTCCTCACTTGTTTGCACAGAGGATGCACCTCTGAGCAGCCCAGCAGTGACAGAAATCCTTCTGTACCCTCCTAATTCTGCATTTCTGGCATTTCTGGCTGCCAGGCACCAGGCATGGCTGTTCAGCACTGATTTTGGGGCAAGGGGATGCACCCAGGGCCTGGCTGCACCTCCAGGAGCAGCAGATCCTGCTGAAGGTCTCCTCTCCTCACAGCACCACCCACGAGTCACTCTGCAGGCTCAGAGCTTTAACACTGACACAAAACCCTCACCAGAACCTCCCTTTAGTGCTGAATCCTCAAAGGCAGCGCCAGAACCTCCCTTTAGTGCTGAATTCCTCAATTCCCGAATTCCCAAGGGCAGCACCAAAACCTCCCTTTAGTGCTTTTAGTGCTGAATTCCTGACTCCCCAAAGGGAGCACCAAAACCTCACTTTAGTCCTGAATTTCTGAATTCCCAAAGGCAGCAGCAGAACCTCCCTGAATTCAGGAGGAGCAGGACAAGGCCATGGGCTGAGCTCCTTTCCCTGAAGGAGGATGAGGCCATGGGGTGAGCTCCTTTTTCTGATGGACACCAAGGACATGGGGTGAGCTCCTTTTCCTGATGGAGGAGCAAGACAAGGCCATGGGGTGAGCTCCTTTTCCTGATGGACAACGAGGCCATGGGGTGAGCTCCCTTTCCTGCTGAAGGAGGAGGCCATAGGGTGAGCTCCTTTTCCTGATGGAGGAGCAGAATGAGGCCATGGGGTGAGCTCCTTTCCCTGATGGAAGACAAGGCCATGAGGCGAGCTCCCTTTCCTGCTGAAGGAGGAGGCCATAGGGTGAGCTCCTTTTCCTGCTGAAGGAGGAGGATGAAACCATGGGGTGAGCTCCTTTCCCTGCTGTAGGATGAGTCCATGGGGTGAGCTCCTTTTCCTGATGGAGGAGCAGAATGAGGCCATGGGGTGAGCTCCTTTTTTTGATGGAAGACAAGGCCATGAGGTGAGCTCCTTTCCCTGCTGAAGGAGGAGGATGAAACCATGGGGTGAGCTCCTTTTCCTCCTGAAGGAGGAGTCCATGGGGTGAGCTCCTTGTCCTACTGGAGGACAAGGCCATGGGATGAGCTCCTTTTCCTACTGGAGGACAAGGCCATGGGCTGAGCTCCTTTTCCTGCTGAAGGAGGAGTCCATGGGTTGAGCTCCCTTTCCTGAAGGAGGAGTCCATGGGATGAGCTCCTTTCCCTGCTGGACAATTAGGCCATGGGTTGAGCTCCCTTTCTTGAAGGAGGAGTCCATGGGATGAGCTCCTTTTCCTGATGGAAGACAAGGCCATGGGGTGAGCTCCTTTTCCTCCTGAAGGAGGAGTCCATGGTTTGAGCTCCTTTCCCTGCCAGAGGAGCAGGACGAGGCCCTGGTTTCTCTCAGACCAAGGTCCCGTTTTTGCTGTCGTACTTGAGCCTGGCCCTGGGGAAGTTGAGGGTGGCGTACTCGGTGGGCTGGTGCTGCTGCAGGCTCCTCGCCTGGGCGGCTGAGCGCTGCTGGGCCCTGCACAGCACCTGGATGTCGGCGTAGTGGATGCTCTCCTCCTGCTGCACTCCCCTCCTGCTCACCGTGGCATACACGGGCACGTCTGGGACATCCTCATACATGGGCACTGCTGATGGGACAGCCTGCTCAGAAAAAAAAATAAAACTAGATAAGTTTTCCCAGAATTGGCCCGAAAGACTCTTACAAAGAATAATTTCAGCATAATAAATATATAAAAAAAACTTTGGCTTATCTCCTGTCGTGGTTTGATTCTGTCCAGAAATGTATTTATTTAAAAAGAATCTTGCTTTCAACTTCCAGCATTCAATATCTTCTGTTTTAAATTGATATTTAGATATGGTTGATTTACATTGAGTTTCATGTTTGTATGGTATTTAGCCCGAGCTACAGCCTGTTATGGACTTGAACTTCGGTTTAAGCTGAAAGCAAGAGTCCCAGACTGTAGGAAAAAATTCTGTCCAAAAAACTCACTTCTTTTTTAAACTAGGACACCTCCTTCATAAGGAAAAGAGATTTCTCCTTGGAAATGAATAGGAGAAATCCATCACACCTGAGATAGCCCAGCTACCCCAAACAGCATCAAATCAGCAGGATGGCTTCTGAGGCAGTGTTGGAAACAGAAAAAGGTTTCATAAAAGGCAAAATAACAAAGCTCTTACAGAGAAAAACAAAGCCAGGGTTGAGAGGCTCTTGCTTCTCCTAAAACACCTCACAAAAGGGATTATTTCCTTTGTTCTCCTCCTTTTCTGGTGAATTACCTAGGCTGGACCTCTTGGTCTCTAATTGGGCAGCCCCAGGTTGAGGTGAAGTCCCAAAGGTCCTGTGAGGTGTCTCTGTACCAATTTGGGTACAATTGGGTACAATTTGAACCTTTTGGCCTCTGTCCTCAGCCCCAGGTGTGAGGTGAACTCCTAAAGGTCCTGTGAGGTGTCTTTGTACTGAATTTGGGAGAGAAACTTCTGGGCTTTTTGCCTTTTTAAGCAGACAAAGAATAATTTGGTCACTCCATCAACAGGGGGCACATTCCTACACGGGGCAAAAATAAGGGAAAAGCCATGGGCAGTGTGCCCAGGTTAGAGAATGCAGAGCAGGAGAGGATTCTTGGCTCTGGATCCTGCCCTGTGTCCCCCCAGCCCAGGGCAGCTCTGAATCCTCAGCCCAGCCTTAGGAAAACCCTCTGGAAATTCATTTACCTTGCTGCCAGGCTGCTGAGCCTCCTGCCTCCCATTAGCTCCTGCAAAAGAAACACCACTTTAGGGGTCAGCTTGGACCAGTTTGTTGTTCCACCTTGGGGAGCAGCAGCGCTGGGTGGGCTCTCCCTGCTGGGCACAAATCAGATTTCCATCTCCTCTGACTCCCTCAGCCCTGAGGCTGCCCAAGGAGAAAGCCTGGGCTTGTTTCTTTGGGGAAAATGAGGTTTCCCAGGATGGCAGCACGCTCTGGACCACAGAGTTCTTGGCAGAAGGCACAGACCCAGCACAGAGAGTTCCTTGTCAGGCCCTCAGAGGAGTCAGAGCCACTTTTAACTTTGTCATTTCCTCTCTGCCTGGCAAATGTTCTGCCCAGCACGGTCCAAAGGCCACAGGACACAGCTTGAGGAATGCCCCTGATTGTGGCAGGGCTGTCAGACAGATGTTTGCAGCCCCTGCTGGAGAGCTCCTGGGTGTGTTTTGAGGAGGGATTTGGTTGTTCTGAAGGCACTGCTTGTCACAGACATGTTTTCTGAAAAATCCTTTCCTTAGGATTTTTCCTCCTGAGAAGCTGAGAGGCCTCAAGAGCAAAATGTAAACAATGGTTATCTGCTGCTGTGGAATGCAACAAGTAGATCTGTAATTAGTCTCATGCAGTTATTTCTAATTAATGGCCAATCACAGTCAGCTGGCTCGGACTCTCTGTCCGAGCCACAAACCTTTGTTATCATTCCTTCTTTTTCTATTCTTAGCCAGCCTTCTGATGAAATCCTTTCTTCTATTCTTTTAGTATAGTTTTATTATAATATATATCATAAAATAATAAATCAGCCTTCTGAAACATGGAGTCAGATCCTCATCTCTTCCCTCACCCTCAGACCCCTGTGAACACGGTCACAACTGCTGAGTCCCTTCCCTCCCCACATCCCGTTGCACATCACCCTCCTTGCTTTGAGATTTAAGGAAATTCTGCCTCAAACTCCTCCTGAGGAAGGTTAAGTGCAGAAGGAGTGTGGAAAGGAATGTCCCCTGCCCAGGGGCTCTGTCACTGCACACACTGTCACACGTCCTTACCTTGCTTTGCTTTCTTCCTTTTGAAAGGTGAAGGGCACTTCCTGAAATCAGAGAGGCAGAGAGACACATCAGCCCTGCAAATCCCAAACCTCTGCCCCCCAAAGCAGCCCAGACCCCACCTGGGAGTGGGACAGACCCCAGGAGAGCCACACCAGAGCCCCAGTGACCCTGGCAGGGGAGATGTCCAAAGGGAAGGGGTCCAAATGGGAAGTGTCCAAAGGGGAGGTGTCCAAAGGGGAGGTGTCCAAAGGGGAGGTGTCCAAAGGGGATGGGATGTGTTTCCTCCTGCTGGGGCACACCCACACCCCCCCAGCCACCCCAGCTCTCCCTCCTGCCCCAGCAGCATCCCCAGCAAAGGGAGCTCCTCTCCCTGGAGCTTTGCATTTCTCCATTTCCTCCATTCCTGATCTCAGCTCCGAGGGACAGGCTGCAGGGCACCATCCTAGCTGGCACCAGCCCCTCCTTTTGGGGTCACCAACCTCTCTTTTTGGGGACACCAACCTCTCTTTTGGGGTCACCAACCCCTTATTTTGGATCACCAGCCCCTCCTTTTGGGGTCAGCTGCCCTGCCAGTGCCTGCATGGGGCTCCAGGGAAGGAATGCAGGCACAGAGCAGTGCCCCGGGCAGGGCTGTGCCTGTGCCAGCTCTGCCAGGCAGCGCAGCCATGCCCTGTCCCTGCAGAGGGAAAACAAACCCCCCTGGGAATGCAGGCAGGAATGGGCAGGAATGATTAACCAGGACTGGGCAGGGCAGGGTGGCCGAGGCTCCGGCGCTGCCGCAGGGGCACCCCCAGCCCTTCGCAGCCAAAATCCGGGGGGTTCTATCCAGGAATTTGGGTTTAACTCACAGCAGCCCCTTTGTGGGGCTCTCACAGCCTCCTCCTCCTCCTCCCCTGCCTGCAGCGTCCCCTCCTTGCCCAGTTTGTGTGGCAGAGCATTTCCCTTGCTGCCAGCACCCAGGTGTGAGGATTCCACCAAACCAGCACCTTTAGGGGCACTTCCCTTCCTCCCAGCGCCCAGACACAGAGGATTTCACCAAACCAGCTGCTTTTGGGGCATTTCCCTTGCTGCCAGCACCCAGACAAGGAGCATTTCACCAAACCAGCACCTTTTAGAGCACTTCCCTTCTTTCCAGCACTTAGATACAGAGGATTTCACCAAACCAGCACTTTTGGGGCACTTTTCTTCGTGCCAGCACCCAGGTGTGAGGGTTTCACCAGAGCAGCGCCTTGTGGGGCATTTCCCTTCCCTTTTTGGGGCAGTTCCCTTCCTGCCAGCACCCAGGAAAGGAGGATTTCACCAAACCAGCTCCTTTTGGGGCACAAGCAGCAGGGTCCCTGCCCTGCCAGGGGCTGGGCTGCCATTGCAGGCTGTTCCCTCAGTGCAGGAACACTGCAGGCAGCGTGTGGGCTGCAGCTATTCCTGTCGGCAGGATAATCACAGCCAGGCATCTCCCCAGGAATGGGGACACGTGTGGCAGGGGAAATGGGAGCGGGGAACCCTCTGCCCTGCTCTCCAAAGCTGCTGGAGCTCCCGGCCCGAGAGGATTCTCCATGGCAGCGCCCACAGCCCTGCTCCTGCCCTGTCCCTGTGCCAAGGCCGGGCTGATCCCCACCCCACACAATTCTGGCACCTGGATTTGGGCAGCCTGTGCCACCTTAGTGCCACTTTAAAGGTCAGAGGGGCCCAGACCCGAGGGCACAATTCCTTCATCAATGACTCCCCAGACAGAATCAATTTGCTGTGATCAATTTTCTCTCCAGATCTCAGACTGTGCCCCAGGCATGCCCTGATCAAGCCCTGATGCCCCGGGTGCCTCATTTGAAATGAAAAATGGGAATTTTGGTGGGTGACCGCCTTTCCACCTCCCACCTCCAACTCCTGCTCTGAAATCCCAAACTCCTCAAGGCCCAGGGCTTGGAACAACCTCGGTGTCCTCAGCTCCCGAGCCTTCCTCCACTAGGTGATGCTGTGCCTCTTGGAATTATTAAAAACTGGATGAATTTCTTGCACTTTCGTCTGAAATTCACGGCTCTTCCCCTGGCAGAGCTGAAGTTATTCCCACTTGGCAGGGAGTGCTGTCCTGTCTCTGTGAGCAGGAGCCAGCGGGGATTCAAGTGCCACCTTCCCTCCCTCCCTGCCAGCCACAGCGTCTCAGAAAAGTGCCCAGGATGTCCCGAGCAGGAACACAAAGCACGGGGATGCTGTGGGAGGTGGTGGAATCACCAGCTCGGGGTGTGTTTAACAAAGCCTGGACATGGCACTGGGTGCAACAGTCTGGTTGAGGTGTCAGGGCACGGGTTGGGCTTGGAGGTCTCTTCCAACCTCATTATTCTGTGATTCTGTGAGATAAAACCCGGACAGACGCGCGCGGGGAGAGGGGCTGGGATGGGTGAGGGCAGAACGGGGAGGCTGAACCCCCCTTGTCCCAGGGACCCCTCAAGGGGACCCCTTATGAGGACAGCGATTTGAGGAGAGCGATTTGAGCACAGCGATTTGGGATTTCCCAGCTCCTTCCCAGCCCCGAGCTGCCGCTCCCGTCCGGGCTCAGATGCGACAAACCCGCCTTGTGCCCGTGCCCCGGGCACCTGCACAGCGCTGCTGCCGTGCCCACCTGTCCGTGCCAGGCAGGTGCAGGGCTCGGAGCCCGGGGCAGCCCAAAGAGCCCTGGGCACCCCAGCACAGGGGCACAGAGCCCTGGGCAGCCCAAAGAGCCCTGGGCACCCCAGCACAGGGGCACAGAGCCCTGGGCAGCACAGCACAGGGGCACAGAGCCCTGGGCAACCCAAAGATCCCTGGGCACCCCAGCACAAGGCTCAGAGCTCTGCCCAGCCCTGCCCAGCCCAGCACAAGGGTGCAAATCTCCCAAATCCTGCCCGTGCCCGGTTCCCGGTGCCCGATGCCAGTTCCCGGTGCCCAGTTTCGGTGCCCGCTTCCCGGTTCCCAGTGCCAGTGCTGGGTTCCCGGTGCCAGTTCGCGGTTCCCGGTGCCCAGTTTCGGTGCCCGGTTCCCGGTTCCCAGTGCCCGGACCCGGTGCCCGTTGCCCTGTTCCTGATGCCCGGCGCCGGGTCCCGATGCCCGGTACCGGTAACCGGTTCCCGGTTCCCTGTGCCCGGTTCCCAGCGCCGGTGCCCGGTGCCCGCGGTGCCCGGTGTCCGTTCCCAGCGCCGGTGCGGGTTCCCGATTCCCGGTTCCCGGTGCCGGTACCCGGTGCCGATTCCCGGTGCCGATTCCCGGTGCCCCCGGTGCCCGGCGTCGGTGCCAGTGCCCGGTGCCCGCTCCGCACTCACCAGCGCCGGCCGCAGCCGCACAGGTTGCCCATGGCGCTCCCCGAGCGCTCCCCGGGCAGGCTGAGCTCGTATTTCCTGGTTCCTGCTCGGGCCCGGCTCCCAGGGAGTGTCCCCAGTGTCGGGTTTCGGAGCTGGCCCCGTGTGCCATCTACCGGAGTCCCGGCGGGACGGGAGCGCTGCCGTGTCCCCCAACCCGGCTCTGTCCCTGCCCAGGGTGAGCCACGGACCCAGCCGAGCCCTCAACTGCCCCTTTGTTCCATTTATTAAGTTTATTCCAGTTTAATAAGCTTATTCCAGTTTATGGAGTTTATTCCAGTTTATTGTTTATTCCAGTCCACATCTGTTTTACCATCCAGCTTGCCCCGGCTCCGAGCCTTGGGAAGCGCCATTCTCCCAGGATTATCAGGACTGTGGAAAATGCATGTATTTTATGATTGGCTTTTTGCAATTATACAAAGGAATATTATATGTGTTGTGTTAGAAAGCGATGCTGTATTAATTCTCGTAAGTGCTGAGTTAAATATAGTTTTAGGTTATAAAAATTGTTAAAATAGAAACGATGCTATGTAGGATACTTTTTTTAAAGAAAGGACTCGCAGTGAGATAGCAGCCACAGGACACCTGAATCTTTCAGAGGAAAACAATTTATTTATCTCTTATCAGAAGAAATGAACTTCTTCCCGCCTCGAAGGCGCTGTCAGGATTCAGAGGAAGAAGCTGACACTGCCCAGCCAGAATCCTGTGTTTGAATGGAATTTATGCAGCATGGATGAGCTGTATGAATATGCAACAGGCTGTTGCTTTTAAGGGTTAATCCTCTGTTAACGTGGGGCCTTTTTCGGGCTCGTGCTGCTAAAAGCCACCCTCCAATCCACTGTCACTTTTAGAAAACTATAAATGTTGGAGTCAGAGAATAAACTTCCTTTCTTCTTCACCTTGAGAGCAGCAGTGCATGTGCTCGTGTTGTTTCGTGTCCTACAACACACAGCAAAGCCTGCAGGAGTGGCAGAAGGAGAAGGATTCTGCTTTGGAAGGGTCACAGCTGGCTCTGGGCGAGCAGCCTGGCTGTGACACTGCTGGGGCTGGAGAAACCCCGCGGAATTCAGGGCTGGATGTGTGCAGACAGCTGGGACTCAGCGTTCTGCAGCGCCCAGGTGTCCCCAGGAGCCCGGCCCGACTCTGTGTCTGTGCCTTGCCACAGACGCTGTTGTTTTAATGAGCCAGCGTCTGTTGTGATTCCCGGGATAACTCGGCCTTTGTTGCTTTGTGGGGAAGGAGCAAAGAGAACCGGCTGGGAGCCCGTTCCCATCGGCCTCTCCCACAAACGCTGCGGCTGCCGCTTCGAGCTCCACCAGAGAAACAGAAAAGCATCGCAAACACTGGCGGGGCCGGCAGCTCTTGGCTGCCACCCCACATTCCGTGTCTGCAGTGTCTGCGGGGACAGCCCGGGACACTGCCAGCCCTGTCCTGCACGGAGACAGGGCTGCGACACCGGGCACTGCCAGCCCTGTCCTGCATGGTGACACAGCTGTGACACTGGGCACTGCCAGCCCTGTCCTGCATGGTGACACAGCTGTGACACCGGGCACTGCCAGCCCTGTCCTGCACGGTGACAGGGCTGTGACACCGGGCACTGCCAGCCCTGTCCTGTACAGTGACACCGCTGTGACACCGGGCACTGCCAGCCCTGTCTTTCCCGGGCACTGCCAGCCCTGTCCTGCACGGTGACACTGCTGTGACACTGGGCACTGCCAGCCCTGTCCTGCACGGTGACACCGCTGTGACACTGGCACAAACGCCCTGAGGTGATTTTTTATTTTGACACTTTATCTGCTTTTACCTCAGGGCTCAGGGCAGGAGGTCGGGCACTGTTGGCACCTGCCCTGCACTCAGTGCCCTCTCTGAGCCTGGCAGGGCTGCTCCTCATCTGACTGCTCCCAGGGCTGGCAGCGCCCTGGGGAGCAGAAGGGAGCTGAAAATAGCTGGGCAGTGCCCTGCTCTTGGCCTGGCAGGGGACAAAAATCAGCCTGATATCCCTGCTCCAGTCCCAGGGGATGTGCTGGGGGCCTGAGGGGGCATTGCTGCCCCTGGCATTCCTACCCTGGCATCCCTACCCAGCCATTGCTGCCCCTGGCATTCCTACCCTGGCATCCCTACCCTGGCATTGCTGCCCCAGAGTGGGGTGGGCACAGCCACAGGGAGAGCGGGAATTCACATCCCTGAGGATTTTGGAGCCTCCCCTCCTCTCTGTTGGGAGAGCTGCAGCCAGGCATGCCAGGCACCCCCAAATTTAGGCACTGACACAGCGTTCTGTGTGCCTGGCTGGCCCTGACCACACAAGGGTGGCAAGTGTCACCCGCTGAGCCCCGGGGCAGCAGCTGCCAGCAGCTCACACACGATCCCTGTCCCCATCACGGGGACATTGCTCACAGTGGCTGCCAAAGGGGCCATTGCAGCCCCTCCCTGCCTGCCCAGCCAGGCATTTGGGGGCTGAGCAGAGCCTCTCCCTTGGGTGTTTTGCGTTCAGCCCCCCCAAAAGGGCTGGGTGTGAAGGATGCCCCATAACCAAAGGGCTGAGCTGGCACAGGCTGTGCCGGGCATTAATTTGTGCCCCGTTAATTGGGCTCATTCCGGCTGCAGCTCCGGAGGTGCTCAGGGACCTTCCAAGGGCTCATCACTCCTCCTCACCTTTGTGTCCTGGAGGTCACCTCACTCTGGGCTCGGGTGAGGCACAGGGGCGGCCACAGCCCCTCCATGTCCCCACCGGTGCCACTTCCAGAGGTGGGTGCCACTGCCCACCCGTCCTGCTGCACAGCAGCAACACCAATCCAAGGCAAACAAGAAAAGAGCAGAGGCAGATTTATTCCTCCCTCCTCCTGGTTGCTGCAGGCACTTTGACAGACCAACACCCACCGTGCACAGGCAGGAATCTCAGAATCCAGGCACTGGGATCCCCTTTTGTCCCTCCCCAGTGCCCTTCTGGGCTGGAGCTCAGTCCATTGAGTCACAGCCTCACAGCTAAGGGCAGGAGTGACCCTGGGTGAGAGCAGAGCTCCCTGCACGCTCACCTGACCTAGAAAACAACTTGCATTACACTCACACTCACACTGACACTCACACTTCAGCCCCACTTATTTCCAGTTCCAAGTCCCTTTTGTTCCCAGCCATCAGTGTGGCTGCCAAACACCGATGGTGACAAACATGGGCTCTGGCACTGCACATTCCCCATCCCTACCCCTCCCACCTTCCCAGATCTGCAGCCTTTAGGACTTGTCCTTCTCCTTCCCTTCCTCAGCCCGTTCCTCCTTCCCCAGGGGCTGCTCCTGCCGGGTTATCTCCACCTCGTTGACCCTGGCCTTCACCTCCCTGCCCGTGCGGGGAGCCACGATGCTCAGGATGCCATCGTGGGACAGGCTGGCCCTGACCAGCAGCGGGTCCACGTCCAGGGGCAGGATGTAGGTCCTGGTGAACTCCCTGGCGACGAAGCCGTGGCGGTCGGCCCTCTGCGGGTGCTGCCCCGCCACCTCCAGCAGGTTGTCCACGGTGCGGACGCTCAGCTCGTCGGGCAGGAACTGGCAGACGTCCAGGAACACCTGGAACTTGTGCTGGTTCAGGCACACCTCCGAGGTGCCCCTCTCCAGCTGCTTGTTGATGCGGGGCCGGATGTAGTAGCCGTGGTACAGGGCAGGGGCTAAAATCTCCGATGGGGAAACACCTGCAGAGGAGAGCCCGTGGGGAGTGTGGGGCCGGAGCAGCGGGCAGGAGCAGTGTGGGACCTGGGGGACACCTTGGCTTCGTCCCATCCCCAAGCAGGGGTGGAGTCTGCTGCAGTTCCCACCTTTGTGCCCCTAAAACCCACCCAGAGCCGCGTCCCTGCCAGCTGCTGCGTGCCATGCGCTGCCCGGGCTGGGGCTGGCATCCAGCTTCTCATGTTGGGTGCGCTGGGAGGGCCTGCTGGGTGCTCTGGGAGCTCAGCAGAGCAGAGCCCACGGCCAGGGATGGGCACGGAAAGTGCTGACGGTGAAGGACTAAAGGCCTTTTGTGTGCCATTGTCCACAGGGCTTTCCTTGGAGCTTTTTGCCTTTTCACGCTGTTGTGCCGGTGCTGAATGGTTCTGCTGCTGCCCACATTCCTTCCCCCTGGCCAGCACTGCCCAGCTTTGTGCTGAACGCCCCAGCTCAGCTTTTCTCCACATCCCCCTGGCTGGAAAAGCTTTCCCCCCCTCCCCTGGGCGCTTTAGCTCCATGTTTTCACAGCATGTGCACGAATGCCAGAGCATGGCTGGCATCAGGGAGGGAGGGACGGGCAGCACTGGGCATGGATGGGGAACTGGACATGAAGAGACAGACCCTGGCTATTCCCTGGTCATTCCCTGCCTATTCCCTGGCTATTTTCCCCTGCATATTCTCTGGTTATCCCCTATTTTTTTCCTCGTTTTTCCCCATTTTTTCCCTGGCTATTCCCTGGTTTTTCCTTGTCTATTCCCTGTTTTTCCCTGGTTATTCCCTGGCTATCCCCTGGTCATTCCTTGGATATTCCCTAGTTATTCCCTGCTTTTTCCCTGGTTATTCTCTGTTTTCTCCCTGTTTTTTCCCTGGCTATTTCCAGGTTTTCCCCTGGCTATTCCTTGGTTATTCCCTGAATATTCCCTGATTATTCCCTGTTTTTTCCTGATTTTCCCTGTTTTTTCCTGATTTTCCCCTGCTTTTTCCCTGGCTATTCCCTGTTTTTCCCTGTTTTTTCCCTGTTTTTTCCCTGCTTTCTCCCTGTTTTTTCCCTGGCTGATCCCTGGCTGCTGCCCCCTGATCTGATCCAGATTCCTCCTCTCAAAATCCCTCAGCTCCAGCTTTCCCCCTCTGGAGCTCGAGCTGCCCAGAGGGAATCCCCCAGCCCTGCAGCAGCAGAGGGGAGAAAGGTGCAAAGAGGGAAGGGGGGATCCCACCCCCTTCCTTACCTTCTCCAAAGTTCTGGTCGTAGATCTTGCTGGGGTTGGCAAATTCATACTCAGAGCTCATGGGGTAAGCGTGGGGCACAGTGCGGGCGGCCATGGCGTGTCCAGCACAGATACCTTCCTTTTTCCTTCCTTTTTCCTTCCTTTTTCCTTCCTTTTTCCTTCCTTTTTCTTTCCTCCTTTCCTTCCTTCTTTCCTTCCTTCTTTCCTTTTTTCCTTCCTGCCTCCCCAGCCCTCGCTGCCTCTCCGAGCGAGGGCTGCAGGCTGCAAGGCTCCAGCTGGGTGGATTCCAAAGGGAGGAGGGAGTGAGTGAGTGAGTGATAAAAAAGATGGACCAAAATAGCCCCACACAGGCCCCAGGACGCCGGGCCAGGGCAGCTTCTCGCTGCATTCCTGCAGGGAGGGCAGGGGACACCTTGGGGACCCTCTGAGGGTCCCTCCTGGAGCAGGGGGTGGGTGGGCAGCCCAGGTTCAGGGGCAGGACAGATCCCAGGTGCTGCTGCTCCAAAGCAAGGGCTCGTTGGGGCAGCTCAGGGAGTCCCTGAACTGGAACTGGTGGCCCTGTGGGTGGCTGAGACACACGGAGTGGTTTGTAAGGTGCTGCTCTCCAAAAAATTCCATCGGATCCAAAAGGAATCTGCTTATCTCTGGCAGCCACATGGCTGGACAGCACTCATTATGAGAATGGTGGGCTTCGTTAGTACCAGCCACAGCTGCAGAGCAGGAGGAACGAGCTCTTCATCTTCTGGAGGTCCTCCTGGCTCCTCAGGGATGAGGCTTTGAGGGAGTGGGGAGCCACAAAGTGTGGAAGCAAATGTGGGCTAAAGGCAGCGATTCTTTCCAAAAGCTGGATGAGATTGTTCAGCTCATGTGATGAAGCCACTGCCCACTCCCAGTGCCCACTGTGAGCTTGGGGCTCAAACCCCTCCTGTTCCCTACATGAGGAGCCTGATTGTCCCAGGAGCTGAGCTGAAATCTCCTGTTCCTTCAGCGGGGAAGGGCTGCAGGAGTGCAGCAGGGATCCAGGTCCCACTGCTGTCCCCTCCCCATCCTGAGCCCTGCTGGCTGCCCAGGCTCTTCCCTTGGCCAGGCTCTGGCACAATGCCACGGAGAAATGCTGGTGCCAGCCCTCACCAGCTAAGCCAGGCTCCGAACCTGCCTAAGTCCAGCTTTGCCGGGCAGGGCTGGTGGGCTGCTGGTGCTGAGCTCTGCACAGCCTGAAACCAGAGATTTCCTTCAGCCCTGCAGTGTGGGAGAGCAGGTGCAGTGCTGCTGATGTAATGGGGACTTGGAGAGGGTATTTATGGCCTGGGCTGCTGCACAGAGAAAATCCTGCTCCTATTCTTGCAGGCAAGCCGAGGGGAAGAGGCTCAGAGCCTTTGGCAAAGGGCTGGCAGAGCTGGCAGCGCCTCTGAGCAGAAATTGTGTTTAAATTGTGAGCTCTCACAGGCAGAGAAGCTCTTGCCCTTCAACAGAAGCTAGGCTGAACCCGTTCCTGAGATTTGGGTTCATGGGTGAGGCAGCAATTAAAGCAAATGTGTGAATTGTTGGGGGGAGAGCTGCAGGAAAACAGGTGAGTGAAAGGGCAGAGGTGTTCTGCAGCACCCTGGAGGCCCTGCCCATGCCCAGGTTCTCTCTGGGGTCACAGCATGGAGCTCTTCCCTCCAGAAAAATGTGGGAAAAAGACCAAGCAAAAGACCAGAGGTGTTGGTGGAGAGATCCATCCTTTACTCACACCACACCCTGCAACAGCCGCTACAACCAACCCCAGCACCCTGTAAGAAGGGGAAGGGTTAGATGCCAGCCCCCCCAAAACAAAACACAACCCTAAAAATAAAACAAATCCTATCACAAATTCCTACTCGGTCTCTCTCCGAGATCTATGGCCTGAAAAACCATTGTTACGAGATTTAACTACAGGAGTGCCTCACTCTGCAGCCGCAGTGCCAGGAGCCCAGCAGAGCCCTCCTGGCACCTTCCCTCACCCTGACTTTGGGGCTCCCTTTGCTGCTGAGCCCTGCTGGGGGATGCTGAGCTCCTGGGAACAAACAAGGGCCCCTTGTGCCGCTCCTGCCATCCAAAGATAGGAGCTGCATTGATCCCGCTGGCATCCCGGGCAGCTGGACCAGGGGCCAAGCCTGCCCAGCGCTGTGGGTAAACAGCACGTGGGCAGCAGGGCGGGCACGGCCGCTCCAGCTCCTTGCTGCCCCATTGGGCTCCTCTTCCTCCCGTCCCCTGCCCCCTCCTCCTCCTCCTCCTCAGCAGCGCGCTCAAATCCCTCAGACAGCGGCCGGGCACCGCCGAAGGGCCCAGCCCAGGAGTGGGACAATAAAATCCCTGACACCACTGTTCAAGAGGCCTCGGGGGGGTGGAAGGCCAGGCCAGCTGCACGCCTATAAAGCTGTCCCCGCTCCCAGCACGGCAGCACAGTTGTTTGCCAGGCTCCTCCAGCGCTCTCCAATGGATATCACCATCCACAACCCCCTGATCCGCAGACCTTTCTTCTCCTGGTTGGCGCCCAGCCGCATCTTTGACCAGATTTTCGGGGAGCACCTGCCCGAGTCGGAGCTGCTCCCCGTTTCCCCCAGCTTCAGCCCCTTCCTGATGAGATCCCCCATCCTTCGGATGCCCAGTTGGCTAGAGACAGGACTCTCCGAGGTAATCTTTGCTTCTTGGGGCTCCTTTTGGGCTCTGCTGCGGGCCCAGGAGAGCTGGGAGCGTGGAGGATGCTCCTAGGTGGGGTTTATTAGGAGAAAGGCTGGGGGGAAAGGTGCTGCCTCTGCATTGCTTGGGATGGAGCAAGTGTGGCCATAGTGATGGGGACAGAGCTCAGCGGGCATGGCAGGTCACCCTAGGAGCAGGCGGAGGAAAGAAGGAAGCCTAATTTCCCTATTTCTCTAATTTCCCTAATGTCTCTAATTTCCCTAATTTCTCTGATTTCCCTGATTTCCCAGTCTGCTGCACCAAACTTTCAATCCCACTCCCACCTGAGAAGTGAAGAGCACAGGGGCAGTGGGGTCCTGATGCCAAGCACTGCTGAGGGAAAAGGGGCCTTTTTCAAACAATCACTGCCCTGAAAAACAGAGTTTTAATAAGATCCAGGACCCAGAGAATCGTGGAGCAGCCGCCTCCTCCCTCCAGGGGCTGAGCCAAGAGGCTTTTGCCTGTCCTGCAAGTCAACTCTGTTATTCACAAGGAGCTTGAGGAGCTATTCCAAGCAGGAGTGAAAGTATTATTTTAATCCTTGCATAATGCCCATCTTGATTTAGTGCCCTCTGTCTGGCTGCCCAGTGGAGCAGCCATAATAAAGAGTTCAGCTTTAAACCCAGAGTCAGTTTTAACCAATTCAGGTGGAGAATCTCAGGTGCTGCAGGGATGGGCATTAGCACAAGGCCAGCAAGGGACAGAGCTGCTCACATCAGACCCCAAAATAAAGGTCAGAGTGTGTGTGGAGACCAGACTGAGTCTTGGCCTGCTGCATTGTTTTTTAAGCTGAAACCCTCAGCTGCTCTTTTCTGAAGTAATTTCCTTGCTTTAGCTCTTTTCTGAAGTCACCTTCTTGTTTTGCTCTTTCCTGAAGTCACCTCCTGCTTTCACTCTTTTCTGAAATCACCTCCTGCTCTTTGCAGATGCGACTGGATAAGGACAAATTCTACGTGAACCTGGATGTGAAGCATTTCTCCCCTGAGGAGCTGAAGGTGAAGGTGCTCGGGGACATGATTGAGATCCACGGCAAGCACGAGGAGCGCCAGGTACCCCCAGCTTTAATCCACCCCTGAGGGAACCCCCTCACCCTGGGGACTGCAGAACAACCCCCTGCTCATCTCAAATATTTGTCATTATTTTTAATCAAGATGCTCCATGCAATCCTCCCAGGTACCCCCAGCTTTAATCCACCCCTGAGGGAACCCCCTCACCCCTGGGGACTGCAGAACAACCCTTGCTCATCTCAAATATTTGTCATTATTTTAAATCAAGATGCTCCAAGCAATCCCCCCCAGCTGATCCCAGACAGGGCAGCAAGAGGGTGGAGGTTTATTGCTGATGTTGCATGAGCTGTGAACTGAACTGGAAAATCATTTGTGAAATGGGCATTTTTGGGCGTCCCCTCTTTCTGGGGAGAGGCCAGGAATGCAGGGAGGTGTCCAATGAGCTAAAAAGTAACTGACAATCTAAAATTGTTAATTATCTAAAATTAACTAACAACCTAAAATTAACTAACAATCTAAAAATTAACTAACAAGCTAAAAATTAAGTAACAATTAAGCCACATAAAAAAATCAGAGCATTGCCCTCTCCTAGGTCCAGCTATCAGTTTCTAACCCTTAAAAGTTGTGCTCTGCTGTCATCCATCCCTCTCCCTGCTGGCTCTGGAGACCTGTGTGAGCACCGGGCAGGCAGAAACGCAAAGCCATGCCCAGAGCTGGGTGTGACAGCGTTTCCCTGTCCCCAAAGCAGCTGTGTCCCTGGAATTGTCACCCCTAGGAGCACAGCCTGTCACCAGCACATGCAGCACTGGGGGCCTGTAATCCTGACACCATTTCTGGAATCTTTTTTGAATAAGAAGATAACCAATGAGTGGGATCAGGCTCTGAGGGTGTCTGGGGCTGGGATGGCACCTGGGGAATGGCACAGGGTGGGCACAAAGCCTTCCCCTGTAAACTCTGGGTACCTGTATAGTGACAAAGGAGGGGAAAATGATGAGGACTCCATCTTATCAGAAGGCTAATAAATTACATGATTATACTATATTATATTACACTATATTACTATAATAGTAATCATATAATAATTACTACTATATTATAGTAATTATATATAATTACATAATATAATATAATGTAATATAATATAATATATATAATATAATATAATATAATATAACATAATTACTATACATTATATATTATATATTATATATTATATATTATATATTATATATTATATATTGTCACTATAGGACACGAAAGAACACAAGCTCACTACTGTTCTCAAGGTGGAGGAAAACAAGGGAAGTTTATTTTCTGACTCCAGTATTTATAGTTTTACAAGAGTGACAGCGGATTGGAGGGTGACAGTGCCACCTCTCCAATGACACTGGACAAACCAACAGCCCATCAACTCTCTACGCCTCCATAAAGGAACACAAAACAATGAGTTATTTACAGAAAGCGTGTGAGAAAGTTCACTACAAGAATGTCAACATCAGAAGGCTTAGAAAATCTTAAAAAAACAGGGTGACAATATATTATATATTAATACAATATATAATATAGTATATTATATTACACTACATTATATTACACTATATTACTATATTATATTACACTATATTACTATATTACATTACACTATATTAATGGCTCAGCAATTCTTTTCTTCTATATGAAAACTTGCTTTCCTTTCTATATCAAGGCTTGCTTTCCTCTCTATATCAAGGCTTGCTTTCCTTCCTATATCAAGGCTTGCTTTCCTCTCTATATCAAGACTCGCTTCCATCTCTATAGCCAAACTCGCTTCCATCCCAATTCCTCCTTCAGATTCTCCATCCAAATACCTTCCTGCCAAGTCCCACACATGTGGGACGCTTGTCCAAACTCCCATCCCTCCCGCACAGGACGAGCACGGCTTCATCGCGCGGGAGTTCAGCAGGAAGTACCGCATCCCGGACGACGTGGACCCCCTGACCATCACGTCCTCGCTGTCCCTGGACGGGGTGCTGACCGTGAGTGCACCCCGCCGGCAGAGCGACGTCCCCGAGCGCAGCATCCCCATCACCCGCGAGGACAAGCCCGCCATCGCGGGCGCCCAGAGGAAGTGAGGCCTGCTCTGCTGGTGTCCCCAAAGCCAGCCCTGCAGGGACATCCCGGAGCGCTGCCCTCCGCCACGGGCCGGCTGTGCTGAACGGCTGCGGCTGTTATTTATGCTGAGGAAGTTTACTAACGAATAAAACCATGGAGAAGCAGCTCGCATTGGTTTGTTTCGGGGTTTGGGTGGAGAAAGGTGGATAAAAGGTGCAGGGTGACATCGTTTTTTGGGTGGCAGGCTGTGGTGGTGTTTGAGGGTGCCAGGACGAGGGAAGAGATGAGAATCTTGACTCCCATGTTTCAGAAGGCTGATTTATTATTTTATGATATATATTATATTAAAAGAAAAAATATATATACTAAATAAATACATACTAAATATACTAAATAAATATATATACAAAATATACTAAATAAATACATATACTAAATATACGAAATAAATATAAATGTATATACTAAATATACGAAATAAATATATAGTATATTTAGTGTATATATATATTTATTATATATACACTATACAAATATATATTTATTATATTTATTATATATTTATTTAGTATATATTTATCTATATAGTATACTAATACACTATATAAATATACATAAATATATATTAAAACTTGTATTTTTATATATATTAAATATATATCTATATATATTATATAGATATATTAAAACTATACTAAAAGAATAAAAGAAAGGATTTCATCAGAAGGCTTGAAAGGAATAGAAAGGAATGATAATAAAATCTTGTGACTGACCAGAGAGTCCGAGACAGCCAGACTGTGATTGGCCATTAATTAAAAACAACCACATGAGACCAATCAAAGATGCACCTGTTGCATTCCACAGCAGCAGATAACCATTGTTTATATTTGGTTTCTGAGGAGAAGAAACCTAGCAAAAGGATTTTTCAGAAAATATGTCCGTGCCCAGGACAGATTATCTGGTGCTCAGAAGCACTTTGCTCATCACCCTTGTGCTCTCTCTCCCTGCAACGCTGCCAGAGGATTTCAGAGTGTTTCACAAGCAACAGGAGAGTTTCTCCCGTGCAGATTAAACTGGTAAAACAGCTCCACGCCAACTGAAATCCATCTGAAGTGTGGGGGTTTGATAACAGCTGTATCTCAAATCTCTCCAATGATTCATGCCATGGAGAAACATCCAGGGGCTGCAGCCAGCTCAGAGCAGCTCCAGGGGAAACTGCAGGGCTGCAGTAAACACACATCTACCCAAAGAGAGGGAAAACATCTTTTTCTGATGATGCAAACCACCTCCCTTTGAAACTCTGCTGTTATTGCCCTTCAAACACGGATGTCTACAGCAATAATCTGATTTATGCCAGCATTGCTGAGTGATACAAACCACTACTAAAGCCCTTTTCAGGCATCTTCATCTGCCTAGCACCTCTCTTCAAAGGGGTAGAAAGGGATGTCTGGATGGCTGGAAGTGAACTTCTAAAACCCATCTTCACAAAGGACAGATCTGTAGCACAGATCATCAGGCTCAGTCATGGCCTGGCCTATTTTCTGTGTTCCTTCCACCTGCTGAGACAAAAGCTCTGTCAGCAGGGATCACAGCTCCCCTCAGCTGAGCAGGGAGGACATCCTGTAGGTGAGAAAAAGAAAATGAGTGCTCTGTGATGCAGGGTCACTGTCAAACCCCCCAAATCCCCCCTCATTTCCAAGGTCTGCTGTTTCCCATTAGCTGGTTTTAATTAGCTCTCAGCTCAGGTGTTAATTGGGCTTGTCTGGCCAGGCACAACCTCTGCACACAAGAACAAACCCCAGACACACACAGAGGTTAAAAAGCAGGAACAACATTTCCCGCGTGGCTTTCATGTGTGGCAGCTCTTGGGGCTGGAAGGAAATCCCAGCACCTCTGGTTCCTGGGGATTTTTGCTGCTTTTTCTGCTTCCTTCTGGGTCCTTCTCCACCTGCAGCCCCAGAGTGCAGCTGCACAAAAGAGGTTCCAGCTGGAAATCAAGGAGGTTTTTGTTCCAATCCTAAAAGAATCAACATTGAAAGGAAGCAAATGTAAAACAGCAAGAATTTAGAGAAAGTGCAACTGAGGGAAATGGGTTTTACAGCACAGGGGTTTTGTCAAATCAGGCTCAAATCAGGAGCAGAAATGGGAATTTTGAGTGAAAGCTCTCTGGGGATAAACTGGATGAGGTCAGCCAGACAAGAATACTTGAAATGCAGAACCACTCCCTGAGTGACCTGAAATTCCTGTTCTGGGGTGGCACAGGAGCACAGCCCAGCACGGGGAGAGGGACACAAAACACCTCTGCCATCTCCAGGCACAAACATCATCCGGGAGCTCCTCACATCCCGCAGGTTGTCCCAGTTCTGCACAAGAGAAATTCCCTCTCTGATGTTTCCCTGCAATCTGGAGCAGGCTGTTTCCAAAGCAGCGAGGGTGCTGAAAAGGAAAACTCACATTTAGCATGGCTAAATACAAGTTTAGAGGGGTTTTTTATAATTACTGGAATGGGAACGTTGTGTGGTAACTATTTTCTCAGTACCCAACACCTCTCCAGGCCGCTGCACATCATTTAAAATATTTAAAATGATTCTCTCAAGGCCACAGGGAGCCAGCACAGAGCTCACAAACGGTGGCAGTGAGTCTGGGCCCATTTCAAACCTCCCTCTATCATTATCTGTGTGAAACACTGTCCCTGCCCTGTGGGGCAGCTGTGGGCACGCAAATGGAGCAGGTGACACCCAAGCCTGGCTGTTGCAGATATTCTAGACCATCATTTCCTTCCTTCTCAAAGGCACCATGCACATATGTGAGGCAGGGTAATTAATTTACCTTGTGTCACCCTGTTGAGGAATTAGGGACCTTCTTATTACACCTTGATTATGTCTGCAATTATCTGACACCTGATGATGCCTCCAGCACCTTTCCATGGCCCCTCTTCACTTTTTCTGTCTCTGCTTCTCCCCTTTGGGAATTCGAGCAGCACAAAGATTGTCAGAGAATTAAGAATTACAGGTACAGGTAAAAGTCAGTTCAGAGGAGGCTTTGAACTGATCTTTACCTGTACCTGTAATTTTTGGTACAAAATTTGATTACAGGGCTGGAACTCCTCTGTTATGAGGAAAGGCTGAGAGAATTGGGATTGTTGAGCCTGGAAAGGAGGAGATTTCAGGGTGAATTAATTGTGGCCTTGCAGTACCTGACGGGAGCCCCCGGGAAAGGTGGAGAGAGGCTATTCCCAAAGGGCTGGAGTGACAGAGCAGGAGGGAATGCTCCAACCCGACAGAGAGCAGGGTTAGACTGGATATTAACAAGAAATTCTACGCTGTGAGGGTGCTGAGGCTCGGGCACACGCTGTCCAGAGAAGCTGGGAAAGGCTGGGAGTGTTTGAGGAGCAACGTGCAAGAAGTGTCCCAGTAAAAACTCAGCTGTAACGCCCCTTGGAACCCCAACCATTCTGTGACCCTGCGATTCAGATTCAGATATTCAGATTCATCCCGTTTTCCGGTGTTTTGAACAACTCCCATTTCCTGTCGCTCGGCGGCGGGCGGGGAGCGCTCCCCGATCAGTCCCCGGTGCCGCTCCCGGTGCCGCCTCCCTTACGGGGACCCTGCGCGCCCGGGGGAGCAGCAGCGGCTGCCGGGGGATGCCCGCGGCGCCGGAAGGGCTCCGGCAGCGCCCCCGGAGCGGCCGCACGTCACGAGCGAGCGCCGGTGCCCGCGGGGCTGCGGGCGCCGCTGCCGGCCGGGCCATGGGGCCGCGGCCCCGCCGCGCGCTGCTGCTCGGGGAGGGAAACTTCTCCTTCGCCGCGGCGCTGAGCGGGGCCCCGGGCACGCACGTGGTGGCCACTTGCTACGAGAGCGAGGAGGAGGCGGCCGCGAGAGGGGGAGCGGCGCGGAGCATCCGCCGGCTGCGGGACAGCGGTGCGTGCGCGCCGGGCACGGGCTGGGGTGGGCGTGGGGCTGCTGCTGGGAGCCCTGCTGGCACCCCCCTGGCATCGCTGGCACCCCCCTGGCATCGCTGCCACACCCCCGGCATTGCTATCACCCTGGCGTCACCCAGAGTAGCATTGCTATCACCCTGGTGTCACCCTCCTGCCACCCTGGTGTCACCCTCCTGGTATCCCTGTCACCCTCCTGGCATCGCTGCCACCGTGGTGTCACCCAGAATGGCATCCCTGTCACCCTCATGGCATCACTGTCACCCTCCTGGCATCGCTGCCACCCTTGTGCCACCCAGAATGGCATTGCTGCCACCCTGGTGTCACCCTCCTGGCATCACTGCCACCCTGGTATCACTCTCCTGCCATCCCTGTCACCCTGCTGGCATCGCTGCACCCTGGTGTCACCCCCCTGGCATCCCTGTCACCCTGCTGGCATCGCTGCCACTCTGGTGTCACCCCCTGGCATCCCTGTCACCCTGGTGCCACCCAGAGTGGCATCGCTGCCACCCTGGTGCCACCCAGAATGGCATCCCTGCCCCTGGTGTCACCCTCCTGGCATCACTCTCACTCCAGTGTCACCCTCCTGGCATCGCTGTCACCCTGGTGTCACCCTCCTGGCATTGCTGTCACCCCCCTGGCCTCGCTGCCACCCTGGTGTCACCCCCCTGGCATCCCTGTCACCCTGGTGCCACCCAGAATGGCATCCCTGTCCCTGGTGTCACCCCCCTGGCACCGCTGCCACCCTGGTGTCACCCTCCTGGCATTGCTGTCCCCTGCTGCTCTGTCCCTTGGGAGCCCCCTGCCCCTCCAGGCGTCTCAGGGGAGGGACTGGAATAGCCCAGAAACGCTTTAAAATCTGATCAGGATGAAATAGTGCTGAAACGATTATTTACGACTGTTTTCAGAAGTTTCTGCTGCCTTGCAAAGAGAGCAAAGAGAGCCCCACAGGGCTCCCTGGCGTTCCCAGTTCTCCAGGCAGCTCTCAGCCACTTCCAAACGCCCTGGAGGATTTGCCTTCCCACCTTTCCTTACAATTTCCTCCCTGATAGGCAGCCGAGCCTTGTTTTGCTGTCGCAGGAGCCGAGGTTGTGTTTTCCGTGGACTGCACCAAGCTGAAGGAGCACTTTGTCCCGGGAAATCGGGAATTTGACCGCGTTTATTTCAACTTCCCCCACTGCGGGAGGAAGGCTGGCGTGGTGAAGAACAGGCAGCTCCTCGCTGGCTTTTTCCACAGGTGAGTAAACCCTAATTAATGCCGTGCTAATTACCGGCCGTGGCAGAGCTTTCCAGCTGTGCTCCAGGTGGTTTTGGGGCGCTGGGGGATTTGGGGTTATGCTAACAGGATTTTTTGGGGCTGTGCTAACAGGATTTTTTAGGGTAATGCTTAGAGGATTTTTTGGGGTTATGCTAACAGGATTTTTTGGGGTAATGCTTAGAGGATTTTTTGGGGCTGGGCTAACAGGATTTTTTGGGGTAATGCTTAGAGGATTTTTTGGGGCTGGGCTAACAGGATTTTTTGGGGTTATGCTTAGAGGATTTTTTGGGGCTGGGCTAACAGGATTTTTTGGGGCTGGCTAACAGGATTTTCTGCTCTGGCTTCCCTTCCAGCTGTGCAGAGGTGCTGGCCCAGGAGGGAGAGGTCCACGTGGCCCTTTGCAATGGCCAGGGAGGGACTCCTGCGGATCAGCCCAGGAGGGAGTGGCACAACAGCTGGCAGATCGTGGCTGTGGCTGCAGGAGCTGGCTTTATCCTGAGCCACGTTCATCCCTTTAAAGCAGAGACTATCGAGGGATACAAATGCACAGGTTACAGGTAACCATCACAAACTGAAATTCTGATGTTTGTGCTCTTAAAACGCCCCAGTGCTAGAATATTCTTGTAGCATCTTGTTGGCTGGAGAGGAACTCCTTTTCATTTTCCTTTTCATTTTTTCCATTTAATTTTCCTTTTAATATTTTCCATTTAATTTTCCTTTTTATATTTTCCTTGTAATTTTCCTTTTAATTTATTTTCCTTTTAATTTTCCTTGAAATTTTCCTCAAAATAGCTGCAGTTCTTGTTCATCTCTAAGCAGAATAACCAAGATTAAAAGGCAAGCTTCCTGCCAAAGCACCCTCTAAAAATAAGACTATCTGAGGATTTTAAAGGTCAAAAGCATCCATTTCAGAACAAATATCAATCTCAGTCTAAAGACAGGAGGACTAGGGGTTGGTGCTGGCAGAGACCTCTGCTCCTCTCTACTTAAATATTAAATATTATACACATTAAATATCAGAAATTAGCGGTGACTTTGCTCTGGTTTTTTGTATCTTCAGGAGTCAGGATAAATCCTTCTGTGTGGAGGGTGCTTTGAACCACATTTTCACACTGAGCACAGCACCCCCGTGTTTCACACCCATGAGCTGCCACACACAACTGGGGAGCCAAAAAGTTTCTTTTCAAGTGCCACAAGTCCTCGTGGATAAAATGAACAGGTGAGTTTTATAATTGGTTTCTCTTTGGCAGTAGGAATGTGGGGATGGCCAGCAGTGGGGTCAGATAAATGGATATGGTGACTGGGAAATCCTTTTTTTTGCCAGAAAATGGCAGTGAATTCTTGATCGTAACACCAGTGCCCTGAAAATGTGCAACACCTTTGGTGAAAGGCTTGGCTTGGTCAGGTGGTTCCTGGCTTAAGAATGTTTTGGGTGAATTGTTGCACTCAAATTATGGCCACAGGAAGGAAATCACAGATGGTGTCTGTAATTTGCGCTTTTGTTTTTCACAGGGGTTTCCTCGAGGTGAATTCAAGTCATCCAGTAAGGACAATAAAGGACAAGCTCAGTGCAGGGCTCGGCCAAGCTTTTCCTCTGCAGGACATCAGCTCCTGCCTTCCCCTGCTCCAGCAAGGTCACCCCGGTGGTGTTTGCCACTCCAGCATCTTCTGCATCACCCTGAGCCCAGGGGAGGCTCCAGGCACTGGGAAAACACCTCAGGGACTGGCAGATGCAGCTCTGTGTTCCCATTTTGGCCACGACACAGGTGGCAATGGGCAGGAGGGATGCCCAGCTCCAGAGCAGTTTTACCTTAGGCCTTCCCTCCTGCCTCATGCCCAGGCAATGATAAAAACTGGAGCCTTTTCCCCAGGGACACTTCAGGTTCTTTCTGGGCCCGTTTTTAGGAAATGTCGGCTCACTCCCCACTCCATGCCTGCTTTCCATGAGATGCTGGTTGTGCTCGCAGTGGGCAGGGGCACGGAGGACAGCTGTGTGCAGATGTTGGTGGAGAACATTAAAACCACCATGAATTCCCTTCACCAGGGCGTTTCTGGTGTCAAACCCAGCATCAGCCTGCAGGAACCAGCTTTTGGAACTGAGCTCAGTGACTTTGCTGCTTTTGAAAGGCAGCTTGGTGAAGTTCAGCATTTCCTCTGTGTGGGGACAGAGCCAGAGCCGCCAGGCTCCTGTGTGGGCGTTATCAGGGCAGCTCCTGCTGAATTAAAAAGCCAGGAGCTGGTTGTTGTCTCTGCCTCGCTGAACCTGGACCTCCTGGCCATGCTGCTGTGTGGAATATCCGACTGGAGAATGCTCTGGACGTGGGACAGGCGCTTCCTCAGGCAGTTCCCTGAGGGAGAGTTGAGGCTTTTCAGGAGTTTTTCCCTCTACCCACCTTCCTACGTGCACGATGTCAGCTTCTGGCTTCCTGACGGGCAGGACTTTGATGAAGTGGCTTTCCACAGCCTTGCCAGGAGGGTGTCAGGTGAAACGGCCGTTTCCATCCAGCTGAGGGACAGTTTCCAGCAGCCAGGGACGGGACGGAGGAGCCTCTGCTACAGGGTGACTTTCCAGTCCTGTGACAGGGCCTTGGGCAGCCGGGAGGCAGCGGAGATGCAGCTGCACCTTCGGGAGGGACTCCAGCAGCACCTGGGGGTGACCCTGAGGTAGAACATTGCAGGGGCTCCTGTGGCCCTTTCTGAGCTGGAAAATGTCACCTGCCCGTCGTTGGACCCGAGGCTGTGTCACTGCAGTGCCCGTCACAAGGGCGGGGTGGACTTTGAGCACCTGCCCACGTTTCCATGTGGGAGCTCCTGTTAACGGAGCTCCTGTTCTGTGTCTGTGCGATGAAACCTGGTTTTATAAAGTGGAGCTTTTCTTTCCTGGGCTCCTGTGAGAGTGGATTTGATCTCTTTACTAATGCAAATTCCTGCTGGTGCCCACCCTGAGCCTGCCCAGGCCAGCCTGAGGCCATTCCCTCCCCTCCTGTCCCTGTTCCTGGGAGCAGATCCCAAATCCCCCCGGCTGTCCCCTCCTGTCAGGAGTGGTGCAGAGTCACAAGGGCCCCCCTGAGCCTCCTTTTCTCCAGGCTGAGCCCTTTTCCAGCTCCCTCAGCTGCTCCAGACCCTTCCCAGCTCCGTTCCCTGCCCTGGACACGCTCCAACCCCTCCATATCCTTCCCGTGCTGCTCTTTCCCCATCCCCTGGTCACAGCGGGTACCAGATAAAGAACATTCTCCGTCGGTGCGTTCCCCATTCCTTCACTTTCCTGCCCAAAAAGGCGGGCAGGGCAGGGCGGGGATGGACCCTGGCTCGGACCTGGGAGTGATGGACACAGATGGGTGATGGACCTGGGTTTGCGGGGCAGCGCTCTCTCTGTCGCGGTCTCTGTCCCTGTCCGTCTGTCGGTCCCGGTCCCTGTCCCTGTCTGTCTGTCGGTCCGTCTGTCCGTCCCGGTCCCTGTCCGTCTGTCGATCCCTGTCCGTCTGTCAGTCCCTCTGTCGGTCCCTGTCCGTCTGTCAGTCCCGGTCTCGGTCCGTCTGTCGGTCCCGGTCCCTCTGTCTGTCCCTGTGTCGGTCCCGGTCCGTGTGTCGGTCGCGGTCCCTCTGTCGGTCCCTGTCCGTCTGTCGGTGCCGGTGTCGCTCCCGGTCCCCGTGTTGCTGCCGCCGCCCGCCGGGAGCGCGCTGCCCACACCCGTGATGGCGGCGGCGGCTTCGGCCGCGCTGCCGCAGCTGCTCGGGCCGAGCCGCGGCGGGCGGCGGGCGCTGCCTGCCCGTACCCGGCATGGCCGCCAAGGGGGCCCGGCAGCGGCCGCGGGCGGGCGGCGGGGACGCGGCGGGGCGGCGGCCCGAGCCCGCGGGCAGCGAGGAGGCGCGGAACGAGTGGGTGCTGCCGGGGACGGAGCGGGGCTACCGGGGCTGCTGAGGGTACTGGGGCTGCTGAGGGTACCGGGGCCACCGGGGCCACGGAGGCTGCTGAGGCCGCCGGGGCTGCTGAGGCTGGGGGGCTGCCGGGGCTACCGGGGCTGCTGGGGCTACCGGGGCTGCTGGGGCTACCGGCACCACCGAGGCTGCTGAGGCCGCCGGGGATGCTGAGGTTGCCGGGGCTGCCGGTGCCGGGCTTTACACGGGCGGTCCGTGCTGTGGGGACGGTGCCGGAGCATCCCCGGCCCGGCTGCCTTGGGGGTGCTGAGGGGCTGCTGCTGCTTCCTTGTGAGGGCACTGGCATCCCCATCCCTCCTGCCCTAATGCCACCCTCAGCCTTTCCTCGGTGTCACCTTGTGAGGGGACTGGCATCCCCATCCTGCCCTAATGCCACCCTCAGTCATCTCCATCCCTCCTGCCCTAATGCACCCTCAGCCTTTCCTCGGTGTCACCTTGTGAGGGCACTGGCATCTCCCTCCTGCCCTAATGCACCCTCAGCCTTTCCTCGCTGTCACCTTGTGAGGGGACTGGCATCTCCCTCCTGCCCTAATGCACCCTCAGCCTTTCCTCGCTGTCACCTTGTGAGGGCACTGGCATCTCCCTCCTGCCCTAATGCACCCTCAGCCCTTTGCTCGCTGTCACCTTGTGAGGGCACTGGCATCTCCCTCCTGCCCTAATGCACCCTCAGCCTTTCCTCGGTGTCACCTTGTGAGGGCACTGGCATCCCCATCCTGCCCTAATGCACCCTCAGCCTTTCCTCGCTGTCACCTTGTGAGCCGTGATCTTGTAGCTGAGTTTTCCTGCTGCATATTTGTAATTTTTTTTTTTACCTGCCCCGCTTTTGGATTAGATCATCCGGGAGCAAAGCAGGGCACGTCTGGGCCCCTGAAGGATCAACAGCTTTCAAGTGTCTGATCTCGGCCAGGTTCTGTGCAGCTCTGCTGAGCAACATCTCGGATTGTGATGAGACCTTTAACTACTGGGAGCCGGTGAGTCCCTTCCTGCCCTTGGGATTGGCAGTTTGCAAATACCCCTTTATTTAGGACCTTGTGCTCTCTGTTTCAGTTTCCAGCTGGCTTGTGCAAATGCAGATTTATTTATAACCGTGTGCTGATCCCTCTGTTTCAATGAGAAGTATTTTGCTCTGGAAACTCTCTGCTTTGTGGCAAACTCTCTGCTTTGTGTGCTGCGTGTTAATTTATTTATTTGATCTCTGTTGCAGACACACTACCTCATTTATGGGAAGGGGTTTCAGACCTGGGAGTACTCTCCTGCCTACGCCATCCGCTCCTATGCTTACCTGTGGCTCCATGCCTTGCCAGCCTGGTTCCACGCCAGGGTTCTGCAAACCAACAAGGTAAATTTGGTGTGTGGAAGCTGCTTTTGAGAGGAAGAAATGTACATTTAGTGTGGGAAACAGCCGTCCTGTTTGATGTTGAAATTGACTTCATTGTTAAAAACCATGGTTGAAATTCAATTCATTTTTATAAAACATGGTTGAAATTGACTTCATGTTTGTAAAACTGGTTTGTTGACAAACATTGACCTCCCTGGAAGGATTTCCAAGGGTTTGTGGGTTTCCCCTGATGTTTTACCAGCCCGTTTTGTGTCCTGTGCCTCATTCAGACTCTGTCTGTGTCTGCCAGGTTCTCATCTTCTATTTCCTGCGATGCTTCCTGGCCTTCCTGAGCTGTGTTTGTGAACTCTACTTCTACAAGTGAGTGTCAGAGTGTCTGCAGGGGGTGTGTGGGAGCAGTGTGAGTGCCAGGGACCGCTCCTGCCACAGGAAATAGGCTTTGAGGCTCGTGTGTGGATGAGAAAATACAAGTTTTCGTAATAACTCACGGGGATGCTGGTCAGAATGTCACAATTAGGACAAAATTGCACTGCTGGATTTCCCACCCACACCTCTACTCCAGCATTTTGTTGGCTCCGCTCGTTTCCTCGCTGCTGGCAGCAAGCAGGGTGGGAGTGTTGCAGACTGAGGAGAGTCTGCTGCTGTGTTTGCTTATCCCAGTGAATTTGACTGGAACACACTGATTGCTGCTGTCTGGAATCTCTCTGCCAGTGCTGTTTGCAGCCACTAAAATCAGTAGCCCTAACATGCAATTATCTTGTCTAAACTGCATTTTTATTTTTACCGGCTGTCTCTTGATTCCTGATTTTTAATCCACTACCTTGCATGAGTTTTTTTGTTTGTCAGAAGCCACAGTTCATCTCCTTAAACCAGAATGCTGACACGTATTTTCTCATCCACGTTCTGTTTTAAAGAGATGAACTGTGGCTTTTTTTGCGTGGTGGCGTTTTGTGAGGGGTGATGGGATGGATGGGAGTGTGCAGCAGTGCAGCCACAACTCCTGAGATTTGCACAAGCACAGCTGGGAGAATCCAGGCCCCACCCAGGGTTTTGTACTGGTGAAACTCAGGGTCTGAAACCCCAGGGGAGGCAGCAGCTGAGTGTTGGGGATGCCCCAGCTCAGAGCTCTCAGGCTGTTGTCTGTGGTTCTGCATGCCTTGGTGCTGCTGATTTGGCCCTGGGGCTGTTTTGTGGTACCTGTTTCTCTGCTGCTTCCCCAGGGCTGTGTGCAAGAAGTTTGGGCTGCACGTGAGCAGGCTGATGTTGGCCTTCCTGGTGCTCAGCACGGGCATGTTCTGTGCTTCTGCAGGTGAGTTGGCTTGGCACTGGCACTGACAGAGGTTCAGAGGGAAGAAAATCACATCTCCGGGTGCTCTTTGTTGTATTCCCGTGACAGAATAAGCGTTGATTCAGTGTTTGTTCTCTGTGTTACAATTCCCAGGCCTGTTTCTGTTGCTGCCTCCTGTTTTTAGTATTGCAGTGCATTTACACAGGCTCCTGGCCTGCCTTCCCTTGCTCTAAGGCAGGAGCTGACACTTTGGCACTTTGTGTGCTGTCCCCTCAGGCTGGCTGTACCTGTTCTCCCAGCCACTGCAGGACTTGCAGCAGTATTGTGTGAAGTGTGGGGAGCCTGTGCTGACCTCTCATCCCCTTGTGTTGCAGCTTTCCTGCCCAGCAGCTTCTGCATGTACACCACGGTGGTGGCCATGACGGGCTGGTACATGGACAGGACCTCGGTGGCAGTGCTGGGGGTGGCTGCTGGAGCCCTGCTGGGCTGGCCCTTCAGCGCAGCTCTGGGGTAAGGAGCACTTGCTGCCCTTTCTCAGCTGCTCTGCACCTGCCTGGGCAGAGCCAGCAGGCACTGAGCTGCCAGCTTCGCCCTGGATCCTTGCTACAGCCTTCCTGGCTTTTGGAAAACTCAGGTTGGGCAGATTTCCTGGCAATTATTTGGGTCTCTCTTCCAGGCTTCCTATTGCCTTTGACTTGTTGATCCTGAAGAAGAGGTGGAAAAGTTTCCTGAACTGGTGTGTGGTGTCCTTGATCCTGTTTTTGGTGAGTGCCTGCCACTGTGCTGGTGTTTGCAGGGGTCTGAGGATGAGGGAAGAGACCAGGATCTGACTCCATGTTTCAGAAGGCTTGATTTATTATTTTATGATATATATTATATTAAAACTATACTAAAAGAAGAGAAGAAAGGATTTCATCAGAAGGCTAGCTAGAATGGAAAAAGAAGGAATGATAACAAAGGTTTGTGACTGACCGAGACTGTGACTGGCCATTAATTAGAAACAACCACCTGAGACCAATCCCAGATGCACCCGTTGCATTCCACAGCAGCAGATAACCATTGTTTACATTCTGTCCCTGAGGCCTCTCAGCTTCTCAGGATAAAAAATCCCAAGAAAAGGATTTTTCATAAAATGTGGCTGTGACATGCCACAACACAAAGAGGGAATGGATGGCAACACAAGGAATGAGTTCCTTTAGGAAAATCTGCTGGAGTGCTCCACTTTAACCAAAATCTGCTTTCCCCCAGGTGCCCTTGGTGGTGGTGGACAGCTATTACTATGGCAAGCTGGTGGTGGCACCTCTCAACATCGTTTTGTACAATGTCTTCACCCCCCACGGGCCTGATCTCTACGGTGAGTTTGGGATAACGAGCCAGGGAGGCAGCCCGAGCTTTTCTGGCTGCCCTGGCCCTTGACTGGCAGTGCTTTTTGTGCCCTACAGCCAAAGCAGCTGCCAGCTTCTGTTCCTGCCTGCTCCGAGGGCTGCAGCTGCAGCTTCTGGACACGGGATGTCTCTGTCGAGCTGGCAATGCGCTGCCGGTTCCTCCGGGCTGGGAGTTGTGCTGCTTTTGTTCACTTTCCACTCCCGTGAAGCTGCCAGGAGGTGTCTCACTGCCTGGGCACAAGTGGCCCGTGTGTGTTTGCCAGCTTGGATCCGCTCCTGGCTGCTGCTCCTCGCAGTCAGGCTGCAGAACTTGGAGAAAGTGAGGAATGGTGCAGAATCCACACTGCTTTCTGGCCATATCCTGCACTTCTAGAGCTGGAAATTAATTCCTAGCGGGGCTTCAGGAGGGCTGGCAGAGCGCAGGGGATGCCTGCAGGATCTCTGTGCAGAATCCAGACTGCTTTCTGGCCATATCCTGCACTTCTAGAGCTGGAAATTGATTTCTAGCCGGGCTTTAGAAGGGCTGGCAGAGCCCAGGGGATGCCTGCAGCATCTCTGTGCTCTGTGTGAGGCCAGAGGAGCTGTTGAGGAGGGCTCAGCACTGGCAGCAGCAGCATCAGGGCTTTCTCTGGCAGCTGGCACTGCTGCTTGGGTTGAGGGGCTGTTCTGGGTGGTGCTGATTTGTCACTTGTGCCTGGCACAGCAGGGCAGCAGCTGCTCTGCCAGGGCTCTTGGCCTCTGCAGGAAGGCTCTGAAGTGTGGGGCTGGGAGTTTTGTGTGAGTGAGCTCCAGGCTCTGTCTCTGATAGGTTTTGGCAGGGCCTTGTGCCTGACCTTTTCCACACTGGTGCATGAGTTGTTTGCAGAAGCCTCCAGGGACCCATCTGTCCTGAAGAGTTTTATTCACAGTGACATTCACACAACATCCTCGGGCTAGTAAAGGAGCCTGCCTGGAATTGCTCTTTAATGCAGCGTGGCCAGGACAGTGTTTAGAGAGCTTCAAAACACTGGGGAAAAATAACACAGCCAGGGGAGATGAAAGGCTGGCCAATCCCTCTTGGCTCTGCAAGCTGGGATTTCCCAACGTTCACATGATGGGGGCAGAGTCACCAGCCCAGATCATCTCCAGTGTAAGCACTGCACTGTTTTTGAGACAAGGTTCGATTAATGTTTTTTCCTCTGTCTTTAGCAATATGCTCCCTCTACATAAATATTGTCTGTGCAATTAATATTTCCCTGGAGTGATTTGGTTTCTACAGCCAAGGGAAAACAGCTGCCAAGAATATATCCCTGTTTCTGAGGCTTTGGGGTGTTTTTGTGTACTTAATTTGGGACCAGAGTTTTGTCCACTTTGGGAGGCTTTGTTCAGCTTGGGTGGAAGGTGCTGGAGCTGCTCACGTCCCTCCTTTCTCTGTGGAGCCCTGCTCCTTGAGCAGAGTGAGAATAAATGAAATTCAGTGAGCAGACTGTTCATTGTAGCAGCACTGAATCAGAGCGAGGGCTGTGACTCATGACCAAATTATTGCAGCTTAGTTTCTGCTTGCCAGCTGCAGTTCCTGCACTCAGGCTTCAGCCCAGGGTGGGGCTCCTTGTCCCAAACCTCTTTTACAGCTCCCCTGCTCTGGCCTGAGCTGCCCCCACCATTCCTGTGCTCAGGGTGCAGCGTGGATAAATTTGATTCACTCCTGAGTTCTGCAATTGCTCCTGGGGCCGTTCCCAGGCCTCAGAGTTCAAAGCATTTTCTCACTGGGGTCTGACAGAGCTTCCAGCTGCTTTTCCCCATGGAACCACCGTGCCAGGAGCTGCCTGGGTGTTCCTTTCCCACTGCTTTCCCCAGTCTGTGTCCTGGATCCCACAGCTGCCCAGCTCCGGGATGTGCATCCTTGCAGGAAGATTCTCCAGCTCCTCTCTCCAAGCACATTCCCATTAACCCCTGAGCATGGAGAGTTCTCAGTGCCCCTCCCTGCTTCAAAGATGATGTTCTGGGCCAGGACTTCTTGCCTGCAGTGGGGTTGTTCCTTTTTGAGGCTGCAGTTCACCTTGAGCCGTGTGGATAAGAGGAATAAAATCCCTTTTTGCCCTGGGAGGCTTTGAGCCTGAGTGCCTCTGAATGGCTGCGTCACCAGTGAGCCAGCCTGGTGCTCTCTGCCTGCTGTGCACTGTTCTCTTTTTTCCTCCCTTTTTATTTTTTTTTTAGCCTCTCACAGAGAAGAAAATCCCTCATTGGAGAAGCAGGGGAGGCTCAGGGCTTGTTTTTTTTCTGGGCAATTCAGTCACACCGCAAAAAATGTGAGCGAGCAGCTATTTTTTGGTGAAAGCTTTGCTTCAGAGCAGCTGCTGTGTTTATTAGCAGTGTTCTCTGGGCTGTGTTTGGGTTGGGGAGGAGTTGTGTTTCATGAGGTGTCCTTCACTCCTGACCCCCAGGCTGCCAAATCTGAAGCCAGAGCAGGGAGAGGTGAATTCAGGGTGAATTCCCTTTGCTTCTCATCTCAGCCACAAAGGTGACAGGATGGTCCCTGGGCTTGCCCTTCAAAGATTTAGAACTTATTTCTATAATTGCTGTTGATAACTCAGAGTTTCCTGTACAAACCCAAGCTGCTTGGCCAGGCAGTGGCTCCAGTGCCGTGTTTGTGACACCCCCAGTGCAGCTTCTCCCCTTTTTTTAGCTGCAGGAGCCGCAGAGCCCTCGGGTTTTCCTTGCTGCTATTCAGTTGTCTGATTAATTTCAACACGGACCTGATGTAAGTGGCTCTGATTGCAGGAAATTGCTGTGGCATGTGACACATGTCACAACAGTGCCGCGATTAAAGCCCCCGCGTGTCATTTACTGGCTGATTGAGCTAATCACACTGAGAGAGTGGGAAATGTGTGGAGAGGAACTGGCGTTCCTCATTGTTAAGGGCTTTAAGCATCCTGAATTAAGAGTCCAAATAAATGACAGTTGGACTGGAGTTTCTTTCAGTTTACATCCTGCAGAGCTTCCAGCCAGCTCCCGAGTGTGGAGGCAGAGCTGCCTGGCTCCTGTTGGTGTCAGAACAGGCTGAATTTGGGACATTTCAATAGTGCTGAGTGAAAGGAGGGACCAAAACCAGCATTCAGTGGCAGAGGCTTTGTTGGGGTGAAGTGAGAATACAAACTCCTTCCCTTCTTAATCCTTTTTGGTACCTTTCTGTTGCTGCCAACCCAGAATGAACATCCTCACTCCAGAATTACATGGCATTGTGTGGTTTTGTGTGACTCCTCTGCAGTTAGAAAGAGAGGATGAATTTGGGGTCAAATTTCCCAATTTTAGAAGTTTCCACTTCTGCTTTCCTGCTGAATGGAGGGGTGAGCTCTGTGTCACAGAGTTCTGCTGGCTCTGGGGTTCATGAGCAGCAGGTGTAATACTGACTATTTTTCACCCTCACATTAAAGATAAGGAGAAAAATTAATTAATTTCTGAGCAGGAAGACAATGAAGTTTCTTGTGCAGGTGTGAGTGTGAGATGCTCTGGTGGGCTGTGTCAGGCAGAGAAGGGCCAAAGCTGCTGCTCCGTCCATTCATACTTGAGTTTCAAACCTCTTTTTTCCTTTCCTTTAGGTACAGAACCCTGGTACTTCTATTTCATCAATGGCTTTCTGAACTTCAATGTGGTTTTTGTGCTGGCCCTGCTGGTGCTGCCCCTGACCTGTCTGATGGAGTGTCTGCTGCAGAAATTCCGTGGTGAGTGCAGGGTTTGCCTGCCTAAGAGCAGCTTTTCCCTGCTGGAAGTGAAACTGGGAGCAGGGAGAGCCTTTGGAGCACCAGGAAAGTTCCTGCAGCTCATTAGGGTTCAGGATTGTTCCTTGCCTCCACCTCAAGAGGAAAAATGTGTTAAAAAAAAGCAATCCTGACAAGGTTCCTGAGCTTCATTGTGACATTTAATCCATCAGGAATGGCCCAGCCAATAATCCTGAAGGGGGAAGAAGCTGAACCTGGTGTTGTTCCCATCTTGTCTGCAGCTGGAAATGAGTAGAAACCTTTTGGGGTTGAGGCTGGGCTGTTCTGGGCACTCTGGGTTTTTCAGCTGCCAGGACTGAGCCCTGCTCTGGGCCGTGTCCCCGTGGGTGTGGATATATGAGAGTTTAAAAAAACAAACAAACAAAAAAAAAGAGGAACCAGAATATTCCCTACTTCACGCTGGGCTTTTTCTTGAATAAAATTACATCAGTTTGAGCACATGACACTTGTGAGTGACTCCAGAGGGGAAGTGTAAATTCCTTTCTGCTGTTTTCCTGAGGAAAATTCATCAGGGCTCAGCAGCAGCCTCCAGATTCATCAGTCCAGTCAGTGCTTTGCTTTCTCTGTTTTTTTTTACTGACTACAGCAAACAGTAACACAATCCTCGATGAAAATGTATGTTCAGGGGTGTTTGCTTATGTCTGTTCCTTGGCTGCGAGTGACAAACTCGCAGAAAGCAGTAAAAGCTCAGTAGGAGCTCCTGTAAATGCAAGATTTCCTGCTGTTCACTTGGTGTTCTTGTGCTGAGCAGCAGGAGCGACTCTGCCAAGCGCTTTGTTCTTATTGTCTGTGAAATGCCGCTGGCTTAATTGCTTAACTCTGCTGTTGGGAGTAGCAAGGGGCAGGAGAGGGACTGAAAATTATCAGGCAGCGCAGAGCCCTCCTCAGTGTGACTGAAATTCAGGGTAATTGTTGTTATTTTTGAATCAGTTATTTCCTCTGTTAAGCAGGAGGCGCCTGGGAGAGCTCTCCCGGTGTTGTTTTTGTAACGAGGCAATGAAGGCTGGGCAAACCTCGGGCTCCAAACAACCATTTGGGAGGGGAAGGGCAGCTCCGGAGGGGCCCTTCCTGATCTTGGTGTGCACAATGCCCAGCAGGAGACCCAGCACTCCTGTGTGCCTCCTCACACCTGGCAGCTCCTGGTGGCTTTTGTGTCTCCTTGGATCCACCAACTCTTATTTTCTGCTTCTGCTCTTCCTAAGGCCGTTGGAATTGTCAATGATGTTGGAATCTGCAAAAATCCTCTGAGGAAAACGCCCTGCTGGCTGTTGGGGTGTGTTACCTGGGTTTTTAAGAACACTGGTGCTCAGAGCACTGTGTTTGGGTCTCCAGAGTGGGCTTTGGGTCCACTAACTCTTATTTTCTGCTTTTGCTCTTCTGAGGCCGTTGGAATTGTCAATATTGTTGGAATCTGCAAAAATCCTCTGAGGAAAATGCCCTGCTGGCTGTTGGGGTGTGTTACCTGGGTTTTAGCAGCACTGGTGCTCAGGACAGGGCGTGTTTGGGTCTCCAGAGTGGGCTTTGGGTCCACCAACTCTTGTTTTCTGCTTTTGCTCTTCTAAGGCCGTTGGAATTGTCAGTGTTGTTGGAATCTGCAAAAATCCTCTGAGGAAAACACCCTGCTGACTGTTGGGGTGTGTTACCTGGGTTTTAGCAACAGTAGTGCTCAGAGCAGGGTGTTTGGGTCTCCAGAGTGGACTTTGGATCCACCAACTCTTGTTTTCTGCTTTTGCTCTTCCTAAAGCCATTGGAATTGTCAGTGTTGTTGGAATGTGCAAAAATCCTCTGAGGAAAACACCCTGCTGGCTGTTTGGGGTGTGTTACCTGGGTTTTAACAACACTGGTGCTCAGGACGGGGCGTGTTTGGGTCTCCAGAGTGGGCTTTGGGTGTGGGAGGGGATTGTACAAGAGAAGGAATTCCTGCATTTCTCCTTTGCTGAGGTTTTGTTTTCTCCCAGTTCAGAACCTGGGCCGTCCCTACTGGCTGACCCTGGCTCCCATGTACATCTGGATCCTGATTTTCTTCAGCCAGCCCCACAAAGAAGAGAGATTCCTCTTCCCCATCTACCCCCTCATCTGTCTCTCTGGTGCTGTGGCTCTCTCTGCTCTTCAGGTAAATTCCAGTGGGGTTCAATAAACAGCTGAGAATATTTCCCAGCTGTTTTTTCATGATGACTTTGAGCTGTTCTCCAGTCCCAAATGGGAATTCTGGAGCTGTGGTGCTGTAGTGCCAACAGCACCCAAAATCCAAGAGGTTGCTGAGGGTTCAGTGACCTGCTGATGGAATTGTGGCTCCTTGGCTGCTCAGCTCTATGGGAATGTGTGTGTGTAGGAAATGCCTTTTGATGTGTCTCAGAAGGAATCCCTCCCTCACTGGGCTGAAAAAAGGCAGAAGGATCTCATTTAAATGTTGGGAATTGCACTGAACGTTTGGAAGAGCCAAAACCTGGATGTTTAGTAAACATCACTTGAAACACTTCACAGAGCAAAGCACTAATAGAGACTGATATAAACCTTCCCAAAGCTCAGAATTATTCATCTCCTGCTGTTAAAAAGGCTCAGGAATGCAGCCAGGAGCCTGTTCCAGCTGTTTGGCCTCACCCTGCTGTTCCTGCCACCCTCAGTCCCTCATCCTCGCTCTGGATCTCCGTCACTCCCAGATGAGTTCCAGTCCTTGCCTTCACCAGGATCCAGCTTGGAATGTCACCAATATTCTGGCTCTGACTGAGAATTCCTCCGTGCTCTCAGAACATCACAGAGCAATGTTCATTTATTTTTATTGTAACTTGAGGAAAGTTTCCTGTACATTTCTTGCATGTTTTGCCACTGTTTGATGACATTTTGCCCAGTCTGGAGCATCCAGCTGAGAATCTGGAACTGATTGCCCACCAGCAGGACAAGCTTGTCACTCTCCCCCTCCAAACTACGGGGATGTTGTGAGAAAAATGCAAACAGGACAAGAGAAACAGAAACCAGCTGAGGGCAGGGAGTGAATAACCACTCCTGCAGAGCAGCAGGGAGGGACCAAGGCAGGGACTGGATGGATTTCCACCTGGCTGTCCCAGAAAGGCTTTTTAATTGAAAAAACCAAACCTAAAGGGCTTTTCTTTTATCAGTTTTTCTTTTTATCAATTTTTCTTTTTATCAATTTTTCTTTTTATCAGTTTTTCTTTTATGAGTTTCAGAGAGTGACTTGTGTTCAAAGCTGGACGCAGAAAGTGCTCTGTGGTGTTTTATTCGCTTCAAAGCTGTGGTTTGTGCAGGCAGGGTAAACAAGCAGAGGTCACTCTGGAAATCTGGGTCATGGAGCTTGTGTTAGGCAGGAGTTCAGTCCAGCATGGAAAATCAGGTGAGTGTGCAGGGAAATTCTGAAAGGGACCCTTGCCCCTGGTTCACCTGGGAGCAACCAAACTGGAACCCTTGAGAGAACAATTTAGGTCCAGAGCCTTTCCTAGGAAGCATAAAAAGAGCTGAAATACCCCAAATTATCACTTAAATATGACCAAACTCTATGAGTTTCTGTGCATTTTGATGGCTCTGAATTTAAAAATTTGGTTGGGGGGACACACTGTTGTAAGAGCTTTGTGAAAAATGTGAATTTTGCTGAATGGATCAGAGTTGGAGTAACTTCGTATTGTCTCTCTTTTTTTTCTTTTAATCTCTTCCCTGAGAAATGTTACCACTTCATCTTCCAGCGCTACCGCCTGGAGCACTACACAGTGTCCTCCAACTGGCTGGCCCTGGGGACTGTCCTCCTCTTTGGCCTTTTGTCACTGTCACGCTCTGTTGCCTTATTCAAAGGTTGGTATTCCACATTTCCCCTCTGCCCTCCTGGCTCTTGGGCTCAGGCCTGCAAAAGCTGTGCTGTAGAAAAGGGAGTTGGCAGTAAAATTTCGTGGGAGAGTGAGCTGAGATCCCTCAAGGAAGAGTTTGAAGGCAGGGTAAGACACAGGATTCCCAGCAGGAAGGAGGAGGTTTCATAGTGTGGTCTCCTGCTGGATTCCCCCACAAAGATTTCGCTTGAAAACCTTCAAATTACGTTACCTGTGTCCTGCAGGTAACATATTTGTTGAGAAGTTTGTCCTTGAGAAGTTTGGGTGTTGTTGCTGCAGGGGAAGGAATAAATTCTGCTGGTCAACATTAATTAATTATTAATTATACATTCATCCATATATATGTGTGAATGGGTCACCAGAATTGCATCACTTCAAAGTCCTCTTCACCTTCCACCAGTAAACTCCACTGATGTAAAACCTGACTGGTTTTAAAGCAGATAGTTCAGATTTCTGATAATCCCATTTGGAAAAGCATTTTCCTGTGTAAAATGTGAATTAGGTGCATGAGTCCTTAATGGAGATGGAATCAAAGCCTTCCCACCTCATCAGTATTTTTTTGGAGTTTTGGTGGCCATTGACAGGCAGGGAAATGTGAATAAAATTGTTAAGAGGGGAAAAGGGTAAGAGGAGAAGCTTTGAATGCAGCCACTTCTTAGCATAGACCAGTTCATGAGTTATGAATTAAAAATTTATACATGAAACAACTTTTGTAGGCTTTAATTAAACACCCTTCTAAGATTAATGATGGTTTTCTGCCTCCCACAGGCTACCACGGGCCCCTGGACCTGTACCCTGAATTCCACAGGATTGCCACTGACCCCAGCATCCACACGGTGCCCGAGGGGAGGCCAGTCCATGTCTGTGTGGGGAAGGAGTGGCACAGGTTCCCCAGCAGCTTCCTGCTGCCAGACAAGTGAGTGCTGCCCTGGCAGAGGGGCAATTAGGGCAGCTGGATAACGAGGGGCACAGTAATGGGTGTGGGGAACCCTCAGGAACTTGGATCTCTGGTGTCACCAGCAGTGTCATAAACACTGTTAAGGTACCCAGATAAAGGATTCTGAAGGTTTTTCATCAGGAAAACTGGCCACAAGTTCCTGGGAGTCTCTGGTGTGCCTGGGGATGGTGTCCTTGGTTTTGGGGCTCAAAAATACCCAAATTAAAGATTTTGAAGGTTTTTGGTCAACACATTGACCACAAGTTCCTGGGGATCACCTGGGGATGGTGTCCTTGGTTCTGGGGCTCAAAAGTACCCAAATAAAGGATTCTGAAGGGTTCTGATCAGCACATTGACCACAAGTTCCAGGGAGTCACATGGGGATGATGTCCTTGGTTTTGTTGCTCAAAAGTACCCAAATAAAGGATTCTGAAGGTTTTTCATCAGCACACTGGCCACAAGTTCCTGGGAATCCCTGGTGTTCCTGGGGATGGAGTCCTTGGTTCTGGTTTTGGTGCTCAGAAGTACCCAGATAAAGGATTCTGAAGGTTTTTGATCCCGTTGGCCACAAGTTCCTGGGAATCCTTGGTGTGCCTGCAGATTGAGTCCTTGGTTCTGGTTCTGGTGCTCAAAAGTACCCAAATAAGGGATTCTGAAGGTTTTTTGTCAGCACATTGGCCACAAGTTCTTGGGAATCCTTGCTGTGCCTGGGGATGGTGTCCTTGGTTCTGGTTTTCGTCCTCAAAAGTACCCAACTAAAGGATTCTGAAGGTTTTTGATCAGCACATTGGCCACGAGTTCCTGGGGACCGCCTGGGGATGGAGTCCTTGGTTCTGGTTTTGGGGCTCTCACACAATGCTCTCCCTGCTCTCTGCAGCTGGCAGCTCCAGTTCATCCTGTCAGAATTCCGGGGCCAGCTGCCCAAACCCTTTGCCAAGGGGCCCTTGGCCACCAGGATCATTCCTGCAGACATGAACGACCAGAACAAGGAGGAGCCCTCTCGATATGTAAGGATTTATTCCAGCTTCCTTTCCCTTACCTCGCTGGATAATTGAAATTATTGCAGTGCCTCACAGTGGATCTCCCCATTTCTGCTGGATAATTGAAATTATTGCAGTGCCTCACAGTGGATCTCCCCATTTCTGCTGGATAATTTAAATTATTGCAGTGCCTCACAGTGGATCTCCCCATTTCTGCTGGATAATTTAAATTATTGCAGTGCCTCACAGTGGATCTCCCCATTTCTGCTGGATAATTTAAATTATTGCAGTGCCTCACAGTGGATCTCCCCATTTCTGCTGGATAATTGAAATTATTGCAGTGCCTCACAATGGATCTCCCCATTTCTGCTGGATAATTTAAATTATTGCAGTGCCTCACAGTGGATCTCCCCATTTCTGCTGGATAATTTAAATTATTGCAGTGCCTCACAGTGGATCTCCCCATTTCTGCTGGATAATTGAAATTATTGCAGTGCCTCACAGTGGATCTCCCCATTTCTGCTGGATAATTGAAATTATTGCAGTGCCTCACAATGGATCTCCCCATTTCTGCTGGATAATTTAAATTATTGCAGTGCCTCACAGTGGATCTCCCCATTTCTGCTGGATAATTTAAATTATTGCAGTGCCTCACAGTGGATCTCCCCATTTCTACTGGGTAATTAAAATTATTGCAGTCCCTCTCCCCATTTCTGCTTCCTGGGGAGTTCCAAAGCAAAATTGGTCCCTCTGCAGCACTTGGAAGTCTCCCCATTCTTGTGAGTGGCTTCTGTTTGCCTTTCAACTGCCAGTTTGAAGACATAATGATAATAAAAGAAGCAGCAGAAGTAAGAATTCCTAATGATTGCAGTTTGGGGTTTAGTGTAGTGTGTTAATGTGATCACAGGAATGAGTAATTTGAAGTCCCCCCACAGAAAATATTTGTCATTGAGCAGGAATTGAAAATTTCCTCTTTTATTTCTTTTTAAATATAAAACTATTCATCATATTTTCAACTGAGGAGGAGGAACTTAATTTGGAACTTAATTGCATTAGTGGGAATCTGCTAAGATAATGTGTATTGGAATTATTGATTTATTTCCTGGTTGAACTAAACAAAACACAGATGGGAATGTCTTAAAATTATTGCTAGCTAGCATGTTTAAAATTACTGACAGGTTCAATCTTGGCAGTCTTGTGGGTTAAAATTCTTATTTTGGGGCTGATTATGCAGTTACTGGAAATGGGAAGGAGGCGTGTTCCCACCTGAGAGGAGCTGTCTGCTGCAGTGCATTTAATTTATGAAATCTTTAACTGGGGCTTATTTTTAGCACAGACAGCTGGCTGCTCCAGCCTGTGACTAATAGAGCAAAACACATTTTTGTTTCATGCTTGCTCCTTAATGTCACCCTACAACTTTGTTCTTTCTCGTGCGAGCTCAAGGGCCTAGGACTTGAGAAATCAGAAATTAAACAGGGGCTTAAAACTCTTGCTTTTGACCTGCTAATTACACCAAGAGATCAAGATCTTTCCCTATATTTAGTGACTATGAGCATATTCAGATTTTTTTTTAAAAGTAGAAGAATAATTAGCAAGACCTGGACGGGACTGTGAGAGGAGACAAATCTCAATAGCACGAGGCTGTTGGTGATTTAAAGGGGAGAAAACAAATTATTCAGGAGGATTATGTGAGCCATGGATAAAGGCACTAATGGCGGCGATCTCACTGTTTCAGGTGTGAGAAACAGTGCTATTACTAATACAATCTATTACTGCTCTGCTTGGAAATGGAAGAGGGAACCTCAGTGTTCCTGTTGCTATGAGACACTGGGGGAAGAGCGATTTGATCTTGCTTTGCAATCTCTCTTTCCTTAATCACATCGAGCTGCACTTACCTTGCACGTGCCCAGCTGGGGAGGTGCATTTGTCTCTGAAAGTGCCAAGAAACAGATAAGGAATATTATTTCTTCCCAAGATACATCCGAGCAGGACCAGCAGGTTGGGCTGAAAGCTGCTAACAGCAGCTGCCTTCAGTGAAAAGGGTTTTTGAGCATTTTCTCTTCACTTCCAGCACCCTCCAGACCCCGTGGCAGCAGCAGATGTGCCCTTAGCCCCAGCTCTGGGTGTTCCCACTCCTGTCAGCCAGGATGGGATCCAGCTCAGCTCTCCTCACTTGGCAGAGCAGTGGTATCAAATAAAGAAAGAGTGGGAGGAGGAAAAGGAAAGGGGAGCAGAAGAGGAGAGGATGTAATTTAGAAATCCCTCGCAGCTTTGTTCAGCAGAACTCGTTCCTTTCTTTCATTTCAAGGTCTGGGCGTCACCCAGGTCTCGTGTAAATCCCCAAATCAATGCAGAGGTGCTGCAGAGCAGGAGGAATATCATCCTTGGCTTCACTGTAATGTGAAAATACAAGGGAAACGTGGCTTGCACCTGGAATTTGGAGTCAGGGCAGCATTTAGGATGAGACGAGTGAGGTCCTTGAGGAAGCAACTTGTCTTTCTCTGAATGATTCCACATCACTTCCAGAAAAACTTGGTTAGTGGTTTGGGAGTCCTTGTGCTAATGAGCCAGAGCCTCTCCCAGGGCCTGGAATGTTCCTCTCACACAGAGCACAGAGTGGATTCAGCATCCTCAGCTGCGTTTCCTGTGGTGTAATTTCATTTGCCACTCTGCTGTGATGCCACAGAGCCATCTGCTATCCACCTAATTAAATTGTTTCCAGCCTAAATTGTTACATCAAGCCCCAAAGGTGCTTCAGAAAAGGGATCTCAAGCATGGCCAAGGGAGTTGGCAGTAAAATTTCGTGGGAGAGTGAGCTGAGATCCCTCAAGGAAGAGTTTTAAGGGAGGGTAAGACACAGGATTCCCAGCAGGAAGGAGGAGGTTTCATAGTGTGGTCTCCTGCTGGATTCCCCCACAAAGGTTTCACTTGAAAACCTTCAAATTACGTTACCTGTGTCCTGCAGGTAACATAATTTGTTGAGAAGTTTGTCCTTGAGAAGTTTGGGTGTTGTTACTGCAAGGGAAAGAATAAATTCTGCTGGTCACCATTAATTAATTATTAGTTATACATTCATCCATATATATGTGTGAATGGGTCACCAGAATTGCATCACTTTAAAATCCTCTTTATCTTTCACCAGTAAACTCCACTGATGTAAAACCTGACTGGTTTTAAAGCAGATAGTTCAGATTTCTGATAATCCCACTTGGAAAAGCATTTTCCTGTGTAAAACTTGAATTAGGTGCATGAGATGGAGATGGAATCAAAGCCTTCCCACCTCATCCGTATTTTTGTGGTCTCCTGCTGGATTCCCCCCCCAAAATGAATTGTGCACAGAACCAAAGCCACAGGAAATAAAGGCAGCTCTGTCTGTCCCCGCAGATGGACATCTCCAAATGCCACTACCTGGTGGACCTGGACACAGCAGCAGAGAGCCCCAGGGAGCCCAGGTACTCCTCCCACAGAGAGGAGTGGGTCACCATTGCCTACAAGCCATTCCTGGATGCTTCCAGGTAGGATTTGCACTTTGGAGAGGGAGGGGTGGGGGCACTCTGGGATTTCTGGTTGCAAAAGTGGGCAGGGAGGAGAGATCCGTGGGCAATGCCGGCTTGAAATGCAATTCCCAGCAAAATGGAGCCTTTGTCCAACTCCTGCTTGCAAAATTGATGACCCGAGTTGCTTTAGAGGGTGAAACTCTGTGAGGAGGGTGGTGAGGAGTATTTTTATAAAGAAATAAACAATTTCTTTGTAAAGCTTCCTGCTGAAGCAATGTTTTTGGGGTTGCTTTCCAAAGAAATGGGGTGGATGTCACCTCCTCCTAGGCCACTTTTCACTCTGTTCTGTCCCAGCTAAATTCAAAACAGGCATAAATCACCAGAGGGGATGAGCTCCGAGGAATGTTCTGGAAGCTGGCAGGGAGAGGAGGCAGTCAGCAGGGCCACACCTTGGTTAGGCAGCAGAAAATCCTTGGGGGAGATCCCTGCTGGGGCCTGTTCTGCACTGAGCACCTTGCTGCGGCGTCTGTGCGAGGCAGAGGCTGGGATTTGCTCCCCTCCAGGCTCTCAGGGAGTGGGATCAGGGCTGTCCAGCTGGGAATGGTGTTCCCACATTCCTGCAAACACAGGAATGCGTTTGTATCAGCTGCACAAGGATGTGATTTAGCCCTTCAGAGCTCCTGAAGGTGTCACCCCAGGACCGAGACTGGAAAAACCTCTGTGAAAAACCAACCCAGAGTTCAGTGCCCTCCTGTTTTCCATGAGAGACCCGATTGCTTCCTGCGGGGAAGAGCAGGGCAGGGATGGGGGTGTTTGAGCAGCTCCCAGGAGGGCTCTGACACAAACAGCTTTCCTTGGCAAGGTCTTCCCTGAGCTGCCTTTTCCAGGAGAACCTGCTGCTGCACTGGGGCAAGAAGGAGGTGGCCAATGACTTTTATTAATGAGGCAATTGAGGCATCAAAGGCTCTCCTTGTGCAGAGGATTTGCCCTTAAATGTGCATTTCTGCTTTAAAGCCACATTTGCGTGTTCTCACAGCTGCTTTATCTCGCCTGCTCGATCTCTGGAGCCGAGTTGAGGTTTCAAGTTTGCAGCTCTGCGGTCGAAGAGCAAGGGGCAAAAAAAAACAAACCCCAAACCCATCAAGCACATCCCCAGCTCAGCCCAAAGTGCAGCTCTTGTGTGAAAATCAATGAAATCAGTGAAATCGGTGACCCCAGCAGCTCGGTTCAGTCCTGCTGCACTGGAGGCTCTGGGGCTCGCTGCGAGTCTCCCATTGACGTCAGCGAGTGCAAATGGAAATCTCAGCTGGCTCTGATAAATGGTGCTGCTAATTGAATTAGAGAGCACTCCAAGCCACCAGCTAATTATGCTCCTCAGGAAGCTGCTTTGCCAAGGTCCATTTAATTCTATATTGGCTGAATGCTCCGAATCTGGCACAGAAAAGGGGAAATATATCACAGCTCCCCTCTGAGGAGCACATATTTTCCAGCTCTTTAGGGCTGAGCTGTCTGCTTGCTCCAAACACTTGGGTTTTCCATCAAAAAAAATAAAATTCTCTGTGCAAAACTAATGATTGGGTCACCTTGCTGGAGCATAGCATTCCCCTGCTTTGATAAGAGGCTGTCTTGTTCCCTTTAGTGGTGTTTTCCTCGAGTTGTTTTCCATAGTTTTGTTTTTAAAGTAGCTGAATAACTTCTGAAACGTGTGTGTTGGTACAAAACTTCACCTCCAGAGGAAGTGCAAACATTAAAGGGCTTCCAGAGAGCTTTGATCATGAGCTTCTTGTGGCTGGGAGGCTCTGAGACCCGCCCAGGTGGCACTGGGACCTGTCCAGGTGGCACTGGGACCTGTCCCTGTGACTGGGACCTGTCCCTGTGACTGAGACCTGCCCCTGTGGCACTGGGACCTGTCCTTGTGGCTCTGGAACCTGCCCAGGTGGCTCTGGGACCTGTCCCTGTAACTGGGACCTGCCGAGGTGGCACTGGGACATTCCCAGGTGGCACTGGGACCCACCCAGGTGGCTCTGGGACCTGTCCCTGTAACTGGGACCTTCCCAGGTGGCACTGGGACATTCCCAGGTGGCACTGGGACCTGCCCAGGTGGCACTGGGACCTGTCTTTGTGACTGAGACCTGCCGAGGTGGCTCTGGGACCCCCCCAGGTGGCACTGGGACATTCCCAGGTGGCATTGAGACCTGTCCCTGTGACTGGGACCTGCCCAGGTGGCTCTGGAACCTGCCCAGGTGGCTCCATGGCAGAGTTCAGTGTCCTCCTACCATTCCCTGCTCTGCTCCTGCCTCTCTCTGAGCTCTGCTCTCACCAAACTCAGGTTACAAAATGCACTTTTAGGGGGGATCTCTCACCATTGCACTTTTAGGGGGGATCTCTCACCGCTGCAGTTTTAGGGGGGATCTCTCACCATGTGCTGCCAGTCCATGTTAGTCTGGCAATTTGGGAACATCTGCAACATCTTCATTTGGGATTTCCTTCCATCCCACAGCAGCTCCCTCTGGCACCGCTGGAGCAGTTTTTGGGCTGTTTCTCCTGAAATTCAGGCAGACACAGGCTTAGCTCCAAGGCTCGCTGTGCTTCCAGCTCTGGGAGCTGCTCAGTCCTGCAGCACTGCCTTTTTCAGAGCCCAAAATCCCTGGAAAAGCATCCCCTGCTCAGCCCTGCTGCTGGGAGCCGAGTGCTGATCCAGGCTCCATCTCTGGGGGACAAATTTAGCAGCAAATGCAAATAGAACATTAAATATATTCCCTGTCATCTGTCAGCCAGCCCCTTGCATGTGCCATCTGCTGTCTGGGGTGGCTGAGGAGGTGACAGGAGGTGAAGGTCCCCAGTGTCTGAGCTGGGAGGGTGCAGGAGCTGCTGGTGCCAGCTGAGCCCAGCCAGAGCCTCGGCAGCCCCAGGGGAGATGCAGCTCCCAGTGGCAGTTCCTGCCTTTGTTTTTCTGCTGCGTTTTTTGAAAGATCTCCAGTGCAGGCAAACAAAACACAATTCGTCTTTCTGCTGGGAAAAAAAAATAAATCGCTGGAATTGGGTGTGCAGAGCAGAGCAGAGCTGGGGTGAAGTGAGCAGCAGGGCTGTGCCATCCCTGGGCACTCAGCAATGCCAGTCTGAGAGCTGCTGCTGCTGCTGCTGCTGCTTTTCCAGGATTTCTGTGGCTGGGGTGACACTTGTGGCTGGCAAGGGTTGAGGTTTTCCCATCCAGGTGATCTCAAAGACACAAAAAGAGAAGCTGCGGTGCTGAGGGAGCAAAGCTCTGCCTGATTTCAATGAGTTGCTCAGGTTTTTGAAGCCTCACAAAGCTCAGAGCTGCTGCTGAAGGAGGTTTTATTCGTCCACCTCACACTGAAACCCGGACTGTACCATTAATGAGAGAATACATCCATTCACAATGCCCTCAGCCAGCACAGCTCCAGCAATTAGCAACCCAATCAAAGGTGCTAATTTCACCCAGACATCATTAAGCCCTCCGTGCTCCACTGGTCCCGTTTTTGGAAGGCTGTGAAATGCCAGCTCCCAGCCCTGGCAGGGCATGGCTCAGTGTGGCTTTGAGAGCTGCCCAGCCCTCTGTAATTCAATATTTCCACAGAAGATCAGCTCAAGAGCCAAAATGCAAAATGCCAGTGCCCATCGGAGCTGCTTTTTGCTCCTCAGAGAGGCGTGGGGGAAAAGGGATGGGATGGAAAAGATGGGATAGAAAAGAGGAGATGCCAGGGGGGAAAAGGGATGGGATAGAAAAGATGGGATAGAAAAGAGGAGATTCCAGGGGGGAAACGACCCCTTCACCTTCACAGTGTCCCGAAGGACAGGGCTGTGTGACCCCCAAGACCCCCTGGCTGCTGATGTCTGGGATTTCATGTCTTTCAATAATTACAGTTCAATTTAATTTCTTTCAGTAATTTCAATACTTCATAATTACTCTCAGGAATTTCCTCCCTGCCCTCTCTCCCCCTCAGCCCTGCTGGGAACGGACGGTGGGCACGAGGTTGTGTTGGATTTGTGTTGCCCCCAGATAAGGAAGGAGTGATGAATCTGAGTCCATGTTCTCAGAAGGCTCATTTATTATTTTATGATACTATATTGTATAAAATAATATTACACCAAGATTTCCCTCTAATATATAACCCTCCCTTTTAATTTGTAATTCTTATGGAATTTAGGGGTTTTCCTTCCCCATTGTTTCTTTTACCTTTCAATGTCTAATTGCATTTATCAGCAAATCTAAAGTTTATTTGTAAAAGCAAATCTCTTTTTCCATTTACCAATCAGTGGAATCCTTCACATTGTTTCTTTTATCTCCCAGTGCTGGTTTTATCTACCAGCAGCCCCACAGCTGGTTTGGAAAGAGAAATCTGCTGTTCCTCTCATAAATAACTAAGTAATACAGAAAGGATTCTTACAGAAGGCTAAAAAGTTAATAACAAAAACTGGTGACTCTTTCCAGAGTCTTGACACAGCTTGGGCCTGATTGGGCAATGAGTGAAAACAACTCACAGCAGAATCCAGTGAAACAATCACCCGTGGGTGAACAATCTCCAAACACATTCCACATGAGCACAACACAGGAGAAGCAAATGAGATAAAATTGTAAAATTAAAAAAAAATAAATAGGTAAAAAATAAAATAGATGAAATAAATAGATTTTTAAAAAATATAAAAATAAATAGATGAGAAAATAAATAGATAAAATTGTTTTCCTTTTTCTCTGAGGCTTCTCAGCCTCCCAGGAGAAAAATCCTGGGCGAAGGGATTTTCGAAGAGATTTTTTGAAGGGATTTTTCCAGAGAACGTGAATGCCACAAGGGCTCTTAAACCCGTGCCAGCCAGCTCTGGAGGCACCAAGAGGAGAGGGTTGGGCACTGAGGGATGTTTTATTTTCCCTTTTCCCTCTGCTCCCCCAGGTCCTCGCGGCTGCTGCGCGCGTTCTACGTGCCGCTGCTGTCGGAGCAGCACACGCGCTACGCCAACTACAGCATCCTGAAAGCCCGCAGGAGGCAGCCCAGGAGGAAACTGGGGGGCTAGCACACACCTGGGCCAACCCAAAACCCACCCAGAGCGTCTGCTGGCACTCCTGGACAGATCCCCCGAGCGGCTCCGGCAGCCGCTGCTCCTCTGCTCTGCCTCAAGCCATCGGGAAATCCAGCACCACCTGTGGATGGGAAATCCCTGCTGCTCCCTGTGTCCCCCTTGCAGCGGAGAAGAGAAACATGGAAAATGAAATGGAAAATAAAATGGGTTATCCCTGCTGCTCGCTGTGTCCCCCTTGCAGCGGAGAAGAGAAACATGGAAAATGAAATGGAAAATAAAATGGGTTATCCCTGCTGCTCGCTGTGTCCCCCTTGCAGCGGAGAAGAGAAACATGGAAAATGAAATGGAAAATAAAATGGGTTATCCCTGCTGTTCCCCAAACTCCCCATACACGAGAGAAGAGAAAAATGGAAATAAGATGGGTTATCCCTGCTGCTCCCTGTGTCCCCTCTTACACCACAGAAGAGAAACGTGGAAAATGAAATGGAAAATAAAACGGGTTATCCTTGCTGCTCCCCGTGTCCCCTCTCACAGCAGAGAAGACAAAAATGGAAAATGAAATTGAAAATGAGATGGGTTATGCCTGATGCTCTCCAAACCCCCCATACACAAGATAAGAGAAAAATGGAAAATAAAATGGAAAATAAAACGGGTTATCCCTGCTGCTCCCTGTGTCCCCTCTTATACCAGAGAAGAGAAAAATGGAAAATAAGATGGGGTATCTCTGCTGCTCCCCATATTACTTCTTAGACAAGAGAAGAGAAAAATGGAAAATAAAATGGGGTATCCCTGCTGCTCCCCATGTTCCCTCTTACATCTGAGAAAAGTGGAAAATAAAATGGCCCTCTTATACCAGAGAAGAGAAAAATGGAAAATGAGATGGGTTATGCTTGATGCTCCCCAAACCCCCCTTACATGAGAGAAGAGAAAAATGGAAAATAAAATAGAAAATAAGATGGGTTATCCCTGCTGCTCCCCCTCCTCTGTCTTACACCAGAGAAAAGGAAAATGGAAGATAAAATGGAAATAAGATGGGTTATCCCTGCTGCTCCTGGTGTTCCCTCTTACACAAGAGAAGAATGGAAAATAAAATGGAAAATAAGATGGGGTATCCATGCTGCTCCCCCTGTCCCCTCTTACACCAGAGAAGAGAAAAACGGAAAATAAAATGGCCCTCTTATACCAGAGAAGAGAAAAATAGAAAATAAAATGGCCCTCTTAAACCAGAGAAGAGAAAAATGGAAAATGAGATGGGGTATCCCTGCTGCTCCCCAAACTCCCCTTACACGAGAGAAGAGAAAAATGGAAAATAAAATGGGTTATCCCTGCTCTCCCCCTGTTCTCTCTTACACCAGAGAAGAGAAACATGGAAAATAAAATGGAAAATGAGATGGGTTATCCCTGCAGCTCCCCAAACCCCCCCTTTACATGAGAGAAGAGAAAAATGGAAAATAAAACAGGGTGGCACCTTGAGGTTCTGCTCCAGGCTGCAAATGAGGGAAAATCCAGCCCAAATTCTCTCTGTGTCTCCCCCACCTGCCCCTCTGCTCTCCTCCCCTGCTGTCTTTCACCCAGGGAATTTTGTTTCAGGTAACAAAGTTTAGGAATTTTCCTTTTCCAAGGGGAAAGGAGGAAGAACACCTGACTGACAGGGAACTGGGATGCACTGAATGTCCAGGAGTGAACATCGTGCACCACAGAGGAACAGCCAGAGCTGCTCTGTCCAGGAGACATTTCCAGGGATGAACCTCTGCTTTTGGGAAGAAAAAACCAAACTGGGACAATTATGTGTTTAATGGGATCAGTGTTTGTGTTATCTGTGAAGCCAAGTGTGTGTTTGCTATTTATAATGATTTTTTCAAGATCCTTTGACTTCTAGACTTCAGCATCTTAAAAATTCTGGAATCATCCAGAGAGGAGAAGGATGAATCCTTTTTTTTTTTTTTTTGGAGTTCTGTTTCCCAGAATAGCCAGGATGTGTTACGTGGGTCCAACATGCCTCAGAGCAGTGCTGTGCTTGTTAAATTTCCATTTTTAAATGTGCAGCATCACCAGCTGGATGGAGGGAGCTGTTTTCACTCACAGCCCTGGAATTCTGTGGGATTGGGATGGGATGGGATTGATGGGATGGGATGGGATTGATAGGATGGGATTGATGGGATGGGATTGGGATGGGATGGGATTGATTGGGATGGGATGGGATTGATAGGATGGGATAGATGGGATGGGATGGGGTGGGATTGATGGGATGGGAAGGGATTGATTGGGATGGGATTGATGGGATGGGATGGGATTGATTGGGATGGGATTGATGGGGTGGGATTGATGGGATGGGATGGGATTGATGGGATGGGATTGATGGGATGGGATTGATAGGATGGGATTGATGGGATGGGATTGAGATGGGATTGATTTGATGGGATGGGATTGATTTGGATGGGATGGGATTGATGGGGTGGGATGGATGGGATGGGATTGATGGGATGGGATTGATGGGATGGGATTGGGATGGGATGGAATTGAATTGATGTGATGGGATGGGATTGGGTTTGGGTGGGATGAGATGGGATGGAATGGGATGGGATTGGGATGGGATAGGATTGATGGAATGGGATTGGGATGGGATTGATTTGATGGGATGGGATGGGATTGGGTTGGGATGGGTTTGGGATGGGGTTGATTTGATGGGATGGGATTGGGATGGAGCAAAGGGGAGATTCTGCACCATGCTGTGGCTGTGGTTGGGTTGCTCTGGGCAGGGGGATTGGGGAGCAGATTTGGATGTTTGGGATCCAACACAAGAAAAGCTCTGGGGTTGCCTGTGTTGGCTCAGGTGTGGGTGCAGCTCTCAGCAGGGTGGGAGGGCTGTGGTCCAGCCTGATCCTGCTGGGACAGAGCAGGAGGAGCTGGATGGGCAGCAAGGCTGGGCTGAATCACAGCGCCAACCTCAGGAGCAGGAGGAGGTTCTGAGTCCCATTAAGGGATTTTTAATGCTGGTGCTGCAACCTGGATGGAGCCTGGATGGTCACACCGTGGTTTCCTGCTCTGCTGGAGCTCTCTGTGCTCCCCTCTGCCTCCAGGCCTGTGGAGAAGCCATTTCCCTGCCATGGGAATGCCCTGGGTGTTTTTAGCTCCTCTCTGGGCTCTGCTGCAGCCTCTGGGATTCCTCTGCCCTGCTTGTGCAGGTCAATCACCCAGCACCACCTTCCAGAAATATTTGCTGAGGGATTTCCTCGTGTTCTTGCGGCTGGGGAGGGCTCCTCCTGTGTGCCACCAAAAGGAGCACGAGTGGCTTTTCCCCCTTAACCAGTCAATATTTACTGTGCCAGGCAAGCTGTGAAAGTGCTGCTGCTGCTGCTGCTCTCTTGGTTTTGGTGTTTGCTCCTCCTGCCTCGCTGGAACCCTGCCCCAGTCTCCCACTCTGTTTATGGCACGGGGGAGTTCCTACAGACAGGGCTGGGGGAGCCTTCCAGGACCTGCCAGGTCCTGTTTGCACCCCCTGCTCTGACAGGGGGGCAGTGAGGGGCTGAGCTCTGGGGCTCCTTTTGTGGGGCTCAGAGCAGGACATCCCCTCTCAGTGCTGCTTTCTAACTCAGGCTTTGGGCAATTCCTGCTGGGCCAGAGCTGCCGGATTTTCAGGGGGTTTTGTGTGGTTTTGGAGTGGTTTTGTGTGTTTTTGTGTGTTTTTTGGGGTGTTTTTGGGGTGTTTTTGTGTATTTTTGTGGTGTTTTTGTGGTGGCTTTTGACCTTGCTGCATCCAGAGCTGGTGCGTCCCTTGGCAGGTGAAATCGAGCACCACTTTCCTTTTCCAGCAGCACCTGTGACAGTTTTGTGTCCAAACCCAAGGGGAAGAGTTAAAACCCCTCAGAACCTGAATTACCCGGAATTTGGGATGGCCCAGACAGATGTGCTGCCATGGCAACACATCTGCTCCAGCCCATCTGCCTCAAAAAGGGCTGGAGTTTGGGCAGGGGAAGGCACGGGATCATTTATTCAAGCCCAAGGTGAAATCTTGAGAGGAAGCCACAGGATCATCTATTCAACCCCAAGGTGAAATCCTGCTCCCACAAAAATCCAGGAGGGAAGGGAACAAGGATGGTTTCCGGCAGTTTTTTGGGAGTCCTGATAAACTTTGCCAGAGCCCTGTCCAAAAGGATTTTTGTTTTGTGCACCCCTTGTGTGCAGCATTACCTGGAGCTTTGTCACTGCAAATCGTTGGTCTCTATTTTCAATAATTGAAATACCTAATTTCTGTATTTCTGCAATTCCTGCAATCCCCAGGAATGTTTTTTCCAGAGAGGAATTGACATTTTCTGCCCTGCCTTTCATCTCAGCGTTGCCTTTCTGCTTCTCTGACAAGAGCCCTGAAGATCCTCCCTGGCAGAGATCTTCCCTGGCACAGTGCTGGATTTGTTAAAGTTGTTTGTCTGCAGCAGGAAACTTTTCTCCTCCTCTGTAGAGAAGGCAGCCTGCTCCTAATTGCTTTCTGCAGCTTGGCCAAGTGAAATCCATCCCTGTGCCCTCGGAGATGAAGCCAAAAAATAAAAAATATCCCCAATGGGAAGAGCATTGCCCTGATACCCCTTAAACCTCCCCTGGCACAGCCCCAGCTGTGGATTTCTCCCCAATATTCAACCTAAACTTTCCCTCTTTCAGTTAGAAAGGTCCTCATCATGATGCTCAATGGCGCTTCTAATTGTTTTTGGCTTTTTTCTCCAAAAGAATTAATTGTAAAGTGCCTAAAAATAAGAGGGGAAGGCAACCTCAGCTCCTGCATTCACTGAGGGATGAGGGAAACCTTTCCAGACCCAGAGACCTCCTGAAGAGGCTCAAAAAGAGAAATAAAATAAAAAATGGGAAATAACCACACATTTGAGGTGATAACCAAAAGGAGCCGTGATTAGGAGCTCCCCTCTGAAATCAAGGTTTAAAAACCCTCACAGGGAAGGATTTCTCCCCAGTATCCAACCTAAACTTCTCCTCAGTGCCCCTCTCAGTGGCTGGTTTGTAACTCAGGCTTTGGGCAATTCCTGCTGGATTTTCAGGGGTTTTTGTGTGGTTTTGTGGTGTTTTCATGGGTTTTTTGTGGTGATTTTGTGGTGTTTTTTGTGGGGATTTTGTGGTGGTTTTGTGGTGTTTTTGTGGTGGTTTTTTGGTGTTTTCGGGGTGTTTTCGTGGTGTTTTTGTGGTGGTGTTGTGGTGGTTTTTGTCCTGTTTTCTGGGTGATTTTGTGGTGGTTTTTGTGGTGTTTTTGTGGTGTTTTTGTGGTATTTTTTGACCTTGCTGCATCCAGAGCTGGTGCGTCCCTTGGCAGGTGAAATCAGGCACCACTTTCCTTTTCCAGCAGCACCTGTGAGAGTTCTGTGACCGAACCCGAGGGGAAGGGGAAGGGTTAAAACCCCTCAGAACCGGAATTACCTGGAATTTGGGATGGCCCAGACAGATGTGCTGCCATGGCAACGCCTCCAAGGAAACGCTGCGGGGATGGGGATGGGGATGGGGAACCTCAGCCCTGCCCTGCCCTGCTGGCAGCCCCTGATTAGTGGCAATAATTAATTATCCCTCCGGTGACGCCAGCAGGGCTAACGAGGCTGGGCTGGTAATTTGCTGCCTTATTGATGATGTTCTCCTGCTTTGGCTGGCAGAAAAGGGGGGGTTAAAGCCACTTTTCCTGCGGGTTTGTGCTTCTATTTCACCCCATCCAGGGCTGGGAGTCCGGGGGAAAGGGAATAGCTCTGCTCTGGGAGCAGCACGCCCAGTTTGATGGGGAAGCTGGGAACTGGTGCCTGAGGGATGCTGGGCTCATTTTCCAGCTCCAGGAGTTTTTCTGAGTGTAGGATTGTGCCTTTATAGGTGTTCAGAGTTCCTCACCTGCCTTTTCTGGGTGTTCTGCTTTGCTGAAGGGCAGACTCAGCTCCTGCAGGCTCCTTTGCCACGAAAAAGAAGATTTTTTGGTGAATTTGAAGCTCCTGATTCTCCACACCAGGAGCTTCTCCAAGTGACCAAGATGTGAATTGTTAATCTACAGAACAGCCTGCTCTGGAATAAGGGAAGGAACAGGAAAATGATGTTTTTCTCCCCCCTTCTGAGAGGCTTTGCTCTGTGCAATGTGTGTGACAGCACCTGAGCTGAGCTTTCAGAGAAGCTGAAGGAATTTATTTTTGCATCAATACACATCCTGTGTTATTTTGGTGGGGCTGGTGGTCCTGGAGAACAGTGCCTGGCTCTGCTGAAGGGTTTTCCATGCAAACAGCCCCTGTGCTGCCAGCCCCGTGCTCAGGTGATTCAGTTCCATTTCCCCTCCTGACTCAGCCCCGCTCCCCACAGGGAATTCTGAGCTCCCAGAGTGTGCCTGGCCTTGGCAGGGCCCTCTCAGCTCCTTCCATGTCCATTGTGGGGTATTTTGGGAACAAACCTTCCATTAGCTCCCTGTGTGTGAGAGGTTCTGCTGCTGCTCAGCAAGGAAGCCCCACACGGATCCTTATCAAATCCCTGTGGCCTTTATTTGCTGATAAGGCCATAAAACCACATTATGGCACTTCCCTGGCAGGGAATCACCACCTTTAGGGAGCTTTTTGAGCAGAGGGATCTCTTCTGAAAGCCCCATATTGAAAGTGTGACAGCTCTGGGGAAAATGGAGCTTTCCTAGGAGGGATGCTGGATTGGAAACCCTGGGAAAATGGGCAGAGAGAATTTCTAAAATGAGATAAAAGGAGGATAAAACCTGCTGAGCCTTGTGCCCACATTCCTGAGCGTGCTGCCATGGGGTGTGTGCTCCTTTTGGGATTTCCTGTGCTTAGGGCATCCCTGCTGGTGTCCCCATGGTCACCCTGGGCTCAGGGTGGGCTTTGGATGCTCCTTTTGGAGCTGTCAGGCTCCAGTTCCTCCCCTCACCCCCTATTTATTTCACCCCCAGGGTTAACTCTTGTCCTTTGTAAGATTTCTAACAGCAGGCACAGATTTTCTGTGGTTATTCAATTATCAGCATTGGATGGAATTCTCTGCTGCTGGAGCTGCAGGTATGATTTTTCATCAGGGGCCATCTCTATTAAATTAGAGGATGCTCCTTCCTTGGTTTCAGCTTCCACTTAACCTCGTGGTTTCACACTCAAATTAACCTCAAATTTCTTGGTTTGCCTGCATGTCCAGGCTTTTCCACAATTCACTTTTTGTTCTGCTGATTTTTAACCACTGAGAATCAGGATAACCTGTCCAAAATCAGATGAATATCAGGTTTAGCCCACACAGAGCCCATTCCTTTAGCCTTGCAAACCCCAGGCAGTGGCACTGAGTTATTCTCTGTAGGAGCAAGCAACAGAATCCTCAAAGCACTGGGGGCAGAAACATTTCCCTTATTTCCCCATTCATTTCCCAATTCTTACCCCTTGGAGGGTTTGCCTCAAATTCCCTATGGGAGTCACCCAATTAAAAGTTTCTTTTCATCACATTTCAGATGAGCTCTCTGCCCTCCAATGCAATATTCCCATCAGAAAATCACCTGAATCAGCAAAACCCTCTGCTGGCTGAGCCTGCAGCTCTTTCCCCATCGTGACCTGCTTGGCCATGTTCCCATCAGGGGCAGGGTCGCAGAATTTCTGCCTCGTTTTCCACTCTTGCACTTTGTCCAGCAGTGGAGGGAGAAAGGGAGGAGAGGAAAATTAATTCCTGCTGTAACCTTATAGTCAGTCTGAGATATTCCTCAATTTCAGGATTGTCCAAACCAGCTCAGCAGCAGAGCTGTGTGCACTGAATTCAGGCACAATTTTAAGGCTCTTTTTGGATTTCCCAAGCCTGCTCAGGAGCAGAGCTGTGTGCACTGAATTCAGACACAATTTTAAGGCTCTTTTTGGATTTCCCAAGCCTGCTCAGCAGCAGAGCTGAGTACATTGAATTCAGACATGATTTTAAGGCTTTTCTTGGATTTTCCAGACCAGCTAAGCAGCAGAGCTGTGTACATTGAATAGCAGAATCAGCCTTAAAATTGTGCCTGAATTCAGTGAATTCAGACACAATTAGAAGGCTCTTTTTGGATTTCCCAGGCCTGCTCAGCAGCTGAGCTGAGTACACTGAATTCAGAAACAATTTTAAGGCTCCTGTTGGATTTTCCAAACCAGCTCAGCAGCAGAGCTCTGTACACTGAATTCAGGCACAATTTTAAGGCTCTTTTTGGATTTTCCAGACCAGCTCAGCAGCAGAGCTGTGTGCACTGAGTTCAGTCCCAGGAATGTCACCAGTGATGTTAAAACAAGAGCTGCTGAGGATCTTTCCACTGGTTTTTGATCTCATTTTAATTAATTTTGAACGAGCCTTCTGTTAATGAAAGTGCCAACCCTGTGGCACCAGGTTGTCCAGTCTTTCCAAATTCACATTTGGCAAAAGTCAGTGGTGCCAACAACCCCAAGTGTGTCAGAACCATGGGGAGCAAAGCTCATCTAGAAAATCCAGTGTTTGCAGCAGACATCCATTGTTTTGGTGCCTCAGAGAGAAAATAACTTGACCCTAAGGAAGACAAGAGTGGCAGGCGCTGCTTTAGCTCACTAGAAATTTAAAAAATGAAATGCACATATTCTTTATTTTGTATTAATACACTGTAACTGCTTTACAGAGTCCAGCAGATCAGTTGCATGTAAATACTACAGATGAACTTGCCAAACTGGAGCTCACAAAACTAGTGCATTTATCCCAAAGCAGAGACTAAACCCTCTAAATCCTTAAAAAAATACATTAAAGAACATACCACACGCACACATATTGCACTTTTCTCCGTATGAAATTTGTACCCCATATACATCACACCAAAGTCTCTTCAAAGGAGGCTGTAGTACAAGATAATAAAGCTAATAATTACTCTAACAGTAGTGTACACAGTTCTCTAATGTTAGAACAGAAGAGATTGGAACAAAAAAGCCACTTCAAAGGAGTGGGAAGCGGTGCCCAATGGATCCTCTCTGTATGAGAAGGCTTCAGAAGCCTTTTAGTCCTAATTGGCTTAAAGGAAATTACATGAAATGTTAAATATGCTTTTGGCTGAGGGGAAGGAGTCAGTCTAAAAACTACATTAAAAAATACTGCAGCTCCCCCTGCCCAGCCCTGCAAAGTTCCAAGGAGCTCCCACTGCTTGGCACATCCTGGTGAATGAATTGCAGAGCTCCAGAACGGAATTATTTTTATCTTGCGAGTCCTGAAACGTGCAGGCTCCTGGAGCTGGATGGGGAAGGAAGTGGTTGTTGTTCTGGCAGTGCCCCAGCTCGTGGAGCAGCGCTGGGAGCAGCTTTCCGTGCCCAGGAGCAGATCCCACACTGCACAAGGGGTGGGGAAGGGGCAGTGCAAGGCCGGGGCTCTGTTTGCTCCTGCTCTGCTCCGCTGCAGGTTCTGTCAGGCTCCTTCCCTCCAGGTGTCACTGGGTCTGTGTCACACAGATTTCCTTCTGAAGGGAAGGAAACAAACCCTTTTCTCTCTAAAGCAGCTTTCTGGCCATCTTTATCTCGTGATTCCTGCTCCTCCAGCTCTCCTTTGTGCTGCCTTGAGGATCCCTGTGCTGGCAGAGGTGGAAGCTGAGCACTTTTGGACTGGGCCAGTGTCAGAGAAGGTTCCAGAGTTGTCTCTACCTGCCCACACAGGGACCAGGTGCCTTCTGTCACCCTTAAACCCTCCTCCCCTTCACACACTGCCTAAACCCCTCCTATTCCGTGCTTTAATGTGATCTTATTGCTGTAAACGCTGATTTTCACCTCCCTCTGCCCTGGGGATTTGCAGTACCAAAGGCCAAACCTTCCAGCAAACTCTGGTGTGGTCAGCACAGTTCCTCTCTCTCTCTCTTTGTGCTTTGATGAAGCTGCAATTGTGCTTGATGTTTGCTCAGGAAAGGGCTGGCCTGGCCCACACCACATCCCCAGGGTCAAAGCCAAAGCCCAAAGTGGAACCTCAGCTTCCTGCAGCTCCCTGAGCCTCCCCCCTCCTGGGACTTGGATTTCATGAGTGGAAAGTTGTGGAGACACAGCTCCAGGTGGAGCTGGAGCATCCCTTGAAATGGCTGGCACATCAAGAGGCTGATGCTGAAATATTGCTGTGATACTTTCAGTGTCCTATATACACGAGCCATTCAAGCACTGAGGAAGTTAAACCTGCCCCACACGGTGGGACGTGTGCTCTGAAGGGACTTTGGCCACAGCAGGGATATAAATGGGGTATTGTCTACTTTCTTCAGAAAAAAGCATATAGGCTGATAAAGAACTGAAAAAGGCACAGCACTATCACTTCACAGGGGTGGTTTTTTTTTACTTTTTATAAGCTCATTGTTTGTTTTTTTTTTTATCCTTAAAGTTCTAAAACCCTAAATAATTGTCCAAATATACAAAGCTCAAGAAACCACCAGCAACACATACTGCAAATTCAAAACACAGTTTTGTTTGCTTGTTTGTTTTTAAAATGCAACCCAGGGACAGGTGGATCCTTTCCAGCGAGCAGAATTCCTCCTGAATGAGGGGGTGATTTTAAAAGCCACCCAGATGGATTTTATTTTTTTTTTTAATGCCATTTCTTGTTGCTCTTGCTCTCTCTTTCATGGCTCTCTTACCTTCTGTCTCTGCTGGCTCATCCTTGATCCTCCCGAATTCCAATTCCCACCCAGAGGTCTCTCCACGCGGTCCCAGGCTCCTTGTGACAAAGTCAGGTCCAGATTCCTCCAGCAGACAGTGAAGAGCTCCTTGGCAGGTTTGGGAAATCCTGTTTGGGTGCCAGCAGCAGGAAGGGGAGGCTGCCTGAGACGCCCAGGGCTGGCCACAGAGGAATTCCAGAGCAGGAGCTCAACCCAAGTGCAGCTTCCCCTGGATTCCACCTCGTGCCCCTGTTCTCCAGAGCATTTCAGTTGCCATCAGCGCAGACCCAAATCTACCCTGAATTTCTGTGAAAAACTATTGCTTTTATTGCCAAGAAGTACGAGAAGTGTGCGCTCACTCTCCTCTCTGAGTGGATGGTGGATGGATGCTGCCAAACTCCCCGGATATTTTCAGAAGGGGCTTTTTCCTTCCTCTGAAATTCTCCTTTTTTGCCTCCTTCCACGCAGACTTGGTGGGATGAAGCTGCTGTTGAACTCCCTGTTCTCCAGCCCCTGCCACTGGGGCCAAACACCTCCTGCTTTTTTATTTTCCTTCCAGCCAGGTGGATTTTCAGTTCCCCTGTCAATCTGAGAGTCGAAAAACTTCGACGGGGTGGGGTAGGAACAGGGTGAAGAAAAAAAAAACACAACCAAAAACCAACCAAAAATTCACATGCTTCTCCTTTTGTCCTTCCAGCACGCCCTGGCTGCTAATTGACCAGGACATACCCGCCGTGCTGGGGATCCACAGCCTCCATCATCTCACAATCAAAGAGTCCGGGCAGCTCTGGCAGGGAGTCGTAGCTGGGCTGAGGCTCTGCAGAGCTGCTCTGGCTCTCGGGCGCTGCCCCGGGGCTCTGGGGGGCAGAGGGCACGGCAGGCAGCTCACAAGTCTGGTAGGGGAACGGGAGGGGCTGCGCTGGCTGCGCCTGCCCCGGCGGGGACGGGCTGGGCTCCAGCTGCACCTTGGGGAACTGCCTGAGGAAGGGCTCGAAGGGCAGCTGGCCCGAGGAGGGCTCCAGCACGGGGCTCAGCGGCTGCTGCAGGCTGAACTGGGCTGGCTGCTGCTGCTGGGGCGGCTGCTGGGGCTGCTGGGGCTGCAGCTCCTCCGGGCAGGGCAGGGGCAGCGGGCTGGCCCGGGGGTACGAGCTCTCTGCTATCTGCATCTGGTTAAAGTAGGCCTGCAGCTGGGACTGCTTCTGCAGGAACAGCCTCTTCTGGTGCAGCCTGCAGGCAGGACAGAAAAAATGGTTATTCTGGCCATTTGGGCCACTCACACAGCCCAAATCCCCAGGAAATCCTGCTCACTGACTGCTGCAGCACAGCAAAGCTATCACCTTCCAGTGTTATCAAACATTGTCGCAGACATTTTTTCATAGCAATCCCAAATATTACAGTGACCTGAGGAGGTCGCTGGGGGTGAGAGAAAGACGAGAATCTTGTTTCTTGATCAGAAGGCTGGATTTATTGATATATGATATATAATACATTATAACTATACTAAATAGAATAAAGAGAGAAGTTGCAGATGCTTGCTAAGCTAAGAATAGAAAGAAAGAATCTAAAAACAAGAGAATTCTCTGTCCCTGTGTTCCAGAGAGCTTGCCCTGTGATTGGCTCTAATATTGTACACATGGAACATGAACCAATCACAGGTGCATCCTATTGCATTCCACAGCAGCTGATAACAATTGTTTACATTCGCTTTCTGGGGCCCTTGCTTCCCAGAAAACGAACAAGTCCCAAAGAAGGATTTCTATGAAAAAATGTCTGTGACACAACATCTCCTCTGATGACTCTATCACACATCTCCTCTGATCACTCCATCAATTTTTTAAGCTAACCCCACGCATTGTTTAATTCACTTTGTTAAGAACGAGGTGCATTTTTTGTGTTTGTATTTTAAAGCCTGAAGATCACGCAGAGAAATTTGTAAACATATGTTCTTGCTTTTAAAAGAAGTTTTGAAGTGAAACTTTCCTTTTTCAGATCACTTCTAAATGGACTAAGAGAGTTCCAGTTCTTTTGTTACTCTTGAGAGTAATTTTTGTGCAGAATTTGGGGGATTCTCACCTGTGCTCCTGCTGTATTTTAAAGCCTGCTGTTCACTGCTCTGGGGAATCTGGGAGCTGAAGATCAGGCAGGGAAATTTGTAAATATATGGAAGAACTTGTTCTTGCTTTTAAAAGAAGTTTTGAAGTGAAACTTTGCTTTTTTTAGATTATTTCTTAATGGACAAAGAGAGCTCCAGTTCTTTTGTTACTCTTGAGAGTAATTTTTGTGCAGAATTTGGGGGATTCTCACCTGTGCTCCTGGAGCTGCTGCTCCAGACTCCGGGGCAGCTCCTTGCAGTAGAGCTGGCAGGTGTTGGGAGCTTTGGAGAGCAGAGTGGGCTTCTGCAGGGAAAGCAGAGCTGCTTTAAATGCCTTTTGATTTAATGAATGAGTCAAGAAAGATTTTCTACCCCTCTAACTGCCCAGCTGTCCACAGAGCCACTCTCTAAACCCATATCGTTGCCCATTGGCTTCTAACCCTTAGGCAATATTTTTGCAGGGGAGATTACGCCATAAAAATCCATGGGAAGCTTCTTCCCAAGTGGAAGATGCTGCAAGCTGGAAAACTGGGGGAAAAAGCAGTTTTTTATGAACTAAAGGTATATGAAAATGGGTTTGAAATAAAGGGGGTGTGGAAGAGGAAGGCCCAGGGGGTTAAGAAGTGGCTCCTTGGGTGCTGATGCAGAACCCTAAAAACTCCTCTTTGGGCCCTTCTGCCAAGCTGCAGGGTCTGCTCTGACCCTTGGGCCTGTCTGCAAGCAGAGGGTGTTGTTCCATCAAAAGGGGATCACCTTCAGCCAGCCACACCATTGTTTTCCAGTTGTTCAGTAACTGAGGTATCTCAAAGCTTGCTTTCATTTCAATCTCACTTATAGCTTCCATATTCTCAAAATTTTTTGCCAGACAATCATATTGATAAGGCTTTCCTGTTCCATCTCCCCCAACAGGGCAGAGGAGGGTGGGGCAGTGCAGGGCAGGGCAGTGTGGCATCCACAGGGCAGTGTGGCAATCCCAGGCAGGGCAGTGTGGCATTCCCAGGCAGGGCAGTGTGGCATCCACAGGGCAGGGTGGCATTCACAGGGAGGGCACTGTAGCATTCACAGGGCAGTGTGGCAATCCCAGGCAGGGCAGTGTACCATTCCCAGGGCAGGGTGGCATTCCCAGGACAGCACAGGGGTACCTGCAGCCGGTGTTTCAGGTACTGGGTCTCCAGGCTCTGCCTCCGGGACAGCAGCGGGGGCTGTGCACCACTGGGGAAAGCAGCTGGAGCCTCCTGCTGCTGCTGCTGCTGCTGGGAGCCTTCCTCCTGCAGGGGGAAGAGGAGCAAGCTGCATGGCCAGAAAGGCTTCCTGAAGCCTTGCTTTGAGGGCTTTCCCTGCCAGAGGTTCTCTTGTGTTCCTGTTCCACTGAAAACGAGTCACCATTCAACAACTCAACCTTCACTCTGCGCATCAGTCTGTGTGTAACTGCAATCTGCTCCTTGCAGTTGTGCCTCCACCAAGAAAAGGTGTCACTGGCCTTTGCTAGATCCCAAACACCCCTCAGACTGAAAGCAGTGGCTGCTGGGTTTGGGAAGCTGGCAGAGCCCCTCACTGACACCACAAGGGTGGGCAAGGGCTGCAAATTCTGCAGTCTGGGGAAGGCAGAAAGGAGAAAGGGACATTGAATCTGTCCGTCAGCTCTTCGCAGATCTCCACACCACCTCATCCTCTGCTATCCGTCCCACAGCACTGAGATGGAGCTCGAGCTCTGCTTTAATTACCTGTGCAGGGCTGTTAATGAGGTCCTGCAGCTGGGTGGCAGCTGATGTCAGGGAAGGCTCCTCCTCTGATCCCATCTGCTCGTACAGCAGCTGCACTTTGTTCAGCTCCAGGATTCCTTTGGTTCGTGCCAGGTTCTGGAGGTGCTGCCTAAATGCTACAATTCCTGCAGAGGGAAAAAGAAAGGGAAAGGGAACAGGAACAGGGGAAGGGAAGGGAAGGGAAGGGAAAAGAGAAAAGAGAAAAGAGAAAAGAGAAGAGAACAAAAACCCCTCGTCAGAACAATCTGATTTTTGGTCAGCCCAGGAGATAAACTGAGTGATAACCGAGCCACAGCTGAGCAGGGAGGGCACTTCCTGCTGTGCCTGGGTGGCACTGCCATTAAACCAGATTATTAAACAGCTGATGGGTGTTGCACAGAGCAGTTACCTTGCGTGAGCGAGGTGTCGGAGGCGCGGCGGCCCTCGCGGAAGCTGACCGGGGAGCGGTTGTGAGCCTCTCGCTTCTGGCAGCTCAGGGCCTGCATGGCTGGGTTGGCAGGCCTGAGCCCCAGGAACGGCGAGGTCACCCCTGGCGGCTGCTGGCTGCTCAGCACCATCTCCTTCAGGGAAGGGGTCTCGCCCAGGAATTTGAGGTCCCTCTGCACCGAGCCCATGTCGTACTCCGAGTCGATGCTGCCCAGGGAGGAGTTCTCATCCAAGGAATAGACTTTCCCTGGGACAAAACAACCCAAAAACCAGGATAAGAGTGAGAATCAGCACCACTGGCTCCAGCTACTCCTGCCAACAGTGGCTATCTTAGAGTGAACAGCCAAAGAAATCAATTTGGACAAAGGAACTGTCAAGTGAAACTCGCAGTACAATAATGGGGATTTGCTGCTGGGTTTTGCAGTATCTTGCAGCAGCCAGACACTGCAGATGTTCACTGGAAAGGGTTTAGGCTTTTTTAATCCTGACAAAACTGTTGCTTGAAAGGCTTGGTCACCTCACTGGTGCTGGAGTCCAGAGGGTTTCATTTCCCCACTGCTCTCTGCCAGCTCACCTTTAGGGATGAGTATTTTGATTTGATGATTTGGAGACATTCAGTTGAAAAAACAGACAATTTTGCCACATTTCCCAGTAGCTTTTGGGGTTTTGTATGAGTTTAATCACCTGTAAATTCACTGCTCTGATTTTATACTATCTCAGCAAATTTTGGGGTATTTGTGGTTTTTTTTTTCCTTTGTCTTTTCTAGTAAATACAAAGCGTCTTGTACTCATCACTCATAAACCCTGATCCCCAGCCGATCAGAGAATGAGCTTTGAGCTGAGCTGTACCTGTGCCTGGCACCATCACCAGCTGGTTGGTGACCTCAGCCAGGGTGTGCCTCCTCTTGCCCCCTCGAGCTGCCTGCAGGGCAGCGAAGGCCTGGGCTGGGTCCTCCTCTGCCTCTCCTTCGGCCTCGATTCCTTCATCAATGGAGGTTTCCATCATGCTGGAGGGCAGGGACTGGCACCCCTTCCTCATCACCACGGGGGGCACGGGGTCCAGCAGGCAGCCATTCACCTGGGGGCACAGGGACAGCTTTGTTTGGGCACAGCTCTGTTTGTACCCAGCTCTGTTTGTGCCCACCTTTGAGCCCAGCTTTGTTTGAGCCCAGCCCACCTTTCTTTGTGCCCACTTTTGTTTTGTGCCCAGTTTTGTTTCCTGCCCAACGCATCACCCCCACAAGCAGCAACTCCCTGGACTGAAGGAATTGGGATCTTTAACTCTGCTGAGTTAAGTAAAGTAAGATTTGCCATGTACAATTCTTCATTTCCTATTTACATTCCCTTAACACTCAATTCCCTACAACTAAATATTCTTATTCCCACAGTTCTGTGCTCTCCAGGACTGGGGTTTTTTGGGTTCTTTTTTGGTGTTTTTTTTTAGTTACTAAAACCTTTTCCAGTTTAGCCACAAATATAAAATATTTCTGGAATGTGCAACACTGCTGTTCCCCCCTTCCTATACCTACTGTGCTCATTTATCAGGCGCAGATAAACACCAGGAAAAGCCCCAGCCTTGCATTTCATCCTCGCAGGGCTGTGCTCAGGAATAACTCCATAAATGCAACTTTTCCCAGCACAACTCCACTTGATTTATGTTGTTCCCCTGCAAACACAGGTTGCCTGGAGAAGCTGTGGAATCTCCCTCCTTGGATTTACCCAGCCTGATAAAGCCCTGAGCAGCCTCCCACAGCTCTGAATCAGCTTTAGAGGCAGCTCCCCAGCCTAAACTGCTCCTGGGATTTTAATTCTGGCTTTATTCTCCAAGCCAGTTTGCCATATGAAATTCTTTGCCATATGAAATTATATGGGTTTGAAGGAAAAATATTATTTTTATATATTTATTTATATTTATTATTTATTTTAATATAATCAATTACTTTATTATTTATATATTTAAAATATTTCATTAACATTCGTTTATTTATAGTAGTATTATATATATAACATATTAAAATATTATATATATACATGTATTATATATACTATACTATACTATACTATTATATTATATCACATTATATTATATTATATCACATTATATTATATTATATTATATTATATTATATTATATTATATCACATTATATTATATTTAATTAATTAATTTATAAATATTTCCATGTCCTGCAGCTTTTGGAGCCTCTGTCCTGTAATTACTGCTGCACAAATAGGATCACACTGGGTAAAATATGGATGGAAAATCCATGTTTTATCCAATCCTTTACCACAAAAGCTGGCACTGCTGCAGCTGATTTTATGTAAAGCCATTTTTTTTGGGAGCCATTCCTGAATTTTCCTCCAAGTTCTTGGGTATTTTGAAAAGAAGGAGTGTTTGGAAAAGAGCTTTCACTGCATGGACAGCAACCCTTAACAAATGGTCTTGAGGCAGAACTATATGGTAGGAAAATACCAAGAAACAGCTATAAGTAATTTAAACAGCAGGAAAATGATGATTCCTGCATGGGAGAACTCTGGCTCTGCTGCCTCTGTTTTGACTGAATGGATTTTACCTCTAAATTTCATTTTTTTGAACACCTTCCTTCCCATTTGGGACTTCCCCACTGAAATGCCTGGCACTGATGCGGCAGAAAGGAGGAGCAGAACCCATCCCACGTTGGCTCCCTGCAGATTTTCCAGGGATCAGAGCCTGGAAATCTTTAGTGCTCAAGTCCTACAAAAATTAAGAATATTCCCAAGTGAGCCCTGACACCTCACTGCTGTCACCAGCTGCTGACCTACCCTGGCCAAAGTGCAGCTATAAAGCAAAATAAAGCTGGAAATGTTAATTTTGAAGGGCCTTTGGACTGGTTTGTGCTTTCCAGCTGCCACAGACCACACAAGGAGCAAGAGCTGAGAACCAGGACCCCACTCCTGGTGCTGGGAACAAACCAGGGAGCAATAAACCCTTCAAACTGGCAGGCAGGAAATCAAACCCCAGCTGGCACCAGGCAGGAGAAATACGCTGAAATTCAAGTTATAACGTGGTGCAACAGCAGAGAAAACAACAGAGGTTTTATGAGAGTCGCATACTTCATAAATGTAATTATTTTAAGCTATTTCCCCTCTCTAATTGCTGGAGCTCCTTTTGGACACTTCAGCTGCATCCAGGACTCCTTTGTGTAAGAAGGAATCTTCAGAGCTCTTGAAAATACATTTTAGAAGAACAAGGGAAGGAAATCCACTTTTTTTTTGGTTTTTTCCCCCCTTTCCAAAAGCAGTGTGGTGAGAATGGAATGAGAGCAAAGAACAGGAGGCAGAAGAATGATGAAAATAGACACAGCTCTGGGGAGTCACAGGGAAGGAGAATTTGGAATACCTACAGCTCCTGATGCTTAAATACTTAAATTTCAGGAAGCACTGCTGTGCTTTTAAAAGAAAACAATATTTTTTAGCTGGAATGATGTCTGGAAAAAAACCATAAACAAATAAAAGGGTGATTTCAAGCTGTACCTTTGGTGTCTCAACCCTTTCCTCTTCCATGAAAGCTGCCTCTCCCTGGCAGCTGGAGGGAGGGAAGGAAAAGGTTCTGCTCCTGAGGCTGAGGGGAGCCCTGGAGACTGCAGCAGCCTTGGGTTTGGGGAATGCAGGTTCACCGAGGGCACCACGGCCTGGGCCTGCAAAACACAACTGAAAAACTCAAAACTGGAACAGTCCTGAGGTGGGGAGCCACGTCCAAAGTCACGGCTGGAACAATGTGCAGCCAGTGCCAAAGCAGAAGTGCAAGATTTATTTCTTGGTTCAGGATGAAGAACATTCTTAGCCTTTAAAGCTGTTAAAAAAAACAACATTACCACCCCCAACCAGCCAGGCCAACCCCAAATGGAATCAAGCTCAGTGCTTATTGAAGCTGACTTATTCCCAGCAGCACAGGCAGAGTTTGTGGCTTTCTGGTGCTCTAAAATTCCTTTTTTGTATTGAGTTCAAACCCCCTGACTGCTACCAGGAGGCTCAGGAATGGTTTCAATTACTTTTTTTGGGAAATTTCCTAAAGATTAGGAAAGCAGGGATATTTTCCCCTGGTTTTGAGCCTTTATTTCCTGGAGTGCAGTATCCACAGCACTGGCCAAGAGGAAACAATCACCCTCAGCCAGGAGCTGTGGTGCCACCATGTGTGAAAACAAATTATCCTTGGGACAACTGGGAGGCTGTAGCTGAAGAATAAAGTGGGAATGTGGCTCTAAAATGCAGGGAATTCAGTACAAGAGGTGTTTTATTCCTCCTTGTTCATCCTGCTTTTAATACATCTTAAAACTGATCATTAATACATCTGAAAATCGATCATTTTCTCTGTGATACTGTGACTTTCTATCACAAGAACCAAGCTTAAACCTGGGTTTAATCTTTGCCACTAAGCTGCTCCTGGACCTGTTTTCACAACTGAAGCTGAGCTTCACCTCAGCAGAACCCAAATATCCCAAGAGGATTTTTCTGCCTGTTCAGGTCAGCCTTCCCAAGGCATCACCAGGAGATGAGAAACGAGATCCTCGCTAAAACCAAACCCAATATTTGCATTTTAGGCTTCAGGATGAAACTACCCAAGCAAAGAGGGATTCTAGGTAGAAGGGATGGATTTTGGAGGGGAATGAGGCAGAGCAGCCCAGGGGTGAGGAGGGAGCTGACCTTGGCTGTGGTTTGCTCAGTGATGGCGCTGGGCTGGCATTTTAAGCTTCAGGATGAAACCTCACCAAGCAGCAATATTTAAAATGCAATATTTGCATTTTAGGCTTCAGGAAGAAACTACAGCAAACAGTGAGGGATTCTAGATGGAAATTCTAGATGGGAAGGGAGAGATTTTGGAGGTGAATGAGGCAGAACAGCCCAGTGGTGAAGAGGGAGCTGACGTTGGCCATGGCCTGCTCAGTGATGGCGCTGGCCGGCATTTAAAGCATTTTAAGCTCCAGGATGAAACACCACCAAGCAGAGAGGGATTGCAGGGTGGGAAGGGAAGGATTTTGGAAGGGGAATGAGGCAGAGCAGCCAGGCTTGAGGAGGGAGAGGCAGAGCAGCCCAGGTTGAGGAGGGAGCTGACGTTGGCCATGGCCTGCTCAGCAATGGCGCTGGACCAGCATTTTAAGCATTTAAGGCTCAGGATGAAACCCCACCAAGCAGAAAGGGATTCTAGGTAGGAAGGGAGGGATTTTGGAGGGGAAAGAGGCTGAGGAGCCCAGGATTGAGGAGGGAGAGCCAGAGGAGCCCAGGGTTGAGGAGGGAGCTGATCTAGGCCATGGTCTGCTCAGCAATGGCGCCGGGCCACCATTTTAACATTTTAAGCTTCAGAATGAAAACCCCACCAAGCAGCAAGGGATTGCAGGTGGAAAGGGAAGATTTGGGAAGGGAATGAAGCAGAGGAGCCCAGGTTGAGGAGGGAGAGCCAGAGGAGCCCAGGGCTTACAAGGGAGATGACCTTGGCCATGGTCTGCTTGGTGATGGCGCTGGGCCGGCATTTTGAGCATTTTAACAATTTTAAGGTTCAGGATGAAACCCCACCAAGGAGAAGGGACTGCAGGGTGGGAAGGGAGGGATTTTGGAGGGGAATGAGGCAGAGGAGCCCAGAGTTGAGGAGGGAGCCGACGTTGGCCACCATCTGCTTGGTTGGAGCTGACCTTGGCCATGGTCTGCTCAGTGATGGCGCTGGGCCGGCATTTTGAGCATTTTAAGCTCCAGGATGAAACTTCACCAAGCAGAGAGGGACTGCAGGGTGGAAGGGTGCGATTTTGGAGGGAACGAGGCAGAGCAGCCCAGGGTGAGGAGGGAGGAGCTGACCTTGGCCACGGTCTGCTCGGCGATGGTGCTGGGCCGGCGCTGGCGCGCGTCCACGCGCTGCTCCACGGGAAGCTGCTCCGGTGCGACTTCAGCCTCTCCACCAGCAGGTAATAGATGGCAGCAAAGTGGTTGTAGCTCTTGTTCTGCAGGGACTGCAAAAAAATAAATAATAAAGCACAGTGTAGGAATGTGCCCCCTGTTGATGGAGTGACCAAATCATTCTTGTCTGCTTAAAAAGGCAAAAAGCCCAGGAGTTTCTTTCTCAAGGCCACCTCATGGGACCTTTGGGGCTTCACCTCACATCTGGGGCTGGGGACAGGAGTGTACCCCCATTTGAGGTGTTTTACCCCTATTTCAGTGTGCTTTACCTCATTTGAGGTCTTTTACCCCCATTGAAGTGTTATACCCCCCATTTAAAGTATGTTTTACCCTCATTTCAGCGTGTTTTCACCCCCATTCAGTGTGTTTTACCCCAATTTCAGTCTGCTGTACCCCAATTTCAGTGTGTTTCACCTCCATTTGAGGTTTTACCCCCATTTGAGGTGTTTTACCCCCATTTCAGTGTGTTTTACCCCCATTTCAGCATGTTTTACCCCTTTCAGCATGTTTCACCCTATCTGAGTTTTATCCCCATTTCAGTAAGTTTTACCCCCATTTCAGTGTGCTTTACCCCCATTTGAGGTGTTTCACCCTCCATTTCAGCATGTTTTACCCCCATTTGAGGTGTTTTACCCCCATTTGAGGTGTTTCACCCCCATTTCACTGGTTTTTACTCCCATCTGAGTTCTACCCCCATTTCAGCATGTTTTACCCCCATTTGAGGTGTTTTACCCCCATTTGAGGTGTTTTACCCCCATTTCAGTGTGTTTTACCCCACTTCAGCATGTTTCACCCCCATTTCAGCATGTTTTACCCCCATTTGAGGTGTTTTACCCCCATTTGAGGTGTTTTACCCCCATTTCAGTGTGTTTTACCCCACTTCAGCATGTTTCACCCCCATTTCAGCATGTTTCACCCCCATTTCAGCGTGTTTTACCCCCACCTGAGTTTTACCTCCACAGTTTTCTGCTGGTCGATGCCCAGGCTGTGCATCAGCCTCAGCACCTGCTCGTTGTACTCGCCCAGGGAGGGCTGGTTCTCCTCTCCTGCCGGGTACAGGATTGGCCTCTGGGCAGGAACCTCCACCAGCATCCACTTGTGCTCCTTGATCTGGGCAATGCTCAAACGTTTGGAGGGGTCCAGGACCAACATCCTCCTGATCAGGTGCTCACATTCTGTTGGAAAGGGGAAAAAAATATAAGAATTTTAAACTTTAGTGACCTACCAGCCAGAAATGCTGATAAAAACATCTCAAAACAAGACTAAAAATCACATTAAAGTGGAGAAAAACCCAAATTCTTCATGGCCAGCAGTGCCATTCCCCCTGCCCACCTGTGGTTACCCCAGAATTTATTCAAAGCACACCAAAAATGAGTGAAACCATTCCACTGTTACCTTCTGACATGAAATAAGGGATCCTGAACCTCCCCTCCAGCACTCTCTGCCTCAGGATGGGCAGGGTGGGTCCATCGAAGGGCAGGGCTCCACACACCAGCACATAGAGCACCACCCCCATGCTCTGTGGGGAAAAAAAGGGAATTTTCTGCTCAGTTCCAAGCTCCCCGCAGTGTCTCTGAGGGTGCAAGCCAATTGTTTCTGCAGAAATAATTCTTTTCTGCAGAAAAAGGGAACTTAGATGCAATGGAGGGAGCTGCACACAGGTGGCTGAGAAGTGAACGCCAACTTCAGCTGAGAATTTGGGATATTTTCATTATAATTTATTTTACTATTCATTCATTATTTTTGTTTATTATTATTATTATATTACATTATGTATTCTTTACATTATTTAACATTATGGCATATTGAGTATCTATTTATTATTCTATTATTTATATATCCATTACTAATATTATTATATATTTATTTGTTATTTATTATATTATTTATATGTTTGTTATTAACATTAATATATATGTATTTATTATTTACTGTGTTATTTATATGTTTTATACTAGTATTATTATATTTATATGTATTATTTATTATTTTTTATTTATTTAATTTACTATTAATCTCAGCCTTGCCCAAACAAAAGCAACCCTCACACAGCAGCCAATCAAAGTGAAAAACTGTAATATTTTCAAAGTGAAAAACTGTAATATTTTCCATTTCAAGCCTGTGAGGAGGAGTTTCTATGAACAGTGAATTTAGGGGGATTGTTCAATGTGAGCAAAAGGGGGAAATTCTGGGCAAGAGTTCTGCTGCAATTGCTTATTCCTGGAAGGATGCAATGAATTGGCAGTGCCAGTGGGAATGGTCTTGCCAAAAAAATCCCAGTGAGAGAACCACAGCAGCCTGACACAGCACTGGGTCTCTCAAGGGGGAAAACGCAGGTGCTGACCTCAAAACTTTGTAAAAACGCTGAGATTTTACAATTAAATATAGATTTTTTTAAAAGAAAACCCTAAACTGGGGACTGCTGCAAGCTGAGCAGCTTCACAGAACCCTTAACTCACAAGTGAAGGTGATTTTATTTTAAATACCAACACCTTCTCAGGTGAAGAAAAATCAAATACTCCAGATATGCAGTTTCAGAAAAATCAAATAATTCAGATCTGCAGGTAAGAAAAATATAATATTCTAAATCTGCAGCTTAAGAAAAATCAAATACTTCAGATCTGCAGCTTCTGAACAATCAAATACTCCAGATCTGAAGGTAAGAAAAATCAAATACTCCAGATCTGCAGATTCAAAAAAATCAAATATTCTAAATCTGCAGCTTAAGAAAAATCAAATATTCCAGATCTGCAGCTTCAGAAAACTTGAATATTCCAAATTTGCAGTTTCAGAAAAATCAAATACTCCAGATCTGCAGGTAAGAAAAATCAAATATTCCAAATCTGCAGCTTCTGAACAATCAAATATTGGTTCCAGCTTGCCAGAGGTGGACTGGAACGCATTCAAATTGAGGATGCTGGTACCCAGATGTCCAGCTGGGGTCCCTCGTACTGCTGCCCTTCGAAGACCTCTGGGGGCTGCGTAGGGGGGGCTCCCACACCACGTGGTCAGAGGCTCCCCGCTCTTGTAGAAATTCCCAAAGCCAAAATCTGTGGGGAAAAAAAGAAGGGAAAAGGAAAAGTCACTCCAAGCTTCCATTGCAGCACAAAGAATAATTCCAGGCACATCCCACTGTGATCCCACCCCAAATCCCTCTGTGGGGACAATCCCAATCCCACACTGGGATGCTGGATATTCTCTGTTTTTGTGTTGTGGAATTATTGAAACGCTGCAAAACCTTCCCAACCTGGAGGAGCTTTGAGCACATTTGTAAACAGCCGTTGTTGAAATTCAACAAACTGCCAGTCCCAGCAGATAAATGAGATTATTGACTTGCCAAGAGATAATCTGAGATTTCCTGGGCTTTCCTGAGGTGCTTTCTAGCCTGGAGTACAAAACAAATTTTGACAAGGTTTGGAGCTGGGAGGGAGGAGCTGTGCCAAGAGCAACAGGATGGGAAAGCACGGGGACTTTAGCTGGGAAGGACAGACAGACTCTAGCTGCTACTGGGGCTGTCTGCAGCCCATTTAAAAGAATAAAACATTATTTTAAATGTTGCTTTTTATGGTTTTGTGCAGGATCTGTTGCGCTGTGATGTTAATCAGAATTTTTATAATTCAGGGCTGAGAAGCAAAAGGAGCTCAGAGACAGAGGCTGGTGCTTCTCCCCTCGAGCTGGTGCTGCTGTGACAGGGGTGACAAACAGGGTGACACCAGGCTGGGGACGCAGCTCTGAGTGCTCCTGGGAGGTGACAAACAGGACTCTGGGAGGTGACAAACAGGATTCAGGCCGTTGGTGCAGCTCTGAGTGCTCCCAGAGATGCTCTGAGGTGACAAACAGGACACTGTGAGGTGACAAGCAGGGTGACATCAGGCTGGGAATGCAGCTCTGAATGCTCCGGGGAGGGTGACAAACGGGGCTCTGGGAGGGTGACAAACAGGGATGCTGGGAGGTGACAAACCGGGTTGGCATCAGGCTGTTGGTGCAGCTCTGAATGCTCTGAGGTGACAAACGGGTTGACATCAGGCTGTGGATGGAGCTCTGAATGTTCCCAGGGATGCTCTGAGGTGACAATCAGGGATGCTGGGAGGTGACAAACAGGGCTCAGGATCATGGATGCAGCTCTGAATGCTCCTGGGAGGTGACAAACAGGGCTCAGGCTGCTGGTGAAGCTCTGAAGGCTCCTGGGAGGTGACAAACAGGGTGACATCAGGCTGTTGATCCAGCTCTGAATGCTCCCAGGCCGCTGGAATGCTGACCAGCAGATCCCAGAGCTGATAAACGCTGTGGTTGTCACAGGCTCTGCTGAACCATCCCATTCACACCCTGTTTGTGCTGTCTGCGCTGCTCAGAGGAGCCAGAAAACCACGGGAGATCCCGCAGAAGCAGAGAAACAGAGAGAGGTTTAACAAAAAATCAGAAGAAGTCACCCTGGAGTTGGTTTGGGGCAGCAGAGCAGAGCTGGGGCTGCTCACACAGAGCTCTGGGGCACAGGACTGGGGGCTGCTTTCCCAGCAGCCCCTAATGCATCTCTACCTGCAAGACCACTCAAAAACGAAGCATTTTGGGGACAGTTTTGGTGTTTGGAGCTGGGACTGAGCACCTTGCAGTGCCCTAAACCCTGGTACGTGCAGAACCCGAGGTGTCCCAGCCCCGTAGTGCACCAGGGTCAGCACAGCCGATAGCCTGCAGGGCGAACCCTGGCACCTGGGCACCATCAAAGGCTGCTGCCAGCCAGGCTGGCTGCCAGGCAGGCTCTGAAGGTCAGGGTGTCACACGGAGCCCAGGGGTGTCACACGGGGCCCTGACGGGCAGCGACGGTGACGCCACCGCGGCCCAGGGACGTCACCGGGCCCGGCGGCCAAGGCCGGCTCAGATTCCAAACCCCTGCAGGAGCCAGGGCTGGAACAGCACAGCACAGCCCTGCTGCCCTCCCTCCTCATCCCCCTGCAGCTCCGCAAAGCCTTCAGCTGCCGCAACACAGGGGGGACAGCAGAGCCCACCCCAAATCCCCCCATCGCTCTGGGTAACCCCCAGCACGGCGTCACCTCTTCCCCCTTCCCTTTTTCCTTCATTTCCCTTTTCCACCTTTCCCCTTTTTTCCCCCTCTTCCCTTTTTCCTCCGTTTCCCTTCTTTCCCCTTCTTCTCCCTTTTCCCTTTTTCCCCCTTTTCCCTTTTTTTTCACCTTTCCCCTTGTTTCCCCTTTTCCCCCTTTTCCCTTTTTTCACCTTTCCCCTTTTTTCCCCTCTTCCCTTTTTTCACCTTTCCCTTTTTTACCTCTTTCCCCTTTCTTCCCCCTTTCCCCTATTCCCTTTTTCCCTTTTCTCCCCCTTTCCCTTCTTTTCCCCTTTCCTCCCTTTCCCCTTTTTCCCCTTTTCCATCTTTCCCCTTTTTCCCCTTTTCCCCTATGACAGCCAGACCGCTGCTGTGAATTTTTTTTTTATCATTATTCCCTTTCCCCCCCCCCACAGAACTGCCTTGGCCACGGTGACAATGCCTCAGGAGCATTTTGCCACCCCGTGCAGGTGTCCTTAAATCTGCTTTCTGCCCTCACTTATCTCGGATTTGTCAGGTTTTCAACATCCTCGTAGTGCAGATAAACATCAGGTTTTTATCTCAGAGCTGCAGCTCTCCCTCGGGTGCCACCCTCATAAATCTTCCTATCAGATTCACAAGTACAAGAACATTTATTTGTAAGCACAGCTAAAGAAAGCATGACCTGCTTGGGAGCACAAGGATTTCAAATCCTAAAAAAAGTGACATTCTCTGCCTGTCCAGACTGGGATTTAAAGCCACCTCTTTGGAGAAATCACCAAAAAGAAACATGAAGAAATCTGAGCAGCAAAAAGCCAATATAAGAGAAGCCTCAGGTTTATGTAATTATTATCATTAGATGATGAATTTTGTTACACATAATGGTTTTACTTCTGGTCACTAAAGACAAACATGAAGAAATCTGAGCAGCAAAACACCAATGTAAGAGAAGGCTCAGGTTTATGTTATTAATATTTTTAGATGATGAATTCTGTAACACTTAATGGTTTTAATTCTGGTCACCAAAGAGAAACATGAAGAAATCTGAGCAGCAGAAAGCCAATGTAAGAGAAGCCTCAGGTTTATGCTATTATTATCATTAGATGATTAATTTTGTGACACATAAAGGTTTTATTTCTGGTCACCAAAAAGAAACATGAGGAAATCTGAGCAGCAAAAAGAACAGAGCCAATGCAAGAGAAGTCCCAGGTTTATGTTATTAATATTTTTTAAGAGGATGAATTTTCTAACACATAAAGGTTTTAACTCTGGTCACCAAAAAGAAACATGAGGAAATCTGCGCAGCAAAAAGAACAGAGCCAATGCAAGAGAAGTCCCAGGTTTATGTTATTAATATTTTTAGATGATGAATTTTGTGACACGTAAAGGTTTGATTTCTGGACCTCAGGAGCAAGGACACATCCTGGAGGTGCTGCTGGCCCCTCAGAGCAGGAGAAGTGCAGAATCTGCAGTGCTGAACTGGCTGAGAGCAGCTCTTGGCTGGCTCTGTGTGACAGCACAGACGACTGAGCTTCATTAGAAAATCCATGAATGGGAGGCTGTGAATTGCTACCAGAAGGAGCAGCCACGGCCAGAGGGAATTCCTCAGCAGCCCCTGAGCCTGCAGTGCTGTCCTGTGCACCTGGACCATGATTTCCACACTCTGCCTCAGCCCTGCACCTCTAAAGCTCCAATTCCTTCCCTTTTCATGACCAATGGAACACCAGAATCCTTCCGATCTGAATTTCAGCAGCACAAAGCACTGCCAGACACCTCCTTTTTCATATAATACAGGAATTAAACCAGTGTTCTGTATGTCACCAACTGGCTCTTAGCTTTAAAAAATCCAGCTCTGCTCTGCTGTTGGACAAAATAATTCCCTGGGTGGGGGAGATCAGCATTATTTGTTAGGGGACACAACTTCTTGTGCTCACCCTTTTGTCTCCATTATTCTCCCACACAAATGGCTGGGAAACCATTTGTAAGCACTCCAGCATGGATAACATCCATGAAAACCCTTTCAAAGAAAAAAGAAATCAGGATTTAGCCAGGATCCTGGATGCTTGCTCCATGGGGCTTCCTCAATTTTTAATTACTGCACTGTCAGTTGAGTTGCCCCACTTTTTTGGAGTGGCCAGGATTCAGTTAAACACAAAAAAAATCATCAGTCTCTCATTCTCCCCCTTCCACTTTGCTCCTCTTCTGCCATTGCTGCTCTGTCACAGCCATTCTGGATCCAAAGTGGTCATTTTTAACCCCAAAAATGTCTCACTCCAGAGCAAACATCACTGATATTCGAGGGAAAAAATGTGCCAGCCCTCAAAAAAAACCAAAATGAAACAAACATATGCCAGCCACAGAATTCTAAAAGCACTGAAACTGGGCTCGTTACCAGAGGACTGAGATTATATAATGGAGTGATCTCCTTAACATTTCCCTGAATCTGCACGTTAAAATATAAAAAAAAAAACAAACAACAAAAAGCCCAAAAAAAAGGCCATCATTTGCAGCATTGTGTTCAGTTGAATAAACTCTGTGTTTGTGCAATCTGCAAATATTGGCTCTGCACAGTTGTGGTATTTGGTTTCTCAATCTCATTACCTCCTTCAGAATAATCCTGAATTTCGAAGGTATCATTTTTTCGAGCGCACATCACGCCAACGGAATCTGTTTTCCCCTTAAAAATGGGAAAAGCAGCCCGAGATTTCAGCCCCATGTGCAATGTGAGGAATGGCAGAGGCACTGCAGCTCCTGCTGAGCCTCCCGCAGGATGGCACAGCCTCTCCCTGGTGCCTCCAGAAGCCTCCCAGAAGGAGCTCCGGAGCTATAATTAATCCATTCTCCTAAAACGAGGAGCAGAACTCAATCTGCCTTGCCTTGCAGAGAGCCACAGGGAGCTTTTGTTGGAGGAGAAATGTGAGCCCGGCAGATAATGGGCACAGAGGTGCTGATAAAGGCAAGGTATGAGCAGCAAACCTGACCCACTTCAGGGGCCGAGTGCTGAGCAGCCTCTCCTGACGTCAATGCACATTTCCCTGTCCAGCAGCAGCTCCAGCCTCCTTCAAAATAACAGTCCCTGCCTACCTGGGCTGCTGCAAGCTGCAGGGAGCCACAATTCCCTGCAGCACCTCAATCTGGGGCTGCAAGGACAAAAACGGGAGCTGGGTCCCCGTTCTGGGCAGGTTTGGGTTTCACGGGTGGATCTCTGGCTGCACAGCAAAGGTGGAGCTCAGAGAGAGCTGAAATGCCTCAGATGATGCCCTCAAAAAGCAGCAAAACCAAAGGACACAGCACCAGGGCAGCTGCTGAACTTTGGGAATAACCAGGCAGAACTGCCTTGTCAATGCTAAGCACAAATTCCACTCACTTCTCAATGGACCTTCCCCATTCTCAATGGGTATTTCATCTCATTGATACCTTCAGTTTTCCTACTTACACTAACATTTAAGGGCTTTAATCCAAACTACCTCATATCTTTCACAAAATAAACCTATCAAAGCTCTCACCTCAAATTCTTTACTCATCCCCTGTTTGTTGCCCAGTTAGAGAGAAAAGATTCTTTAAATTCTGCCCCGTCCCTGTCCTTGTAGAGCAATATTAACCCAAAACTGGATTTCAGTCCAGCCTCAGGCATCAGAGGTGGCAATCTTATGAACCCACAGGTTTTGGGACATTTTTGAATGTTAGTTTATTCTCCTGGTGGCTGAAATACAGAGGTGACTTTGTGCATGTTTCAGTTGGTTTTAGTTTGACTAAACACTGTTGTATTCTTGAGGAGCAAAGGGCTTCAATAAAAGCCTTGGAAGCAGCAGAACAAACCAAGCGGCCCACTGGAAGCTAAGAAGAGCTTTATCAAAAGAATTTATCAGTTTTTGTGCTGTTTTTTTCAATTCCTACACGACCCGAAACCAGAGGAAAACCTCAGCTATCAGAGCTGGGATCCTGGCTGCCCTCTGTCCTTCCCCAGCCTGATAAATGAGCCATGAGCAAGATGAACAACTGGAAGAGGCTGTTCCAGGGATGTGCACAGACCAGATAACCCCAAAAGCCCCAGATAAACCCAGGGCAGTTCGTCATCCTTCTCCTCTGCAATGAAAATTCCAACAAGTGACTTGGCACAAATCACTGCAAAGCTCCCAGCAGCCTGAACTTTCCCCCAGCTCCTTCAGCAGCCAGGCTGGACATGGAGAGCTCTTATCAACCTGATAAGGACTGAGATCCATGGAGGAACCAGTTCATGGGCTCATTTACAGCCCACCTGCAATTAACTCTGTGCCACTGGAGAAGTGGAGCAGGACAGAGCTGGTGGAATCTCCTCATCCCATTTCCAGTATAGTTCTAATACATCATTTTCTTTTAATATAATATATATAATAAAATAATAAACCAGCCCCTCTGAATCATGGAGTCAAGATTCTCATCTCTTCCCATTTTGGGTTGCCTGCAAATTCCACAAGGCAGGAGCTCAGTCCAGCATGGAAAAATCAGGTGAGTGTGCAGGGAAATTCTGAAATTGCCCCTGGTTCACCTGGGAGCAACCAAGGTGGAGCTCCTGAGAGAGAACTTTAGGTCCAGAGCCTTTCCTATGGAAAAGAGCTGAAATTGCCCCAAATTATCACTTAAATATGAATTCCCAGTGCCAGAACAGCTCCTGGCTCTCCTGAGATGATCTCCCAAGGGATTTGCATCCCTGCAGTGCTCAGGACATCCAGGGCAGGAAAAGCTCTGGGTGCAGGAGCTGAGAGGTAAAGAACCAGAGGTCACTCTGGAAATCTGAATTCTTGTGTTAGGCAGGAGTTCAATCCTGGAATTCAGCAGGGAAAGAGCCAAAATTGCCCCAAATTATCACTTAAATATGAATTCCCCATGCCAGAACAGCTCCTGGCTCTCCTGAGATGCTCTGGAGGTAATTTCTCCCAAGGGATTTGCATCCCTGCAGTGCTCAGGACATGCTGGGCAGGAAAAGCTCTGGGTGCAGGAGCTGAGAGGAAAACAAGCAGAGGTCACTCTGGAAATCTGAATTCTTGTGTCAGGCAGGTGACTGGCAGCCCTCAGACTGAATTTGGGATTTATTCAGCATTAACTGGCCTGGTGGATCAATTATCTCAGCTATAACAGGAAAAGCACCCCAGAAATGGCAGCACTGCTGAACCCACCTGGGGAAGGCTCCACAACCCTTCCACCAGGCCAGAAATGCCAGCAGGGAAATGAAAAGGAAAAATAATCCAGGATGTTTCATCATTTCACCTTTCTCAGCCTGAGGAAAGGAAATTCCTTCTCTTCCTTCACTCCTTCCTTCCTGCTCCCCTATTATTGAAGGCTGGATCTCAACACTCCCCCAAATCAAGAAATTCTCTATTTTACCCATCTCCAGCCTCTCTGGGCTAAAGTCAGCATGGAAGGATCCATGGAATTGTAATGAAAATGATTTCTATTGCTAGCAACATCTGCTGTGTCTAAATTTATAATTAAAGTGAAATCATGCATGCAAAAAGGAACAAAAAAAAAATCAATAAGCTCCCATTCTGAGTTGTTCTTTTTTTCTTAATGTTGAAAGAAGTTATTTGATTAACTCTGTTTTAACCTGAACATCTGGCAGCTTTGAAGACAGCTACAAAAAATGTCTGTAAGTATTATAATGTCTAGATCTATTATAATGTCTCTATATAATATATATTAATAATATATTATATATATATATAAGGTCTGTAACTATTATGTCTCTCTATATATATAACTAATATATATTATATTAATAAAATATATATTATATATAATGTCTATAACTATTATAATGTCTATATATATCATAATGTCTATATATTATATATATAATTTATATAATATATGTTAATTATATATATTTTATAAATATAATGTCTATAACTATTATAATGGCTAGATACATTATAATGTCTATATATATTACAATGCCTATATATGTTATATATATTATTAATATATATAACAATACATATTAATAATATATATAATGCCTATAACTATTAAAATTTCTCTATATAATAATGTATGTATTATATATATAATTAATATATAAAATATATATTAATTATATATATATAATATAATATATATATAATGTCTATAACTATTATAATGTCCACATACATTATAATGTCTATATATATTACAATGTCTATATATTATATATAATTAATATATATATAATATAATTATATATATATTATATATATAAATAATATATATATAATATATATAAATAATAATATATATTAATAATATATATATAATGTATATAACTATTATAAAATGTTTATAATGAAATAATTTTTCTTTGTTTTTTTTTGTTTTTCTGGAAGTTAATATTGGAAATTTGGAGGGACTTTGACACCCACCATGGAAAAATTCATGTGGAAAAGCACGACGGAATCTCAGGCAGCACCAAAGGGGGATTTTATACAAAATTATATAAAAATCAAGTGGAATACCTGCTATTTTGATGTTCATGTTGTTGTCCAGCAGCAGGTTCTCAGCTTTGAGGTCCCTGTGCACGATTTTCCTGCCGTGGCAATATTCCACTGCTGACAGGATCTGCCAGAACTTGCGCCGCGCCTCGGCCTCGCTCAGGCGCCCGTGGCTGGCCAGGTAATCTGGGAAATACGAATAAACAACCCCAAATTAACAAATCTGCTTTAATCAGCCCGGACGGCATGCAGCAACGCTGATTTTTAATGGTTTCACCCCAAAAAATTAGCACAAGGAAAATCAAAGTTTTCCAGGCTCTTCATCTCACAGCTGACCCACCGAAAAAATGGAAAAAATAAGGAAAATTTTTCTTTCCTTTCATAGCTACCTGGTCAATATTTACATTTGCATAATATTTTCCTAATATTTCATATTTTTAAGAATATTTTCTTGGTAATCTGGGAAATAAAAGGAGCAGAACTCTAATAAATTAGGTTTAAATCAGGCTGGGCAGCAAGTAACAATTGTGAAACTCAGTGATTTCTCCCCAGTAAAATCAGCCTCCAGCTTGTTGTTCTCCCAGCCAAATCTCTGAAAAATGGAAAAAATAAGGAAAATTTTTCTATTCTTTTACAGCTACCTGGTCAATATTTTTATCATATTTTCATATATTTTCATTTGCATAATAGTTCATATTTTTCATAAGATTTTAATATTCCTTCTTCAATGGCTACCTGCTCAGTATTTTTTTACTTATATTATTTTTTTTACTTCTAATATTTTTACAATATTTTCACAATAGCACTCATGGAAATCTGAGAAATAAAACTGCAGAAATCAAGGAAATCAGGTTTAAATGGATTTAGGCAACAAGCTTGAAACTCAATTATTTCTTCCCAATAATCAGCACCAAGGAACTTCAACTTTCAGTTTGTTGTTCTCCCACTCAACCCTTCAAGAAAATGGGAAAAAAGAGGAAATTTTTCTCTGCTCCTTCTTTTATGGCAACCTGGTCAATATTTTCACAACCTGGGAACTCAAATCATCATAAATCAAACAATTCAGGTTTAAATGGACTGGGCAGCAAGCAACAACACTGAAATTTAATTTCTCCCAAATAATTAGCAGAAGGGAACTCAAACCAGTTTCCACCTTGTTGCTCTCCCACTCAACCCTCCAAAAAAATGGAAAAAAAGAGGAAATTCTTCTCTGCTCCTTCTTCTGCAGCTACCTGGTCAACATTTCCACAATATTTCCACACCACAATTCATGGGGAATACTTGGAATAATTTACTTCACCATCCTGAACACTTCAAACTTTAATTCCTCTAAAGTTTCCCATCACACCTCACCCTTTGAAGCCTCAGCAGAGGCTGTGTGATGGATAAATGTAATTTTTTTTAAATTTCTGGGAATAAAACCAGCAGCCCAAAGGTGCCCATGCCGACCTCTCTCTCCTCTCCACTGCGTCACAGGCACAGAGAACATTTTGTTTTCATATTTGATTACACTGTAAAAACCAATGGCAGCCCTGAAACCAAAACCTGCATTTATCCTCAGGAACAAAAACAAGGGGAGCAGCAGCAGCTGGCTGAGGGAGCAGCTTTAAAAACCCCTGTTTTGGGGGAAAAATCAGAAATTCAGGGCTGGGATGGGCTCAGAACACCCCAAAAATAATGCGGGTAATGGCCAAGGAGCAGCCAGAGCAGAGATTTTATTGGGATTAATTTTATGGTGATTAATTTTATAGTGATTAATTTTATCTTCTGCAGCACTTGTGCAACATCAGATCCCAGCAGCAGCACCTTGCCCAGCACAGCTCCAAACTTGCCTTGGTGATGGGATTTTTCCTTGTGTTTTATGGGATTTTAATTAAAACATTATTTAGGGGGCTTTGTTAGCCTGTGTTTTATAGGATTTTAAATTCAGATATCATTTAGGGGGCTGTGTTAGCCTGTATTTTATAGGATTTTTAATTCAGATATCATTTAGGGGGCTGTGTTAGCCTGTGTTTTATAGGATTTTTAATTCAGATATCATTTAGGGGGCTGTGTTAGCCTGTATTTTATAGGATTTTTAATTCAGATATCATTTAGGGGGCTTTATTAGCCTGTGTTTCAGAGGATTTGAATTAAGTATCATTAAGGATGCTCTGTTAGCCTGTGTTTTATAGGATTTTTAATTCAAATATCATTTAAGGGGCTGTGTTAACCTGTATTTTATAGGACTTAATTCACCTATCATTTAGGGAGCTTTGTTAGCCCGTGTTTTAGAAAACTTTTAATTCAAATATCATTTGGGGGACTGTGTTAGCCTGTGTTTTATAGGATTTTTAATTAAAATACCATTTATGGGTCTTTGTTAGCCTGTGTTTCATAGGATTTTTAATGCAGACATCATTTAGGGGCTCTGTAACTCTGGCAATATTTTCATTTCAACTCTTCTCTGTGGTCAGAGCTGGTCTGTGGGCGCTGCAGCTCAGCCCAGAGCTCCCACCCCAGCTCACACACTCTCAGCTGGTTTCACTTGGCAAAGCACAAGAACAAACAAAAGCCTGGCAGTAAGGGGAGATCATAATATTTGCAAGCTAAATATCACTCAGGCACAGAGTGACTGACAAATGATATGACAGCAAGGTGAAGTCAGATATCGAAGGCACAAACTCAATTAGCCCCGAGCTGTTAATCCAGCATTTGCTGGCAATGCAGCACGAGTTCATGGCAGGAGTGTCAGGGTAGGACGGTGGGGATGGATGGAGATGGGAGATTTTTTGAAGCCAGGGCTTGGAATTTGGGGTTTATTGCAAAGGGCCAAGTGCAGGGCCCTGCTGGAGGCTACCAAACAGGGTTTATTCCCATTATGACACAATAAATCTTCTTCTGGTTGTGGAATTTGGGGTTCATTGCAAAGGGCCAAGTGCAGGGCCCTGCTGGGAGCTGCCAGGCACAGCTCAGAGCAGGATGAGAGAGGGAGAGCAAGGTAAAGAGAAAGAAGGCAGGAGAGTGGTAAAGAGAGAATGAGAGAGTAAAAGAGAGGATCAGAGGGTGAGGTTCCCGTTACAATACAAGAAATCTTCTTCTGGTCTTGGAATTTGGGGTTCATTGCAAAGGGCCAAGTGCAGGGCCCTGCTGGGAGCTGCCAGCCACAGCTCAGAGCAGGCCCGAGAGAAGAGAGGGGGAGAGAGGATGAGAGGGTAAGAGAGTAGAAGGATAAGAGCATAAAAAGGTAAAGAGAGAGCGACATTCCCGTTCCAATACAATAAATCTTCTTCTGTGTTGAATATTCTAATTCTCACTAACCAATCTAGTACAAGATACAAATCCTGCAGCATTTCCATGCAGCCTATAAGAATCATTACATCACCATCCTGTGTTACATTTTAAACCCTAAAAACTCCTCTTTGGGCCCTTCTGCCAAGCTGCAGGGTCTGCTCTGACCCTTGGGCCTGTCTGCAAGCAGAGGGTGTTGTTCCATCAAAAGGGGATCACCTTCAGCAGCCACACCATTGCTTTCCAGTGGCTTAGCAAATAAAATATCTCAAAGCTTGCTTTCATTTCAATCTCACTTACAGTTTCCATATTCTCCAAATCTTTTGCCAGACAATCATATTGATAAATATTTCCCATTTCATCTTCCCCAACATTCATGCAGCCAAGCTGGCCTCGGCTTTTCTGGCCCTGCCAGGATTCATTGAGAGATCCCAAACCCAGAGCAAACCCCTGGCACTGGGATCAGCCCTGTCCCTCCTGCAGCGCCAGGGGTTGTGCATTAACCAGAGGGCAAACAGGGATGGGCACGGTGCCAGCCCTGGGCACAGCAGCCACTGTCCAGGGACCTGCTGGGGACACCAGGGACCCTGCTGGGGACACCAACAACCTGCTGGGGACATCAGGGACCTGCTGGGGACACCAACAACCTGCTGGGGACACCAGGGACCTGCTGGGGACATCAGGGACCTGCTGGGGACACCAACAACCTGCTAACCTGCTGGGGACATCAGGGACCTGCTGGGGACACCAACAACCTGCTGGGGACACCAACGACCTGCTGGGGACATCAGGGACCCTGCTGGGGACACCAGGGACCTGCTGGGGACACCAGGGACCCTACAGGGGACACCAACAACCTGCTGGGGACATCAGGGACCCTGCTGGGGACACCAACGACCTGCTGGGGACACCAGGGACCCTACAGGGGACACCAACAACCTGCTGGGGACATCAGAGACCCTGCTGGGGACATCAGGAGCTGCTGGGGACATCAGGGACCTGCTGGGGACATCAGGGACCTGCTGGGGACATCAGGGACCTGCTGGGGACATCAGGACCTGCTGGGACAGAGCCACAGCTGAAGCTGCTGCAGAGCCCTGGGCATCGTGAGAGGCTGGAACAGCAAAGCCACCCCAGCCAGGAAAGCTCCACATTTTCTACATTTATCTCAGCCTGCTGTCACCCTCTGGCTACACTTTTCTACAGCAGGGTTTGGGGTTTTTAAAAATTTTATTATAATTCTATTTTTAAAAGTATATAAAGATATATATAATTATATATATTTATATTGTGTAATAAATTTTTAATTTTATTATGATTCTCTATAAAATATTAAAATATATGTCTATATATTTCTATTGTATAATAATAAAAATATGTTTTAATAAAATAAAAATATTTTTTATTCTTAATAAAAATTAACTTAATTTCAGTATAATTATATATTTATATATTTATTTATGATTATATTATATTTATATTAATTTATTGTATATGTATTATGTAATACATATAATGTATATTATATATGATATATACTATAATATTATATATTATAGTATATAACATTATATATATAATTATCATATTATATATTATATAATGCCTATTGTATATATGCAGTCTATATGTATTATATAACACATATTGAATATATATAATAATGTGTATCATATAATACACATTATATGTATATGTATATAATTTTTATATAATTTTTTATTTTATTATAATAAAATAGAAGCCAGAAGTGATTTTGGATTCGCAGCCAAAGCAGCAGGATTTTGGCCCAAGACAAATCCCAGCAAAAGGACAAGAGGCAGTGGAAAACACTGAAACAGAGGAAATAGAATTTAAAACCAAAAGGTTTTTAACTCTGCAGGTGCACAGAAATATGAAATCTAAGAACAGACCCATATTGACACAGACACCAGGAGCGCACTGAAAAGCTGAACATGGAAATATTCTCCTGCTTACCGAAAATCTCCCCATTTTTGGCAAACTCTGTCACGAGGTACAGCATGCTTTTGGTCTCCATCACCTGTGGATGCAGAAATCACACATGAGGGCTCGTGGGAAGAGCCAAACAAGCCAAAAACCACCCAAAAGAATCTTTATTTTTATGGTTCTCTCCTAAAGCTGTGAAAGTTCTGCCTCACACCTGGAATTTCACAATCTTCGAAAGTGTACAAACAAAATAATCACAAGCTTCACTGAGAAAAACCCCCAAGTTGAAAAAGTCATTTCAGATTTCAGGACAATTTCAAGGTTTATTTCAACAACCTCAGAGAAACATTTCAGCAAGAACTTTGTGAATTTGATTTTGCATTTGATTTATGAATGGGCCTGAAAGTCCCAAGGGACTGCTCACAAATAAAAGCAAACCAGGGAGACAACATGAATTTTAAAAGTAAAATTTATCAAATTTTAATCATTTATCAAATGCATTTTTAACCAGGCACTGAAGGAGTGAGCACCACCCAAGCATCACCCTCTCTCCAAGTGCTGATCTTCAGACTTTATTCAAATATTTTCAGCCTCTCTTCTGCCACTTTTGTGTGGTGTCATTCATTCAGAAAGGAACTGAGATATTATCAAATAATAAACTGCAAATTTATAAATTTAGGCTCCATCTCTACCTGGCACATCAATATTTTAAAGACCAGTTTGATTTTTTAAATAGACCATTAAATTAAAGACTATTTATTTTTGAAATATTTTCAAAGTTTCTTCTGCATAAAATTAATTTAAAGCTGAACTGGTCTTAAGAGGGAACTTCATTTTTGTTCAGCAGAGCTAAGAGAGGGAAAAAAGGGGGAAAGAAAGGAAAAAAAAAAGCCCACCTGGTAGAGTTTTATGATGTGTGGGTGGTCGAGCATCTTCATGATCTGCACCTCCCTGTAGATCTTCTCCAGGTTCACAGCATCCAGCTGAGATTTGTCAATGATTTTTATTGCCACCTGCAGACCAAGAGCAAAAAATGAGGTTTAAAAACTCCCCCAAGGTGAGTTCACCCTTGTTAGGAAGGGGAAAATGCAGCCCCAGGTCACTGGAGGCTTTTTGGGGAGTTCTGAAATGCAAATCCCAGGCTGGAAAATAGAGCAGGGCAGCACTGGAAGGGTCTGGCGTCCCTCCAAGGGGCTGCAGGGATCTCACCCACAGCAACATGTGAAGGAAAGCAGGTTTTCAGTGAGAAAAAACTGATTTTCAATGAGAAAAAGCAGATTTTCCATGAAAAAAACCCCCAGATTTTCCATGGAATGGAAGGCACAGAACAGGTGAGAGAAGCCAGTGCTCCAGGTGCTCTTAAATCAACAATCTGCAGTGATCTAAATCACCTTAATGATGCCCATTTCTGGAGTCAAGGTGACAAATCTGAGTCCCACAAAATGACATTTTAGGAGAAAAACTTGGCTCCACGCAAACAATCCAAACCAAGGGGATCCATGCAGTTGCAGCTGTGAGATGTTTAATTAATTGAAATGCTGTTATAGAAGGGGATCTGCAGTTCATCCCTTCAGAGGAAAAACTCTGCTGAGGAATTCATCAGTCAAACCTCGGAAACACATCTCAGCTAATTCACAAAACACATCCTGGCCCTGCTGCCCTTGTTTTAACCAATAAATGCAAAGGGAAGATAACTCTAGATGCTGAAGGGATTAAAAAGCTCCAATAGGAGACATTTAAAGCTGAAACCAAGAAGAAAGTGAAAATTCAGCCCCTGCACATGCAAAGGGTAACAATGCCAAAGATGCTGAATATAGAAATGGTGTTTATTCAGCCTGAATGTCGCTGTGTTAATGCTGGAGCAGGAGCAAACAATGAGAGTCCCACTAATGCTTCCAGTGATGACAGAATTTCACAAACTCTTGAACAGGGGAGAGCGGCTGGAGACAGAAATCCAGGGGAGGTGAGCCTCATTATCTGCTGACACTGATTGCGGGCCCACCTGAGCTCACAATTAACTATTTATTGACCTCAGCTCACTCTGATTTTCCTTCTTTAAAATCTCTTTTATTTCCCCAACTCCCAGAGAAATGTACAACTCAAAGTGTGCAGGAAATTTGTCCATAAAATAGATATACCTGCTAATATGGATATACCTGTTAACACTGATTGTGGGCCCATCTGAGTTCACAATTAACTATTTATTGACCTCAGCTCACTCTGAATTTCCCTCTTTATAAATCCTTTTTATTTCCCCAATTCCCAGAGAAATGTACGACTCCAAATGTGCAGGAAATTTTTCCATAAAATGGATATACCTGCTAATATGGATATACCTGTTAACACTGATTGTGGGCCCACCTGAGTTCACAATTAACTGTTTATTGACTTCAGCTCACTCTGATTTTCCTTCTTTAAAAATCCCTTTTCCTTCCTCAACTCTCAGGAAAATGTAAAACTTTAAGTGTGCATGAAATTTGTCCATAAAATGGCTATACCTGCTAATATGGATATACCTGTTAACACTGATTGTGGGCCCACCTGAGCTCACAATTCACTATTTGTTAACCTCAGATCACTCTGAATTTCCTTCTTTAAAAGTCTCTTTCCTCAACTCCCAGGAAAATGTGCAACTCCAAGTGTGCATTAAATTATCCATAAAATGGATAAACCACAGCAGAGCGGCAGCTCCTCCACTCAAACGCAGATCAAACACCTCAGCTCATTCTGCACCTTCATCTTGCCAGGACCAGGGGAGGATTTTACAGAAGAACCACTTGAAAGTACTGAAAATGCAGCAAAGCCTTCCCAAGGATGTGGGGAGGAGCAGGGAACTCAGCAGCTCCTTCTGGAGCTCAGCTGTCTCTTGATGACAGGAAAAGGGCTGTAATTCTTAGAGGTGGAGAAGCTCCTTCAAGGCACAGAGCAGTTTCCTCTGTGAGAAGTGTGTTTTGTTCCTAAACATGCAGCTTGCCAACAATTACTGGCAACAGTCTGAAACAAACAACAAAAATCCCCCAAATTTCAAGATATAATGTCAGCACATCCTTCACCTGACAAGGAAAACCAAAAGGGAATTCCTGATCTCCCCCTGCCACCAGGTTTTGCTCCTTAAGGAGTTAAAATCCAAGGTAACTTTGCAGTTTTAATGGTTTCTTCTCATTTAAAAGCCCAAGGAACTGCACTTAGTTCTTATTTCCTTCCCCCTTCCACTGAGGGCCCAGGGAATGGGAGTTTGCTCAATCCTCCCCTGACATCTGGGAATTGCAGCTGCCAAGGAGTGAGGATGAAATGCTTGTCAAGGAAAGATGAAAGTTCTTCTGCTCCTCAGCTACTCCCACTGTCACTTTCCATTGTTTTTGTTTTATTCATTCAATTCTTGAAAGGAAAAACAAAGGCAAAAAGCAAACACCCAAACAAAAACAAAAAAACCCCCACCAAAACCACAACACAACCTCCTGTTACAAATTCACATTCAAACAGAGCTTTGTCCCTGCAGGTTACAGAAATTCAGATTTGTTAATGTTAATTCAGATTTGTTGTTTGTGGCCCAGGACATTCTTAAAAGAGATAAAAAGCATTAAAATTAACCAACACAACTTATTGCAGTCTGGAAAAACTCCTTATTTTACTGTGTGGCACAGGGAGCTGCTGTCTCTGCTGGAGTTACTCACTCTGCAAACACCTGAGCCCACCTGAGCTGGTGCCACAGATCAAACCAGGGCCTGCAGGCTCATTTTCCAGACTTTCTTCCAGAGAAAACCACAAATTCCCTGTAAGAGCAGCCAGGTGAAGGCACATCTGGGAGCACAGGAGAGCCAGCTTTGATTTTCCCTTGGGGAGCAGCGAGCAGAGATTGATTAATCTCTGCAGGGGATTAATCCTGGGGGAAGGGGTTAATTTAGGATTTAGGGGTGGGTTCCCAAACTCCCTGCTTTTTCCAAGCAGCACCTTCACTGCTCCAAACCTTTTCCATATTCCCTACATTCCAAACTTCCCTATATTCCAAACTTTTTCCCTATTCCCTACACTCCAAACCTTTACCAACTTCTCTACATTCCAAACCTTTTCTCTATCCCCTACACTCCAAATCTTTTCCCAATTCCCTACATTCCAGACCTTTTCCCCATTTCCTTAATTCCAAACCTTTTCCAACTTCCCTACATTCCAAACCTCTTCCCTTTTCCCTACATTCCAAATCTTTTCTCTATTCCCTACATTCCAAACTTCCCCACATTCCAAACCTTTTCCCTTTTTCCTACCTTCCAAACCTTTTCCTTATTCCCTACACTCCAAACCTTTTCTCTATTCTCTACATTCCAAACCTGTTCCAACTTCCCTACATTCCAAACTTCCCCACACTCCAAACCATTTCCCTATTCCCTACACTCCAAACATTTTCCAACTTTCCTACATTCCAAACCTTTTCCCTTTTCCCTACATTCCAAATCTTGTCTCTATTCCCTACATTCCAAACTTCCCCACATTCCAAACCTTTTCCCTTTTTCCTACCTTCCAAACCTTTTCCAACTTCCCTACATTCCAAACTTTCTCCATATTCCACACCTACTCCAAACCTTTTCCCAATTCCCTACACTCCAGACCTTTTCCCTTTTCCCTACACTCCAAACCTTTTCCCAATTCCATCCCCATCCCGTTTCACCGGAATCAAATCTCCCCACCTTCTCCCAACTTTCCCATTATTGTTCCCGTTCCCTGCTCTCCTCCTCCTCCTCCCCAGGACAATCTCTGCTCATTCCCACTCTGCCTCATGAGCAGGAGCTGCCCTGGGATCACAGGATTTGCCACACGGCCTCCACTCAAATGGCACCAAACGCCCAAACAAGGCAGGCAAAGGTCGGGTTCAGCCTCCCCTGGGAGGACTGGCACTAAAAAGGGTCAGGCAGCACCTCCAGTCCTCATATCTTTAATTAATTGATTTATTTCTAATATCTTTATCATTTAATATCTTTATCAATCCCCCTCCAGGTGGACTGGCAGCAAAAAAGGTCAGGCAGCACCTCTATTCCTACAATCTTTCTTTATTTTATTTATTTATGATATCTTTATCACCTAATATCTTTATTAATCCCCCCCTGGGTGAAGTGGCACTAAAAAGGGTCTATTCCTAATAGCTTGAATTATTTATTCCTGATATCTTAATCATCTGTTTATTAATTCCTTCTCTGAGTGGACTGCCAGTAAAAAGGGTCAGGCAGCACCTCTATGCCTACATATCTTTATTTAATTTATTTATTCCTGATATCTTTATCACCTAATATCTTTACTAGTCCCACACCTGAATGAACTGGCAGTAAAAAGGTTCTATTCCTAGCATCTTTTATTAATTTATTTATTCCTGATATCTTTATCACTTTTTATCTTTATTAGTCCCACACCTGGGTGGACTGGCACTAAAAAGAGTCAGGCAGCACCTCTATTCCTCATATCTTTAATTAACTGATTTATTCATGATATCTTTATCACTCAATATCTTTATTAATCCCCCCATGTTTCCCAACTTTCACACTTCTGTATGGTTGTTTAGAACTTGCATTAAATTCAAGTTCTGATTTCTGATTTTGTTTGCATACACTCCATGCTGTTCACCTGCTTCATGTTTGTTTCCATTTAATTTCCACCTCTGCTCACAATTTATGGCAACGATTTTATTTTCTCACCTGCAGTCCTTCCATAGAAAGGGTGGATTGTACACAATCCATAGGTGCTGCATTCAAGGTAATAAGAGCCCATCTTTTTTAATTGGATGGTTATTGGCTAGGCAGAGTTGTGTTAAAAAAAAGCAAATATTTTAAAGGTCAGAATCGTATAAAACACAATTTCAAAGTGCCAGTGCTAGAAAATCCCAACAACAAACAGGTTCTGAATCTAAAGGGTCCAAATCAAGAGATTCGGGAGAAACTTTGACAAGGAGCCCTTTTAAAACAGGATTTTAGCAAACCTCAGCAGCATCACAGCCCTGAGGGTGCACCAGCACAGCCCTTCCAGACCTAAAAACTGAATATTCTTCCACTGGAACTTAAGCAACAGTTTATATGAATCTTGAAATATGCAGACCCTTCAGGCTGGAGTCATTACCAAGCAGGATTTCCACTCTGGGTGCTCAGGGACCCAACAATCAGGTGAGCTGCTCCAAGCTGGAAGTGCTTATTCCAAAGAGTATTTGGCTGGAATTAATTTCCTCTGACATCACCAGAAGTGATCTTAACAGGGTTCCCCTTCCTCAAAGATTGTGTAAATACTTCCAGCAACCAAGTCAGCAATTCAGTTCCAGAAAAACACTCTTGCATCTCTCGCTGCAGAAGTCAGAGCTGGCTCAAAAAAATCAAAGATCTTGATTAAAAAATCCTCCAGCACAGGCAAATTTGCTGTAAAAATCCCACGGAAGAGAAAAGGCTGCAGCCTGGACAGAAAAACTGGTGAAAATAAATTCAGGATACCAGAATTCAGCAGTTCCTTAGGACACAGACGAAAGAACCATCCAGGAATTGGGGAGCTTTTTAAGCTCTGTGTTTTCTGCTGTTATTTCCAACAATGCTAAACAAACAGGCTCTCTAAAACGACCATAAAAACGAAGATTAAAGTTTTCATCTCCATCACAAAGCCTGCCAAAGAAACGAGGGCTGAGGAGCAACGACAAGCGAGTATCTTCAAGTGGAGCATTTGCAATTCTGGCACATGGCCCCAAACTTGGAAAGGCAGCGCTGGCACCGCTCGAGGAGCAAGGAAGGGCTCAGAAGGAACCGAGTTGATGATGAACTTGAGAAATGAGGCGAGAGGAGAACTTTGTTTCAGTCCCTGCGATGCAGAGCTCATCAATCACAGCCAGGGCACCGCCGTGCTCAGCTGAGCTCCAGATTTCAGGAATGCTCCCATTCCCCAAGGGATGATTTCCCCGCACAAGCTCACGGTGATGGATGGATACCTGCAGCCCCTCTGAATAACAGCGGGTCTGTTTCACTTCCAGTCCGTGCTTGGGACGGGCTTTGAATGACTTTGGTCAAGTACAGAGCAGCAGGAACCTCTTCAGTCAACAATGAAAGCGACCAGAAGAGAGCCCTACAAAAAGCTCACCTCTAGGTGTAGCAACTAAAACTACCTAAAACAGAAGAGGAAGCTGATCCTCCAGAGCCATTACTCTCATCAAATACCTCTTTTTTTTTTTTTTTCTTTCCTTTTTTTTTTTTTTAAAGTGAACACGACTGCATTTTTACCCAGGCAGACTGACAATCATTTCTGTTTTAGGTGAAGCACCAGGTATTCACGATAATCACCGGGTAATACACGGGGGCGGTGAAACAAAGGGGCTAAAAATGGTTGGATTTGGTGAAGTTGGAGGATGCCGTGCTGAAGAATTCAGCGCACACACACACACACACCAAGTTCCTCTGCTGAAACAGATAACCCAGCATTGCCGGGGTCAGGAAACCCCAAAATACCCAGGGCACCACGGCAGGCACAGCACAAGGTCCGACCCTTCGCAGGGAGCAGAAAGTGCTGCTGGAGCAGCACCGGAGCATCCTCGGGGTGCCACCCTGGGGCGACGCCACCACCCTGGGGCGATGCCACCATCCCAGGGGTGGCACCGTTGGGGCGACATCCCGAAGGGGGGGACGGCGACATCCCGCGGGTGACATCCTCGGGCATCCCCCCGCGGCCTCGCACGCCTTCTCCTGCCCTCGCCCGGAGGATGCGGGCGGGAGAACCCCCCCAGGCCGGCGGCCGGGGCTCCGCGTCCCCGCGGGAGGTGCCGGAAGGGACAAAAGCGGCGGCCCCGGCCCCGGCCCCGGCGGCCCCGGCGGCCCCGGCCCCGCGCGGCCCCCGCCGCGCCCCCCGCGCCGTGCCCACCTCGCTGCGGGTGATGCGGTGCCGCGCCAGCTTCACCACCGCGAAGTTGCCCTTGCCCAGCGTGCCCTCGATGTCGTAGAAGCCGACGCGGACGGGCCCGAGCCCGCGGGGCAGCAGCGCCGGGGGCCGCCGGGGCTCGGCCATCACCATGCTGGGCTCGGGGGGCGGCGGCGGCGGCGGCTCCGGCTGCGGCTCCGCGCGGCGCCCCCGGGGCCGCGCCGCCCCCTCCGCCACCGAGCGGGCACCGAGCGACCGAGCGGCGTCACCGCGCGCGTCACCGCGGGCGGGGCCTCGCCATGGCAACCGCGCTGGCACGGCCCGCCCCGGCACGGCGCGGCACCGGGACACCGGGGACAGGGACACCGGCACCGGGACACCGGGACACCGGGGACAGGGACAGGGACACCGGCACCGGGACACCGGGGACAACCGGGACACCGGGACACCGGGGACAGGGACAGGGACAGGGACTCCGGCACCGGGACACCGGGACACCGGGGACAGGGACAGGGACACCGGCACCGGGACACCGGGGACAACCGGGACACCGGGGACAGGGACACCGGCACCGGGACACCCGTGACACCGGGGACAGGGACAGGGACACCGGGACACCGGGACACCGGGACATGGCACGGGGACAGGGACAGGGACAGTGACACCGGTACCGGGACACCGCGCGGGGACAGGGACAGGGACACCGGGACACCCGGGACACCCGGGACCGGGGACAGGGACAGTGACATTGGGACACCTGGGACACCGGGACACTCGGGACACCCGGGACACCGGGACAGTGACACCGGCACCAGGACACCGGGGGGACCGGGGACACCGGGGACCGGGACAAGGACAGGGACAGTGACACCGGCACCAGGACATCGCGCGGGGACAATGCCAGTGCCACCAGCCCCGGCGGTGGCAGCCGCGGCGCCCGCGCTGTGTCCCCACTGGAGCGTCCCCTCCGCGCTGGCATCTCCCGGTCCCTGGGGCAGGTGGCACCGCAGCGCGGCCGGGTGCCTCGGGTGTCTCCAGCCACCCTCCATGGGATGTTCTGACCCGTTTTGGGGTGGAATTTGGGGTTTTTTTTTTAAATTTCTGACCGTTGTTCCTCATCCTGTCACACCGAACAGAGCCTGTCCCCATCCTGTGACACCCTCTGGGGCTGTTTGTACACCTTGGTGACCTTGGTGACATCGCCTCAGCCTCCTGTGAGCCAAACACGCCCAGCTCGTTTTTGGATACTGAGGAACAACCCCAGGCTCTCTGCAGCTTCCCGAGGAGGGGATGAGGAGAAGGAGGTGCTGAGCCCTTCTCCCAGCCACAGGACACTTGGGGATGGCTCAAAGCTGTGTCAGAGAGGTCCAGAATGGAGATTATGGAGCATTTCTGTACCGAGAGAGTGCTCAAAGCCTCCCAGTGGCCCAAGCCTGGCAGTGTCTCAGGGGTGTTTGAATAGAGCCCTTAAATGACTTTTGTGATGTCCTGAGGTGGCCAGGCAGATGCGCAGGGTGATTTTTGCAGGTCCTTTCTCAGGGAATTATTCTTCTGTTTTTATTCCCTGCACACTTGGAAAGGCAGATTTGTGAGCTGTGTTGGTCCCTTTGGCCTGAAATGGTCTGAGGACCATCAGAGCTGAGAATGTGTGAAGAAATTTAAGGCCCTTTCTGCTGGATTTGCTTTTCAGTGCTGAATTTGCTTTTCAGCACTGAGTCCACTCATTCTGCTTTAGAATGTAAGTGTGCATTTAAAGGATGCACTTACTAAGTGAGCATTTCCAAGATGCACTTACATTTTCTAATTCCCCGTTTGTTTCAGCAATCTTTGCTCTCTGAGTTGACGCCTGTCCCTCCCTCTCCCCTGCTCCGTCCCAGGCTGGAGGACTGGTGCCTTCCTGACATTTGGGAACCAGGAATCACCCCTGGAATCTTTCAGTTCCCCTGACTAAACCAGGCCCATGCCAAAGCTGGTGGCACAGCACGTGCCCGTTGAATCAGCCACGGAGCTTTATGAACACACAGAGTGGACACAGATAAAAAAAGAAAACATAAAAAAGAGGAAAAGAGTGGAAGAACGCAAGGAACAAAGTCGTGTCATTCTTTCCCTTTTTAGGCAGGTTTGACACGTAAAGCTGCCTCATCCTCGGTGAAAAGTTCCTTTTGTTGAGTGTCAAGCAGCGATGACTGTTCTGCAGAGGGAACTGAAGGTCTCCGTGCAGAAATTAATGCTTGTCCTTCACTGCTGATGAGATCCCTCCAAGGAGTGACATTTGGGGATGACGCTGCTGCCTCGGGCTGCCATGGAGAAGCAGGGAGCTGCTGCTGCTCGATTTATCCCCTGCACAAGTTCTGGCAGTGAGTAACTGATGGCTGGGGTTAGTCAGACATCCACCCTTTCAGTGATTGATGGCTACGTGAGAGAGCCTTCCAGAATCCTCTTTGAACAGCAAATGGTGTCATCCCCAGCTGCCACTTGCCAAATTTCACTCCTCTTTCACCTCTTCTTCGCATCCAAACTCGGCGTGTCAAAAGTTGCTTTTTTTTCCTGCAGAATGTTACCTAATACTCCTCAGTCACGTCACCCCGAATGAAGTTTTTTAGCCTGCAAACATTTATTTGCTTCCTGCCCGCTTTCAAGCCTCATCCTGGTGAGGGTGAATGATTGATGATTAAGCCAGATTTGAATGATTAAAGCAGATTAATGGAAATGAACGACTGAGCCAGATTTTGGTGCTCGGAAGGGAAAACAACTGCAGAAACCTCACCACAAAGCTGGAAAGTTCAGGGCTTAAAAACAGGGCTTAAAAACGCAAGGAGAGGAACTTCACCCATAAAAATCATCCTCTGTAGGGCAGATTTCAGGGCTTCTGATGATGGTTTTTGCTCTGCTGCAAGGAAAGGGATTCAAACCCCTCCCAAACGGGGCTGAGCGGATTTTCCAGGACATCAACGTGGAGCGCACATGCCCTCGTGTGGTCGCTGCTCCCGCACATCCTCCCGCAGCTGGGATGCCCCAAAGGAGGGGTCAAACTTACAAAATCCATAAAAATTTATAAATTTTCCTCGCTTTAATAACACCCAGCTCGTTCAGACCACTGCCCGAGCCCAACCGGAGGCTCAAGAGGTCGGATCACACATTTGGCTTTGCACAGCTGAACTCCAGCATCTGACAAGTTCTCCCCCTCATTTTCCTCTTTTTCAGTACCTAAAAGATGCTTGATAGCTGCCAAAAAGAAAAAAATAAGGAGGCCAGGAACACAGGATTAAAAGTGGACAGACTTCTGCTTGATTTGCATTAATTACTGCATTAGAAACTCCAGATACCGTGAGTGCCCAGCCCTGACCACTCTCCTCTATCAAGATTTTGCTTTTCAGGAGAAATTGTTGCCCGCTGAATGCTGTTTTCAAAGCAATTAGAAAATTATTTATTTTTTAAAGGGATTTCTCCTTTCAGGGCTTTATTTGCCCCATGTCCTGGTGGAGGAACTGCTGTGACACTGCAGCCACAGCACCTGGGACATTTAGGAAGTGAGAAGCAGCTGTGACAACTGAAACATTTCAGTGTTTGCAGCAGTCAGCAGCAGCTCAGAGATCTGAAAACTTCTTCCTGCCTGTTTTGGCAGAAGAGATTCATGGCTATGCCTGCACTCAGCGCTGTTGTTGTTTCAGCCACATTTAAAACAACTTTTTGCCAAACCTTTGTTTCCTCCCAGCTTATGAATTGATTTTTTAAAATTTTCCTATTTATTTATTTACATGCAACTTTTAGGCAACCAAAACACATTTAGGTGCTTCATAGTCTTGTCCTGCAGCAGTGTTGCTCGACTGGAACCAGAACATCACCTGCAGAACAAAAGGTGTGAAATATTTGTGTTCCTGCCCAGCACTCTTTGGTTGCTCGGTCGTTCCCCTTTCACTTCTTGGTCTCTGCCCCTTCCAGCAGAATGAGGGAGGGAATTGGAGGAGTAAAAATGACCAAACTCATGGGTTGAGATAAAGAAATTTAATAGGCACAGTGAAAGTCACACACACGAGCAAAGCAAACCAAGGGGTTCCTTCCCCACCTGCCGTGTTCAGCATCTCCAGGAAAGCTCCATCACACACGACAGGGAACTTGTAGCACCTTTGAGGAGGACGAGGTCTGTAAATAAATAAGGATTTTGGATTGTCCTTCAGTTTCAAGGCATATCTTTGGTACAAAAAGGAATGGGGGGGTACTAATGTGTCATTCCTTGGTGCAAAGCAAAATCTGTACATTCCTGTCAGTTTGGATCTTTAAAAACCCCTATTCTTGCAGAAAATAGAAGAATAAGAGCACAATGCAAAACCGGGACAAACACCACACACACCATTGTCACCCTGATTTTTTAAAGTTTTTCTAAACCTTCTGATGTTTACATTCTTGTAATGAACTTTCTCACACACTTTCTGTAAATAACTGATTGTTTGCATTCTTTTATGGAGGAGGAGAAATCTGATGGACTGTTGGTTTGTCCACTGTCACTTTTGGAAATCTATAAATGTTGGGAGTCAGAAATTAAGCTTCTCTCTTTTTTTACCTTGGAGAGTTGCATGTCCACGTTGCTGTCACAGACACATTTTATGAAAAATCCTTTTGCTGGGATCTTTTTTCCAGAGAGGCCTCAGAAACAAAATGTAAACATTGATTATCTGCTGCTGTGGAATGCAACAGGTGCATCTGGGATTGGTCTCATGTGGTTGTTTTTAATTAATGACCAATCACAGTCTGGCTGTCTCAGACTCTCTGATCAGTCACAAGATTTTATTATTATTATTTTCTATTTCTTTCAAGCCTTCTGATGAAATCCTTTCTTCTATTCTTTTAGTATAGTTTTAGTATATAATTTTCTTTTAATGTAATATATATCATAAAATAATAAATCAGCCTTCTGAGACGTGGAGTCAAGATTCTCATCTCTTCCCTCATCCTGGGGACCCTCACAAAACCACACATCCTGTTATTGAACAAGTGCATAGAAAGGGCAAGAAAAGTCACGTTGACACCCAAAAATCCAAACTCCAGTGGGGTTTTTTTAGGTCCATTTCCTCAATATCCATAAATCTCATTGTCCACCCAGGTGGACTCCTTGCTCCGGCCCACGCGGTCCCCGCAGAGCTCGTAGATGTCGTTGGTGACAAAGCCACTCTCCGTGCTGGCCAGTGTCACCCAGCCCCTGCTGGAGGGGTCCTGGGGGTCCCTGCAGGGGCTCTGCAGCCCCTCGTGGGCACGGAAGGAGGAATTCTTCGTGCCAGGCCTGGCCCCAGCCAGGTCAGCTTCGCTCTGCTTGTGGAGCACCCTGGAGATGTCCAGCCTGGGGCTGTCCCTGCCGGGCTGGGGCAGCCAGGCCCGGTCACCCTTGGGGGCCACATCCAGCAGCTCCTGTCTCCTGAGGAGGGGAAAAGGGAAAAAATATAAAAATAGCACAGAGGAAAACAAAAAGCAGAGCTCTAACAGTGATTTGGTGACGGGCTTTGAGCAAAGCTGGGCCCAGGATGTTCCTTATTCCAGGCTGCTCTCCTGGGAAATCCCAGGACATGCTGAGGGCTGCACCAGCAGCTCCTGTCTCCTGAGGAGGAAAAAAGGGAAAAAATATAAAAATAACACAGAGGAAAGCACAAACTAACAGCAGAACTGTGACAGTACTTTGAGCAAAGCTGGGCTCAGGACATTCCTTATTTCCAGGCTGCTCTCCTGGAAAATCTCCGGGCAGGATCTGCTGAGGGCCACATCCAGCAGCTCCTGTCTGCTGAGGAGGGCAGGGCAAGAGGGAAACAACAAAATAGAGAGGAAAACACAAACCAACAGCAGAACCCTGACAGTGATTTGGTGATGGGTTTTGAGCAAAGTGGGCCCAGGATGTTCCTTATTCCAGGCTGCTCTCCTGGGAAATCCCAGGACGTACTGAGGGCTGCACCAGCAGCTCCCGTCTCCTTGGGAGGGCAGGGAAAAGGGAAAAACCATGAAATAACACAGAGGAAAACACAAACCAACAGCAGAGCTCTGACAGTGATTTGGTGATGGGCTTTGAGCAAAGCTGGGCCCAGGACATTCCTTATTCCAGCCTTTCCAGGCTGCTCTCCTGGGAAATCCCACGACCTGCAGAGCTCAGAGGTTGGGGCAGCAAAACTCCTCCTGACACTCCCAAAATCCCAGCCAGCATTCCCCTCCAAGCTGCTGTGCACACAGAGAAACCAAGGAGAGGACATTGCTAAACATTCTCTGCTCCAAATTCTTATCCTTTCATTTGCTGCATTTTTTGCTTTTGAAGGGGAACTTCTGAAATTCAAATCTTTATTAAAAAGGGTTAACACATCAAAATTGTAATCTTGATGATATTTTTTCCGGCCTCCTCTACAAAAATGTGATTTACATAGAATTTTACTTCTCAATTAACCCAGCCTAGAGCATCAACACCAGTTTTTCAGCATTTCTCTGGCTGCAAACGCTCCTGTGCAGAGCTTTTTCCAGGATGGTAAAATTAGCTGTGAACAGGACAAGGTGTCACTGCTAATTCAGAACACAAAAATTCCCCTCACCTCTTCATGAAGAGCCAAAAGCAGGAGATGCCTGTGATGGCCAGCAGGAGAAGCAGCACAGGAACGCTGGAAATCAGGATGAAGGCAAGGCCCTGAATGGGTTCTGGGGGCAAAAATGAAGCAGGGTCATGAGAAGAAATTGCAAGTTTTTCATGGTTTATCACAGATGTACAAACAAAACATTCACAATAAATATAATAATAAAATTCACAATAATAATATAATATTCACTGTAAAACACTCACAATAAACATAATAATATAATTCACAATACTGAAATAATAAAAGTGGTTTTTTCACACCCAAAATACTTGGCATAGCTTTGGATTTTGAACATTTTTACCTCCGGAGCAACCTCCTTATTCTGTCCTGGAAAATATTAAGGGAAGTTTTTTTTCCAGAGGTTGTTTTCTATATTCAGTCTTCCACACTTGGAGCCAAACACTTGAAATGAGGTTTTGAGAGCAGAATTTACCTCTGGCTCTCCCAGCTGTTCCATTGGCACCTTTCCTCCAGCGTTCCTCTGGGAACTTTGGCTTCCAGGCCTCTGTTGCCACAGCTGGAAAGAAGCAGCTTCATTAATTCTGCAGATTCTTTTTTTAATTAATAAAAAAAGTGAGGCTGAGAGGAGATTGAAGAGGCTGGGAGCTGCAAAGATGTGTGAGGTGCACTGGGATTCTTGCACTGCCATCCCTGCAGCATCACCAGCAATGGGGTTTTCCTTGCAGGATGGGGCAGGGAACAGCACAGGGGAAATGCAAACTGCAGGGGAGATTCTTTTTGGGTGTCCTTGACAATGAATGGCTGATAATTTAATAATTAATAATTGAAATAATTACTTTAATGATTAAAATATTTTAATAATTTTAGAAAAATTCCCATACAAATCTGTCCAACTCACCTCTTCGGGAATTGTCTATTGGAGCTCTCGTTGGCTTCTCTGGAGGAAAAGAGAAATGCAGAATTTCCCCATGAGTGAAATGCACAATTTCTTCTGTGTTCTCCCCCTATCTGAGACCTCAAACCCCTCATGAAAACCCCCAGGGAATTTATGCAAACCACAAGCAGCTACGGACACTGGGATGTTTTCCTGATTTGCTGAATAAATTAAAAACTGAGGGAGGCTCTCCTGTCCCTGTTAGGTTGGATGTGACACACACACGTGCTCAGTATGTAAGTAGAAAAAGTTTTTATTCTGTCTGTTCTCCAGCTTATATACTCTTAATAAAGCCTGATCTTAAATCAGTAACTACACCATAATAACTGATTATATTCATTGCTGCAAGGCAATTAGTGCCAATATAATTGGTAAGTGTTACAGAAAATTCTGTAAGTTTACAGCATTTCTGTAAAACAGAAATTTTGTAAATTCTGCGAAACGGAAATTCTGTTTCGCAGAATTTATGTATAACTTAGAGAAATTTCTGTAAGTTTTACAGAAATTTAATAAGGCAAGTATACACATCTACTTATGCACGTAGTCCAGATCACAAAAATTTTCAGGTATCTTTTCTAATCTGTTCCCATGCTGACAGCCTTGTCTCCTTCCTTGCTATGGATACACTGGAAAACCATCAATTATTATTTAATTATCAATTGTTGTTTAATTGTTGGAGATTTTTGCTCAGACATGGCTTGAAGGAAAAAGGCCATGACAATATACAGCTGATGGAAAAGTAAAAGGCTGCTGTAAGCAGCTAATTCTCACAGCCTGTTTCTGTAAACAACAAGAGTTCTCAGGCGTGTTTATGTAAACAGCAGAAGTTCTCAGGTTGTTTTTAATAACAAGTAAATATCTTGTCCTTGGATAAGGTATGGGAAAGCAAAAGTGACAAACATGAAGGCCTTGAGAACCTTTCATACCAGGGTTCTCAGGCAGTTTTCTCATAACAGGTGAACATTCTATCTTTGGCTGTTTTGGGAAAGTAAAAGTAAGTTTTGAGAACACAAATCTTGGTATTGAAAACAAAAGGAGGGGTTGATGTGTAATCTCTGACCTATGGTGAGCTCGAATTTTGCAATATGCATGAAGTTAATTAACAGTGTTATAAAAGGTGGCTGATTTGATCAATAAATTGGAGTCGATGCCGAATCAACAAAGATGGGTCGTCTCCCTTCACTTCAATATTTAATCATCAATTATTATTGATTGTATTAATTCAGCTTGTCTTGCAGACCAGCCCTCAAGCCCCTCTATAATTTCCCTATCACCCACCACCCTCCTCATTCCCCCTCCTGCAGGCCTGCAGCCCCACAGGGCCTCCTCACCCAGGGAGTATTTGCAGATGAAGTTGTTCTTCATGGTGCACCTGTCATCGTTCCACTGGAACATGTAGGGACCCCCCAGCCCAGGGGGGGCAGAGGGTTGGTGGTAGAGCACCACGCACACCTCGCCCCCGCACGACGGCTCGTCCACGTACCAATTCCTGGGGAAAAACACACAAAAACCACCTCAGGGCCAGCTGCCAGCAGCTTGGAGGGGGAAAAAAGCAGAGCTGGAGGGGTTGTGGCACACCCTGCAGCTCCGCTGGGGAAATGGGAGGGATGAAATGCAGTTGTTTGTTCTTTGAATTCAGATTTTTCAAACTCTGCAAGCAAGTCTGACAGATATCAGCGAGCAAAGGGCGGAGCCCCTCATAATTTCCCTTCCCTCTGAAGTTCCCTTCCCTCTGAAGGGAAATTCCCTCTGAAGGGAAATTCCCTCTGAAGGGAAATTTCCCTCCACTGAAAATGAAAAATGGGAGTTATGAAATGCAGTTGTTTGTTCTTTTAATTCAGATTTTTTCAAACTCCGCAAGCAAAGTGTTCAACAAGTATCAGTGAGCAAAGGGCTGAGCTCATCACAATTTCCCTTCCCTCTGAAGGGAAATTCCCTCTGAAGGGAAATTTCCCTCCACTGTAAATGGAAAATGGGAGTTATGAAATGCAGTTATTGGTCCTTTTAATTCAGATTTTTCAAACTCCACAAGCAAAGTGCTTGACATATATCAGCGAGCAAATGGTTGAGCTCCTCACAATTGCAACTCCCTCTGAAGGGAAATTGCCTCTGAAAGGAAATTTCCCTCCACCGAAAATGTAAAATGGGAGTTATGAAATGCAGTTGTTTGTCCTTTTAATTCAGATTTTTCAAACCCTGCAAGCAAGTTCTACAAATATCAGTGAGCAAAGGCCTGAGCTCCTCACAATTTCCCTTCCCTCCTTCCTGTCCCAGTCAGCATTACCAAAAGGTCTCAGCTAGTGCAATTAACAGATTTTTATAATGATCTTGAAACAAATTTATTTCTTAAATGTAGTGGCAATGAGCATGGACACCATGGAGTAAACCAGAAACGAGGATTCAGTTCTGGTCCCTGGGTACAACTTTAGGAATGTGGGTTTAGAATTCACTATTTTCTCGTAGACAAGGTCATTTCTTGAACAATAAAATAGCTCAAAATGAGCTGCAATTGTGCAGAGAAAGTCCAAGTTCTCCTGACTTCACTGAGCCTTGCAGAGGAGCTCAATTTTAACACTTAATTTTAAACCTGTGCAAAAATCATCATTTTTGCTCTCTCAGTCTCAGTGCCTGGGATTTTGGCACCTATTTAATGAAGAAAACTAAAAATCTGAAGCAGAACCTGCCTTCCTCTGTCAGAAATGCACCACCACAGCCTTGCAGATAATTTCTTTTTTTTGTTTTCCAAGAATAAACCTCACCACCAGCCACCTGTGCTGCTTTTCCAGGCAATGCACAGGAGGGAGGATTTTACAGTGCACTGTAAAATCACTGTTGGTGAGGAGATATTTTATGCAGCTCAGAAAACACCTCTGAAACCGCCCTGATTTTGCCAATTGTTCAATCCCCACTGATTCTGGAACGAGCAATGTTCTGCCTGCCAAAAATTATGGATAAGACATAAATAATTCCAGATTTCCTGAGGTTCTCAGCATGGGAGAACACCCATTTTAAATGGTGTTTTTCCAGCCATTCCAATGCTTTATTCCTCCCTCACTTCCTTCCTCCCCTGGTGTTTTCCTTGGCTCTGTCATTCAGCAGAAAGAAGAGTGTCTCACCAATGGAAGGCAGCAAAGCCGTGCCTGTTTCTTAGCAGCAGATTCTGGTTCCAGCTTCCCATTATCCACCCCCAATATCTGAGCCACGGGAGAGACTTTAAGATATCAAATAATGCTAAAACCTGCTTTTATTTGTTCATTTCGGAGTGACTGAAATGCCTTATGGGCTGCTCCCAGAGCAAAAAAGGTCAAAATTTCAAGGTGGTTTTTACATGTCTGATATAAGGATGCAAATTGGTGTCAGCGTTGCTGCTTTTATAATTTAATTATAACAAATCCTGTGGTTCCTTAAGACAAGGAGGCAGAAATCTAAAAAGTGCTGTGAAAACTTAGTTTTACATGTCTGCAATAAATCCTGCAGCTCTAATATTTTGCTGTCTCACAGGAAAAAATGTTATTCCCTCAGGAAGGGAATCACATTTTCATTATTCAGGGTATCAGGTATAAACTTTATGGGATCTGCAGTGCAGGAATCTTCATCAGGGGAATAAAATTTTTCATTTTTCAGGACATCAGGTACAAACTTCATGGGATCTGCAGTGCGGGAATCTTCACGTCATTTGTAGCTGCCTGATCAGAGATTCTAAGGCCACACCACTTGTTGTTTCCCCTCTTTTAGCCCCCAAAAATGATCAATTTAGCCTAAAGCAGCCACTCCCATGGAGCACCACCAGGAGGGTGATGGGATGGGTGCAGAAGTGCCACCGTCACATTTTCTGAAAAATCTGTTTGCCCAGGATTTTTCTCCTGGGAAGCTGGGAAGCCTCAGAGAAAAATGGAAACAATAATTATCTGATTCGCTTCTCGTGTGTTTTGCTGCTTTGGAATGCGGCTGGAGATTGTTTCATTGCCTTCATGTGAATTGTTTTGAACAATGTACATGGAATTGAACAATTGAACAATCCATATCAAATTAATGGCCAGTTGGAGCTAAGTTGTGTCAGACTCTGAGAAGAGAGTCAGGAGTTTTTCACTATTATCTTTTAGCCTTCTGTCTGTATCCTTTCTGTAATCTTTAGTATAGTTTAGTATAAGTAATATAATATAACATAGATCATAAAATAATAAATCAGCCTTCTGAGAACACGGAGTCAGAGTAACATTCCTCCCAACAATGGGGACCTCAGAAAACACAACACCGAAGGAGCACAAGTGACAGCTGGGACATCCCTGCCTGGATTTCTTGGACAAAATCCTGAATTCCCGTGCCAGCCCCACTGTGGCACCCCCATGTACCCACCGAAATTTGGACGAGCTCCCGTCTGACCAGGAGTAGAAGCGGTGACACTCAGTGCTGTTGTCCCCCTCCTCCTTCCTCCTCCTGAGCCCAATCCAGAAGTCTCCATCCGAGGCCAGGAGGCTCCTGATCAAGGATTCGATCAGCCTCTGCTCCGCTGGGCTCTCGATGCTGACCAGGTGTCCCCCGTCAGCCCTGCAGGCCAGGTGAGCCTCCTCGTAGCTGGTCCTGCGGGAGGCGTCGTGGAAATAAACGATTTTGTAGCAGGGTTTCTGCGTCCCACGCCTGCACACCGTCTGCCCTGCAGGGAGGGACAGAAAGCTGTCACAGGGACGGCGCTAAACGGCATCAAAATTAAAATAAAACATCGGTTTGCGTGAGTTTTGTGCTGTTTATGTGGAAAATACAACACGGGTAAAAGGCTTTTGTGTTACTAGGCTGGCAAATGGCATCTCCAAGTTTTTATTGCTGAATCTCAAAGTTTAGGTCCTTTCATGTCCTGCTCTTCTTGTGATTTTTCTGGGATTTGCAGATCCTGGGAGTTCCTCCCAAAGAAACACTGTGCCAGAGCAAGCTGGCACATGCAACCTCTTAAAAAGCTAAGTTCCCTGGCAAGGGTTCCAAGACGTTTTTTAAAATTATTATTATTTTTAAGGAGTTAAATGGTCAAAATTAGAGATTTCCTTATACAAGCAGAGATAGCAAGAACTTATCTTTTATGCAATATGTATCTATATGCAATAATATATATCTATATGTAATATAAATATACTATAGATATGAAATGTATATAATATATATCTCTATGCAATATAGATATATAGATATGCAATAAAGATAAAATGTATATTATATCTATAGGCAATAAATATACAATTTAGATATGCAATATAGATAGAATATAAATTATATATATATGCAATATAGATATATAGATATAATATAATATAGATATATAGATATAATATAGATATAATATATTATATCTCTGTGCAATATAGATATATAGATATGCAATACAGATAAAATATATATTATATCTATATGGAATAAATATACAATATAGATATGCAATATAGATATAATATACATTATCTATATGCAATAAATATAGATATAATATAATATAGATGTATAGATACAATATATATTATATCTCTGCAATATAGATATGCAATATAGATATATCTATATTCAATATAGAGGTACAGATATGCAATATAGATATAATATATCTATGTGCAATATTTCAATGGATATTGCAGTGCCACAGAATCCCAGAATACTTGGGGTTGGAAAGGACTTCAAACCCTCTCATGGGGACACCTCCCACCATCCCAGGCTGCCCCAAGCCCAGTCCAGCCTGGCCTTGGGCACTCCCAGCATGGGACATCCCCTCTGGCCAGGCAGGGCCTCACCACCCTCACAGGGCAGAATTTCTGATTTACATCCAACCTCAAACTTTCATTTTCAGTATCTGTACTGGAGATCACAATTTAAATTCCCACAGCCCAATCTCCAGCTCTGCAATGTTTCTGCCTGCCCAGGGAGTAAACAATGTCTGTTTTCAGGCTGTCACAAGCCAAGGACTGTCTCATGCAGGAGCAGCAGAGCTTATTTTGGTTCCGAGGGAAGATCAAAGTGAAAAGACACATCATCCAAAATGATGCACTCGGGCGTTTTTTTCAGCAGAGCAGTCCCAATATTTAGACTGTGGAAACAAACAGCTTTGTTTTGCTCAGTAAATATTTCTTTGCAGGCACAATCTGCTAACCTACATGTTTTTACAGAAGGAAAACATTCAGCAACACTTGTGGTGTGCTTGGAACAAATGGATAATACAAGGACAGGTCACTACAAACCCTGCCGTGGGATCACTGCTGGCGTTGCTTTATCCTTGTATGTTGGTCACTGGAGGAGTGGGAGTTTAAACACCTTTCCTACTGGAATTTTTCAGCAGTTAAATAGCCAGAAATGGAGTTTGCTAACATTTTGCACAGGGATTACAACAGGAGCAGGATTTTTACTATGACAGCGCTACTAAAAAATACATTTCTAGCACAGCCTGTGTTTCTCTTGGCAGTTTGACACTCTGAGAAAAAGGCAAAGCCCCTTACCTCTTCTGAGGGAAATGTCCACTGCTGCTGGGAGAGGCAAAAGGAAAACAGACAGCAGAGTGTCATTAAAAACCTGCAAGTCTCTAGCAACCCTCACAAAAACTGCACTCAGCTCTTCCCTGGTACACAAACACATTCTTTCCTCATTAAAAAAATAGAGGAAGAAAGTCTGTGCCTTATCAGCCGATTGCCATTGCTTTCAGCAGAGGAAATTCGCTGGAGCTGATTTCTGGCTGGATTTCAGCGCTCGGTTTGGGAGCCGGAATGCGCAGCTCCGAGCCAGCCTGAAAGGATTCCTTGTGCTCCTTCCCCTTCATCTCCTCCTCGCTCGGGGTCTGACTCCAGCGAGCGGCCCGGGGCAGGGCGGCGGGGAAAACCAGCCGGAAAAGTTGGAGAAGATCCCCAGAACGACCGAACCCAACCTCTCCCTGCATCACCGCGGGGCGACAGCATCCCTGCCCGTGTCGCGACAGCGCATCGCGACCCTCCCAGCCACAGAGGCGGGGGTGGCGGGGCCGGAGGGATATTTTTGGGTTAGAGAGGAACCTTACACGATCTCGGAGCGATGCCCAGCGATCCCCAGCCCCTCTTACCGCTGAGCAGCCGCGCCCCCGCCGCGCATCCCAGCGCGGCCGCGCACAGCGCCGCTGCCGCCAGCATCGCTCCGCGGGACGGGACGGGACAGCGACAGCTCCTCCTTCCTTCCCTGCCTTCCTTCCTCCTTTCTCTGCCTCCTTCCCTCCTCTTCCTCCTCCCGGGCTCAGTCCCGGCCCCGCGGAGCCGCCGCTGCCCCGGCGCTGAGCGCGCTCCCCGAGCCCCGCATGGCTCTGCCCGCATCCCTCCGACCCCGCTTTATGTCCCCATGGAACCCCCCCCGCCCACCGGGAACCACCCACGGGCGGGTCCGGCCCCGCGCTGGCCAGTTGGGATCGTTTGTTTGTTTATTTATTTATTTATTTATTTATTTTTCGAAAGGGTTTTCCTTTGCTTTCCAAGATGTGGGTTTGCTGCGGGGAAGCGGGATGAGCTTTACGGTTTCCTGTCACTCCAGCCAACCACTGACCTATTTTATCCATCCCTGATGTTTTTTTACATTTAGAAAAGCTTTCTAAATCTAACTATTTGGAATTTTTTTGTTTGTTTGTTTGGTTGGTTTTTTTGGAAAGGGTTTTCCTTCACTTTCCCAGCTGTGGATTGATTTGCTGTGGGGAAGCAGGATGAGCTTTATGGTTTCCTGTCACTCCAGCCAACCACTGATCTATTGTATCCATCCCAATCCCAGCTTTGTAGATCTAACTATCTGGAGATTTTTTTTGTTTGTTTGTTTGTTTGTTTTGGAAAGGTTTTTCCTTCTCTTTCCCAGATGTGCATTTGCTGTAGGATGAGCTTTATGGTTTCCTGTTGCTCCAGCCAACCACTGACTTCTTTAATCCATCCCAATCCCAGTTTTCTAAACCTAGCTATTTTCTAAAGCTAACTACTCTAAATCTAACTACAGAACCATTGCATATTCTATATTCCATTCTATATTCTGTATTCTTGAATCTAACTATTCTAAATATTCTGAGTAGGAAGGGATCACCACAAGGATCACTTCAAGTGCAAAATCCTGGGATTGGCTCCAAAATTTCAGCGTTTTTAGCCCTGGGAAGGGAAAGCACAGCAAGGGAATTGTGATTCCTGCATGGATTCTTGGGAAGCTGCTCCACACCTGATTCCTGCAGCCCAGGCTCTCCATCCAGCCCTGTTTATGGAATTTGGGCCAAGCAGACAGACTTAGTTCAGCATTTTAATAAACTTTGAGAAGAGGAAGTGCTTAATAGGAACCAACTGAAAAGCTTAAATAAAGGAGGAAGGAAAAAAAAGAGGCTTTTATGTCCAAAATGAAGACGTCATTCCTGAAAGTACCTTTTGAAATCTTGTTTTCCAGCTTATTTCTCCAATCTCTGCACATATCAGCTTTAATATCTCAGTGCTCCTCTGTACAACTGAGGAATTAAATTGTGTTAATTCAGATATTTGGTTCTTAACCTTCAGCTCATTTGTCTCTGCTTTGTATCCTGGGAATTACAGCAGGAGGAAGGAAAAGCCTTAATAGAATCCAGACCTCTTACTTCTGGATTTTATTCTCCTGATAAACATCCGGCCAGGCCAGGCCAAACCATTATAAATCAGTGAATCTGTATTTCACTGCTGATAATAATAAAAATCCCCAAATGGAATTCTGGCTTTATTGCTCAAATCCAGTTTCTGAGAGCTTTTTAGGGAGCGGAGCAGCCAGTTTGGTAATTTGGTTATAAACTGAGTGTTTGTGTTTCAGCGAGGAAAAACTTGGAGACAGCAATGGAAAAAATAAAAAATAAAAAATAGAAAAAATAACAATGGCCAGGCTGTCAAGATTCCTTTCATATTAAACGGAGGAATTTAGACTCACTGCCTTGTTTCTTGTGGTTTTGAGATAGAAAATTGTCCTTAATAACTTTTTTTAGCGCTCTTAAACTTCATTTACCTCCTGTGCCTGGCCTGGAATTTCAGAGTTCCCCAACCTGCAGGATCCTCTTTGCTTAAGGAATTCTTTTGATGAACTCACATTCTCTTCCCAGATTTATACAATTTCCAGGGTTTGCTCCTTTGGATTTATTCACATCTGAATCAAATCTGAAATCTGGATTTGAACACTAAGCAATATCCGTGACTGACAATAACCTGAACATTATTCTTATTCTATCCGCTGCATTAATTTGAATTTTCTTAGACTTATGGGATGCTTTTAGGGTGTCCTATATTTGTGTAACACCATTTACTGCTTCAAATGAATCTTTATGGCTGCCCAAAGCTGCAAATCCTGGCTTTCATCCCTGCTTGGAAAACCCCTCCAAACCCATCAAGTGCAACCTTCCAAGGAATTAAGAAAAAAAATTAAGAAATAAAAAGAAAGGGAAGCCTCAGTGAACTGCTGCTGGCTGCAGGCAGAATTCAGAGCAGACTAATGGCTGGTGATGGATGAGATTCCTTCTGGGATTATTGATGGGGAAGGGGGGATTGCTGACTCTCAGGAAAGGTTTGCAGAGCTCAGCACCTCCTGCAGATTGCTCTGCCTGGCCTGGCTCCCAAACCCAGCTCTGCACCGAAAATGGGGAGTGCTGAGCTAAAATTAGGGATAAAAGAAATCATAATTGCAGAGTCAGGCTGAAAATGCAATTTCTGTGCTTAATGGTTTGCCTGAGATTGCTTTATTTGTGGGAGTTCTGTTGATGGTGAGGCTCACTAATTAACCAGGTCAGTAATTGGGGTTCCAGCAGAAGTTTCCATCTTTTTTCAGGCCATTTCCACTCCAGTCCACTTCCAGTTCCCAAACGCAGCTTTTCACTAAAAATGGGGAGTGCTTTACTAAAATTAGGAATAAAAAAAAAGGAGAATTGCAGAGGCAGGCTGAAAATCTGAGTTTGCTTTATTTATATGGTGAGACACACTAATTAACCAGGTCAGTAATTGGGCCTCAGCAGAAGTTTCCATCTCCTTTCAGGCCATTTCCACTCCAGCCTGGCTTCTCCAAGGATGGAGAAGAGCTGCCACCACAGGTTTTAATTTCATTTATTCCACCAGAATAAATGGAGGGAGATGTGAGAACAGAGGCCTTGCTGAGCCCAGTCAGAATGGGAGTCAAAACCTGCAAATTTGGAGGAGAAAAAACCCAAAAATCCATTTTATCCTCATGTTTTTTAATGGAAATGAGGTGGATCACTGGGAAAATTATCTTGACAGGAGGGCAGGTCATGTTTTATTTCACTGCCTGTCTGTTGGTGCTGATCTCTGGTGTGCTCAGCCTGATTCCTGCTCCCCAATTCCTGCTCCCAGCGTTCCAGACCTGTTCACCTGGCTGTGTGGCTAGTGATTGTTGCTTTGGGCAATCAGCTAACCACACTGCCTGGCGGCCAGGCTGAGGGCAGAGCCTGTCCCTGTTCCTGTCCCTTCTTCCAGCCTGGTCTAATGAGCTCTCAGAGGTCATAACACCTAAATATGGATACAGCACAATATAACCAATATAACACACCTAACAGTATAACACGCCTATACATAGATATAACACAATATAACCAATATAACACAGCTAACAATATAACACAGCTAACAATATAACACACCTATATATAGATATAACACAATATAACCAATATAACACAGCTAACAATATAACACACTTATATATAGATATAACACAATATAACCAATATAACACAGCTAACAATATAACACCCCTATATATAGATATAGCACAATATAACCAATATAACACAGCTAACAATATAACACACTTATATATAGATATAACACAATATAACCAATATAACACAATATAACCAATATAACATACCTATATATAAATATAACACAATATAACCAATATAACACACCTGTATATAAATATAACACAATATAACCAATATAACACACCTAACAATATAACACAGCTAACAATATAACACAGCTATATATAGGAACAGCACAATATAATCAATATGACACACATAACAATATAACACAGCTAACAATGTAACACACCTATAAATAGATATAACACCATATAACCAATATGACACAGTATAACCAATATAACACATCTGTATACAGATATAACACAATATAACCAATATAACACAGCTAACAGGATTCCTGGTCCAGGAAAATTCCTGAGGATTTTAGCACCAACTTCAAGAAATCTAAGATTTTACTTCAAGTTACCAACGTGCAGCACATGCTGCTGTGGGCAAGTGAAACTCTGGGAACAAAGCTGTGGATAAATCCCATTATTGATGATTTTGCAGTAGGAAAAATGGAATGCTGTGCCTTGTTTTGGTGGCAGTGAAGTTAGTGATTGTGGGTGATGGAGACAATCAGCTAACTACACTGCCTGCAAACCAAGCACTTCTCCTGGAGTCATGGAATTCAAACCTGGAACGAAAGAAAAAACTTCCAGTTGTTATATTCATAGTCTCCATCTCCCCAAATGCTCTTAAAATAATACAGAATTGGAAATAATGCAAAATATTGGTCACATCATCCTTATTCTGCTAAATTCCAAATAGATATGTTTATATTATTCATATTTACATTCATATTTACATTCATATTTACATTTATATTTATATATATTTCCATTATATGTAAATACACATATTTACATCTATGCCCAATAAAAATTAGAGGTAAATATATATATTAGATATATATTTCTATTAGATGTAAATATACATCAAAAGTACATATTTAGATATATATAAACATATTATAAATATCCTATAAATATATATTTATATTTGTAGCTATATTTATATTTCTATTCATATTTCTATTATTATTCATATTCTCATATAGTTTAAATATATTTATGTAAAATATTTATATATATATTTAGTATTTAGATTCCTCCCTGCTCCCTTCCCCAGGAGCCTTTTCCTGGCAGAATTCCTCTGGGGATGCTCCCACCCTTTCCCCTGGGATGTTCCCATCTTTTCCCCATGGATTTTCCCACCTTTTCCCCTGGGTTGCTCCCATCTTTTCCCTGGGTTGGTCCCATCTTTTACCTGAGGATGTTCCCACCTTTTCTCCTGGGTTGCCCCCATCTTTTCCCTGAGGATATTCCCACCTTTTCCCTGGGGATGTTCCCATCTTTTCCCTGGGTTGGTCCCATCTTTTACCTGAGGATGTTCCCACCTTTTCTCCTGGGATGCCCCCATCATTTCCCTGAGGATATTCCCACCTTTTCCCTGAGGATATTCCCACCTTTTCCCTGGGGATGTTCCCACCTTTTCCCTGAGGATATTCCCATCTTTTCCCTGGGGATGTTCCCACCTTTTCCCTGAGGATATTCCCATCTTTTCCCTGAGGATGCCCCCATCCTTTCCCCTGGGGCTCCTGGCTCCAAGTGTCCCCAGGCCAGCCCTGCCTGGGAGCTTTGTGTACTCCTGTCACCATGGCCACCCCACCGGAGGGACATGGGGACAGCTCAGGTGGCCCCAGCCGTGGGAGCTTTGTTGCAGGAGAGGTTTCCAAGGGCAAAGCCAACATGGGGAACACACCCAGAGTTTGGAATTTCCACCCAAACGGTCTCAGGGAAGGGTGAGCCCTGGTGGCACTGGTGGCAGCCCCAGCTGGTGACCCTGTGGCTCCAGCCTGGTATAATTCCCACCAGGAATCCCCAGAAGAGCTCAGAGGGGTGAGGGGCCTGTGCTGTGCCACCTCCTGCGCCTCTCTCTTGGTTTTTGGGGTCTGCCCAGCCATTGGATCTCTTGGATCTGGCCAGCTCTGAAAATCATGGCACACACACAGAGGAAGCAAACCCAAAAAATTTAAACACTTATGGCAACATCTCCTAGACTTCATAAAATAAACCCAGGGAGCTTTGCAGTCTTTCCTTTGTTGTTTAATTTTAGAACATCCTGGGTCGACACCACTGGGGATATTTAGGTTTATTTTATTACTTAAATCACTAAATCTTAAATCAAATTTTAGCAATATGGAGTACTCAAACCCTTACAATTTTTGTGGTGGCGATCAGCATCAGCTTCTGGTTCACTCCAGTCCACAATAATTGTTTTTACAGAGACTGCATGGCTTAAGTACAGGAGTGTAAATTTGTAACCTCAAGTATGAGGTTTTTCTGCCTCTGATTTAATCCATGGAATTGGTGCTTGTGGATGTGCCCAGGGGAGTGACCAAACAAATGCAAGCTGCTTTTCCCTCAGATTGTCACCAAGGATGCTTTTCCCTATGGAAATCACTCAGCCTTCTTGATTTTTATATCAATATCTACAAACTGCAGCTGCTTACCTGGAGGAACTGCCTGCCATCCATCACCCACAAAAATCAAACGCCGTGCAGAGGGGAGATTGCATTTGGCTTCTTTATTCCCATTATTTTTAATCCTTTAAAGCAGGAAAACTGCAAAAAAAGTCCTGGAGGGTGGCTCCAGCCAGAGTGTGCTTGGGGGAGCTGTGTTTGCTCTTGGTTTGGGCTGCAGTTACTACAGAAACTGAGCCTGGGTCTGGCCCTGCCTGCCTCAAGCCTGGGCTTGCCTGCTGACCCAGGGACAGCTCATTTAATCTGGCTGAGAATGCTCCTGCCCGGCTGGGGGCCCATTTCAGCCCCACTCAAGCCTTTGGACACATTTTCCTGGTTCCAGCAGCTCTGGATCAGTCCCATGGATATCCAGGCACTGGTTTTTAGTGGTTTGGTTTTTTTTCCCTGCTCCTAATAAGAATTAAAACAGCATCATGCTCCAAAAGGCACAAACATCTCCTCATTTATCTCCTGCCTCCTCTCAGCCAGAACGCTTGGCTGTCCATGCTGGGTTTTGCTAAATCTGCTGGGATGAGAGGAATTCCTGCTTGGATGCAGCTGGGGATGAGCGGGAGCAGAGTTTGTTGGCTGCTCTTTAGTGGCTGTGCCAGTTTTGGTTCAGGAATTCCTGGGGCTGAAATGGGGCAGGGTGAGGAGTGATGAGGAAATTCTGCACTTCCTACCATGGCTGCTGCTGCTTTAGCAGCTCAAGAATAAATGGAAATCAAAGGTGAGAGGAAGAGGTCATGGCTTTTAATAGGTTAAAATCTGATATTGAGGAAAAATGATGTGAAATCAAAGAAATCAGACTTAACATCCTGACTTTGCCAGAAAGACAAAGTCATCCCTAGAGGAATCCCAATCTGTGAGTCTGGGATTGTCTAGGAAATGCAGAGTGGATTAAATGTACTGAGAAGAACTTAAAAATTAAAATTATGTGTATCACCCATCATTTTAAAGTGGCAAATCTTGCTCTTTGACATTCCCTGGACACCAATTTTGTCAGCTCAGAGAAGGAGCTGATGCAGGAATGAAGCCAAGGAGATTTGGGAGATCTTTGGAACAGGCTGGTAATTAATCCAGCACACACCTGCAGCTCCTGCACACCTGAAGGCCCTCACAACCCTCAGCTCCACATGATTCCTGTTCCATAAAAACCTGACCCAGCCCTGCCAGGGAAAGAGGGAGGAAACTTTGGCTGTTGGGGTTGCTCCTGTGAGGCTGAGCCAGGGCCCTGGGGGCTTTTATCTGGATTTTTTGGTGCCTCTTTAGGCTGTTTGTGAAGTTTATCTCAAGTTTTTACTGTCTCTGCTGTGAAAAGGTGATTTTTGGTGATTTTTTACATTAAAAGCTCTCTAATTGTAAGGTCTGCTGCTTGTAATGTATGTGACAAATTAGAACTACTATATCTTAAATTCTTTTTTGATTTTCTCAATTTGCTTAGTGCAGGTATCTTCCAGTAATGGATTAGAGTGGTTTTAATATCCCAAACTAAATTTAATCCTCTGTTTGGCAGTCAGGCTTATCCAGGCCCTTTCTATCCTGGCTTGTGTGGATTTTGCACCAGTTCTGAACTGATTTTGCATCAGTTTTTCTCTGCGGTGAAAAGGTGATATTTTTGGTCTTTTTTACATTAAAAGCTCTCTTTGGTAAAGTCTACTGCTTGTAATATATGTGACAAATAGGAACTATTATCTTTTAAACTCTTTTTTAATATTTTCTCTTCACTTGCTTAGTGCAGGTACCTTCTAGTAATGCATTAGAGCGATTTTAATATCCCAAACTAAATTTAAAATGCTGTTTGGCAGTCGGGCTTTTCTCTCCTGGCTTGTGTGGATTTTGCAGCATCAGTTTTTGGAAGCTGATTGTGCTTTAATGTTATTAAATCTCTGCTGTGCTGTTCCATCCCTGCTCCAGCACCTCCTGCGCTCCGGTTTAAGATGAAAGATGAAATTGCTGCCACGGTTTTCTTCATCACCAAGCTGGTGAAGAGGGAGGACAGGCTGAGCAAGCACAAAATGGAGAAGTTTGCAGCCAAGCTGACCACGCTGCTGTTTGAGAAGTACAAAAATCACTGGTACCTGGACAACCCCTCCCGAGGCCAGGCCTTCAGGTGAGAGGGGCTCAGGTTGGCATCCAAGAGGCCTCAAAGTGAAATAAATAATGCAGAGGGAACCACCAGGATACCCCTTAAGCTTGAAGGAAAAATTAATGAATTGGTGAAAATTACTTTGGTTTTTTTTTAACCTGTAAATGTGTGATTAGAGGTGGAAAACTGAGGTGGCAATCTTTTCTTTTTACCTGTAAATGTGGGATTAGTGAATTGTGGTGGAATTTTTTTTTAGCTGTAAGCATGTGATTAGAAAACTGAGGTGAAAATGTTTTTTACCTGTGAGTGTATGATTAGAGGTGGAAAAGTGATATGGAAATATTGGGTTTTTTTAACCTGTAAATGTGGGATCAGAGAACGGAGGTGGAAATGGGGTTTTTACCTCTAGATGTGGGATTAGAGAACTGAGACACTTGTCTTAAGACTTCCACCTCAAGTAGCCTCTGACTCCCAGGATGCAGAATTCAGGTGGTCTTAGAGTGACTTTTTGGGATGATTTTGTTTTAAACACTCAAAGCAGGGACTTGGCTCATTGATGAGAACTAAAATCAAATCCTGTTTGAGCGGATAAATCAACTTGTGAGGCTGAGTTTCTGTCTGGGGCTCTGAGTGAGAGCCTGCATCAACAAGTTAAAAGTGCTGGGACAATTTATTGAGATTTTGGGCGCGCTCTGCGTGATTAGACCCTGGAGGGCTGCAGTGGCATCCCAGTGACATCTCTGCTGTCCCCAGGTGCATCAGGATCAACAGGCAGCGGGCTCGGGAGCCGCTGCTGGAGCAGGCGTGCGTGCAGAGCGACGTGGCCTTCGAGCTGCTGGGGCTGCCCGAGGAGATGACGCTGTGGGTGGATCCCTTCCAGGTGTGCTGCAGGTGAGCTCCAGGGGACGCCTTGGTGCTGGGGTTGTGGGGAATGATGAGCCTGACTCCGTGTTCTCAGAGGGCTCATTTGTTATTTTATAATACTGTATTGTACTCTAATATAGTACACTATATTAAATTACAGCACACTATAACATATATAGTATACTATATGCTATATATAGTATACTATAATATAGTATAGTGTACAGCATATAGCATGCTATACTATAATGTAATATAGCATATATTAAATTACATAATATATAATATATAACTGTAACACATTTTAATGTATTTATAATAATATAAATATAAAAATGTATAAATTTATATTATTTATAGTATAGCACACTGTTATATTAGATGATATATTATTTATTAAATATATATTATATAATTATTAAATTATGTTATACATTATATGTATGTCTATATAATATATATGTGTGTATAATATATATACACATATATATGTGTGTATAATATACATACACATATATATGTGTGTATAATATACATACACATATATAATGTGTTCTATGTAGTATATAGATATCTATTAAATATATTATATATAGTATATAAAATATATATAAATACATGTTATATATTAAATTATATTAAATACTAAACTATACTAAAGAACACAGTAAGGATACTTACAGAATGCTAAAAAGACGATAACCAATGACTCTCTCCAGTCTTGACACAGCCTGGCACTGGTTGGCCAATGAGTGAAAACAACTCACAGTAAAAACTAATAAAACAATCACCTGTGGGTAAACAATCTCCAAATGCAGTCCAAAGCAGCAAAACACAGGACAAGCAATCAGATAATTGTTTTTGCTCTGAGGCTTCTCAGCCTCCCAGGAGGAAAATGCTGGCCAAGGGATTTTTAGGAAATGTGATGGTGGCAGCTCACTCAGGTGAGCCCTTGCAGGTACGGCGAGAGGAGCCGGCCCTTCACCGTGGCACACTTTGGTGGGGAGGAGAACCCCGAGCTTCCCCAGCAGATCAGCCTGGCCGTGGGCAGGGCAGCCCTGGACTATCACTCCAGCAGCTCCTCGGACGAGGAGAGCTTCAGCAGGGAGCCCAGAGCCATCCCCACCGTCAGCAACCCCAACAGCATCTACCAGGTGAGCCGGGGCTCTGCGGGAGCTCCTCAGCCTCAAATCCCTCCAAGGGGCTCTGGCAGGTGGGGTCAGCTCTTTTCCCTGGGACAGGATGGGAGGAAACAGCCTCGAGCTGTTCCAGGGGAGGTTCGGGTGTGATTTCATCCTTGGAAGGATTTTCCAGCCCTGGCAGGTGGGGTCACTCTCCCATAAGAGTTGGTTTTAAGTGTCACACTTGTCCATGCTTTGTGAAACAAAGCTTAGGATCTGTGGCCCTATTTCTTTCCAATTAATTCTCATTACACCACTCCACATGTATTAAGTATTTGAAGAATGGAATTGTTCCACGGGGTGGTGACCAGCCCTGATGGAGTCACCTGGAAGGGTTTACAAGTTGTGGCACTTGGGCACAGCTGGGTTTGTCCTTGGAGTGTTTTCCCTGCCTCAGTGGTGCTGTGGGTGGGATGAGCAGTGTATGAACTGTTTGAAGAATGGAATTTTTTCCATGGGGTGGTGACCAGCCCTGATGGTGTCACCTGGAGGGTGTGTTTAAAGGATGTGGCATTTGGGGACATGGCTTAGCAGCCCACAGCTGGGCTTGTCCTTGGAGTGCTTTCCCAGCCTCAGTGGTGCTGTGGGTGGGATGAGCTTTGGGATGAGCAGTGTATGAGCTGTTTGAAGAATGGAATTGTTCCATAGAGTGGTGACCATCCCTGATGGAGTCACTGGAGGGATTTAGAGGATGTGGCACTTGGGGACATGGCTTAGGGCACAGCTGGGTTTGTCCTTGGAAAGCTTTCCCAGCCTCAGTGGTGCTGTGGGTGGGATGAGCAGCGTATTAACTGCTTGAAGAACTGAATTGTTCCATGGTGACCAGCCCTGATGGTGTCACCTGGAAGGGTTTACAATTTGTGGCACTTGGGCACAGCTGGGCTTGTCCTTGGAGTGTTTTCCCAGCCTCATTGATGCTGTGGGTGGGATGAGCTTTGGGAGCAGACAGCAATGATGCCCCAGCTTCCTCAGGAAGGAGCAGGGTGGGATTGGGGTGTCCTGGCTGCTCCCCCTCCTTCCCCAGCACACTTTAACCTTGCTTTTCCCCACTTTTGCTGCCCAGTTTGGTGACTTCTGCCCGGCTCCCTGGTGGCAGTACCTGCACAGGAAGCCCCACCTGGCCGAGGGCTCCCACCTTGGCCAGCACAGGGGCTACAGGAGCTACAGACCCACGGCCGCCTTCGCTGGCCCCCGGGTGGACAGGTACCACTGGATCAACACCAAGAGGTAGAGCCAGGGCTCCTCGGGGACTTTGGAGCCCTGGTTTTGTGAGGGGGTGAAGGCTGGCACTGCAAAACCTCATAAAAACAGCACTTCCTGTCTGATCCCTGGCTCTGACTCTGTATTTGTGAATATTTTGGGGGGATTTTTTTTTTTTTTTTTCCTCCAGGGTTTTAAATGTTTTTAATTGATGTTAACATAAGATTGAAGATGTAATGCGAGACTCTGCTTGTGAGTTAAAAAGGAAATGCATAAATCAATAAATCTGCTGATGTTTTTTTATCAAAGCCAGCTGCTGGTGGTGCCTTGGAGGGTGTTCAGGAGTTTTTTTTGGTGGAAACACCAGCAGGTGAAGGAGGATAAAAACACCCCCAAGCTGCTTTGAAAAACACTTTGCTTCCTCCTGGCAGAGGTGTCAGGAGCCAAGACCTAAATATCACCAGCAGAAGTGTCTGGGGTATTAAATAACTCACAAAAATATTTAAATTCTGCTGTGCCCCCATGAGTTTTGTATTTATAGGGGTAAAAAAAGGGTTTTGAGTGACTTTGCTCTTCCCTCACTTGTTTATCTACACTGGAGGCTGAGCTGATATTGGGAAATAGTGAATATTTCGTGTTTTGGGGTTTGGCTCTGGAATTTGGGAGGACAGATGGGTTCCCCAGGTTGAAGAGCAGGAATGGCCTGGACGGGGCATTCCTGGGTGGGTGGCACCACAGACCTGAATAAGGCGACTTCAGAAGATGTTTCAATGGTGGAAAATATTAATTTCTTGCACTTTGAGTATAATTAAACAGCTATAATTAACCCAAGTAACCATATCTGCAGTTTGTGCTGTGTCATAAAATCAGAAAGCTGCAGCTCTCAGCTGCAGGGGCCTCAGAACACCTCGTGGAGTGATGCATTAGTTGAAAGAATAATTTATTTCACACCAGGAATTGAGTGGTTCTATTTTCTGCTCCTGCTCCTGGAAACTCTGAGTCGGGGCTTTTGCAGCAATATTTCTTCTCAGCACTGGGATGTGGCCAGAAATGTCATTTCCTGCAGCCAAAGTCTTGTCACTTCAATCCCTGCACTGCTCTGCCTCCTGATTTAGTGAGCTTTGGGAAGGAGAGGAGAAACACACTGGAGTTACAGCAGAAATAGAGATTTCCTTTGGGTTGCACACACTGGAATTCAGGCAGAAATAGAGATTTCCTTTGGGTTGGACACAGTGGAATTAAAGCAGAAACAGAGATTTCCTTTGGGTTGGACACACTGGAGTTTAAGGAGAAATAGAGATTTCCTTTGGGTTGGACACAGTGGAATTAAAGCAGAAATAGAGATTTCCTTTGGGTTGGACACACTGGAGTTAAAGCAGAAATAGAGATTTCCTTTGGGTTGCACACACTGGAGTTAAAGCAGAAATGGAGATTTCCTTTGGGTTGGACACACTGGAGTTAAAGCAGAAATAGAGATTTCCTTTGGGTTGCACACACTGGAGTTAAAGCAGAAATGGAGATTTCCTTTGGGTTGGACACACTGGAGTTAAAGCAGAAACAGAGATTTCCTTTGGGTTGCACACACTGGAGTTAAAGCAGAAATGGAGATTTCCTTTGGGTTGCACACACTGGAGTTAAAGCAGAAATGGAGATTTCCTTTGGGTTGCACACACTGGAATTAAAGCAGAAATGGAGATTTCCTTTGCGTTGGACACACTGGAATTAAAGCAGAAATAGAGATTTCCTTTGGGTTGCAGGGGAGCAGTGCTGAGAACGATGAAAGTTTGACAAGAGAGTCTCACAGATATGTGTGCTTAGCAGAAAGATTTTTAAATGTACAATGTGAAGAAGGAATAGAAATGACAGCAAGTTTTGATATAGAAGAAAAGAATTGCTGAGCCAGTCTCACTGGATAACCAAGGAGGCAAAGGGGTGTGTGAGTTAGAAGGGTTTTTATGGCTTAGAGCAAGGGATAAACCCACCTCAAACAAGAAATATTTTTATTAAACAGAAACTGAGCACAGGCAAACAAGTCAGCAAATGTGGCAGGTCAAAAAAAGAGTTTTCTACTGCAAGAAAACTGAAAAACAACTTCTAGCTTAAACTGTAATGCACAAACTATTAGTGATTATGAATGAACATGAATATGGTAATTACAGTAGTTATGATAGGCTAGAGATAATAGTTAAGGGATAGATTGGTTCTAATGTATGAAGATGCTCAGCAAAGAAAAGTATAGAATGCATTGTAACCAAAAGAAAAGGATATAATGCATTTGCAACTAAAAGAAAAGTATAAATGCCTTTTTATGGACTTTTATTATTTTATATAGATTTTTATATTTATTTTATATAGATTTCTATATTATTTTATGTAGATTTGTAACCTAAACTCAGGGTCTCCAGGCCTGCCTGCAGCTGGAGCTGACAGCTGTGGGCGCAGCTCGTTCACCCTGGACTGCTGTGACATCTTGGATGGAGTAAACTGCATTTTGGAGTAAACTGCATTTTATAATAAACTGCATTTTATAATAAACTGCATTTTGGAGTAAACTGCATTTTATAATAAACTGCATTTTATAATAAACTGCATTTTATAATAAACTGCATTTTGGAGTAAACTGCATTTTGGAGTAAACTGCATTTTATAATAAACTGCATTTTATAATAAACTGCATTTTGGAGTAAACTGCATTTTATAATAAACTGCATTTTATAATAAACTGCATTTTATAATAAACTGCATTTTGGAGTAAACTGCACTTTATAACAAACTGCACTTTATAACAAACTGCACTTTATAACAAACTGCATTTTGAGGAGCTGTCTGAGTCCCACATCCCTCATTTCAGCTCTCACGGGGATTTTGGAGCCTCACACCTTCCTGCCCTGGGCTATTTCCTCTTCCAAAGCATTTATTTGTTTCACCAAGCTCTCCTTCTCCAGGCTGGTGATTTCCAGGTAATAAGAGAGCAGATCGTCGTTGCCTTTGCTGTTTAAGAACTGCTCCTCATCCTCTGCAATCTGCAGCAGCTCCTCGGTCAGGGCGTCCACTTTGTCCTCCAGCTCTGAAGGGGACGAGGAATTGACAATTTCCTCTCCAGGGCTAAAAAAAAACCAGGGAAAAATTTAAATCGTGAGAGAAGAAACGGCAGTTTGTATTAAAGTTTCATCCTCGCAGGATGAAAGGCAAATTTCACTGTACAAGGTAGTGAAATAATGAGATTAAATGGTAAATAATGGGAAATTCTGCTCACTGGGCCTTCCGGGCAAGGCTGTGCCTTCCACTGCTCAGGGGGTGAAGGAAATTCTGGTTTTTCTTCATCAGCCACTTGTTGTGTGATTCTGCTGCAAGAACAGTAGAATTTTAGATTAATTAATTTAATTAGATTCATTAATTCTTGCCAAAAAACTTGCCTTTTTTTGGTCCAAGAGGTTACACTACAATATGAGTGGATAAAACACTTTTATTGAGCGTACATTATATATTTTATTTATTTTTTTGAGCATTTCTCATCTTTATTTTAATCTTTTTCAATGAATCCCCGTTGAGGCACTGTGAATTATTATAAAGAGAATGAAGGAAATGTCTGAAATTTTACTTTTCTTAGATTATCTAATCATCATCAAAGTGTGGAAAAGTGGCATTTAGAGCTGGTGAGCAGCACTAAAATTTTATTTTTCCTAGAGAATCTAATCATAAAGGAGGTACGGAAACCCAGAAATGTTCTTTTATTAAACAATCCCTCTTGCTGTGGTTTTTGAGTAAATATTTCTGGCACGGGGAATTTTGTAGGCAAGGTGAATGGGTGGTGGGAAAAGCAAGAAAAGTCAGAATTATTTCAGTTTTTATTTCCCCCGCAGAGGGGATGCTGGGAGCTCATCCCACCCCAAACTGGGGTGAATTTCCCCCAATTTCATTTGCTCATTAAGCCCAAGGAGATCCTCAACAAATCGGGACCAAAATCTGATTTGTAGGAGAATCTTGTGGATTTTAAGCGCAAATAATAAAGGACTTAAATAAAGGGGAGTGGCAGTGCTTTTCTCTGCCTCACCTGGGCTCTCAGGCGATAAATTGAATTTTCTGTTTTCCTGCAGCAGCTGGAGCACGGACCGGAGCAGCGGGATCAGTTTTTGGGGGATGAATTCCCGTGGATCATTTGGGATTTTGCTGATGCCACAAAACCTGGGGCTCTGGGGGTCCCCAAATCCCCGGGGGCACCCCGAGAGAGGCACCTGGAACAGCACAGGGGTGCCCTGATTTATAACCTTTTATTTAACATTTACACAAAGATTATTTCTATTATTTGAATTTATTAAAAGATGATTATCTTTTATCATCTTTTAAATTATAAAATCAAACCTCCTGGCATCCCCTGCCTTTTCGTGTAAAACTTAAATTACAGATTTGTCCCAAACCCAATAAATCCTGCAGCAATTTCAAAGCCTTTTCCAGTGGTTATTGTCCCAAAATCAGATTTTTTCACCCTCCAAGTTATTATTTGAATATTGCAAATATAGTTTGAATATTGCTTTATGTTTAACACCTTTCTCATGTAAATTTTTTGATATTTTGCTCCTGGCATCCCCTGCCTTTTCGTGTAAAACTTAAATTCTAGATTTATCCCAAACCCAATAAATCCTGCAGCAATTTCAAAGCCTTTTCCAGTGGTTATTGTCCCAAACTCTCAGATTTTTTCACCCTCCAAGTTCATGAAAATGTTGCAAATATGATTTGAATATTGCCTTATGTTTAACGCCTTTCTCATGTAAATTTTTTGATATTTTGCTCTGATCCCCTGCAGGTTTTGGGCGTCACCTCTTGTTTATGGACAATGTTTTGCAGCTTATAAAATATGAAATATCTGCTGCACCAACAGTGACATTTTACGTGGCTGTGCATAAAACTTCTAGAAGAGAATGCAATTTATTCCATGTATAAATTTAATTCGCCATTCCACGAATAAATTCAATGTTATTCCATGTGTAGTTTCAATTCACCTTCCCATGTATAAATTCAATTCACCATTCAGTTTGTAAATTCAACTTGTTATTCGTGTGTAAATTCAGTTTGTTATTCCATGTAAAATTCAATTTACTGTTCCATGTATAAATTCCATTTGTAATTCCATGTGTAAATTCAACTTGTAATTCCATGTATAATTTTAATTCACCGTTCCATGTATTAATTTCAATTCACCTTTCCATGTATAAATTCAACTTGTTATTCCATGTGTAAATTCACCTTTTTGTGTTAATTCATGTATAAATTTAATTCACCTTTCCATGTATAAATTCAATTTGTTATTCCATGTATAAATGTTATTCCATGTGTAAGTTCAATTCACCATTCCATATGTAAATTCAAGTTGTTATTCCATGTGTAAATTCAATTTACTGTTCCATGTATAAACTCAACTTATTCCATGTATAAATTCAATTTTTTTGGTAATTTCATGTATAAATTTAATTTAATTCACCATTCCATGTGTAAATTCAATTTGTTATTCCATATATAAATTCAATTCACCATGCCATTTGTAAATTCAATTTGTTATTCCGTGTGTAAATTCAGTTTATTTTTCCATGTATAAATTCATTTTTTTTTTGTTATTCCATGTATAAATTCAATTCACTATTCCATGTGTAAATTCAACTTGTTATTCCATGTATAAATTCAACTCACCATTCCATGTATAAATTCAATTTATTCCCTGTATAAATTCAAGTTGTTATTCCATGTAAAATTCAATTTACTGGTCCATGTATCAATTCCATTTGTAATTCCATGTGTAAATTCAACTTGTTATTCCATGTGTAAATTCAACTTTTTTTGTTAATTCATGTGTAAATTTAATTCACCATTCCATGTATAAATTGAATTCACCATTCTATGTGTAAATTCGACTTGTTATTCCATGTATAAATTCAATTTACTGGTCCACGTATAGATTCCATTTGTAATTCCATGTGTGAATTCAACTTGTTATTCCATGTATAAATTCAGGGTTTTTTGTTATTTCATGTGTAAATTGAATTCACCATTCCATGTGTAAATTCAATTTTTTTGTTATTTCATGTATAAACTGAATTCACCATTCTATGTGTAAATTCGACTCGTTATTCCATGTATAAATTCAATTTATTCCATGTACAAATTCAATTTATTCCATGTACAAATTAAATGTTATTCCATGTAAAATTCCATTTATTCCACCTCTAACTCGTGCTGAGCTCTACCTGCTCTTTGGCCTCTGTGCTCTCCTCCTCCTCCTCCTCCTCCTCCTCTTCCTCCCCCTTTGCTGGGGGGCTCAGAGCCTTCAGCCAAAGGTTCTTCAGCAAGGAGATTTCATTCATTACCCTGTGATACACAACCTTTGCCTGAGGTACAAAATAAAAAGAAAATCAATAAAAATTAACAAATAAATTAAATTAAAACCTGATTTTAGGAGTAAAGGATCATTTGGAACAGGTGAAATTTTCCTGTTTGCACTGAACCCCAAACTGGGGACAATTTTTGGTGTAAACACATCGATGGCAGCTTGGGGAATGATGATTCTTCCACATTATTTATAGTTTCATTCTTTTTATTTCATTTTTTAATAATAAAATCATTTATTTATAGATGCTCACTGTGATCCAGCTCCCTCTGCCGCCTTTAAAACCTTCCCAAAGTGCCACAGGTGGGCTCAGATTTGGGCTGTGAGATGCTCTCCTATTGATTTCAGCAGCAAAATGAATATATTTACAATAAAATTTAAATAAAATTAAAAAAAATATTTACTGTAGAATTTAAATAATAAAATTTAAATAACCCACTCATCTAATCATCAATTCATCTCTCCTCAGCTTAACCTGCAGCTCTTCAGTGCAGAAAATCCAATTTTTTTTTCATTTTACAGATAAAAAGTCAAAGCTGGAAGCTGAATTTACTTTCCAAAAATTCAAGAAAAATCAAATTATTTTATATTAAAACTCTTCTTCTTAACTCAAAACTCCTCTTCCCACTTGTAGAAAATATTTCATAAAATGAGGACAGAGATGGAAATTGAAATAAATATTCTACACAGAAATAGAAAGAAATAGGCAATTTTAGGCTTTTCTACATGAAAAGCAGCAGCAAAAAATGACTTAATTATTGATAAATTTTAATTTTTATTGAAAATAAGAATTTTTACCTCCTCTTTGAAGTGGCCCAGGGTGGTGGTGACAGATTGGGATTGTCTGAGCAGCAGCTCGAAGAAAATTTTGGTGTTAAAATCCTCCAGGTCCATTTGTTCCTCCCAGGGCTGCCCCCTCCTGGGGAAACAGGCTGGAAATGGGAATTTCATTCATTTTTTATTCATTAATTTCATTCATTTTGATTAATTTTATTTATGTTTTATTAGTTTTAGGGTAGTTCTGAACACAAAATCCTGGGGCTCCCTGAATTCAGCAGCCTGGACTCAGAATTTGGGTTCCAGTCTGTGCAGAATCCCTTGGGTTTGGGGTTTTTTTGGGATTTTTTGTGTTTTAGGATTTTTTAGGGGTTTTTGGGTTTTTAAGGGTTTTAGAGGGTTGGGGGTTTTTAGGGATTTTTGGGTTTTTTTTGGTTTTTAGGGTTTTTGGGGTTTTAGGATTTTTTTTTGGCTTTTAGGCCTTTTAGGTTGTGTTTGGTTTTCAGGGGTGTTTTGGGGTTTTTATTTTTTTGGGGTTTTAGGGATTTTTTTAGGGGGTTTAAGGGATTTTTTGGGGGGGGTTTAGGGATTTTTTTGTGGGTTTTAGGCATTTTTTAAGGGGGGGTTTAGGGATTTTTTGGGGGGGTTTAGAGATCTTTTTGGGGGTTTTTAGGGATCTTTTTGGGGGTTTTAGGGATTCTTTTAGGGGGATTAAGGGATTTTTTGGGGGGGTTTAGGGTTTTTTTGGGGGGGTTTAGGGATCTTTTTGGGGGTTTTTAGGGTTTTTTTGGGGGGGTTAGGGATTTTTTTTGGGGAGGTTGTAGGGGTTTTTTTAGGGGGCTTTTAGGGATTTTGGGGGGGTTTAGGGGTTTTTTTGGGGGGGGGTTTAGGGAGCTTTTTGGGCGTTTTTAGAGTTTTTTTGGGGAGGTTTTAGGGATCTTTTGGGGGTTTTTAAAAGGGATTTTTGGGGTTTTTTTAGGGATATTTTGGGGGATTTTAGGGTTTTTTTGGGGGGGATTTAGGGTGGTTTTTTGGGTGGGGGTTTTAGGGATTTTTTGGGGTTTTTTAAAGGGATTTTTTGGGTTTTTTTAAAGGGATTTTTTGGGGGTTTTTAGGTTTTTTTTTTGGAGGGGGGGTTGGGGGGGGTTTTTAGGTTTTTTTTGGGGGGGGTTTTAGAGATTTTTTGGGGTTTTCTTAAGGGATTTTTGGGGGGTTTTTAAAGGGATTTTTGGGTTTTTTTAAAGGGATTTTTTTTGTTTTTAGGGTTTTTTAAAGGGATTTTTTGGGGGGTTTTTAGGGATTTTTGGGGGGTTTTAAGGGATTTGTTTTGGGATTTTAAGGATTTTTGGGGGGTTTTTAAAGGGATTTTTGGGGGTTTTTTAGGGATATTTTGGTGTTTTTTTAAAGGGATTTTTGGGGGCTTTTAGGGGGGTTTTTAGGGATTTTTGGGTTCTTTTTAAGGGATTTTTTTTGGTTTTTAGGGTTTTTGCTGCCTGACCTGTCCCCGCAGCCCCGCAGGTTTCCCCGGCCCGCTGAGGTTTCCTCACGGCCGGAGCCGAGCAGGGGAATCCGGGCAGGCGGGAGCGGCGCTGCCGCCGCCGGAACGCGGGGCCGGGGAGAGCCCGCGGGGCCCAGCCCGGCCCCCGGCACAGCCGCTGAAAATGCAAAATAAATTAAATAAATTAAAATTAAATTAAAAAAAAACCCTAAAAATTTAAATAAACGAAATCCACACAACTCAAAAGAAAATTCACAAAAATTCAAAATACGCTTCACGAAAATTCAAAGTAAAAGTCAAAATATTCTGAGTAAAAGCCGCAGAATTCAAAAGAAAATGCACAAAATGCAAACTTAATTTCGCAAAATTCAAACTAAAATTTCAGAACATTCAAAATGAAGTTATTAAAAATATAATTAAAATTTAATAAAAAATATAACATATAAAATGTAACATATAACATATGTTATATATAATATATAACATATAACATATATAACATATATAACCTATAGCATATAGCATATATATAACATATAGCATATATATAACATATAACATATATATAACATATATAACATAAAGAACATATATAACATATATAACATATAAAATTCAAACTAAAAGTCAAAAAATTAAAAATAAAAGTCACAAAAATTCCATTATTTATTTATTATTATAAAAAACATTAAAATAAAATATTAATATAAAAGTCACAAAAATCCCATTATTTATTTATTTTTATAAAAAACATTAAAATAAAAATATTAATATAAAAGTCACAAAAATGACATTATTTATTTATTATAATAAAAAATATTAAAATAAAAGGCACAAAAATACAAAATAAAATCACAAAAATGCGAAATAAAAATCACAAAAATTCAAACTAAAACTCACAAAAAATTCAATTATTTATTTATTAGAAAAATATTAACATAAAAATATTAAAATGAAAGTCGCACAAATACAAAATGAAATTGACAAAAATTCGAACTAAAAGTCGCCAACATTCGAATTAAAATTAACAAAAATTCAAAATAAAATTGACAGAAATTCAAAATAAAATTGACAAAAATTAGAAATAGAAGGCACAAAAATTCAAAATAAAAGCCACAAAAAATTCAAAATAAAAGGTATAAGTATTCAAAATAAAAGTCACCAAAATTCAAAATAAAAGGCACAAAAAAAATCAAAATAAAATCGACAAAAATTCAAAATACAATTCCCCGAAATTCAAAATAAAATTGACAAAAATTCTCTAAAAGGTTAAGGATGAATTGTTAATAAAATTGGCTGCATGAACGGGATTTGCGGCACTCACCGCCAGTGCCAGGGCGCCCCCCAGCAGCAGCGCCAGCCCCGCGGCCGCCGCCCCCAGCGCCGCCCGCTCCGGGCGCAGCCGCAGCCCCCGGGCCCGGGCGATGCCCGCGGGCACCGCGAACCGGGGCTGGCACGGCAGGAACGGCCCCGCCTGCGGGCACCGAGCGCCCGCGGGCAGCGCCCGCACCAACTGCGGGAGACACAAAATTCGATTTATTATTATTATTATTGAAATTCACTTCTGGCGCTTGCGCTGTCCAGTTTGCAGGAATCGCCCCGTTTTCCCCCTGACGGAAACAATCTCCCATTTATTTCATGCTGTTTTTGCAGCTTCTAAACTCTCATCTGGAGCATGAAGTTCTTCTCCAAGAGGGAAATTATGAATAAAAAATTCAGATTTTCTGGCTACAAATCCAGAAACCCAGTTAGGCTTTGTGTCCCCGCAATGGCATCACCCTCACGTACTGCATGGAGACACAAAATTAGATTTATTGATATTTCAATTCATGTTTGCACTTACGCAGTCAAATCTGCAGGAATTCATTCATTCCTCCCATTAATTTCTATGCTATAAAAAGATGCTCATTATTGTTTCTTGTATCATCCTGCACTTCCAAACTTTCATCTGGAGCACCAAAGGCTTTTCCAAGAGGCAAATTATAAATCAAAAATTAAGATTCTTTGGGTACAAAGCCAGAACTCCAGTTAGGATTTGTGTCCCCCCAATGGCATCACCCTCACATACAGCACGGCAATACAAAAATGGATTTAGAATTATTTAAATTCATTTTTGCGCTTACACTGCACAATTTGCAGGAATTTACTCATTTCCCCCATTTATTTCATGCTCACTGCTGCTTGTGCAGCTTCTAAACTCTCATCTGGAGCACAAAATGCTTTCCCAAATGGGAAATTATAAATAAAAAATTAAGATTTTCTGGGTAGAAAGTCAGAAATCCAGTTAGGATTTGTGTCCCCTCAATGGCATCGCCCTCACGTACTGCATGGAGACACAAAATTAGATTTATTATTATTTAAATTCATTTTTTGCACTTAGCCTGTCCAATCTGCAGGAATTTATTGTTTCCTCCCATTTATTTCTGTGGTATAAAAAGATACTCATTATTGGTTTTTATATCTTCCTGCACTTCCAAACTTTCATCTGGAGCACAAAATGCTTTTCCAAGTGGGAAATTATAAATAAAAAATTAAAATTTTCTGGGTAGAAAGTCAGAAATCCAGTTAAGGTTTTGTGTCCCCCCACTGGCATCACCCTCAAGTACTGCATGACAACACAAAATTATATTTAGAATTATTTCAATTCATTTTTTGCAGGAATTTATTTATTTCTCCCATTTATTTTCTCCCATTTATTTTCTCCCATTTATTATCTCCCATATAAACTTTGACCTGGAGCACCAAATGCTTTTCCAAGAGGCAAATTATAAATAAAAAATTAAGATTTTCAGGGTACAAAGCCAGAATTCCAGTTAGGGTTTTGTGTCCCCCCACTGAGGTACTGCACGACATCACAATTTCATATTTGTAATTATTTCCATTTGTAATTATTTGTAATATCATATGTTTGTAATAATTTAATTTTTTTTTGCTGTTACACGGTCAGATTTGCAGGAATTTCTTTATTCCTCCCATTTATTCCTGTGCTATGAAAACATGCGCTCTGCTATTTCTGCAGCTTCCAAACTTTCACCTGGATCACAAAACGCCTTCCATGCTTTCTAATTTCACATACAACTTTTTAAATTACAATTGTATTTATAATTTTGGGGAAATTCCAAATAAAAAGCAGGATTTTCAGGGTACCGACCATCCTCTTGTGCTTGTTGCTGCTCAGCTGGAGCGCGTAGGTGCCGGGGGCCTGGAACTGGAAAAGGAACAGGAGGAATTTCGGGGAATTTCGGGGAATTTCTCTGATTTCCTCCCTCAGCATCCGGAAATCTCCCCAGTCAAATTCTGCATTTGTGTTGAACAGGTTGTCTCTAGGAGGGAAAATAGAAAAATTTCTTGTTATTTATTCTATTTTGATAAAATAAAACTGATAAATGGGTGGAGATTTATAAATGCAGAGTTGTTATTCCATGTGTAAATGTATAAATTTAATTCACCACTCCATCTATAAATTAAATTTGTTATTCCATGTATAAATTCAATTCACCATTCCATGTATAAATTCAGTTTGGTATTCCATGTATAAATTTAATTCACCATTCCATGTGTAAATTCAGTTTGGTATTCCATGTATAAATTTAATTCACCATTCCGTGTATAAATTCCATTTGCTATTCTATGTATAAATTGCATTTTTTATTCCATGTACAAATTCCATTTGTTATTCCATATATAAATTCAACTTGTTATTCCATATGTAAATTCAATTCATCATTCCATGTAAAAATTCCATTTGTTATTCCATGTACAAATTTATTCCATGCATAAATTCAATTCACAATTCCAGTATAAATTCAATTCACCATTCCATGTGTAAATTCAGGTTGTTATTCCATGTACAAATTCCATTTATTCTTCCATGTGTAAATTCAATTTATTATTTCATGTGTAAATTCAGTATGTTATTCCATGTATAAATTCAATTTGTTATTCCATGTATAAATTTAATTCACCATTCCGTGTGTAAATTCAATTCATTATTCCATGTACAAATTCCATTTATTGTTCCATATATAAATGCAATTTATGATTCCATGTGTAAATTCAATTTTTTATTCCATGTACAAACTCCATTTGTTGTTCCATGTATAAATTCATGGCTGCTATGAAATGAGCTGAGATGTTTTATGGTTTGGTTGTACTCACACATCACAAAGGAAAAGGAGCAGAATTTCTGGTGGCTGGTGTGAAATTCCTGTATTTTTGGCTGTACTTACACATCATAAAAGAGGAAATGCTCTGGGGTGATGAGGGATAAATAAATGTGAATTTCTTATTAAGGAATAAATAAATGTGAATTTCTTAATTATTTAAACGCTGCTTCCTACCGTGCACAGCCCTCTGTAAAAATACACAGAATTATGTTTAAAAATGAGAATTTTCCTGTTCCTTGTTGTGTTTCCTTTCAGTTCTCTTTTGGAACAAGGTGCAGAATTTCTGGTGGCTGGTGTGAAATTCCTGTATGGTTTTGGTTGTACTCACACATCATAAAGGGGGGAAATGCTCCGGGGTGATGAGGGATAAAGAAATGCGAATTTCTTAATAAGGAATAAATAAATGTGAATTTCTCAATGAGGAATAAGTAACTGTGAATTTCTTAATTATTTAAACACTGCTTCCTACCGTGCACAGCCCTCTGTAAAAATACACAGAATTATGTTTAAAAATGAGAATTTTCCTGTTCCTTGTTGTGTTTCCTTTCAGTTCTGTGCTGGAAAAGGAGCAGAATTTCTGGTGGCTGGTGTGGAACTGTGTGGATTTTTGGGCAGAATTTGATGCTCTGGCTGTACTCACACATCACAAAGGAAAAGGTTCAATATTTCTGGTGGCTGGTGTGAAATTCCTGTATTTCTGGCTGTACTCACACATGATAAAGGAAAAGGCGCAGAATTTCTGGTGGCTGGTGTGGATTTGTGTGGATTTTTGTGCAGAATTTTATGGTCTTGCTGTACTCACACATCATAAAGGAAAAGGAGCAGAATTTCTGGTGGCTGGTGTGAAATTCCTGTATTTTCTGGCTGTACTCACACATCATAAAGGAAAATGTGCAGTTTCTGGGGGCTGGTGTGGATTTGTGTGGATTTTTGTGCAGAATTTTATGGTCTGGCTGTACTCACACATCACAAAGGAAAATGTGCAGTTTCTGGGGGCTGGTGTGGATTTGTGTGGATTTTTGCGCAGAATTTTATGGTCTGGCTGTACTCACACATCACAAAGGAAAATGTGCAGTTTCTGGGGGCTGGTGTGGAATTCCTGCATTTTCTGGCTGTACTCACACATCACAAAGGAAAATGTGCAGTTTCTGGGGGCTGGTGTGGAATTCCTGCATTTTCTGGCTGTACTCACACATCGTAGACGGGGAAATGCTCCGGGGTGATGAGGAACAGCAGGGTGACGCTGCTGCTGATGCAGGTGATGGGGTTCAGGATGCCCAAAAACGGGGGCTGGGATGTGGAATTCGGGGGGCTCTGGATTTGCTCCCTGCACTCCTCGGGGCTGGGGGGACCTGGGAGAGCACAGAGCAGCCTCAGGAGACAGAAATTCCATTTTATATTCATAAATGGGTGCGTAAATGAATAAAAATATATCAACTTAGAATTAAAATAGATAGATAAATAAATAAATAAATAAACAAAATCGATTAATCAATATATAAAATACATGAAATTTAAAAACATTAAAATAAATAACTAAAATTTAAAAATATATATTTCTAAATACTCGTAAATAAATAATATATGTATAAATAAAGACATGACTATATATATCAAAAACCCAATATCAAAGTGGGAATTTAATTTTATATATAATAATATCTAGCTATATATACATAAAAATTGTATATAGTTATATATATAAACATAGTTTTTTATATACATTTCTATACTATATATAATTATATATACATTAAAATTATATATAGTTATATATATAGCTTTAATACATATTACTATATATAACAAAGCTATATATGTAAATTTAATTTTACATATAATAATAATATTTAATTATATATATAAAATGATATATAGTTTTATATATAGTTTTTCATATATATTTATATACTATATATAATTATATATACATAAAAATTACATATAGTTATATATCTATATATAAATATAGTTTTGTATATATATTATATATAAAACTACATATATAAAAACCTTACATATATGTAAATTTAATTTTGTAGATAAAATATTTAATTATATATACATAAAAATATGTATATTTTTATATATAAATATAGTTTTTTATATATATATTTATATACTATATATAATTACATATACATAAAAATTACATATAGTTATATAGCTATATATAAATATAGTTTTACATATATATAACTACATATATAAAAAACCTATATGTATGTAAATTTAATTTTATATATAATAATAATATTTAATTATATCTACATAAAAATTATATATAGTTATATGAATAAATAGTTTTTCATATATATATATAGTATATATAATTACATATACATGAAAATTAATATAGCTATATATCTATATATAAAAATATATTATATATATAAAACTATATATATAAAAACCTATATATATGCAAATTTAACTTTCTATATAATAAAAATATTTAATTTTATATATCTTATACTATATATATATATATATACTATACCATATATATTATGCATATATGTATGCATAATATAAATATTTTAAAATATAAAAATTAAAATCTAAAAATGAAAAGTAGAGACATTTCTAAGTACTTTAAAATAAATAATAAATAATATATGTATATAAGCCCCAGCAGGAACTCGGGAGCAGCATGGGTACATTGAATTCTGCTTTTTTTGGCATTTTCTGAGGGAATTACCTGCTGTTCCCTGCAGGGCAGGGTAGGGGCTGTGTGCATGGGATAAAAATAAAAATGAATTGTTAAATTAATTTTTATTAAAGCCAAATTGAGGAGCTTTGCAGGAGATCTCACCTGGCGCTGCTGCTGGGGGAGGATTCATTTCCCGAACTGCTGAATCCTCATCCTGCACCAGGAGGTCCTGAATTAACTGAGGGTCAGGGTTATAAACCCCTAAAAATCCTTTCCCTGCACAGGTACAAAAAAATAAAAATCAATAATTTCTGGGTTTCACCCTGAATTTTGCTCTGAATTTTGCTTTTCCTTCCAGAACATCTGCTCAGCAAAGCCCCCAAGCCCTACACCCAAACGGGAGCATTTTTCAGCACAATCTTCACATTCTAGGGCAGTTTTGAAAATGTTTGGGCCTTTTAAAATTAAATTTTAATTATAATTGAATTGTTTTTTTAAATTAAAACCTTTGGTTGAAGTCAATGAACCTGCACAGGGGGAAATGAGATTTTTCTGATGCTGGGATTCAATTTTCGGGCTGTGCAAATGCTGTTTTTTGGCCTGGATCTGGAATTCTGAGGGAAATATTTTTTTAACACCTTTGAATTTTACTTGGCAAAATTCAAACTGGTAAAATATATACATTAAAAAAAATTACATTTAAATCTTTATTAAAATCAGTGCAGGTAAAGGAGTTGAGAAGGGATTCCAGCTCTGTTTATTGTAATTTAGGAAGGAAACCCCAGAATATTTTTCCTACAGTAAATACACAAATTTCCTTTGTAAATACACAAATTTATATTTGAAATACACAAATTTCCATTTGAAATACACAAATTTCCTTTGGAAATACACAAATTTCAAATGAAATACACAAATTTCAAATGAATATTCTGACACCAAGCTGGACAAATTTTGCGTGCAGTGCTAAATTTACATTTTTCTCAGGAATAAACCTGGAAATTTCTCGTTATTTGTGTTTTACACCCCACAAATATTCTTTTTGTGAGCAAACCCCATTAAACACCCCAATAATTAATTTCCCTCACCACTCATCTCCACAATGTGTGCTGGGTGGGTTTGTTGTCCTGCAGCACAAAATTCTTCCAAGAGAAATTTGGTCTTGGTAGAAACTTTCCTTAAACCGTCCAAGGAAACAGCAGTCTGAAAGAAAATAATTCAGATTTTTTTTTCTGTTTTTTCATGGTTAAACCAGAATTTAAAAGCATTTTATGTGCGAAATAGAAAAAACATGTGTGGATTTATTTTTGTTGTTGCATTCCAGGATTTTCTGAGCAGAAAGGAAGGAGGGGCAGAGCCTGATGGAAGAGAGGGACGCCGAAAATCAGAATTTTTGTCACCTTGCTGCCGTTGCTGTGGGTGATGAGAAGCTGAGGTTTTTTCTCTGCACAGGAGAGCTGTAAAATGGATTTTTGGTGTTTTCTGCACTGGGAATTGCAAATCCTCTCCAGGCTCTCCGAGTGACAAATGCAGAGCCCCAGGACTTTGTCATAGCCCCGGAAATCCCTGGGCTCAGCACAGACCTGGGGAGAGAGGGAAAACAGCCTAAAAACCAGAATTTCCTAAAGATGGAAAAGAGGCAAAAGGGGTATTTTCTGCCTGCTTTGGGATTTAACAAAAAAAAAAAAAAACCCAAAAAATTAAAAATAACTTAATACGTTGTGAGTTTCCAAGCTGGAATAGAGGCAAAACCTCCTGTTGAAACATCAGGTTAAAAATTAAAAATCCATTTCAAATGGAAGTGTGCTGTTTTGAATTGTTTAACTTGTTTACTCTGTTAATTTGCTGTGCTCATAAAAAACCTGTAGCTCACAAAACTACCTCAAATAAAACAAAAAAAATGTGAACTTCCAAGCTAGAAGAAGATAAGAGGGGACTTTTAGACCTTAAAACAAAAACCAAACCAAAGCTAAAGCTGCAGAAGATGAACAACCAACCAGAGAGCTCTCTCTGTACAAAAAACTCATAATAAATTATAATTTATTACAATAAATTAGGTATTATAGTAAATTAGGATTAGATATAATACTAAACTAGAGGAAGGAAAAACAGCAGTGCCAGAATGTCCTAAATCTGGAAAAGAGGCAAACCTCCTCAGAAAACACAAATAACCCTTGAGGACCGCACTGGGTGAGCCTGGAAGGGAGGGCTTGGGAATTTTGCTTTATTGAGGTATTTTCTGCCTGGTTTTGGGAATTTATAGAAATAAAAATTAAAAAAAAAATCTAATATCTTCTAGATTCCTAAAGCGAGAAAAGAGTGAAAACCTCCTATGAAAACACAAATAACCCTTGAGTACCACACTGGGGGGCCGTGTGAAAGGAGAGCATGGGAATTTTGCTTTTTGGGAGTATTTTCTGCCTGGTTTTGGGGATTTATAAAACGAAAAATTAAAAAAATCTTAATATCTTGTGGATTCCTAAGCGAGAAAAGAGGGAAAACCTCCTCAGAAAATACAAATAACCCTGAGCAGCACACTGGGTGTGCCCTGTGAAGGAGAGCTTGGGGATTTTGCTTTTTTGGGGTATTTTTCTGTCTGCTTTTAGGATATTTACAAAATAAAAAATAAAATAAAATAAAGGAATACGTTGTGAGTTCCTAAAGCTGGAAAAGAGGCAAAACCTCCTCAGAAAATACAAGTAACTCTTGAGTACCACGCTGGGTGTGCCCTGGGAAGGAGAGTTTGGGGATTTTGTGCTTTTTTGGGGGTATTTTCTGCCTGGTTTGGGGATTTACAAAATAATAAAAAATAATTTAAAAAGGGAATATGTTGTGAGTTCCTAAAGCTGGAAAAGAGGCAAAACCTCCTCAGAAAAAACAAATAACCTGGAGCACCATGCTGGGTGTGCTCTGTGAAAGGAGAGCATGGAATTTTGCTTTTTGGGGGTGTTTTCTGCCTGGTTTTGGGGATTTATAAAACGAAAAATTAAAAAAATCCTAATATCTTGTGGATTCCTAAAGCGAGAAAAGAGGGAAAACCTCCTCAGAAAATACAAATAACCCTTGAGCACCACGCTGGGTGTGCCTGTGAAGGGAGAGCTTGGGAATTTTGCATTCTTGGGGTGTTTCTGCTGGTTTTGGGGGATTAATAAAAAATAAAATAAAAAACCTCAATACCTTCTGTGAGCAGTAGCGAGCCCATGCCCGCCTGGTCAGGCACTGCCCGTCCTGGCTGCGGGAGGCCGAGTCGCGGCACACGGGGTAGGATTTCCTGGCACAGGCGTTGCCATCCCTCCCTGCACTCCTGAATCCGGGGGGACAGGTGCACCGAGAGTCGCGGGGCTGCAAATTCAAACACGGCTTTTGTGGGACCCGCAGTTGGTGCCGCCACGAGAAATTCAGAATATTTGTAAATCTGGTGTCCACACACTGCCCCAGACCTGCACACACAGAGCTGCTCACACCTGATACACCTGTCCTGGTCCAGGGCACACACAGAGCTGCTCACACACACCTGATACACCTGTCCTGCCCCCAGGCACACACAGAGCTGCTCACACACACCTGATACACCTGTCCTGGTCCAGGGCACACACAGAGCTGCTCACACACACCTGATACACCTGTCCTGGTCCAGGGCACACACAGAGCTGCTCACACACACCTGATACACCTGTCCTGGTCCTGGGGCACACACAGAGCTGCTCACACCTGATACACCTGTCCTGGCCCTGGGGCACACACAGAGCTGCTCACACACACCTGATACACCTGTCCTGGCCTGAGGCACACACAGAGCTGCTCACACACACCTGACACACCTGTCCTGGCCCCGGGCACACACAGAGCTGCTCACACACACCTGATACACCTGTCCTGGCCCCAGGCACACACAGAGCTGCTCACACACACCTGATACACCTGTCCTGGTCCTGGAGCACACACAGAGCTGCTCACACACACCTGATACACCTGTCCTGGTCCAGGGCACACACAGAGCTGCTCTCACACACCTGATACACCTGTCCTGGCCCTGGGGCACACACAGAGCTGCTCACACACACCTGATACACCTGTCCTGGCCCTGGGGCACACACAGAGCTGCTCACACACACCTGATACACCTGTCCTGGCCCCAGGCACACACAGAGCTGCTCACACACACCTGATACACCTGTCCTGGTCCTGGGGCACACACAGAGCTGCTCACACACACCTGATACACCTGTCCTGGTCCTGGGGCACACACAGAGCTGCTCACACACACCTGATACACCTGTCCTGGTCCAGGGCACACACAGAGCTGCTCACACACACCTGATACACCTGTCCTGACCCCAGGCACACACAGAGCTGCTCACACCTGATACACCTGTCCTGGTCCAGGGCACACACAGAGCTGCTCACACACACCTGATACACCTGTCCTGGTCCAGGGCACACACAGAGCTGCTCACACACACCTGATACACCTGTCCTGGTCCAGGGCACACACAGAGCTGCTCACACACACCTGATACACCTGTCCTGCCCCCAGGCACACACAGAGCTGCTCACACACACCTGATACACCTGTTCTGGGCTGAGGCACACACAGAGCTGCTCTCACACACCTGATACACCTGTCCTGGGCTCAGTCATACCTGATACACCTGTCCTGCCCCCAGGCACACGCAGGTGCTCTGTCCCTCTGCAGGCTGCACAGCCCCGGAGCCGCAGGGCAGGCAGGAGCTCTGTCCATCCCTGGGGTTGAAGAAGCCCTCGGGGCAGGGCAGGCAGGAGCTCTGTCCATCCCTGGGGTTGAAGAAGCCCTCGGGGCAGGGCAGGCAGGAGCTCTGTCCATCCCTGGGGTTGAAGAAGCCCTCGGGGCAGGGCAGGCAGGAGCTCTGTCCATCCCTGGGGTTGAAGAAGCCCTCGGGGCAGGGCAGGCAGGAGCTCTGTCCATCCCTGGGGTTGAAGAAGCCCTCGGGGCAGGGCAGGCAGGAGCTCTGTCCATCCCTGGGGTTGAAGAAGCCCTCGGGGCAGGGCAGGCAGGAGCTCTGTCCATCCCTGGGGTTGAAGAAGCCCTCGGGGCAGGGCAGGCAGGAGCTCTGTCCATCCCTGGGGTTGAAGAACCCCTCGGGGCAGGGCAGGCAGGAGCTCTGTCCATCCCTGGGGTTGAAGAAGCCCTCGGGGCAGGGTTGGCAGCCCAGGGATGGCACCGCTGCCCCGGCCGGGCTGAACGTCCCTGGTGGGCACGGCACTGGCACTGAGCCGTTCCCTCCGGGGCAGAAATACCCTGGGAACAACAAAGAATTCCTGTCAGTTTTACCCCTGCAAAGCAGCTGGAACAGATGAGTTTGCAGTCTAGATATTGAGGTGTGTTTTTGTTATAAATTAGTTAAATGCATCCTGCTGCAAGCAAAATATTCCCTAGTTTGGATGTTTGAAGTATATAATTTACTGGTGAATAGATTTTGTATATATAATATGAATTCTATAATATATAATTATTAATTCTATTATATATAATATATAATATATAATATATAATATATAATACATAATATATGCAAAATAGATAGAATCTATTAATTGTATAATATATAATTAGATACTATATATTAATTTACATTATATAAAATTATATATTATATATAATTTATATATATGATATATGATATATGATATATGATATATGATATATAAAAATATATAATATATAAAATACATATTATATAAAATGTATAACATCTAATATTAGATATGAAATTTAATCTATATTTAAAATATACTGAATCTATCAATATATATTCTATATATTAATATATATAGAATATACTTCATATATTGGATATTGAATGTATTTCAAAATATTGCATTTATTTCATATACATTCAGTATTGAAATGTTGTAATACAAATATATTGAACATTGTTAAACATATTGAAATAAAAATATATTAAACAATGAAATATTGAAATAAAAATATGTTAAACATAATTCAATTGCATGATGCAGAAAGGAGGTCTTTTGAGATGTGATGGACACTGACAATATTTTACGACAATATTTTATGACAATAAAATCCTGTGCCCTGCATCTGCTCTCCAAGCTTTTTTACCTGTTACCACCTGAATTTCATCAAGCCAAATCAATTATCTGAGAATTATTGCAGCACAATTCAGCCTGGCTGCATTTTTATTGCAGAATATGTGATGGATAAGCAAAAAATCAGCTAAAGGATCCCCATTTACCTGCTGGGCAGGCTGGCAGGCTCTGCTCTCCTCCCTGGCAGTGAGCCCCACTTGGGCACTCCTCGTCATTTTGAGGTTGTGTTCCCCCCTTGATGCCAGGCAAGGCTGGAAAAAGAGAGAAAAAGAAGAGGAAAAGGGCCATGGATTTACTGCCCTGAGCTGCCAGAGAGGGTGAGGACTGAGGGGTGAGGAGAGCTTTCCTTCCCTGCTGAATATTTCATGGCAGGGAGAGTGAAAAGATTGGTGTGAAATATTTATGGGAGTTATCCGAGCCCCACAGGTCACAGAGCAGAGATATCCCTGCCCTACCAGGAATATTCCTGTGGAATAAGGCCAGGGAAGGGCTGGTTTGGGGTGATGGAGTTTGCTCCTGGGCCAGGGTCCCTGGAGCAACCCTGGGTTTGGAAAATCCTCGTTTACCCCATTTACTGCATTTACCAGTTACCCCATTTACCTCATTTTCTCCAGTCCACAAATCCTTATTTACCACAGTCCACAAACCCTCATTTACTCAATTTACCTCATTTACCTCATTTACCATTTACCCCATTTACCCCAGTCTACAAATCCTCCTTTACCCCATTTACCATTTTCCTCAGTCCACAAATCTTCCTTTACCCCATTTATCCCATTTACCTCAGTCCACAAATCTACATTTACCCTATTTACCATTTACCCCATTTGCCCCATTTACCATTTTCCCCAGTCCACAAATCCTTATTTACCCCATTTACCTCATTTACCCCAGTCCACAAACCCTCATTTACTCAATTTACCTCATTTACCTCATTTACCATCTACACCATTTTCCCCAGTCCACAAATCCTCATTTACCCCATTTACCCCAGTCTATAAATCCTCATTTACCCCATTTACCCCAGTCCACAAATCTACATTTACCCCATTTACCATTTGCCCCATTAACCTCATTTACGCCATTTACCCCAGTGCACAAATCCTCATTTACCCCATTTACCCCAGTCTACAAATCCTCCTTTACCCCATTTACCCTTTACCCCAGTCCACAAATCCTTGTTTACCCCATTTACCTCATTTACCCCAGTCCACAAATCCACATTTACTCCATTTACCCCATTTACCTCAGTCCACAAATCCTCATTTACCCCAGTCCACAAATCCACATTTGCCCCATTTACCTCAGTCCACAAATACTCATTCACCCCATTTACCCCATTTACCATTTACCCCAGTCCACAAATACTCATTTACCCCATTTACCATTTACCCCAGTCCACAAATCTACATTTACTATATTTACTGTTTACCCCATTTACCTCATTTACCATTTACCCCATTTACCATTTTCCCCACCCCACAAATCCACATTTACCCCATTTGCCCCATTTACCTCATTTACCATTTACCCCATTTGCCCCATTTACCCCATTTACCTCATTTACCATTTACCCTATTTGCCCCATTTACTCCATTTACCATTTTCCCCACCCCACAAATCCACATTTACCCCATTTGCCCCATTTACTCCATTTACCTCATTTACCATTTACCCTATTTGCCCCATTTACCCCATTTACCATTTTCCCCACCCCACAAATCCACATTTACCCCATTTACCCCATTTACCATTTACCCTATTTGCCCCATTTACCCCATTTACCATTTTCCCCACCCCACAAATCCCCCTTCCCACCAGGGCTCAGCAGTTAGTGTGGGATCAGCTGTGATTTTGGGATATTCTCACCATAACCTCTGCAGCCTAAAGCAAAAAAATCTGCCGAGAAATCAGCGTATTTTTGGAATTTGCTATGAAAAAATTAATCATCCACAGCTGGATTGCCCCCTGTGGTTTTTAAAATTCACAGTGCAAGTCAGGGGCCTGGTTTGGGAGGATTTTTGGGGGGTTTTGGAGGTGACAACCCCAAATTTGGGCAGGATTTCTGCAGCTCGGTGTTATTCCTACAGCAGAGGGCAGCCTGGCTCCCTGCAGGAATTTGATTCCACATTTTTTATTTTTATTTTTTAGCTACTTTAAGCTACTTTTAGCTGTTTTAGAGCCTTTTTAAAGCTAATTTTAGCTATTTTAATCTATTTTCCTTCCTGGCCATCAGCTTTTGAAATGATTTAATATAATTCCACTGCATATGAACAAGCAGCCCTGATTTGTCAGTGAGACCCATGGCTAGCAAGTCAGATAAGCCAAATTTTTGTCTTATTTCTCTGTAAAATTTCATAGAAATTTCTCAGCAAAAGGAGCCACAAGTGGGATATGTTGAGTGCAAATATTTGATGAGCCTGTATTTAAATGAAATTGAATTTTGCCCCATTAAATGGGCTAAAAGAACAGCCTACAAACTCCTATTTTTTCCCACATAAACTTCCCTCTCCAGGTATGTCTCGGAGCAGGATTTGGCTCTGCTCCAGGAGATTTTTATTTACACAACCCTTGTTTACAATCCCGTGAGGAGGAGCTGTATAAACGCTGAAATAATTTTTACAATTTCTGGGGAAAGGCTGGGCAGTGACTTTGGGACCAAGCCAAAGTCGGATTGGCAAAATCCAACCTGGTTGGATTTCTGTGCTAGAAAAACGAAAACCAGCCCTGAAGATTGGTTATTTTGAGGGAGTTCTGAAAAGCAGCTGAGTCACAATTGAAATTTAAACAGATGAGGATGGAGGCCACAGAGAGCTCAGAATTTATCCAAGTGCCACCGACAAGGCAGTGACTGGAAGGGCTTTATTTTCACTTGGGCTCTGTAGTTGTGTAGTTGTGTTTTTGAAACAGGAATGCTTCATAGATAGATTAAAATATAAAAATAAAATAGAATATAAAAAGAAAATATAATACAAAAATAGAATATTAAAATTATTTTAAAAATATGTTCTATATTATCTTAATATATGTGGAAATAATTAAAATAATATATTCTAATATGAAATATATTTTAAAATTTAAAATATGTATTCTTTTATATATATTAAAAATTAAAATAACATCTAAGATATAAAGTATTTTAAGATATATTATATCCTATTTTATCATATGTTAAAATAACTAAAATAAAATAGAATAAAAAGATAAAATATAATATAAAATATATTGAAATATTTATTGTTTTAATATATATTAAAATAATTAGAATAAAATAAATTTAAAATATATACATGATTTAAAATTGATTCTATATTATTAGAATATATATAATATAGTGTAATGCAATAATATATAATATATATCTATGTATTATATATAATAACATTATCATTTCCTATATATATAATATATAATATATATAGTAAATAGATTATATATAATATATTTATTATTATTTATACCTAAAATACAGATTGTATTTAGATAGATTGTATTTATATATATTTATATATAAACACATATATATTTTAATGTATGTATTTATATAGATTGTATTTATATTGTATTTATATTTACATTGTATTTATATAGATTGTATTTATATATATAATATATATAATAAACAGATTGTATATCATATATTACTTATTATTATTTATATCAAATATATAGATTGTATTTATATTAAATGATATAATATAGATTTACGTCTAATATATAGATTGTATTTATATAGATTGTATTTACATTGTATTTATATAGATTGTATTTTTATATATATTATATATAGTAAATAGATTATATATCATATATTATTTATTATTACTTATATCTAATATATAGATTGTATTTATATTAAACTAGATAATATAGATTTATGTCTAATATATAGATTGTATTTATATAGATTGTATTTTTATATATATTATATATAGTAAATAGATTATATATCATATATTATTTATTACTTATATCTAATATATAGATTGTATTTATATTAAACTAGATAATATAGATTTATGTCTAATATATAGATTGTATTTATATAGATTGTATTTATATTGTATTTGTATTTATATTTATATTGTATTTATTTAGATTGTATTTTTATATATATTATATATAGTAAATAGATTTTATATCACATATTATTTATTATTATTTATATATAACATATAGATTGTATTTATATTAAACTAGATAATATAGATTTATATCTAATATATAGATTGTATTTATATAGATTGTATTTACAGTGTATTTATATGGATTGTGTTTTTATATATATTATATATAGTAAATAGATTTTATATATTATTATTATTTATATATAATATATAGATTGTATTTATATTAAACTAGATAATATAGATTTATATCTAATATATAGATCGTATTTATATTAAACTATAAAATATAGATTATTTTCTCTGCAGCTCTGTTTCTAAGGGAGGAGCTGATGTGGGGAGCTAAACCCCAAAGTTCATTTATTACACAGTTGATTTAGTGATGTAATTTCTTTATACAAGAAAGTTTATTTCTTCATTGAGGGAATTCAGCTGAGGTTTTTGGGTTCAAGCAGACAGGAGGAAATGAGCAGCGCGCGGCGAGGGAAGGGAAGGCACATTTCTGTCCCAGGGAAATGTCCCAGGATGAGTTTCACGCCGTGCACTCAGCAAACGCCAGCCCGGCCCCGAGCTCCGGGACCTGCCGCGTTCTGCAGAACTTTATCAGCAATCAAATCTCACCAGGGGCTGCCCTGCGCCGTCAGCAACCATTCCATGGAAAGGTCACAGCCCCCGGCGGCTCCTGGGTGTGGAACAGAACCCGGGAACCCTGGAGATTCATTCCTGCTGGTCCTGGAGCCTCTCTTTCCTTCGTTGAAATTCATCCTTTCAATGGTTTCATCGCAGCCTGAGCAGAGCTGCGAAAAAACCCCTTTTAGTGCTATAGATCCTCCAGGGAAGGAGCAGAAAGACTGGAGCCTGCAGTGGTCATAGAGATACATATTGTGAAAAATGCCAATCTCTTGTTTGTAAAATTTTAAAAGTTTAATGGTAATAAAATGGTTAGAAAAATAGCAATATAACTAGAGTAATAATAATTTGGAGAATTAGGATTTAGGACAATATGAGACAATAAAAACAAGAAGTTATGGATAGTCCAGGTACCTTTTCTGGGCAAAATAAGCCCAAAAAAGGCCCCACGTGAACAGAGGATTTACCCTTAAAAGCAACAGCCTGTTGCATATTCATACAGCTCATCCATGATGCATAAATTCCATTCAAACACAGGATTCTGGCTGGGCAGTGTCAGCTTCTGCCTCTGAATCCTGACAGCATTGTTAAGTTCATTTCTTCTGATAATTGAGCAATAAATTCTCTTTCTCTGAAAGATTCAGGTGTCCTGTGGCTGCTATCTCAGTGAGAGTGCCTCATTCCTCTCTTTTAAAAAAGTATCTTACATAGCATCGTTTCTATTTTAACATTTTATTATAACCTAAAACTATATTTAACACACTACTTAAGAGAATTAACACAGCATCACTTTCTAACACAACACATATAACATTCATTTTTATATTTGCAAAAAGCCAATCATAAAATACCCATTTTTAAGGGAATTAGGGTTTTTTAAAAATATATAATTTATTTTCTTTGCCTGTGGTTTGCTACAAACCTGGCATTGTTCTCTGCCCCCCATAATCTCTTTTAGTGGGCAGCATCCTCCGTGCTCCTCAGCTGAGGATTTTGGGGTCTGGGAGGTGCAAAAATTTCTTTGAGCAAAATCCCCAACTCTTGGGGAAGAGCCTTTGGTGCAGTAACTGAGGCTGTGCAGCAAACCAGGGCTTCAAGGACATTTTTGGGAGGCTGAAAACCAAACAGGGGCTGGGTCTGTGCTGTGGGTGAGGTACCAGGGGTGGGGAGCAGCTGGATCCCTCCAGAACCTCCTGCCAGGGATTTGGGTCCTGTTTCCCCTTGGAATGACAGGAATTACTGGAACTGGGAAATATTGGAGTTACTGGAATTGGGAAATACTGGAGTTACTGGAACTGGGAAATATTGGAGTTACTGGTGGGAGAGGGGGATGCTGGAGGAGTTCTGCCATCCTAAAAACCAAAATAATAACAAAACCTTCCCACACTTCTCAGCTTCCAAACCCTGCTTAATTTGCCTTTTCCACGATGTCTTTTCTGCTGTGATCTTAGGATGAATAGAAGAGTACAGAAAAAACCAAGTTACTGCATGAAATAAATGTATTTATTGACAGGAAGGAGCATGAAACAATGTAAAGCGATTAACAATGCAATTAATGGATAACTGTGGTAGAATACACTGCAGAAGCGAGTTCACCTCTGAATATATTGAATAAATGATATCTATAGGAATAGTTTAATACTCCTGTCCTTTCACCTGAGTGGTTCCCATGACTAAAAGATTAATGTTCCTTTATTAAATGAGAGTTTTCTATGCTTTTTTAAGAAAAACTGTGAGAAAATTCAGGTTTTTTTCCCTGCAGATGTTTATGGCTGCTCTTCTCTTTGTTCCACACTGCTTCACCCTCGTGGTGTGGGATTTCTGGGTTGGTTTGTAATGAAAATAAAGAGCTGGGTCTGACCCTTCAATCCCACAAATGGAAGCTGAGCTAACCCAGAAGTTCTTCCTTAATCGTCCTCAAATGAATAAAAAGTTCAGTGAGAGTTAAAATACAAACAGAAAGAAGGATGGGCAGTGGTGAGGGGACAGAGAGAAATATTCAGAGAGGAAAAATATCCATAAAACCTGAGACAAAAAGGGAAAAAAAAAGATCTTAGATTATTAAAACATGAGGGAAAGCTGTGGAAGGAGGTGGATGAGTTATGCAACTCCTCATGAGAATAACATATAATATATAGATTTTTTAAATGAAATACTGAAAGATTAAGAATTATTTTATCTCAGACTAGAGAAAACACAAAAGAGAACTCTTCAGCTGTTCAGGGCATCAGAATCATAGGATATGACCCAAACCCCACTGGAATTCACTTCAACACTGCCACTCCTCCAAGTTCATTCACCTTGTGCAACGTAGCTCTTGGAGCTTAACACTTGAAGAAACCCCATAACACAAAAACAATTTTTTTTTCCTCTTTTTTCACAAGAAACAAATGCAAAGGGTTCACTAAAAACATTCCCCAAAGATGCTGAGTACTTAACACTGGATCCTGCAGTGGCTTCACGTGGAAATCTCCCATTTTCCTCCACAGGAGACACGTGAGGAGCTGCTGGATCAGTTGTGGTTTTGCTTTTAGGTTCTGTAAAAGTAGAATTGCTCCCTATGTAGCAAACAGGGAAGTTTCATAGAAACCAGCAAACTCGCAACCAGAAGTTAAAACCGAACGAGAGTAAGTCTGGGAGGAAATAATTAAAAATAAAAATTATCTAGTTTATAATAATTCTACTGAATAACTCAGTTTTCTGGCAGTATGGGATTATTTCAGCTCCTTGTTATTCTCCCAACTTTTTTTTTTAAAAAAATGAATTTCAAAAGCTGTTCTAGATTTCAATTTTATACAGGTAAAATCCTCTGTTAGATCTGTTAGACAGGAGCTGATCCAAAACACTTTGTCCCAGACTTCACCTCCAATCCACTATGGGTGCAAAATTCTGATTGCATCAATAAAAAGCTTGATTTTTGTAGAAGAAACATGCTCAGCACGATGCTTTGTTTTGGAGAGCCTTGGCCAAATTCAGGGCCAGACTGCAGAAAACATTAAATATTTTTAATATTAAGCTCTGAATTCCCAGAGCTCATGTTTAAAATCACTGAGCTTTTCAGTCTGAATGTTGAATTTGGAGTGTAGAGATTAGTTTTAGGCTGAAACCCCAAGACTAAAGCCTGGATAGTCAAAATCTTTTTCTTAGGCTAAACACCTGCATGAAAAATCATCAGAGCTTCAGACTGACCTCAGACCTGAGCAGAAAAGCACAAATTTGTGAGAAAATGAAGACGCAATTCTTCCTGGAGCACCTAACCCTGAATTCCTGGCACAACCTGCACTGAGGATATCAGTTTGTTAAATTCTGGGTCCAGGTGAGATCTTTCCAGCAGTCAATTCAAGATATAGCATAAAATATTCCAGATTTTGGTGCTTGTGCTCTGGTTTTTCTCCTGCAGCAGGTGGCCCATCAGGAGCAGGTGGTGAGAGCTCTCAGCATTTCCCTGCAAGGAAACAAAGCAGAAGAATCTCAGCTCAGTCCCAGCCCAGCTGTTCCTGCTAAAGAAGGAATGAATTCCCTCATTTTCTGGCTGGTTTTGGGTGAGGAAGGAGGTTTGCAAGGAAAATGAGTGAACCCAAAGGCTGGGATGAGGTGCTGAGCACCTTTTCCAGCATCTCCATGCTGTGGAGGTTTGAACTTGATGATTTTGGGGTTTTCTTCCACCCCAAATGATTCCGTGGGATGGGACCGGACTGAGCCACTCCATTCCAGCTGCTGAGCCACACAAACCCCCCACAAACCTGAACTCTCCTCCCCAGCACAAAATACCTTCGAGAAGGACATCAAGGAGCTCTGAGGATGACAAGGAGCCCAGTCCAGGTGAGTTTTCTGCACCTGGAGGAGCGGGGATTCCTCTGGGAGCATCCAGCAGGCCGCAGCTCTGGACAGGTGGAGAGACCAGAACAGTCAAATTCCACTTGAACCGGGCTAAAATGATTTCAGTTTTCTCTGATGGCTTCTGGGAGAACCTCAGTGACTTTAAATGCGTATTTCTAATGGAAATCGTTATATTATTACATTTATTACATGCACTCTGGTGGGAACTCTTATCTGACCGAAGCAAAAAAGACCTTGTAAAAGACAAGAGAGATGTAACATTTTTTTTTTGTTTTAAGCACTGAATATTTGCTTAATCCTGGGAATTAATCATGGGATTGACACTGCCCGTGTAAAGCAGCCACAGTTACCTGCTGAGGAACATCCTGTGCCTGGGGTTGGTGAGTCTGAAGCAAACACATGAGCTCTGTGTTCTCCTCCAGCTTCAGGCAGGGGGTGGAGGCTGGACAGGAGTCCAGGACCTGCAGATGACAGCAAATCCCGTGGTTGCACAAGGACAGGAACACTTAAGGCAGCCTGGAGATCTGCTGGGCCTGGTCCTCACCTGCAGCTGGGGCTTTGCTCCCATCTGGAGCAGGCACAGGATTCCCTCCAGGGTTTGGGCCCTGCGCAGCCTCAGGAGCCTCCCCGCGCTGCCGTCCCCGCCGGGGCTCTGGGATTCTGCCACCAGCCCCGTGTGGGCGAGGGCAGCACAGTGCAGGGGGGTCAGACCTGCGTGGGACACCGTGGCAGAGTCAAACCCAGCGCCTGACCCCTGGAAAATATCTGTGCTGGGGGATTTGGGATCTAAGCCAAGCCCCGTGCTTGGGCTGGCCCTCTCACCATGGTGGTCAGGCAGATCCACCTCCACACACATCCCGTTGTTCTTGCAGCTTTTCAGGACCTGAAATGAGGAATATCCAGGTGATTCCTGAGCCTTGGCACTGCCAAAAATACCCTTTCCATCCCCAAATCCCTCATAAAAATACCCTTTCCATCCCCAAATTGAAGCCATGATATTTTCTGAAAATTCCTTTCTTTAGGATTTTTTCTCCTGAGAAGCTGAGAGGCCTCAGGAACAAAATGTAAACAATGGTTATCTGCTGCTGTGGAATGCAACAGGTGCATCTGGGATTGGTCTCATGTGGTTGTTTCTAATTAATGACCAATCACAGTCCAGCTGTCTGCATTGTCTCAGACACAAGCCTTTGTTATAATTCCTTTTCTATTTCTTTTCTTTCTATTTCTTTCTATTTTCTATTTATTTTATTTATTAATTTATATTTATTTTTATTTTATTTATTTATTTATTATTTTCTTTATTATTTAAATATTATTTTAATTCATTATTTTCTATTTATTATTTTATTTCTATTCTTAGCTACCCTTCTGATGAAATACTTTCTTCTAGTCTTTTAGTATAGTTTTAATATAATACATATAATAAAATAATAAATCAAGCTTTCTGAAACATGGAGTCAACATCCTCATCTCTTCCTGGGACCCCTGTGAGCACCACCACACCAAATCCCTCTGTAAGCACATCAGAACAGAAATGTAAGGAACACCCCAGCTTATTTCCAACACCAGAACATGCATGAGTTGCTTTTACTCCACTTTGGCCCCAAAAAAGACCCAGTTAAGACCCAATTTACCTGCAGAACCCTCAGGTAGCCGTTCTGTGCACACAGGTGGAGGGGAGTTTTCCCTGAGCTGTCCTGCTCGTTGACATTGGCTCCCAGGGAGATCAGGTCACTCACCATCAGGTGCTGGTTCTTTTCTGCAGCAAGATGTAAAGCAGTCTGAGAAGGGAAGAAGGGCACAGAAGGCAAAAATAGTTTTAAAACAACAATATTTTGTAAATAATGAAGTGGGGAGTTGGGATTTTGGGGCTCTGATCCCACTTGTGCTCCATCACTCCCTCCCCATTCCCATTTTCCCTCCTTTTCCAGGACAGCGGGAGGGTTCTTGCTGCTGGGCTGGGGTTTGACAGAGGGTTGCAGGTGATAAAAAATGACGTTTTTTGTGGCAAATCAGCCTCCTACCCTTTTCTCTGCATCCTTCTCGTCGATCTTGTTGAGGGAGGCAAATCTCTGGGCCAGGGCAAAAGTCAGAGCCCTCCTTCCCTGGGCAACAGCCTTGTGCAGCAGCCTGGAAGAGAACTCGGTTGGGAACAAGCAGAAGGGAAAGGAGGGGTTAAAACCCCCTAAAGGGGAGGTAGAAAACACCCCAAAGGAGGGGTTAAAACACCCTAAAGGGGGGGTAAAAAACACCTCAAAGGGAGGGGTAGAAACACCCCAAAGGAGGGTTAAAATCCCCCCCAAATGAGGGATAAAAATGCCCCAAAGGGAGGGGTCAAAACACCCCAAAAGGAGAGGCTGAAACTCCCCAAAGAAATGGTGGAAACACCCCAAAGGGAGGGGTAAAAAACACCCCAAAGGAGGGATAAAAACCTCCCAAAGGGAAGGGTTGAAACACCCCAAAGGAAGAATTAAAACACCCCAAAGGAAGAATTAAAACACCCCAAAGGAAGAATTAAAACACCCCAAAAGGAGTGGTTGAAACACCCCAAAAGGAGTGGTTGAAACACCCCAAAGGGAGGAGTTAAAATACCCCAAAAGAAACAGGGAGAGTGGATTTTAAAGCATAAAATACTAATGCTGGAAAAATGCTGAAATTTTGGGATATTTAAGGGTTTATTGCTCTCTGCAGTAAGAGTGCAGTTGCTAATTTTGTCTGCAAAAACTGGGACAGAAAGAGAGGGGTAAAACCTGCTGCCATTTTCATCAGGAGCCAGCAGTTCCTCCTCTGGGATGTTCCTCAGCCAATTCTCCTCCCTGTGCAGCTGGAACTGGAAGAAGGAGAGGGCAGAGAGGTCCTGCCTGGTGAAGGAGTTTGGGGTCGGCCTCAAATGTCCCTCCACATCTGGAGAGCCCCTGGGAGCTTCCAGCAGCATCTCTGCCAAGCCGGGCACTGCAGGCGTGTCCTGGGGGGCAGAATTCCTTGGGAAACGTTCCTGGGATGGTGAGTTCCTCAGGAAACATTCCTGGGGTGGAGAGTTCCTCAGGAAACATTCCTGGGATGCAGAATTCCTCAGGAAACATTCCTGGGGTAGAGAGTTCCTCAGGAAACATTCCTGGGATGCAGAATTCCTCAGGAGACCTTCATGGGATGGAGAACTCCTCAGGAAATATTCCTGGGGTGGAGAATTCCTCAGGAGACCTTCATGGGATGGAGAACTCCTCAGGAAATATTCCTGGGGTGGAGAATTCCTCAGGAGACATTTCTGGGATGGAGAATTCCTTGAGAAACCTTCCTGGGATGGAGAATTCCTCAGGAGACATTCCTGGGATGGAGAATTCCTTGGAAAACCTTCCTGAGATGCAGAATTCCTCAGGAGACATTCCTGGGATGGAGAATTCCTCAAGAAACCTTCCTGAGAAGGAGAGTTCCTCAGGAGACATTCCTGGGATGGAGAATTCCTCAGGAGACATTCCTGGGATGGAGAATTCCTCAGGAGACATTTCTGAGATGGATAATCCCTCGAGAAACCTTCCTGGGACAGAGAATTCCTCGAGAAACCTCCCTGGGGTGGAGAGTTCCTCAGGAGACATCCCTGGGATGGAGAACTCCTCAGGAAACATCCCTGGGATGGAGAACTCCTCGAGAAGCCCTCCTGGAAGCTCAAGGCACCATCCTGCACCCACCAGCTGCCCCCATCCTCGGCCGTCCTGGAGAACATCCCAGGCGAGCCGGACCTCTGGGTGCTCTCCTGCTGACCATGGAGGTAAGGCTGGGCCTGTCCCCTCAGGACGGGGTGGCAATCTCTGCCCCAGGGCTGGGGGCGAAGCTCTGCTGGTCCCCCTTGAGCTGCCTCCCTGCCCTGCCAGCAGCAGCTCTGCAGCTCCCGGGTGAATCCCTGCCAGAACCCGTCTGGCACGGGCTGCCGGCGCTCCTCCCCGAGCTGGCTCTGGTTCAGATCCTCCTGCAGCACCTCCACCAGGATGTCGAGGTCCTCCAAGCCTCTGGGGCTTTGCCCAGCGCTCTGCTTGCTCTGAAACGGCAACAGGAGGAGGAGGAGGCAAGGGGAGGGAGGCAGACATGAAGTGTCCTGTTCTCCCTGGGTGATAGAACAGGAATTCTGCCCCAGGAGCCTGGCACAGAGGGGTTCAGGGTGTTCTGCATACCTGTCTAAGCTGTTTCTCTGTATAAGGGTGAGATCTCCTCTTCTCTGCTGGAGGAAAAAAAAGGGAAGGAAAGGTTCAGAGCGGAGCAGAGGCACACACAGGGCAGAGATTCCCAGATAAGAGGCAGATAAGCCGGGCAGGGTGGTGTGGAAGGGACCCAGCAGGGCCCACTGAGCATGGACAGGAGCGCTTTGGCTCTTTGGGTACCCCACAGGGATGATCCCACTAGGAAAGGAGGCTCAGTTACCAAGGGAGGTGTTTCCAAACCTGTTTTTCCTGAGGATCCTTTGGCTGCCATCTTCACTGCTGAGGCTTCCTGAGGAGACAAAACCAGCCAGCTTCAGTGTGAGGCGCTTACAGGGAGGAGGAATGAGACAGAGGCAAATATCAGGACATGAACAGGGGGAAATTGCCTCCTGAGCTATGGGTTCTGCTCAGCAGGGGCTGCAGATGGACAGATTTCCATGGGTAATTAATTCATGGCAGCTTTATAAAGATCTCTACAGCAGCCTGGCAGTTCATCAGCTCCTTTTTGCAGGTTCTGGAGCAATATTTTTGCTGTTTATTGGGCCATCTTTGCCTTGCTTGAATGATGCTCAGCACCCATGGCATGGATGGGTTCTGCTGCCGCTGCCTGGGAGCTGCCCCTACCCAGCCCTCGTTCTGCTTGAAATTCGGTTTATTCCCCACTTTTAAAAGCACTGATGGCTGCAGGAGGCAGCAGCTGCAGGTGTGACCCTGCAGAACACCCAGCGTGCCCCAGGATGCTGCAGGAACCTTCCCAGCCCCGGGGATTCCTCAC